>NC_135783.1:328089321-328689321 GCF_051106095.1 Pogona vitticeps | reverse complement strand
TGTTTCTGGGAGCGTGATGCTATGAATCTGTTATGTAGAATTTTGTATTGTTTCATAGATCAACAATAGATTTCTGCTCCAGTTCTGGATGAAGCCAAGATGTTCTTGTTAGTTTGTCAGACAGCAATGATACCTGGCATGTAGGCCTTTGAAAATCAAATTTCTTCAACCCCAGACTGTTCTTAATGGTTCTTATTTGTCATGTCAAGGGCTGAAGCACTGAAGAAGGGCTAATTGGCATAAAATATCAGGTCGTCTTTTGGTTGATCAAAAGAACTTCTCTTGTAGTTCCATTGGGCTCGTATGAAGGTAGAAAATGTGCAGGGTGGAATGCTAATCCAACCACTGGCGGTATCCCATGCTGGATTTATAAAAGATTTCAGGAATATATTTTTTGGTCTGTGCTTCCAGACCAGGCCTGTAGCCTGCCTGATTCACTGGCTCTGCATTCCCATCCACTTACTATAGGCCTGGGATATCAGTCCATCCTACTGATAATTTTTCAGACTTATCCAGTTAAGTTAAAGAAATGTATTTAAAAGTGCAGTTTCAACAGAAATAAGAGAAGGCATTGCAAGAATTTAAAGGTACCACATTCACATCAAGAAAGGACAGAGCACGTACAAGATAATGTGAGGAAGTGGCCATTTGTCCTGAGAATGTGCCCTGAACTGAAGATGACACATGAAGATCTCCAGGTCAACAGCTTTTATCCCCCTCTAACTCCAACCTTTATTACAAGACTGACATCAGTTCATTAAGCCAAATTATTCTAAAATCAGCCTAGTGATTGGCTCCTATTCCGATTTAAGTCACCTTTTTAGTAAGCATGTCCTGCCTATCTGCAGGCAGTTTATTCTATTTGTACCTGATATACATCTCAGAAAACCCATGCTTGCAGTCATTCCTCAGAGTCAGAAGCTGTTTCTTCACTGACTCATTCCTTCTTTTGATATTCTGACATGACCCTGCTTGCTCTTAGGACACAGCCACTCCCTTCTAGTTGATAATCAGAACTGTCTGTTAAATGACTCATCACATGTACCTCAATCTTAATAACTCATTACAGAGATAGTAAAGAACAGATTTAAGGAACTAGATTTGGTGGACAGAGTGCCTGAAGAACTTTGGATAGAGGCTCGTAACATTGTCCAGGAGGCAGCAACGAAAACCATCCCAAAGAAAAGGAAATGCAAGAAAGCAAAATGGCTGTCCAACGAGGCCTTAGAAATAGCAGAGAGGAGAAGGGAAGCAAAATGCAAGGGAGATAGGGAAAGTTACAGAAAGTTGAATGAAGACTTCCAAAGAATAGCAAGGAGAGACAAGAGGGCCTTCTTAAATGAACAATGCGAAGAAATAGAGGAAGATAACAGAAAAGGAAAGACCAGAGATCTGTTCAGGAAAATTGGACATATTAGAGGAACATTTTGCGCAAAGATGAACATGATAAAAGACAAAAATGGGAGGGACCTAACAGAAGCAGAAGACGTCAAGAAGAGGTGGCAAGAATACACAGAGGAATTATATCAGAAAGATGTGGATATCCCGGACAACCCAGACAATGTAGTTGCTGACCTTGAGCCAGACATCCTGGAGAGCGAAGTCAAGTGGGCCTTAGAAAGCCTGGCTAACAACAAGGCCAGTGGAGGTGATGGCATTCCAGTTGAACTATTTAAAATCTTGAAAGATGATGCTGTTAAGGTGCTACATTCAATATGCCAGCAAGTTTGGAAAACTCAACAGTGGCCAGAGGATTGGAAAAGATCAGTCTACATCCCAATCCCAAAGAAAGGCAGTGCCAAAGAATGCTCCAACTACCGTACAATTGCACTCATTTCGCACGCTAGCAAGGTTATGCTCAAAATCCTACAAGGTAGGCTTCAGCAGTATGTGGACCGAGAACTCCCAGAAGTACAAGCTGGATTCCGAAGAGGCAGAGGAACTCGAGACCAAATTGCTAACTTGCGCTGGATTATGGAGAAAGCCAGAGAGTTCCAGAAAAATATCTACTTCTGCTTCATTGACTATGCGAAAGCCTTTGACTGTGTGGACCACAGCAAACTATGGCAAGTTCTTAAAGAAATGGGAGTGCCTGACCACTTTATCTGTCTCCTGAGAAACCTATATGTGGGACAGGAGGCAACAGTTAGAACTGGTCATGGAACAACTGAGTGGTTCAAAATTGGGAAAGGAGTACGGCAAGGCTGTATATTGTCCCCCAGCTTATTTAACTTATATGCAGAATACATCATACGGAAGGCTGGACTGGAAGAAACCCAAGCCGGAATTAAGATTGCCGGAAGAAATATCAACAACCTCCGATATGCAGATGATACCACTCTGATGGCAGAAAGTGAGGAGGAATTAAAGAACCTTGTAATGAGAGTGAAAGAGGAGAGTGCAAAAAACGGTCTGAAACTCAACATCAAAAAAACTAAGATCATGGCCACTGGTCCCATCACCTCCTGGGAAATAGAAGGGGAAGATATGGAGGCAGTGTCAAATTTTATCTTCCTGGGCTCCATGATCACTGCAGATGGAGACAGCAGCCCTGAAATTAAAAGGCGCCTTCTTCTTGGGAGGAAAGCGATGACAAATCTGGACAGCATCTTGAAAAGCAGAGACATCACCTTGCCAACAAAAGTCCGAATAGTCAAAGCTATGGTTTTTCCTGTCGTGATGTATGGAAGTGAGAGCTGGACCATAAAGAAAGCAGACCGCTGAAGAATTGATGCCTTTGAATTGTGGTGCTGGAGGAGGCTCTTGAGAATCCCCTGGACTGCAAGGAGAACAAACCTATCAGTTCTAAAGGAAATCAACCCTGAGTGCTCACTGGAAGGACAGATCCTGAAGCTGAGGCTCCAGTACTTTGGCCATCTAATGAGAAGAAAAGACTCCCTGGAAAAGACCCTGATGTTGGGAAAGTGTGATGGCAAGAGGAGAATGGGACGACCGAGGATGAGATGGCTGGACAGTGTCTGCGAAGCAACCAACATGAATTTGACACAACTCCGGGAGGCAGTAGAAGACAGGAGGGCCTGGCGTGCTCTGGTCCATGGGGTCACGAAGAGTCGGACACGACTAAACGACTAAACACACACACAGACAGATATTAACTGTGATTTACAGCATATATTTTAAGCCTATGTAGAGTCATAGAATTGTAGGGCTGGAAGGGACCAAAAGTGTTATTGAGTCCATCCAACCAAAGTAGGACATCAAGAGTTAAAACATCCCTGACAGGTGGCCATCTAATCTTTATTTAAAAACCTCCCATCCACCAACTCCAAGGCAGTCTGTTCTGTTGTCAAGCAGCAACTGACAAGAGGTTCCTCCTAACGTTTAGGTGAAATGCTGTTTTCATGATTTAAATTCATTACTTTGGGTCCTGCCCTGAGGAGATTAAAAAAACAACAACAACCAAGCTGTACCCAACTTTGATGTTGATAATGAAAAACATAAAAATTGTTAAAACATTTCACATATGTCAGTTCAGTCATCAATCCCGTTGAAGACTAAAGCCAAGAAGTCAAAATAAGATTGAGACTTGGAAGGGCAGCTAAAAAAAGTAACTAGAAAAGATCCTGAAGTGCAGCTGTGTTTCACTGGAGACCAAGGTTCTCTCTAAGGTGTGTCCTACTTTCGGCCCCACTCTGTGCACTGACAGCAATAGTTTTTCAGCTCCTTTGGTTCTGGTTGCAGTGGAACCCCGTGAGGGGCAGAGACCAGCTCAACAGGGCTGAAAATTAGAGAGAATGCTGCTGGAAACCAACGTGAATATCATCTATACAGTGGTATTCCTGATTGCTTTGTATACATTGTAGTCAGGAACATTTAGGGCAGGGACTTTGGAAACCTTTATTAATAAGTTTAAATGACAACAGAATGCTTCTAAGAAATTGCGTACATGACAATTTGGAAAGAAGTGTACTAAGTGCCACCTCTGGAAGTTTATAAATTAAAACAGAAGCAAGGGAACAATTGAGAAAGAAAAAAATGGGGTTTTGGAACACTGAATTATTTGTCTACATGGATTTGCTCTTAGGTCTATTAAGGTGTAAGGATCAGAGAGAAGATCCAGAGGCTTCCCAGAAAAGTTTAATTTTTAGGACATACAGTACTTAAAAGTAATGGCATTGAGGAATGACATCCGAGTCATTCTGGGAAGCACTAGAGGAGAATACACAGAGTTATTCCAGGAAGTGCAGGCCCTTTGGAGTGATGTGGACAGATGAGTGTAGTTTTCAGGAAGGAATATATCTGAGAATAAAGTACAGAGAGATAAGAGCAGGCAAGACCATCGAAGCAGTAACAACAAAATGCTCTTAAAAGTTCCAAATCATGCTGTGTTCAAGATCTTAAATAGAATCTGTAACAGTAGATAGGTTCACGAACTGATGTATAGCATTTGTATGTTACTTAAGTAACATCTTTGCTTAAAAAGAAAGTAGTCATAGCATTGGTAGAGCTGGGTTGAATCGGAATATCTGTTTGGAGAGGAAACTCAGCTGAGCCTACGTCACAGAGTTGATGTATGGATAAAACAGTATTTCACTCTGAATCTTTGTCCGGTGGGTAGGAAAAGGAGAAGTAATATTAGACATAATACAAAATGTTTCTGTTCTATCACTGAAATTTGAATTCTTGGAAACAAATTTTCAAAATGTTTGTTTGTTTGTTTGTTTGTTTGTTTGTTTTGTGTGTGGGATATGGTGGCGCTGTGGGTTAAACCGCAGAAGCCTTTGTGTTGCAAGGTCAGAAGACCAGCCATCGTAAGATCGAATCCACGCGATGGAGTGAGCTCCCATTGCTTGTCCCAGCTCCTGCCAACCTAGCAGTTCAAAAACTGTAAATGCGAGTAGATAAATAGGTACCACCAAGGTGGAAATGTAATGGCGTTCTGTGTCTAGTTGCGCTGGCCATGTGACTACAGAAACTGTCTACAGGCAAACGCTGGCTCTATGGCTTGGAGATGGGGATGAGCACCACGCCCTAGAGTTAGACACAACTGGACTAAATGTCAAGGGGAACCTTTAACCTTTACCTATTTATTTATTTATTTATTTATTTATTTATTTAAACTTAAAGGTCAGTACAATAATAAATCATAGTGACTCAGTTTCTCTATAAGTTCCATTGACTCAAATAGATTCAGTGGGCTTCTTTAGTGCAATTTACTATGCTAAGCAAAGGATTTTGGCCAACAATTCTATATAATTTCGATTCAGTTCCTAGTCAGTGGGACTGCATCAAATCCTTTAAGCCCAAGAAAAGTGTGAATACCATTTTGTCTCTCATTTTTCTGGTATAGACATACTCATTTTTTCAACAAAATGTTTGTCTGATGTTCCCCTACTTCTTATTGTGTTACTCTTTTTCATTCTCTTGAAGCTGCAGTCGATAAATAAGCCATCATTTCTGAACCCTCATATAGTATGGTACATTTAACATCCCAGAATAGAATATTCTGTCATAATTTTAATGTTGTTCAAAATATTGTTCCTATAGTGTGTGATATTATGATATGCTCTCTATATGAAGAAGCTTCAAATGTCTGTGTGTATATTTTTATATATATTGCAGACGGTGAAAACGTCTTGATGAAAGGGCTGGCGGGTGTACGGACTAAATCATGGCACACACTCACACTGATTCTTACGGTAAGCACTGAAACTGAAGTATACAGGTGTACCTTGGTTTACAAATTTAATGCATTCTCTGGGACGTTACATAATGCGAAAAATTAGTAAACTGAAACACGATTTGCAATAGGAATGGGGGCGGCACTATAAACCTCCAGGCACAATGCATCCTTGGGAAACTTGCTTCGTACTGTGAAAAAACCCCCCGTAAACGGAGGCATTATTTTCAATGGATTTCCGTTCATAAACCAAAAATTACATTAATTGAGGCGTTCATAAGCCAAGGTAGTACTGTATTGGGTTGCCCTTTGACTGGTTGTGACATTTGCCCCTACTTGAGAATTCCCAAGATCAACAAACTCTCTGTGAAAAGCCATTATTCTCTTATTGAAAACCTGTCTTAAAGGGTTTATGAGGGTCAGAGAACAGGAAGAGGGCAGGTTTGGCTGGCTGAAATCTAGAAGAATAGTATTCCACACAACCATGTTTTATGGAACCCGCAACAAAATGTAGCAGTGGGGGTTGCTTGTGTTCAAGTCTTCAGTGTTGCATTTTGGGTACTCCAGTCTGATGTATCAAATATGATGAAGAGCCTTGTGGTACTTGAAGGCTAACAAGAGTATTATGGCATAAACTCTCATGGACCAGGCAGTAGCAGCAAACCTTTTTGGGCTTGCATGCCAGAACTGGGAAAAAACAAACAAAGAGCAGGTGGCATGTCATGGCGGTGGCTGATCCGGAAGTGGCAGCAGAAGGGGGAATCCCAGCATGGAGGTGCCTTGAGACCCCACTCCAGATCCACTGCCAGTGTCAGCACTGCGGCCGCAGCTGCTTTCTCAGGTTTGGCTGCGGGGAGGGGGGGAGTAGTGATCCGGTAACTTATGGCTTGCGTGCAGGCAGAAAGGCCTCCGTGTGCCAGCTGTGGCACACATGCCATAAGTTCGCCATCACTGGATTAGTGTCTCCTTTGTCAGATGCATGATGAGCAACCGAAGTTGGCAGGTGTAAGACACACATTGTTACATGTGGAAGAAGTGAAATCAGAGGGAAGTGAAATGCAAACAAACTGTGTAAAATTTGTTTCAGTGACCATTTACAAAATAACAGGGGTGAAAATGCAAACATTTAGTTATTGATAAGCTTTCTGTTACATGCTGAAATGCACTCAATCTGCACAGTTGGTTACACACTGGGTCACAAACCGGGGTGCATGACAGGTGACTAGCACAATATGTAAAATAACTTGCCCTTAGGCATGCGGTGTTTCACAATAGGATTTTGAAAGATAGATGAAATGGGTCTGAAATGACAGCATATTTATTTCTGTGGCATGGCACGAGCCAGCTACAGTCTTGGTAACATACTGCCTTTGCTTGTTGAATTCTGTAGTGATTTCGAGCTCTGATTTTAGTGCCATGTAAGGTGATATCAAGCAAGCTTGGGTTCTTTTGCAGTGACCCTCTGTTATCTGGGAGAAAAGCTTCTCCTGAAATGCAAAGCCCTTCTATGCTAAACATATCAGCTACATTCGCAATCCGTTCTCATTTTGGTTAATACAGTACTTAAAGAAAGCTTGTTCACGACTATTAACAGAACCAGAAATCTTGCCAACAGAGAGAAACCTTTCCTGCCATTTGAAGTTCTCCAAAAGCCAAGTCTTAACACCCAGAGTTGCGTCCAGGATCTTCTTTCCATTAGCAGAAAGGCTTCATGCATGGAAGATGCATCAACCTGGTTGTTGGGGATGCTACAGTTTCTGTGCATCATAAGTCACTGTTCAGCAGAATTTCTCTGTCTTGCTGAATGCCATTTTCAGTCAGCTGGACTGTTTGCCATGTGGGAGAAGGAATGGGGAAGTCTGTTTTCTTAACCCTGTTCTATAACTGAGTTAACATTACCATTCAGTACTTTTACATATCAATTTGCTATTGCTGTGGCCTGATTTCATGTTATCAAATAGTTTCACAGATCTCATGCTTGACTAAGTCAGTTGAGTGAATGTATATCAAACCTTGTCTCTTTATGTCCTTTTCTTATTTTTCACAGGGCTCCAACGCCTCTGGCATGTTAAATGGCAATCTCCTCTGGGCGAACGTCACTGTGTTCTATCCAAAGAATGGATGGGCAGCTATTGGGACACACTCATTTGAGCTTACACAATTTGACAACTTTCAGGTTCAGGCCAGCTGAAGCTTCCACTGTTTTTTTCCTCCATTGTACTAGAGCCAAGTCAAACATCAAATGTTTGATTTTTCTGTTGTAAAAGATCCTTTTTGTTTCTTTCCTACTGTCCTTATAAACGCATTCAACTTTCTCCTAAATGGGTAAATATGTTTGCATCATCCTAATTATATTTCTCAAATAATTCATCTGTTTTTCTCCTGAGCAGAAAACCTTAATTCTACAAAGTGTTTTTTCTTTTCATTCAAATTTCTGTTGCAAGCTGTAAATGAACTGCAACTCACTCCTATGCTTTCCGCTGATTGGAATTTGAACACCCTAGCATTATTTTTAAGAAACGTGAAAAACAAATGCTGTTTTCAGTTGTTTCTGATACCTATGAAGTCTATTCTTTCACTGAGATTTCAACTTAAGCCAGGTACCCAGTGTATGTGACAATTATGGAGTGTGGTATTCTAAAGATATTACACTTCTTTTTGTATTCCATCTGAGGTGATGCAGCAAAGGACTCAGCAGATTTAATTGTCTGCTCCCATGAAATGAGAGATGACACTTATACTTGTCTGATGCCTTAATTCTTCTGCCTGTTTTTAATGAAAAAGAAACCAGCTAATGGTTGGCTGGATCTTATATGAAGTGCCTGTTTAAAAACTACCTCTGCTGCTAACAGCAGTGTGGCAAATACGATGAAAGTGCCTGTGTTTTATTCTGTGGTTAACAGCCCTGCAATTTGTATTGCTTTTTGTTTCTGTTCTCCTTTCCTTCCAAAAAAAAAGGAAGGGGGAAAGATCTCCTGAGTGTTGCTGTGAAAATTCGCCGTCCATTCACACATGAAGGTGTTCCTTTACGGCCACTTTGAAAACACTCCAAGCTGCTGTTAAGTCTACACATCTGTGTGAACAGTAATCTCTGTGTGGGTAATTTAAATGGCATTTCCCAGCTTTTATGGTGCTGGATTGACAGCTGTTTGCAAGGAGGAAATGGTTGGCACAAACAGAACCTCCATGTGGGCTAGTTGTAAAACCATGATTGGCCTGCTGCATTTTCAGTGTCATCCTGTATGAAAGATGTACAATATTTTGCATTGACCGCTAATCTGTTTTATGTGTGTAGGCCTGCTTTGTAAGAAAGATGGGAGGTCTCCCATTGGAAGCAGATCCATAATTATTTGGCAAGAGTGGAAGCATTCAATGGCCCAAGGGAGCAGAGCCATTTGCCTACTGGCAGTATACTGGGTAACCTCCATATACAAAGCACTGTCTGAGCTACTGCCAACCACAAATTCTAACCCCAAACTCCAAAAAGTGAGGGACAGAGCTGCACAAAGATATAGCCACATATTCCTCCTCCTTTAACTGCTAAGTTGTAGAATGCATCTTTTATGACACCCATGCCCAGATTCTTAAAATCATAAATTTGAACTTTTTCTGTTGTTGGCCCATCGAAATTATGGGATAGATTGTGATAGAAAATGCCCCTGTTAAGAAAGGTTCTCTCTACCTCCCTTACAATTTAAATAGGTTTCTGAGAAATGGATGCTTCAGATCTCTGTTTTTCAGGCCAAAGAATGCATGAGCCCTTTGATTTTATAAGGAGCCTCTTCAGTTTCGTAGTTAAACTAAGATGCCTCGGATTAACCTTAATTGACTGTTTCATCCACATTAGGAAACAGTTATTTGCTTTAGAACAGGCCAGGTTGTTAAATCAGTTTTGAAACCATAGCTCAATGTATAACTTGTTCCAAGGTTATTAATCATAGTTTTTCCCCCAGTTCAGATAAAAGAGAAAGTGACTTTCAATGGAAACCCTTCTTAGTTTATTCACAGCAAAGGGATTTCATTTACATACAGGTGGTGATACCCTAGCATAAGAAGCTAAGATATTATTGCTTAAATATACTTGAAGCGTAATAAAATTTATGTACGTTTAACTCATGGAGGGTACATTATGAGAGATCAATATTTCAAGCCTGTCCTGTTCATTAGCTTGATACTTCAGGGTAGGCAAAAAGTAGCAAACAGGCCAGAGAGTGTTCCTAAGATATTTAAATGCAGCCTCCTTCCACTGCTGCCCAAAGCACCTCCATTTTTTTAAGTGAAAAGTTTTGATTAAAACTTCCCCTTGTGTTCTCAACAGGAAAAGCTGTTGTATCATCTTCTTTTGGGCCGGGAATACTGTCTCCCATATTGAACTCCTTATTTTAACAGCTACACAAATGGAGAACTCTACTGAAGGATATCCATGAGTGTCTTATGTGAACATGGATGCTTTATGGTTATAATGTATTTGATCAAACATGCTGATCAGACTAGACTCTGAAAGAAAGAAATTACGTTTTTCATTATGACATTTCCTTCCTGATAGCCTGATGGATATAAGGGATGAACAACTACATCTGTTCCAAAGATGTGAACTTTTTAAAAATGTTTTTGCACTAGGTTAACAGATGGTTCTATTTTTGCATTGTGTACTAAATGTAGTTATAATCACGAGTTCAGTTTCTTGTTAATTTATGAAATATATTTGAAGTTGCAGTGTTGTAATTATTCTAAGCAGGTGAATGTTCGTTGTGTGTTGGGCTTACCTGATTCTTAACAAGCTGTGTTTATATTTTAGTGAAAGGCTGACATATATGTGATTGACTATTGCAAAAATCTGATGTTTCAAGTGGGGGAAACAAAAGGAAAAATAAATACTGTTTTAAAATTGTATCTGTCTGCAATGCAACTTTGTAAAAATATCATAATATGTGGGGAATCAGTGACAAAGTTTCCTGTATGATGTAGGACATAAGAGTTCTTGCAAATGAAGTTTGTCACGGATTTGGCGACAGGAAAAACGCAGAGTTATTGAAGACACTTATAAGTTCTACTTTTACGGTTGTATTTACAAGTATTTACAGGCAGGCATCACATCAGCATGGCAGGAACTCTTTACACAAACGGACATAGTGGCTAGCAGCAAATGGTGGAGAAGGAAGAGAGTGATACACAGGCACGGTTCACTTATATACATATACATGGCATCTCTAGTCCAATCAGAAGACACATGACTTAATCCTTTGTACCTGGTGTCTTCTTGTTTCCAGACATTGCATCATCTTCAGAGTGACTCAGCATACTCACATCTGTGCACAATGGCAGCTCGTTAATAATACATTTATTCAGGTTCAGGCCTACAAAATTTCTATATTCTGACACCATTCATATTTACTCAGTAGTAAGCCCCACTGAATTAAGTAGAACTTGCTTCCAGGGATATATGTTACAGATATTGCTGTTGTGTGTCCTCAGTTCTGTGTATGTGCAAACATGCATCTGTGAATCTGTGGTTGTTGTGTGGAAATTTGTTGCACAAGGAAGTACTAGGATTGTTAGCAGAGACCTGGAATGCACATGGCAGATGGTACTTGTTGTGTAATAAAAGCAGGGATTTAGCTGAAGAACACTGTGGCAAAAGCTTAAAGGTAAAGAAAGCGTTTGAGAAGTTTCTGTTAAGAAGAATAACAAAATGAAATCATCCACACCAGAGCTGTGGTGGGCTATGGTGCTCTGAGGCCCAGTATATCATCCCATCCTTAATCAATTGTAGGTGGCATCAGCATGCCATTATATTCAATCGTTTAAAACATAGTTTCCCACCTTCTGCATGAATGGACGCTTCTATTTTACCATAAATGATTGCAGCAGGAAAAGATGTATGTCAGGGATGGAAAGAGTGCAGCCCTCAGCCACATGTAACTCCTAGGGACCCAAATGTAGCTTATAGCTGTAGTTCCTTTTTTTTAACTTTCTAAAAATTGTTAAAAAAACACATTTTTACCAGTGTGGGAGGCTGTTTTACTGTGTTTCAGATTCCTAGCACTCCCACTCTCCAGATTTATATATTTCTAAAAGGAAAATTGAACACTTGAGAGTATAAAGGTGCAATGAAGGAGCCTCATGGCAGAGTGGTTAAATTTCAGTACTGCAGTCAAGACTCTGCTTTCGACCTGAGTTCAATCCTGGTGGGCTCAGGTAGTCAAGCTCAAGGTTGACTCAGCCTTCCATGGTCAGTAAATTGAGAACCTCCTCAGTGAGGGGGGAGACAATGTGTAGCCTCTATAATCAAATTGTAAACCACCCAGAGAGTGCTATTGGGCGGTATATAAGCAGCACAATATTTTCAGTAAAAACAAGCTTTTAGAAAAAAAATGTTTTGGGGTTGGCAGGGCATGGAAGAGCCCTCTAGAGCAGTGGTCCCCAACCTTGGGCCTCCAGATGTTCTTGGACTTCAATTCCCAGAAATTGTGGCCAGCAGTGGTAGTGGTGAAGGCTTCTGGAAGTTGTAGTCCAAGATCATCTGGAGGCCCAAGGTTGGGGACCACTGCTCTAGAGGTTGCCCACTGCTGTTTTAAAGCATAACTGGTATGGTTAAGTCAAGAGAGATTCCAAATAGCACTCCTTCCCCAACCCTATTTTAGCCCCTAGTCCTGTGACTGTAATTCAGTGGTTAGCAATATTTAAACCATCCACTGACTTACTTTAGTGAAGATAAACTTGCATGCTTTAGTGAAGTGGGCACTTGCATGCTCAGCTAGGACTGGACAAGGGCTCTTGGAGGTTCCAAATGTTATGTCATCTCATCTTTATATCAGGAGAAATTGGAATGACTCTTCATGTTTGTTATGGGCATGAACCGCTATTCTGCGATTCAGTTGCACAGCTTATTCTGTGAGTGCCCATGGCTTCCTAGTCCTGACTTCTTTGGTGATTGCCCATTCAGAGGTAGTGGTGTAGCTTCAAGCCCTGGCTTCTCTGGGCGTTGCCTCTGAGTGGGTGCCTGCAGGGCTGGGAAGCCGAGGCACCCACGGAAGAAGGTGTGCGGGCAAACTACTGGACCGCAAAAATAGCGGTCCATGCCCATCTGTAAAAAGGACAAGATAACAAGCATAGGAAGTGGCAGGCAAATGGAGAGTCTGCAGTTTCGCATTTCATAAGCTGAGTACCTCCTTATGGAAAGAAATATAATGATGATACTTTCATTTTCAAAGGCTTATACCTGAATGTTAACGTAACAGTCCAAATGGCTGAGCAATATTGGAAGCAGACTCCATATTGGACACAGAAATACAGAGCAAGATTATATTACAATGTTCGGGCTTGCCAGAAGGAGTAGGGAAGTGCAATAATAAATCTTAGGAAATACAACTGATGCTCGACTTAGAACAGATGTGCATGGAGGGTGGAAATCTTTATCCACTTTGAAATGCATTTGCAGACAATAATGCAGTCTCTATGAAGAGTGGCAGCAAAATAGAAAGTGTCAAGTCGTAGAGTGTGGAAATTCTTAACTGATAATGAGATTATTGCATTTGGAAAAAAGACTAAGCAGTTAGAAGTGTGGGTAGGGTTTAGAAAACTAGGAACTAGAATACCACAGTTATGTATATACCTTGAACGCATGGAGATGTAAATTGTGCCTTTATTCCTTTAGCCCCAAGTCCATAGAAGGATGAGCTTTTCCTGAAAAAAGCTTGTATATCTGCATCTTGCATGTGAGAAGGCTGGGCTTGTAAATAAACATGCGATATTGATTGTGAATTTGTTTTCATTCCAAACTGTCCGCCTTGCACGTATGGGTTAGATTTGACTTTTGAAAATCTGAAAAGGGCTTCACTGTTTTTCCAAATTGTTCAGAGCAGCTCGTGTGTGGTTCTCAACTAGTATGCCATGCAGTCATTTTATTTTCAGCAGGAAAACTGTCAACACGTTGCCTTCAGAGAAAGCCTGTACAATAGGAATGAGAACAAAAGAATGGCAGTGCTCCCTTCTTGCCTAACTCACATTTCTGTCCATATGTAAAGATGTCTGTGCTGGCTTTTAACCAAAACTGTCAGGATGATTTGCAAGAACACAAAGACAGCATTAAAATGAGTATAATAACTAGCATATACACTGACAAAACAAGAGGAGTAAAACAGAAAACCGTAAAGCCAAGAGAAGTAGAAGTTTCACAGATTAAAAACAACTAGGTTTCTGGAATACTTGGGCCGATGAAAAGATTGTTGTGGGCAGGCAAATTCCTTGAGGAAAACGTGGCAGATGTGGAGCACCACAAACAGTGAAACCCCTCTCTTTTGTCACAGCTCACCTAATACTAGACATAGGGAGCTAGAGAAGGATTTCAGATGACAAATGTAAATATCTAGGAGGTTTTTGAAAGAGGAATCTTTACATCACATGTTCATATCTATGTTTCAAGCTTGTGGTTGGATGTATTCTTTAAGGTTGGGAAGTGTGGCGTGAGCTCACAAGCAAAAATGAAGAAAAAGCTTGATTTGGATTGTTGCCTCATTCAACACAATTGTGTTAAATACAAAATCCCTAACTTTCTTTAAAGTCAAACAGTTGTGAATTTGGTTGACATGATGAAGTGAAGAATACAGGGCTGAACATGGTTTAAAGTTTGAAATAACGGTGTGTATTAGTGACGGGGCAGGGAACAAAGAATGAAATAAGGAAATCTTGGTATGGATGCTGTGATAACACAGGAAAGTTCCATAAATAATATGGCTTTGGCTGTATTAATAGCATCTGAATGGAGGAAAAAGGTAGTTATAGTAACCTCTCCAAAATGTTGTACAGTAAGATTGTGTATCCATAGGGCATCGTTTCCAAGCCTGCCCACCCCGCAGATGCCCGAAAGCCCTGATATAAAAGACATATGTATATGTATAGCACAGTCTCTTGTTCCCTCTAGTGGCCAGCTCTATTAGTGCACCTTGGAAATGCAGGTGCTGATTCTGTCGATACAATGGTTCTACTGTATTTAAAAGTCATGGGGAAGGTGCCGATTCATGAAGGATGACAGGGTTTGGATCAGCATTTCCCAGAAGACACTTCCCTGAGAAGCATTCTGAGATTTTGCTTTTTCTTATTGTCGCACAAATAAAAGGCCACAGTGCAGAATAATAATAATAATAGTTGTTGTTGTTGTTGTTGTTGTTGTTGTTGTTGTTGTTGTTGTTGTTGTTATTATTATTATTATTATTATTATTATTATTATTATTATTATTATTATTATTATTATTATTATTATTATTATTATTATTATTATTATTATTGGTGGCTGTTTTCGTACCACACCCACTCTTTCTTAGAATGACTCATCCTAGGTGGAAGGCATTGTGGAGGAAACAATGCAGTAGCCAGGCTATCAACAGAATTACTGTTTTTGTCACTTGCAATGAAGGAGCAAAACCCCAAACGTCCCTTGTGGTGGATGGGGGAGGGCACACAAAACTAGGCTGCAACTTAAATATGATACACGGTTATAAGACTTTGTTAAAAAAAATTCTCTTGGAATATATAGCAAATTGGGTTTCTCCCACAGTCTCTTAGCCCATGAGTAGGTGAAGAATTTTGAAACACCATTGGTAAACAGCTATCATTTTACTGGCTAGGTAGCATCCAGTGTACTTGTGTTGCATCACAACTGGTGTGTCTTTTGTCTTAGTGGTTCTCAACCTTTGGTGTCTTTCCTCCCACCATTCATCTTATCAAAGAACCTAATTCCCACCCTGATAGAAACATAAAGCTCAAATTCGTATGTTTGTAGTACTTCTGTTACTATCTTTATCTACTATACTAACTGTTTCAGGCAAAGCAATAGAAATACTTTTACAAGAGGAGCAATACCTAGGCACAGAGCTTCATACAGGCAAAGAGAAGCACTTTAAAGACTCATTGATTGCAGAGGAACAATTAAGATGTGGACTCGATTTCCATCCTAGAGAGTACAGCTTGCTTTTAGTTCTCTACTAGAGAAACTGGATGGACCTTAAAAAAAACAACACACAGCCTAAAATAAATAAATGGTGGCTACAATCCAACCAAAGTTTGGGGTTTTCTTTTTAGGTTCATACATTTTCTCTTCTAGAGAGCTAAACACAAGCTGCACTCTCTAGGATGGAAATCAAGTACACGTCTTAATTGTTTCTCTGCAATCAACAAGACTTCAAAGTGCTTCTGTTTGGCTGGATCAAGCTCTGTGCCTGGGTATTGTTCCTCTTATAGAAATATTTCTGTTGCATACAATTTCACTGCAATGGTTTCATGTGGGTTTTCTTGGCAAAGAACATCTAACAACCTTGACTCTCACCATCTCTAATGAACCGCCATAGAAACAATCTGGGTTTCAAAGGAAATCTACCCCATTGTGGGGGTGCACCAAGCTAATTTGTAACATTTAACAAAATCTACTCCCTAAAAGACATGCTGCTTCACGTGATGGCAGAGAACTTCTTGAGAGTCATTTGCTTTTGAGGTGACCTAATAAGACTAAGTACCCTGCAGCCCGAGCATCTGTGAAGGCTGAAAGGCCTCATCAGGGAGGCTGGACAGCAGAGAATTGCAGCAATCCATCTTTGTAATGAAAAACGAAAGGCAGTACCCTTTCTGGATAGGGCTCAGTTAAACATGCTGTGTTAGGAGCATGTGAAAGATTGGAGTGGGGAAAAAGCAGAGATGTATACACCAAAGCTAGAGATGAACAAGGATAAAGAAGAACCAAGTGATTGATATGTCAACACACCTGAGGCATGTTTGGGAACAGACAGCCCTATTAAGACGTGAATCGGAGGACCACTTCACATATGTACAGAGGCTAAATATGAATGGGAGTAAAGAAAAAAAAGGTGATTGATGTGTCTGAGGATGCAGTGAAATGCAAGAGCATGTCTCAGGTAGGTTCATAGATTTGCAATGCCTAAAACATTACAGAAAACCTTCAAGATAGCTCTTTTTTCCTTTTGTGTAGAAAAATCTTTGGTTTCACAGAGATGGGAAGTCTGCCTCCAACAAGACTGCTCTCAACTATGCAATGTGATTTTGACTGAATACACTCCATAATGCAACTGGTCGTCGTTGTTTAGTTGTTCAGTCGTGTCTGACTCTTCGTGACCCCATGGACCAGAGCACGCCAGGCCCTCCTATCTTTCACTGCCCGCAGTTGGGTCAAATTCATATTGGTTGCTTCGATGACACTGTCCAACCATCTCATCCTCTGTCGTCCCCTTCTCCTCTTGCATTCACACTTTCCTAACATCAAGGTCTTTTCCAAGGATTCTTTTCTTCTCATGAGATGGCCAAAGTATTGGAGCCTCAGCTTCAGGATCTGTCCTTCCAGTGAGCACTCAGGGTTGATTTCCTTCAGAATGGATAGGTACTATAGTTCTAAACATCATGTAATATGACTATGGGGGAAATCTGGCCTTAGCAACATGAAGTCAGGCTTGGTCAGACCCATCTCTTCTCTCCTGGGAAAGTCCTTAGGGCCAAGAAGGAATTTTAACCTGGCTTAAGGTACTTGAGGCCCATGGAAACAATTGTAGAAAACAAGAAGATACCGAAGGGACTGTATATTCCCTCAAATTATTGGCCAGTTTTCTCTCTGACAACAGTACGTTTTCACAGATTCATGCTTTAGCAATGACACTTGCAAGGCAAACTAATGTTTAGCTTTCCATGACTATTGATTGAACAAAGTACTCTAAAAGCAAACTAGATGGGTGTGGAAAAGCATATGCTGAACAGATGTCCACCTGAAAAAAAAATTGGTGTACAGTATATCACAGAAATGATTACACCCCCTCACATTTCATAAATATTTTAGTATATCTTTTCATGTGACAACACTGAAGAAATGACACTTGGCTACAATGAGGGAACCATGAATGCCAACATGTCCTGTGACATACTGAAGCAGAGCATGATCCCCTCCCTTCGGAGACTGGGCTGCAGGGCAGTATTCCAACATGATAACGACCTGAAACACACCTCCAAAACAACCACTGCCTTGCTAAAGAAGCTGAGGATAAAGGTGATGGACTGGCCAAGCATGTCTCCAGACCTAAACCCTATTGAGCATCTGTGGGGTATCCTGAAATGGAAGGTGGAGGTGCGCAAGGTCTCCTCTAACATCCACCAGCTCTGTGATGTCGTCATGGAGGAGTGGAAGAGGACTCCAGTGGCAACCTGTGAAGCTCTGGTGAACTCTATGCCCAAGAGGGTTAAGGCAGTGCTGGAAAATAATGGTGGCCACACAAAATATTAACACTTTGTGCCCAATTTGGACATTGCCACTTAGGGGTGTACTCACTTTTGTTGCCAGCAGTTTAGACATTAATGGCTGTGTGTTGCGTTATTTTGAGGGGACAGCACATTTACACTGTTCTACAAGCTGTATACTCACTGCTTTACATTGTAGCCAAGTGTCATTTCTTCAGTGTTGTCCCATGAAAAGATATATTAAAATATTTATGAAATGTGAGGGGGTGTACTCATTTCTGTGATATACTGTATGCATTGTGTAGATTGAGCAAGGGTCTCCTGTCAGTTTTTTTTTTCCTTGCACTTCACATTTCTTATCCCATGTGAGGACTAAGGCAGTTGGGTATGCTTGACTTTAAAAAGGAAATGGAAGAGAAAAGAGTAATTACCCTTGGCCTCACAGTCCATTGCTCCAAACATACAGTGCCTCCTTATGCTCTTATTTATTGATTTGATTTGTATACCACACCATTACTGAATACCCACTACTCTGGCAGTTTACAGAATAAAATACAATTCTCCCAATATCTACCCCCTTTATATCAATGTAATAAATACAATGAGACACCAACTCAAAAGCAGTTTACGAAAAAAACTCAGACCTAAATTTAAAAATGAATATTAATAACATAGGGGATGTGTTCTTAATGGCTACTTTATAGAGTTTTGTCTTTACTAGTTTCCTAAATTTCAGGAGAGACATCCTGGCGCACCACATTTGGAAGCTTGTTCCACAGAATAGGGCCCACCACTGAGAAGGCTGGTTCCTCCTTGTCACTTTTTCAGCCTCCCTTTGTGTGGCACTTTTAACAATAGGGATTGTGAGGAGCATGTGGAAAGGGTAGCTGTTTTGAAGGAGACATGGATTTCAGTGCAGAGATGAAGAGGGATTTACAGACATTTGCTGTCAGAGGAGTCTCTATAAGGGTTTTGAGTTTGCGTTTTTCTAGACAGGAGCCATGAGAATAACTAATACCTTCCTTAGTTTTTACTTGCAAGGATGTAGGAGATAAAATGTGTGTGTAGTTATCTCACAGATATTTTTCAACCACATGTTAGTGGGAAAACATGGAGGAAGAAGCTGGAAGGTGATAAGGAAAAGCGGGGAAATGATGTGTTGTTCCATTTTGCCCCGGCTCATGTAGAAATACTGTCAGTGAGCTCTTATGAAGGTGCTAGTCATTATCCTCACATATGTTCTAAGAGCAAAACCTGTCAGGCAGGGAAATGACATTGTGCCTCCATTATCAGATGTTCAGAAAATACCGGACAAGGCATTACAAAGGATATACTGTATCTGTTATCTCTAGAACAGGAGTGAACCATCTGCAGCCTTTGGCTTAATTTCAGAAATGTGCTGCAAGTGATCCATTGAAGTATCTATTCCTTCCATAGCAGTCTGGTGGGCAGGAGGAAGGAAAGAGTGGGAAGGGAAGATGCTGGCAGAGACAAGGAAGCAGTGGCCTCTCCACAACATGTTTCAGTTCCACCCACTACCAACATGTCGTATCCAATAAAGGCTCCTGAGAGAATTTCCAGAGTGGCACCCATATTTAGTCTGTTGCTTCAAAAACATCAAAGAGTTTTGTGGCAACCTTTAAAGGCAAACACATTTTATTTTCTAGGTCCTTGTAACCCATTTCTTCAGTATTCTTCCAAAACTTTGCCCTCCAGTCATGTGAAATACTTTAAAATATCTTGTAACTTAGCCCTGTCTAAAAATGAACTTCCCCATGACAAAGGAGAATATGATAAAATAGGCATATAATAAAGAAGTTATATGCTATAATAGGTTCTCTATTAGGCCTAAATTGTAACGAGGAAAACTGTGCTACTCAAAAATTAAATGGTGCCAAGATTATTACTCAGGCGTGGACACTGCCATAATTCTTCCTCACCATATGTGTGTGTGTGTGTGTGTGTGTGTGTGTGTGTGTGTGTGTGTGTGTGTGTGTGTGTGTGTGTGTGTGTGTGTGTGTGTGTTTGTAAGAGCTTCCTTTCAATGATTACATTTTTCTTCTTTCAGGAAGTTTGTTATATTAATCAAAAGAATGATTCTTCTTCGTGGCCTCTGTGAATGCACACTAATGGGTTAAATCTGCACTTGTGCAGAGGCCTCGGAATATTCTAGAGCTTAAAGTAACACTTTTGGCTCCGCCCCCCAGGACCTCATGGTCCGCCCGTCCTAACAGTTACCTCAGTTCCATTTTTTCCGCTGCTGCAGTTAGTCTCCTGGCTAGAGCTCCGTGAAATTCTTGGAAATTCTTGGAAAATATTTGGCTCCTGTTCGATTCTTCATTAAGGAAAGTACAAAGACTTTATTATTTAGGAGGGGAGGTGTGCGTTTTGGCCCTTTGCGAGGGTTTTCCCTCTTTCCCCCTCCCTTCCCCCCCTTCCCCCCCTTGGACTGTTCCCAGGCCTCCAAGGCTTCCTCATCTCCCAGGGTTACTTTTAAAAGCTGCATTGCCATGGAGAGTCGCACAAAAATCTTTGTGTATGCATTGAAGCGGCCTCTGCGTCCGCAGAACCCGACCCTTTACCTCATATATAACCTAGGGAAAAGAGTAAAGCCTCTAAAACTAAGGCCAAACCCTTAGTTTTATAACCACCAACCCCTCATTCTTCGGCTATTCCTAGCCTGCCACCACAGGCTTCCCCGTCCTTGCCTGTCCTCACTCCTCAGTCTCCTGTTGAGTTTCTTTCCCAGGGCTCTTCGCCTCCATCTTCACCGCTGTCGTCGGTCCCGCTTCCTCCTACTCCGGAATTATCCCTGCAACATCCTCTCCGAAAAACAAGAAGGTGAAAGCGAAGCATGTGGCGCCATCTTTAGAGATTCCCGGTCTCCGAGCCACTCGGGACCGAAGGTCTCACCCCACGGGGCTCGACATCTTCGCCCCAATGAAGCTAAAGAGCATGCACCTAAAGAAGACTTGCAACCGCTCAAGCTCTCTAAGAGCTATTTGAGACGTTGGAGGCAGCAAATGCAAAAGCTGTATTATTCGCGTCTGCTATACAGCCTTGCTGCGGAAACTTCATCCTCCGAGTCCTCCTCGTCCTCATTGGAATCCTCCAATGAGAGTTCGACATCGTCGGTACCGTCCTTCCCTGATATCAGGAGGAAGAGGCACCGATCGGTACCGAGGGAACCTCCGTTACTGAAGATGCCCGAACATCGATGGACCTCCCAGGATCCGATACTCCCGCGGGCTCCGGTACCGAAGAAAGAGATCATCTCCTGATACCAAAAGACATAAGAAGAGATGGTACCATGAAGCCTCCCTGGTACAGGAGGTTAAAACATGCTGGTACCATGCCTTGGTACCAAGCAGAAGGCTAAAACATGCTGGTACCAGGAGGTCAAAACATGCTGGTACCATGCCTTGGTACCAAGCGGAAGGCTAAAACATGCTGGTACTAGGAGGTCAAAACATGCTGGTACCATGCCTTAGTACCAAGCGGAAGGCTAAAACTTGCTGGTACCAGGAGGTCAAAACATGCTGGTACCATGCCTTGGTACCAAGGGGAAGGTTAAAACATGCTGGTACCAGGAGGTCAAAACATGCTGGTACCATGCCTTGGTACCAAGCGGAAGGCTAAAACTTGCTGGTACCAGGAGGTCAAAACATGCTGGTACCATGCCTTGGTACCAAGCGGAAGGCTAAAACTTGCTGGTACCAGGGGATTAAAACATGCTGGTACCATGCCTTGGTACCAAGCGGAAGGCTAAAACTTGCTGGTACCAGGAGGTTAAAACATGCTGGTACCATGCCTTGGTACCAAGCGGAAGGCTAAAACTTGCTGGTACCAGGAGGTTAAAACATGCTGGTACCATGCCACGGTACCAAGCGGAAGACTAAAACAATATATGCCCATAAGAAACGCCTGGTACTGAGGAAGTATTCTTAAGGAAGATACTGAATACTGATGGTATGAGGAAGGATACTGAAAAAAAAACCAGAAGTCCTTTTTCACTTCTAATGCTCCACTTCCTTCTACTTCCCATGACTCTGACTCTGAATCTTCCGACTCCATGGCACCAGACCACTCCTAACCTGACCCTGCCAGACTCTGATATTTGTGATGGCTTTCCTCCATCCCTCATTTCCGAATTTCATTCATGTTCTAACATGATACAGAGAATCGATAAGGCTCTTGATTTAACAGTACATCAACTTCAAACAGAGTCTGATAAGGTTTATGCAGATATTGAGGAATCAGTGCCTTCCCTGTGCTTGTCACTTATCCCATCTTTATTCTGCTTGCTTCAGTAGACCTGGGAAAAGCCCTTCTCTGTCCCTAAAATGTCCAGGCTTGTAGAAAATCTGTACAAGACCTATGGTACCAATACAGATTTTTAACTAGGCATCCTCCTCCTTATGTGGATGTAGACGCCACACAAGCCAGATCACGCTCGAGATCTACTACCGCACCGAGCAGCAAGGAGGTTAGAAAGCTCATCTACATGGCAGCTATGGGCGCCTACCATATCAACCTCTCTAACTGTGCACTACCCTCTCTTCAGGCAGCCCCAGCAGCATTTAATCTGAAAGGGCTTGCTCTCCATTAAGACGCCATGTCCCTCACTCAGCAAGAGAGTGTGATAGCGCATCACATTATCGAGGCCACCTCCAAACAACTCATGACTGGGGTAACCTTGCAAAGACATGATTGGCTAAGGTCAGCCAACATTTCTGATTATGTCAGATTTGGAATAGGGGACTTGCTCTTTGATGGCTCTAGGTTATTCGATCCCTAGATGGCCTTCAAAGAATGAGGAAAACAGCATGGTCGTACAACGTTCAGCCTTATAGATCTCAAAAATTCCCATTGATGCATCAGTACTCTTATAGTGTATACAGACCTTATACTTCTCAACGAAGATATCTCCCTCAACAGTTGGCTCAGTACCACAATCCAATCAACGCGACCATCCCCACCATTCCTATAGGAAGTTGACAAAAAAAATCCAACAGACACTGTGACTCCCTCCCGCTTACCACCGCTCGATTCTGCGTCACATGTTCAGTATGCTTGCTCCCTTCTTTCTGCATGGACCCACATCACCTTGGATGCCTGGGCTCTTTACATTGTCACCTATGGGTACACCATAGAGTTTTGGGATACACCGGCTCAGCGGGTGATTTACACTCACTCTTCTACCACTCTATGAGACAAGGTAAAGATCCTTTTTGGAAAATCAGACATATCTCCTGCCACTCCAGGTGGGGGCAGATCACTACGCCCCATTTTAGACCTAAAGGACCTGATTTTTCTTCATCAGCCAGCGCTGTTTTTGCATGGTGACCTTGGAACATATCCTTCCACTAATTCGACAAGGAGATTGGTTTACTTTGATAGACTTGAGTGACGCCTGCTCCCACATATCCATCAGAAGTGATCATTGCGAATACCTCCATTCTCTCTAGGAAGGCCCATTTTAGAGTTCAGCGCCTTGCCATTCAGCTCTCGACGGCGCCTCGAGTATTCACATAGGGGCCATATTGGAATCTTGGCCGGCAAGAGCTTTTCCTTTCCCAGAATGGCATGGTCTAAATTTGTTCCCTGATATGTCGCTCCCCTCCGTTGTCTTGGATCACAGCCCATTAGGCCCAAAATCTTCGGGGACTCATGATTTGTGGTGTAGTAAAACATGGTCACTTAAATATCACTTTGGCTATCTAGAACTTCATTCAAAATAGTTCCCTTGACTCCTCTGAGAATACATTCTGGAAGGAATGAATCACATGAATGAAAAGCTTGGCTTCCTAAAAGGAAGTGATAGTTACCACAGGGCAGCCATCTTGCAGGGGACAAAGCAGCGAGGCTCACTGAAGTTCTCCATTGCTGTGAAACAAGACACCATTGTAGGAGAACGGGAGGAGGGAAGACACTCAGTTATTCTGAAGCAGTGGTTCACGACTTTGGGTCCCCAGATGTTCTTGGACTACAACTCCCAGAAATCCTGACCAGCACAGCTGGTGGTGAAGGCATCTGGGAGTTTCAGTCCCGAAAACATCTGGGGACCGAAGGTTAGGAACCACTGCTCTATCTTGAGAGAGCATTATGTCAGAGAAAAATGAAATGCTATGTGGTTTGGATGGATAGGAGCTTTTGTTGCAAAAGAAGACCATGTTACTGTGGGGAAAGTCCTGCTTTTAAGGGCACTGCTTATATTTACTAATTGTGTATTCCCATCCTTTCTTGAAGGATTTTAGATCATCATTTAAGCGTTCATTCCTTCATCCCACTTTTATGCCAAACAATTAGTGCAAGGCACTACTCTGGGCAGTTAACAAGCAGACAAAACAAAAACATTCATGTAAGGATACAGATAAATAATAGAAAAAGAATAAGAACAGAACAAATCAGTAAAAACAGCATAAAACAAGCTCTGTGTGGGTGAAAGAAAAAGGTCATGTGCTCAGTAGTCCACAACATGTATGTTATAGAGGTACATTAGGTTTCTCGGTGGAGTCAGAGCCAGTCTAAAACTTTGCATACAATCTCCACATGGGTTGTGGAGTACATATGGGGAGGAAGCATGTTTCTGTCAGTCCACATGAATTTGTGTAAATTTGTATCCAAGCCAATAAGGATAAGTGCAATAGTAATTAATAAATTGTTCTCCTTGCCTAATGCCTCTAAATCAGATGCCCTTCGTGGTTGCCTCACTCCTCCTCATGACTAAAATGACCCAGTGCAGGTATATGCTCGTGCATATCCTTTAGTTAGGTAAGGAAAGAAAACAACACCTTCTAGCTCCCTTTTACTGAAGGAATGGTTAAATATCATGTACTAGACGGTTAATAATCTCGTATGTAACGGCTTAGGAACAAAAACGATACTACAAAACTAAGAAGGGCCTCACTGAAACACTAAACACAAGTGGCCTATATTTATATTTACTCAGCAGTCAACCCTTTCTTCAGTCACAAAATAAATTGTTTATTGCTTCAGCTTCCCCAGGGTTGCCCTCTTTCCTTCCAATCAGCTTCGAAGCTTCCATTTATAAAAAGGAAAGCAGAGAGATGATTCTCATTCATTGAGTGTGACCGAGTCTGTGTTTGAAAAGGACACTTATGCTAAAGCTGTGTGGGACTAGTTCATACTTCATCTCGAAGGAGACAAAGAAAAGCCCCCCCCCACCATTATTACAGGTAGCCTGACCTGTTCTTTTGAAAAAAAAAATCTGTAGAGCTATCACAAAGATTGGTTTTTAGAATGAAAAGAGAAGGTTGCCATGATTTTTTTTCTTTGAAAAACAAACAGTTCCACAACTTTTAATTTTTTTATTTGCTTTTGTTCTTGTTCAAAGTTTTTTTTTTAAAAAAAACACAAATCCATACAAGAAAACCACTAGCCACTAGATGGCAATGTTACTGCGCTTAAGGAAGAAGGCAAGCTCCTTCAGAGGTTTTTCTGCTTCCTTTTTCTGCTTTCTTTTAGACAGTGAGAAGCATTTTTATTTATGGCTGGTTTGAGGTGTCATGTTTCCCCACCAAAAAAGCATTTGCAATAAAAACTGGCCCAAAATGCTAGATGGAAAGAAGGTGCTTCAGTTTTTGTGTAACTCTAAGCAACACATTATGGTGCCCTGTTCAAATTTCCTCATGCTGGACAGGGGTGTTTATGTGTGCATGCAAAGATAACTGAATTTCACTTCTTTCTTTGCCATATTGCTTTTCACCCAAGAAGTTGCCTCACATGGAATTTTTTACCATTGTAAAAGGTGAAGCTCAGTGGTAGAATACATACATTCCACACAGGGCTGAATTCTGGAGAGCCATTGCCAGCCAGTGTAAAACAAGGATGGGAAAAATATGCAGCCATCTAGATTTTGTTGGACTGCACCTCTCAGCATGTCACACTGTTGACTATGCTGTCTAGGGCTGATGGGGGTTGTACCTGACTGTAGACAGTACAGGAGTAAATGGATGAATGATTTGCTCACTGAAAGAGTTGGGCCATCAACAGTATTTCAGTAGTTAAATCCTTATTTTTTTTTTTGGTTGGTGCAGTCTCTGGTGAATTCCTCAGTTGTCATGATCTCCTGGGGAATTAATACACTACATGTCATCTACTTTATGAATCTGAATTCCATTCAGAGCTTCTGGTAAAACTTTTGCTGATCTTGAAAAGTAAAGTAGGAAGGGTGTACCTCCCCTGTAGGTGGGCTTGTACTCTGCAATGTCTTCTTGCACAACAGAAGGCTTGTACCCAGCAATGTCTGATCCCACAACAATAACATTTAGGGTATGGTAGGGATGGGTGGGGACAGTGATTTCTCCTCCCCACTGCATTTTTAAGCATCACAGAAATCTGCTTCAGAGAGCTGGGAAATCCTTCAGACCTGCTTTTCAGGAAACACCTGAGACTGCATTGGGGAAGGGCAGCAAGGGAAGTTATGATATGCAGTGGTGCCTCGCTAGATGATGATAACCTGTGCCACTGAAATCGCTGTTCAGCGAAATCATTGTCTAGCGGAAAGCATTTCCCCATTGGAATGCATTGAAACCTGTTTAATGCATTCCAGTGGGAAAGAATTGTCATTGTCTAGCGCAGACTGGCCATAGGAAAGCCGCTTTGCAAACCGTCGATCAGCTGTTTAAATAACTGTCTTGCGAAGCTTAGATCCTGAAAACACCCATTTTGCAAGTGCAGAGGGAGCTGACAAAATAGTTGTCTATCAAAAATTGGTTTGCGAAGCAGGGACCAAACATTGTCCAGCGAAATTCCCCCATAGGAATCACTGTTTTGCAAATCACTATAGTGATTGCAAAAAGTCAATGTCTAGCGAAAAAACTGTCATGCGGGGTAACTGTCTAGTGAGGTGCCACTGTGTATGAATATCACATTGGATCTACCTTCTAGAATTTCAAATTGTTTTTAGTAGCTTTTGGTAGGGATTCTTTTTAAAGTCATCAGTGAGCAAGATACATATAAAGGCAAGTTTCATATGTAAAAGATGGCTCCTTTTGGTGGTAACGTTTTCAATTGTTTTGAGATGTTATGTGTTATTTTATGAGACCAAAGCACAAAAGAATATAAGATCTTAAAAACAGTCAAAAGAAGTTCCATCATGATGAGCAGGAAGAGATGGCATTGTTTAATCACTTCAGAGGGATTCAGATGTTTGAAAAATCTAGTTCAAAAAGATATTTTGCTTAGTCTGAAAGAAACCAGAATAAACATTTTAATTTTTTTTGCTAGTCTTTGTTCAAGATTTCTATGCAAAGAAAGACATTGCAAAACTATTACGTGTAGCCTTCAATTTAATATATGAATACACAAATAAAGTTTTCATCTGTATTATATCTCAGTGATGTTCTTACGTTCCTTCCTTGGTTTGTTTTGCTGGGTTGTGTTTTTCTTTTTTCAAAGCTGAGGCCATCATGAGAAGCTCAATAAAAAGCTTACCGTGTCACTGTCTATGCAAAGAAACTCCAAATAGTCCCAATTTTCTACCTTGAAAGAGAACCAGATGATACATAAACAATTATTTAGGAAGATAAAGCCATTGTCTTCTTTGAAAACTAGAAAACTAAACATGTATTTTGAATTTTCTTTTAAAAAAGGAATTCACTCAGTTTTTACTTGTATAGAATCCTTTACATTATTTTAATAATATAATATTCTAAATATTTTACCTCTTTCCCATGTCATAAAACTCTGCACATTGCTTTTCACTGTCATTTTGACTGTGGCTACAGCTGAAAGAAAAATAGTTAGAAATAAAGGCTTAAAATAAAGAAGGATATGTATGGAGAATATGACTTCATTGTAAGAACAGTGCGTATCTACCCAAGGAGCTTTGAAACCTTAACATGCACACAACTTGAGACAGTGTAGCCCATGGTATTTTGCTGTCTGAAGCACAGCAGCAAATGGTGTTCCCATCTTACGTGAGTCAAGGTGTGCAGTGCTCAAAACTAGCTTGGTTATTCTGACTCCTAAGAATAAAAACCACACACGCTCCAATTTAATTCCATTTTCTTTGCAAATAAGTAAGACAAATGTTTTGTTGCCTCTGCGTGACTCCGCAAATTCACTTCCTGAGATACTCACCTCATTCTGCCTTTATGGGGTGGCCCTGACAAAAGAGGAAAATATAAATGTGCAGGCATGCAGATGACATTGTTTTTATTCATTCTCTGGCATAAATATCTTCAGCTGTTTGAAACTATACACATCTAAGTAACAGAGATCTTATCCATGCTTAAACAAATTTCTCATCTAGGCTACATGCCTCTTGTTACCTCAGGATGAAGTTGTTTACTGAACCCAAACTATGGACCACATTCTCTGATCCAGCTTTCCATTTTCTGTGCCAAGGTAATCAGGAATGGTTCCAGGCAGATTGAATCCATTTTGTGGCCTAATGTAAAGCTCTCTGAATAGCCAGCTAAATCCTGGCAATGGATTAATGTCCTTCACCACACCAGAAAGCTATGAGCCAACAGGACAGCTCATGTGGCACACCAAGCTGCCCTTCAACAGAGACAAACGTTGAAGGCTCGAGGACAGCAAAGATCCTGCTGTCACTGCCTCCAGAATTTGTGGTTTCTTCCCTTTAATGTAGAGCTCAGCCCCACATCCTCCTATAAAAGGACTATGCAAAAACCTGGTGTTATGTCACTGTGTTGATAGTATCTTCTTGTCTATCTCTTCCTTTATTTTCTGAAACTCTTTCCTATTTTACAGCCTAGATATTGCAGGCCAATATCCACAAATGGTCCTTATTCAAATTTAGGGTTGCTAGGTCAGTGGATATGGAACAACTGATTGGTTCAACATTGGGAAAGGAGTACGACAAGGCTGTATATTGTCCCCCAGCTTATTTAACTTATATGCAGAATACATCATGCGGAAGGCTGGACTGGAGGAATCCCAAACCGGAATTAAGATTGCCGGAAGAAACATCAACAACCTCCGATATGCAGATGATACCACTCTGATGGCAGAAAGTGAGGAGGAATTAAAGAACCTTGTAATGAGGGTGAAAGAGGAGAGTGCAAAAAACGGTCTGAAACTCAACTTCAAAAAAACTAAGATCATGGTCACTGGTCCCATCACCTCCTGGGAAATAGAAGGGGAAGATATGGAGGCAGTGAAAGATTTTACCTTCTTGGGCTCCATGATTACTGCAGATGGAGACAGCAGCCACGAAATTAAAAGACGCCTTATATCCTGTGCTGCCTTACAGTGCACAGTGTACAGAAGGTATGGAGAGTTTTTTGAGACCCTATGTACTGCTGGGGCTTATGTAAAAGGGAGCAAACAGTGAGTCTGCCCCTTACCAAGCCCTATGCTAGTAGTGGTGCTACCATTGTTAATGTCATGGCTTGTGGAACAGGAAAGCTTATCATGAGTCGCAATGCCAGTGCTATCCTCCTTAACTTGCTTCCAATGACATTATGGGCCCAAAAGATCCTTCCCATAGATCCTGGCTTTTTAATGTACAGTACTGATGTACTGTGTGCCATCAAGGCCCAGCCCCTGCAAATCTCCCATGGCCAAGCGGGGATTCAAACTAAGGTCTCCACCATTTTATCTATTCTGCCACACTGGGTATCATATGCAACTCCAGTACAGATAAAAACATATTCTTGCTGAGCCTGTGAGCCTTGGCACCACTTGGGAATACACGGAGATGGGTGTCTAGGCTATAAAGCCATCTCATACACATATATCTAGCTTTCTCCTCTTCTGGTGCTGCTCGACCCAAGAGTTATCTTTTCATCTGGAGATCCACAGAAACCCAGAAAGACTTCAGTGATGCCCTGATGGCAACCTGAACTCTCATCACTACAGATCATTCCAGAAGGGAGTAATAGAGGAACATGAAGGGATTGTTTCACCAGTCCTGTAAAAGACTGCATGTTTCTTTCCTCATGCCTTTCCACCCCATTTTTCTTTTTTTTGTCTCATGTTTTTTCAGTTTTCTAAAACTGCAGGCAAGAACTCACCTTTATAAACTGATTATATACATGTGTCTCTGAGGGCCTTTTTCACAGAGAAGGATAAGAATACCTGAAATAAAGAAAGAAATACAGTACATTGTTTTCAGGCACACCTTTCTAATCAATCTTCATGCTCAGTTCTTTTCAGGATTATACAACGGTTTATCAAAAAGTGAGCCTATTAAGAAACTGGCATGATACTAGAATAATTTGCCTGAATAAGTGCAATAACTCTGTGGAGAAGTACGTAGTTTGATAATTGCACAATGAGCCTGTTGGTGTTAAGCTCCTTAGAGGAAGCCTTTCTCTCAGTTCTGCTACCCTCACTGGTGCATTTGGTGGAGACACAGGTGAGGGGCTTCTCTGTTGCTGCTCTTAGACTTTGGAACTCCCTCCCATAGGAGGCCAGGCTGGCCCCATCCTTGCCGTCCTTCTGCATGCAGGGAAAGACCTTTCTCTTCAGGCAGGCTTTCTCTTCATGACTGGCTATCTGAGAGGGTTTTTCAAAATGGATTGCTGTGCCTTGTTGCTGTCATGAGAGTGAAGGAGAGTGGGACTTGTAGTCAGAGATTAAAGGATAGTGGGATTTGTAGTCAATGAGGAGGAAAGAAAATGGAGTCTGTTAAGTTTTAAAAGTGAAAGGAGTTGAAGACATGGGAATGTGAGAAAGGCAGAGAAGTTGTTTTTCTTAATTTACAGCCAGGCTGGTACAGTGTGAAACCTGATAAGGATGCAAGGAGAAGGAGGCCCAGCGCAAAGACCCAACAAATTCTTTTCTAATTGGAATGGAGATAAACCACCTGCATCTTCATGAGAATTGTAGGCGGATCGGACAGTTACGCCTCTTTGAGTTAATTGGTTTACATTCATGAAGAAGGAGGTCCGAGGAATGTAGAAAATGGACGATGGGTTATGTTGGAGAGATAGATCATGGTGTGGAAGAGAACTTTTGCCTGATAGAAGTTCCTGATGGTTTGTGTTATGTAGTTTGAAAGAAAAAGAATGTAGGTAAGAGAAGAAGGAGGTGGGGCTGGTCCACCTTAGCCCAGTTTTAGTGCTTGTTATTTTAATGGGAATTATTTGATGTATTTAACTATGGCAATCCTTTGAACATGTTCTTTATGCTAGCGCTTGAGCAAAAACAAACTGTTTCAATGAAACTATATTTTCTTAATAAAAAAAATAATTATAAAAATCATCACAGAGGATTGGTCTCTTGGATCAGCAGGGTTTGGCTAAATCCAGAAGACTGGTAAAGGCCATTGACTAGCTACCAGAGAAGTCCTAATTAACTAAGCTGTTGTGAGTTCTAAGGAATCACAAAGCCCATGTTGCTGTACTTGCAAAGTACTAAGTAAAAGTAAAGTGTTCTTTTAAGGTCAGGCTCATTCCAGGTGCAAATGCTATGTACTGCTGGAGGTTGAGGACTTGCCCCAGCATAAAGTAGTAGATTTGTAGCTTGTGAACTCCCTGACTGAATATGTTCCTTAGGGAGATTTGGTTCCTGACAGTTGCTTTTAAATGTGTTTTTGGTTTTGATTTACTACTTTTAATATATTTGTTTAATTCTTTTTAATATTTAATTCTTAAATATTTAATTCTTTTAAATATTGGTATATTTGCTGCTTTTAGTTTTTAAATATTGTCATTTTAATGATGTAAGCAGCCTTTGATCCTTTTTTAATAGAAAGGTGGGGTAAAACAGACAGACAGACAGACAGATAGATAGATAGATAGATAGATAGATAGATAGATAGATAGATAGATAGATAGATAGATAGATAGATAGATAGATAGATAGATAGATAGATAGATAGATAGATAGATAGAATGACGATGGCTGAAATCCAGTAGTAAGTCACAACTAGAGTAGGCCCATTGAATCAATAGAACTTACAGGCAAGTTAAATCGCCAGATCTCTGCTGATTTCAAAGGCCTGCTCTAGTTATGATTTACTTCAGTCATATTCTTAACCTTTGGAGAATAAATAATAAAAAATAATATTTTAAAAGTGCAAAGACTTTTTGACACACTCTTGTAGTTGTCACTGGAAGCAAGAGAAATTTCCTGACACAAGCATGTTCAGTCTTACTCTGTTTATTCCCACACGTTCCCAATAGCATTGGAGGTGCCATGCTTGAACTGGATATATGTTTTTTTTAACCAGGTTTTTACCAGAGGAGATGCTTCAGGGGCCCACTTTCCATTTTCATGCACAGCTAGCTGTGTGGAACGCTGTCCATCTAGTCATTGGTTTACCTAGACTAGGTCTTCTATTTGGAGTGGCTCTGGGTCTTTGAGGCTCTCAATAACAGACTGCAGATGAGGAGGTGAAAATATATCTGAGATCGATGTGCAACTCAGTTTAAGGTATGGGTTATCGTTGACTCTTCTGCCCCTCCCCTTGAATGTCAGTTAACAGAACTAAAATTAATCTTCATGAGAATTTGCATGGTACCAAGAACTATAATCTGACACCAAAACTTTGGGGAAAAGCTTTTAGATTATTTATTTACAGAATTAAAAATCTCCTCATTCTTGCTCACTTCTTTTCCTGAAGTGTGCATTGGATCCATTTATATCATCATCATATAATCATTTAAAATTCTCCTAAATCTGTTCAGTTACCTATTAGTCTGGATCAGCACACCTATTCCCATTTTCCTCTCCATGATGACACTATTGCAAAGTTTTGAATTTGAATTTGAAAAAAAAAGTTTCATTAATTACAGTTGTGAATAGATTAACAACAAACTAATAAACTGCTTCCAACAAACTAAGGAGAGGGAAAGAGAACACTAGGGAGGTGGGGCTCTCTGAATTTGGAGGCAGGAAAGAATGATTGGTTAGTGCTGGATAGATTGACAGTTGTTACCCCAGCCCAGAAAGGCCCCTCCCAGTCACAACTACTACAGACAGCATGTGAGGTTGTAAAATATCCAGCAGACACAGATTCTTTTAGGGATTATCTTGGGTCATCATTCATCAGTACTAAAAAAAAACAAAAAAAAACTTGTTGAAACTTTTTGCAGCTATGAATGCAAAAGAGCTAGAAAGCTTTTTTAAAATGCTATTGAGCTGTGAAATGATCATTAAATCTTGATGGGGCGTTTCCTTTTAACTTTTTGAGACCACTAGTTTACTGAAACAATTTGGTGAAAGAGGAATATGCAACAATGTGGAAGAGAGACTCCCAAGGTCTCTTTAAGAGCTGTAGAGAAGTTTTTTGGGAAGCATTTCTGAAGCAAATGAAATATATGTCTCTCTTGTTCACCAGCCTGCCTGCTCTCTATAAGCAAGAGAACATCAGGATCCTGCTGTTGATTATAGTGAGTTATTATTATTTTTTTCTTCTCTATAGTCAGCAGCATTAGAGAGCTTGGCAATGCGTGCCTGTGAAGTTTGGAAGAAATCTGCATTGAGTGTATTGTTTCGTGGAGGAACTTGCTTAAGGAGGAACTATAATAATTCAGCAACAAGAGAATCCATGGATTTTAGCTTATTCTGGTTAGGGATCACATTTCCTTTAAAATGAGTGGATAAAATGTGGTGTGTGGGCCATATTTGTATCTGTGTCTTCATAAGGGTCTCCTGCTGCTGCCACTAGACAACAACACAAAACACAGGGGGTGATTGAATGAGCTCTTTTGGAGCGGGTTGATGCAGGCTAAATAGGGTTGGTTGTGACTGGGTGGAGATGCAATATGCCATTGGGTGCAATCCTCACCAGGTGAGTGAGCTCCAAACAGAGGGAGGTGGTGCTAGGTTTTTTCACACCACTGGAATAAGCATTCCCCTGCCTAGTTTACTTTGCCAGCCTCTCTCCGAGTTGGTGAGGAAGTCAGGACGTGGTGGTGGGGAAATCCCCAGGGCAACGTGCCCGTGGTAGTAGGGCAAAAGAAAATGGCTGCCTGCCCCCCCATCATGAACTTGACACGCTCCTCTCTACCTCCCTGCCCAGCCTTGCTCAGCCTGAAACTGTAGGAGGTGATGGGAAGGCTCTGAAAGCATGGAGAGGCACAGGGCACAGAAAGCCAAACAGGACGAAGAGGTGGACAAGGCGGTGGCTATTGGTGAAGGAGCAGGAAGATGCTCAACACAGCATGGTTCCAATGGGTGAGCCCAAGGCAGAGGAGAAGTGTACAGACCACCCAGGGCAGGGCTCACAATTTCAAGCAGTACTATACCAGTGCTGATGGGAGCCTCTTGCAAACATTGTGGAATGTGTGCAGCAGTGGTGGGAGCAACAGCAGGTTTCCTTCCTTCCTTCCTTCCTTCCTTCCTTCCTTCCTTCCTTCCTTCCTTCCTTCCTTCCTTCCTTCCTTCCAAAAGCACCATGGTACAATTAATAAACATATCACATAATTTTCACCCAATATTGGAAAACATCAAGAGATTTGGGGGCAGCTGACATCCAGTCTTCCATAGTACATGTTGAGTGGGCATAGAGTGTACAGATACAGCTGTAAAATTGCCTGTTCTGCTCCGCACTTGAAAAGCACTTTGTTGAAATATTAAAAAATATTGAAAACATGTGTAGTTAGCCTTAGATCTTTTTGGGGACTATTTTTCTTCTGTACCCAACCCCCAGCTCTGGATATAGGTGTGTTCATAGTTACCTCAGCCCCCTCTGGTTAACAGCAGATGGAAGGATTGTTTGTTTTAGCACTGTGCTTTGCACCTGCAGAAATTAATGAAATAAACCATCTCTAGAGAACTGCACAATGGCTTTGAATATACTTTTATTAAAAGCAATATATCAAGTGCGGTGATGGAAGCACTTTAATTGCATCAGTGCAATGCGTTGTCTTCCTTACTCCTTTGAAATTTCTCATTTTATATTAATAACTTTGAAAGGAAGAACTGGATTTAATACTTCACAGTAATTTAATATAGCACAAAATATTGTGCGAGCATTTACTGAAATGAACACTGGTTTACCATTATGTGAAGCTGCTTTTTAAAATGGTTTTAGAATAGGCTTTAGGTTTTCTTCATTTGATTGGACAACTCCCTTTCCTCACTCCTCTGGTTAGTTGTGTTTGTAAATATTTGTTCAAGCAGAAAACCAAAACAAAACAGAAAAACCTTTAAGCTTATTAAAGCAACAACTTATTCATAGGTCATTATGCCATGTTCAAAATGTTAGTAAAAATGTAAAACGTATACAAGAGGTATAATTTATTGTAATGTGAGCCAATGAAAATTGTAACCTTTAAAAAGCAGTGCAGTTTATACAGATAGTTAAAATAGCCATATTTACATTATTGAGGTTCCTGTTACAATAATAGCGCTTGCTTGTTCATTTTATACTTCTCGTGAATCCCATGGAAAACAAAACTTTCAGAGAGTGTATTGCTGTGTTACATATGGGTAATTTATACTTACCATAACTGGCCTGGCTTGTTTTAACAAGGTAGAACATTACAGATCTGTGTTGAGCACATTATTGTTGTTCATCATTTATACCGTCTTTCATGCTCTCCAACTGGCCCAGTGTGCAAAGTAATTCAGCCCCAATTACATCATTGATCTGCTCCTCACAAGATTTAGATTGGCTGTAAAAATTCCCATTTCATAGGGGTGGAATTCAGAGTAGGCAAGGTCAGAATTATCAGGTTAAACTATAAGTCTATTCAAGACTAAGGGTGCAATGAAACAGCAATTTATATTGTACTTTGTATCACTTTTGACACAATCTAGTTTGAGCTAGTTTACAGTGACTACATGTTGCGTAGTGATGGACTAGACTCTGGAGATCAGGGTTCTAATCCCCAGTTGGCCATGGAAACTCACTGGGAAAGTGGAAGTGGTAAAGGTAAAGGTTCCCCTTGACAATTTTTGTCCAGTCATGTTCGACTCTAGGGGGCGGTGCACATCCCCGTTTCCAAGCCATAGAGCCAGCGTTTTGTCTGAAGACAATCTTCCATGGTCACATGGCCAGTGCAACTTAGACACGGAACACTGTTACCTTCCCACCGAGGTGGTCCCTATTCATCTACTTGCACTTGCATGCTTTTGAACCGCTAGGTTGGCGGGAGCTGGGACAAGTGACGGGTGCTCACTCCGTCATGTGGATTCGATCTTACAGCTGAAGATCTACAGACCTTACAGCACAGAGGCTTCTGCGGTTTAACCCACAGTGCCACTATTTCACTTACCTTGAAAGCTCTATCAAGGTTGCTACAAGTCTTTTCTGACTTGACAACATAGATCACAGACACATATGGAATTCAGGCAATTATGAATCAGCCCAACCCTTTTCCATGGCTTTTTGGATCACTGGCAGAGGCTACTGATTTTTTAGCACAGGTAGGAGTGCTCCATTTGAGTTCAGTTTCTGGCATGTATGATTGCAGGTATCAAACCAAAGAGGCATCGATGGGTGTTTCATGTCACTTGGTGGCAAGCCAGTTCAGGTCTATGTTACTTACTGATAAAGTGCTGTGCCACTTCCCAACCTGAGGTTAACAAAAATCTGAGATGTGGATGATTTCTTGTTCTGTAACCATCCTGTCTATAGAGCCTGTGTCCTGAGCACACCCCTGTACTGCAGTGAGTCCTAGACCCTTTGTGCACTGCAGGAGAGGAAGCTGAACACGTTCCATATGCGTTATCTCTGACACATTTTTTGTATCACCTAGCAGTACAAAGTTCCAAAGAGCAGTCCTAGAATGAACTGGAATTTTTAGCATTTATACATTACTGAAACAGCGACTCTACATTAGCTTGGGCATGTCGTGAGAATGGCTGATGGTCGGATTCCAAAGGATCTCCTATATGGAGAACTAGTGCAGGGAAATCAGCCCAGAGGGAAACCACAGCTGCGATACAAGGATATCTGCAAGTGGGACCTGAAGGCCTTAGGAATGGACCTCAACAGATGGGAAACCTTGACATCTGAGTGTTCAGCCTGGATGGTTGCATGAAGTAACCAGGTAGTTCTTCATGGCCTCTCCCATTTTGAAGAGACACTTGTCCAGCAGGCCGAGGCAAAGAGGCAGTCCAGAAACAAGCAAAACCAGGGAGCTGGACAGGGGACAGATTGTATTTGCCTTCAGTGTGGAAGGGATTGTCACTCTCGAATTGGCCTTCTCAGCCACACTAAATACTATTCCAAGTCCTCCGTACAGAGCATGTTACCACAGTCTCTCGAGACTGAAGGATGCCTAATTTAAACCATCCTGTGCTTTCACATGAACACAATGATTGACATACTGCACTTTTAAGTGACCCTGTTTAGCCTGATCCTGCTGGGATAACTTGAATCTATACTACATCTCTTGTTCTCAGGAATCTGTCAAACTGTATCACATTTAGACTTTTCACCAAGATTTTCCCCTGCACCAGTGGCTTGGCCCCTTGGGGGAAAAAGAGATCTTGATTTGTTTTTTTACCTGTTCGTTGGGGCGTGGATCTGCCAACTTCTGCACAGCTCAATGGCCTTTATGGGGAATCTTGAGCAGAAAAGATGGCATGTTGCACAGAAATAGTAATTATTCTATGCAGATTAGCGGTGTTCTAGAGGTGAAAAATAACCAGAAAACAAACAAGATATTCTATACAATCTCTAAAACAAACAAGAAAGAAAGCAAATAAACAAACAATTATGAAACATTGCTGTGGGGAGAAAAGAGGGTTTTCTCCTCTTCTTCTCACTGAGAGCTAGAATCTGTAAGGTTCACATCTCTCTTTACCTGTGTCTGATAAGAACATCAGACCAAAGTCCTATCAGCATCCAGTCTCTATAGTGACCAGTCAATTGCCCAAGGGGAGTGGGACAGGAGCATAGCAATACCTTCTATTTTGTTTTTTCTCACCAATTGATATTCAGAAGGCTCTGATATTGGAGGTGATATGGTGCTGGATCTCATTTATGGGCCATGCTAAATTTGCAGAATAAATTCCAATATTAATTCTATTTTCTGATCAAGTCTACTTGGATAGGCATTCCTCCAAACATTCTGCTTTTTTACTGCAGGCATGTTTGGCTCTGAGGCGTGTGACTGTGTGTGTGTGTGTGTGTGTGTGTGTGTGTGTGTGTGTGTGTGTGTGTGTGTGTGTGTGTGTGTGTGTGTGTGTGTGTGTGTGTGTGTGTGTGTGTGTGTGTGTGTGTGTGTGTGTGTGTGTGAGAGAGAGAGAGAGAGAGAGAGAGAGAGAGAGAGAGAGGGAGGGAGGGAGGGAGGGAGAGGGTGGGGAGACTTTCTTCTGGGCTTCAGACATTGGACTTGAAATCACAGTGAACAGGACGCTACTAACTGAGTAAGCTTATAGTTTGGGATTCATTCTCATGGCTTCACGGCATACGATTTAAACATGCTCCAAAGCATGTGTCTTTTTCATAGTCTGCATTGCTTCTGTTTCATTATCTCACACTGCTGTTGGTGGTGTTGAAGATGGAAGTGAGAACCTTCTAATCCTCCACAGATTTTCTGGTTTGTATTTCTTCTGCAGCGGCTGTGTACCATGTCAACACCATTTTCCAATTGTTACTGTATGAGTTACCCCAATCACCAAGGTCCATTCTCACAACATGGCAGACGTTCTGTTTCAAAGTGATAGTTTTTTGTTTGGGGTGCCCCGATTTTTAGAATTGCCTTATGGATTGCTGATTTGCTCTGTTTCACAATAAATCTTGCTGCACATTCATGCAGGAACAATAACAGTAGCCCTTTTCAAGTATCTGAAAGTGGACATGCAACAAAGAGAGTGATGCCTCCTCTTGTCTACCAGTTTTCAAATAGCCAAGTGGCATTCTGAACAAGAGGAGACTCCTGCATCTGTGCATACAGTACTCTCCACGAAAGGCAGAGCCCCAGGTTTTATCATGTTCTGACTCACATATAGATCCTACATGGATATAGCCTTGGTCTATTGAGTTTGTTGCTTTTGTTTGCTGAAAGTGATGATGGAGTGGGTAGGGCTAGCACACTTTCCTCGCTGAGTGTGCTCTTTACATGCTTCATGAATGCCTGGCTAGGACTAGTTTCTCCATTGGATCCATGAAAGCTTGTAGCGCGTCTTTTTTTCTTACTTTTCTGTTTTCCTGACAACACAGTGATATGACTGTCATTCAGAACAGAATTCATGTATTTCCCTGTTCTGGCATCACCCCCCCCCCCAAAAAAAAAGAAAGAAAAAAAGAAAGAAAAGAAAAGAAAAGAAAAGAAAAGAAAAGAAAAGAAAGAAAGAAAGAAAGAAAGAAAGAAAGAAAGAAAGAAAGAAAGAAAGAAAGAAAGAAAGAAAGAAAGAAAGAAAGAAAGAAAGAAAGAAAAAGACAAAAAGAAAAGAAAGAACTTGAAATATCCAGAGATGGAAAACTGGCTGGGGAATTCTGGGAATTACAGTCCAAACATGTATTTTCTCTAAGCTCTGGATATTTCAAGTTCTTGTCTCTTCTTTTTGTGATGTCAGAATTTTTTTAAAAAAATTATGAATTTTGTTCAGAATACTAGCCATATTAATGTGTTGCAGGATGGAGCTTATCTGTTGGGGCTTGATTTAAAGGGGGAAAATGTTGCAAACGTTTATGCAGCATCTTTCCTTTGCCCATACAATATTCTTGTAGACATCATTTTGTGCTACTATTAAGGATGTGTAGAAATCTTACTATTGCCAAGACTCTGTTTGTGACTGGCTGTCTTGACATAGCAAAAACTCCAGGGGCTTTTCCATCCTCCTGGAGAGATTTCATCTTCAACATGAGGCGGAGACATTGGATCTATATGGTAGTTGAATGCAAAGCAGAAAGGAAATTGTGCGACCATCCTCCTCTCACACTCTGGCAGGCTTTCTCTTGTGTACCCATTCTTACACTGATTGCAAGAGTGAGCACACAATCAGTCATGCAACAGAGAGCCTACTGGAACAGAGGGCGTGATTTCATGGTTTCCCGTCCACTCTGTGCTGAGGCAACAGGAAATTAGCTATGTTTTATCACAATTTGTTCAACATACACAATTCTGAAGAAGTCATGTTTCTATGCAATACTGGTCTTTTCTCCATTCATGAAACGAAGCAGTGGGGCACACATAAAAGTAGTACACACTACAGGAGAAGAGGCTGATTCCAAAGACACAAACAACTGATCCAGTGCTATTGCTTCTATCAGCGAAGCATTATTGCATTTTCCAAACATCCATGAAAATGCAAAAATTTCTCTGAGACTGCCCTCCACTCAGAAAGCCTTATCTTGTAGTGCCACATGTTGAGGAGACATTTTTTGAAGCTTTCTTACATACCTCATAAAGTGTTAAATTTAATTGTGAATAGTTTCCCCATGCACTTCCACACAAGTGGCTGATATTGGATACAGATGTGCATTTACAGTATTTATTTATTTATTTATTTATTTATTTATTTATTTATTTATTTATTTATTTATTTATTTATTTATTTCCCCACTAGTGCACAGCACTATTCCAGAGGGTACCTATAAAACAATGTAGTAACATGAACAAAACAAAATATAAAAACCCAACAACAGCAACAAAATTGGCATTAACTCCTTATGTATGGTGCAGCATATTAAAGCAGCAGTTACAGAAGTGAAAATTCAAGAGAGGCTGCCTTCAAAGGCCTTTCAAAAGAGACACGTCTTCATCAGCCTCTTAAACCTAGGGAGGGAAGGAGCCAGGAGGCAATTGCTGTTGGGAATTGCTCTTGAAGGCCTGTTGAAGATTTCATGGCCTCCTTCAGCATAGCCAAATGGAGGAGAATAGCTTGAGAAGATCTGGTGGCCTGGGAGGATGACGATGGAGGGAGGCAGTCTGACAGATAAGGTGAGGGGCTTTGTAGGAAAAAATCAAAACCTTGGAAAGGATCCAGGACTCAACTGGTAACCAGTGCAGGCAAGCCAGAACTGGGGAGCTGTGATCCCTCTCTGGTGCCAGTTATAGTTAAGACCTGGTGCATTGCACATGACTAAACTTGAACCAGTTTTTGGTCTCCATCTTTTTGTGCACCCTTATGCTTTCCTGTATGAAAACTTCCCTGGATCTCCAACAGATCTAGTGACAGGGTGGGAGATGTTTTGTAACAACACTTAGAACCCTCATTTCAGAAATGCAGCATTAAAGCTGATCCATTTGCACAATGTGTGGGGGGGGGAAATCTTGGGGATTTCAGAGAGTTTCAATGTCAGGCTCTGCTTACCTCCGGCATGCAGACTTGCAGAACTCCATCACCCCAGCAGATGGGGAGAAATGCCTTCGGGAAAGAAGCAGGGTACAGATGCACTAAAGTACTGGAATGGAGCCCTGAGAATGGAACACCTACAACCAAAGAGGGAAATGGGTCAGCTAATGCAGCAACCTTTCAATTACTTTTGAGATGTAAGGTGCTCATTAAGAAGAGTTGTAAAATGGCACATTTGCTGTGTCATTATTCTTTGGAGCCTTCACCTGACAGACTTCTGGAAAGGTTTTAGCAGAACTTGTTCTTTTAAAAAAGGTAGTTGTGTTAGTCTGTGCTAGCATATCAGTCTAAAAATGAAATAAAGAAGTCAAACATATTGTGGCACCTTAAAGATTAACTGCTGTATTTTAATGTGAGCTTTCATGGACAAATTGACTTCCTCAGACATTGCCCTTGTTCTGACTCACTGGAAGCCCCACTGCCTCTCCGAACAGGAGGATTTTCTTCCCATTTTTGTTCCTCAGGTTATATTCCTGATTAAAGTTTAATACCTGCTTTCTATCCCTGCCTCATAAATTGCCAACATTCTTGGCCAAGAGGGCTGATTCTATTCCAGGCTGCAGGTTTTAGACCCCAAAGCTGCCGTCCCATCTCAAAGTGAGTTAAGGCTTCAATGTGTCTCCTCAAGAACAAGATCTGTTGAGTGCCATTGGGCTTACCACCAGGCAAATACCTGTATGATTCCAACCTCGGTTATTATGTTATTTAGCTGAAGCGAAGGGTGCAATGTTAGTTAACTCATAGCCCAAGTTGCCAAGTGTTTTTGAGCTGACCTTACTTTTTCTGGTGTGTATTTAAGGCAGCATGTGGATTGGTGGCCAAGAAATGTGCATGGCTGTACTTTAACGCAGAGATGGCAGTTTAGTGAAAAATAGTTCATGTTAATTGTTAATAAGCTCAAAATTGAATTAAATTAGGTTTACACTGAAAGTGAGACATTATTAAAGTTTATGTTAATTTTAACTGGCATTTATATTTCCTTTAGGACATGAAAAACCATACTAGTCCAGGATTAAGGTAAATAACATCAGCTGAGATTTTATTTCTCCTCTCCTTCTTGTCTCTCTTTTAAGCTTTGGAGAGAAGGAAGTAGCCACACAGATCTATGAAAACCCCGTTTTCACTTATCCCAGCAAAACCCTTTCTTTTTCTTCCCCTAATCATAATAATATCAAAAAGTAGTCTTGAGGGGAATTAATAAATTTCAGTTTTTTGAAGTCACCCCTGCTATTTTTTCCCTTCACTTTCCATTGTTGTTTCCTCATTTTGCAACTTGCATTATTTTCTCCTCAATTCTCTGTCACAGACACTCCTTCTAGTGGCACAGAGTAGCTTCATTCACATCAGTATTTTTTAAATTGCATCTTTAGTTTAAGATTTCAAAGGAATGTTTGGGATCACTAGCTCTCAATGGCATTCTCTAAAAATAATACTGTAATTGTTTGCCATCAAGTCAGTTTTGACTTATGGTGACCCTTTTCAGAGCTTTCTAGGTGGAGAGTACTCATAAATGGTTTACCATTTCCATCTTCTTGGGGGCATCCTGGGACTGTGTAGCTTTTCCAAGTCCTCACAGGCTGACTCTTCTAGGATATGTAGTGGAGAACTGGATTTCCAACCTGTGGCTCCATAGCTAGATACCTAATTCACTGAGCCATCCAGCTAACTACATTCTATAAAAATGAGCTCATAATATGAATGTTCACCTCTTGTGACATTTTTTTTTCAGAGCTAGGAAAAGTTACTTTTGTGGATTATAATTTCCATGAACCCACAGCCACCATGACTGTTCTAAATTTTAAAGAGTAGTCTTCCAAGCTCTTGTTTGTGTTTGTTATTGTTAAAGATTGGACACCGTTATCCTGAAATGGATGCCCCATACTGAGTGTACGTACTGTCATTTTTTTTTTTGGTCCAGTCATAACTGAGTATATCGTTTCGTTTCAACACCTTGCCAGTCATTGTTGATCAAGCCAGGTAGGTGATCATCTTCTAGCTCAAAACTAGATTATTTTACGTACTTGCTCGATTTCTGTGAGAAACTGTTCTTTCCTGATACATACATAGCCTTCCAGTCTTACAGTGTTTCAGGACAAAGGTTTTGCCTGTGATCGACTTGCCTCAAGCCCATAATTATAGAGAAGGTGCCGGGTTCCTACAATTCCATTAGTAACTATTTTCTCACAATTTCTTCAGCATTTTGATCACTCCAATAATCTGTTAAGAAGAAAAATAGGGAATAGATGCACTATGCCTCTTAATCAGTGAACCTTCCAATTGGAAGCATCCTGCATGTCCGAATTGCTGAGGGATGGGAGGGACATCCTAATCCCTAATCTAAATCCTATCTGCCAGCCCTTAATTCACTCTTCCTGTGGGAGCCCCCAGTGCCAATGTTAAGTTTTACTATTCACATGGTACATGAGGTTACCACTGTTTATCTCTGGGGGGATTCGAGTCTCCTCCCTAACACACACAAACATATACAGTATATGTATTTATTAATTCTTTTAATACAACAAAAGAACACCAACGAATGTTACCAGCATGGCAACATCATTTCAGTGTTACTATTTCTAGCCCTATCTATATAACCACAGCAAAAACTGACACTACAAAATATGTTTCAGTCACACATAAAAGCTGTAAAAAGAGACAGAACAAATACGAAGAGTGGAGACTTGGGAGAGGGGAAGGGAACAGAAAAATGACACTGGTATATGAGGTGACATCTTCTCTCCATCTGGAGAATGAACAGCCACTCCTAGTTTTGCCACAACTGTTGATGTGCACCTATTTCCACATTCTAGGGAACACAGTAAAAAAAATAAGATGAGAGGGTCACTAATTGTTAGTTCTTTTCCCACATTATCTCACATAAAGAGACTCTGTGTGAATGAATGGTACTATGGGGGCCCCATCCTCATGTTGATCCTACTTACCTGACTGCATGTGTCTCACCGGACTGAATATTTTACCCCTCACTTACTGCATATGACTCCTGATTGCATGGAGGATCTATTGGTATTATATCTAGCATCTCCTTTATAGCTTTTATGAGCACATGGAGACTGGGGAATGAATCCAAGTGAACAGATGCAATGTAGACTCATTTTTTTTTAATTGTGGGGAATCACTTCACATGGGATAACACATGAAATTTGCTCTAGTGTGTTTTTCATTTTGAACATTCTTGCTGACACCAAAGAACAAACATACCACAATCTTTCTTTGTGATTATCTTTCTGTTGCTAAAGACTGGTTTAATGTTTATCTTTTGGCTGGAAAAGTTGCCCTTACTTTTATACCTGGCTGCAACAAATTGTAGTCTCATTTCTTTTCATGTTATATCAATCGATCAAAGTCTTGAACTGGTTCCTTTGTGAATGACTTGGTGCTGTGTCTGTTGCCTTCTTTGTCTAATTTTCAGGCAATAGAAAAGCCATAGGTAGGGTTGTGGAATTGAGGCTCACTGTGACCTTCATTTCTCAGGTAATCTTCGGCACTGAATTAGTGGATAGGCCAACAATGTGTCTGGTATGTGGTTTTGCTCTGCCCATTGTGTGTCTGAGTGTGTAGGAGTGTGGGTATGTGCTCATACGCTTTAGATTTTACTTGTTTCACAGTCTAAGGCCCATGGTTTGGGGTTATATTGCAGTATGTCTTCAGAGCACATTTATTTGTTTGAAACGTGTATCCTGTCTTCCTCTCAAATAATACTGAAGTCAGCTAAAAGCAATTCAAACCCAATATAATATAATATAACATGATGGAATAAAGCTGTAATAAAGCAAAGTACGGCATAAAAAACAACTGCATGACAGGTAAAAGATAAATAAATGGATAAAAACAACCTATTAAACCAATTTTAATGTATTTCTGAGTCAGTTTATAAGCCAAAACTCTGCTTAATTTTTCTTGTAAAGTCGTCATCTGTGTAGAGATTATTTGAAATGAGATTAGCATGGAAGGCCCCCAAGAAGGACCTTCCTCAAATGTGTTTCACTTTTTGATGGGAGAGATGGAAGGCCTGCAACCTGTTGATTTCTTATAGGGAAATGTGGTCTTTCAAGTAGGATTTCCTAGTCCATAACCCATCTTTTGAACTGTATACAAAAACATACTCTAGTTCTCTTCCATCATCTTCCTTTGGGTTCTACCTGAATTTGTATGCCCTACCAACCTAAGCACACTGGACAGTCCCATTTTTTTATATTCAGAAGGACTACCTTTGATCATGCTTAAGAACATGCCTATAAGCCCTCATCTGTTGAAATGTGATTTCCTAGTCAGTTCTTAAAAGAGTGAGTAACATCCTGATATCTGGATTTGGGAGAACTAAAGGGATAGCAAGAGCCAAGAGGCTTAAAGTGGAAGGTGACTGCTCTAAATTTCAAATTTAAGAACTGATGGGGTAGAACTCCCCAGCTACGTGTGCTGTAGAGAGACATGCACAAGACAAACTTTCAGGGCAGAAACAGAAACAAAAACAACCTGCTGTTAGATCTGAACACATGTTCTTGTTGGAGAGATGTGATTTGGGGCAGACTTTCATGTTTGAGGAATCTGACTTCAAAGGTCCTAAGGATTTGCAAGCCCTAAGGACCAATCACAAAACAAATCAAACTGCTTTGTAAACAACGAGGAGCTGGAAAAACTCTTGTTGTGACATTAAAACACAACTCTGAGCAATTTTATTCTTTTTTGCCATCAGTTGAGTCACTTTGAGTATTTGTTTACAGAGGGCACAAAACTGTTATGGAGGGTAGCAATGGTAACAGTAACTTTAGTGACAATTTCTTTGATTTCCAAGCTGGTGAGTTTCTGTACTTTTAAGAAATTATGTAGGATGAGGACAGATATTAGATGCGTCCTCTAATATACAGCTTCACCTCACTTCTTTCTTTGAGGGCTCTAGCTTAAAGCCTGTAGTATTTCTTTATTGCAAGAAATTTTAAAGAATTAGCCATGCTTTGCTGGAAGTTAGATAACAGAACCCATAGCAGGAGTTCTAATTTAACTGGAATATGAATTTATGAATACTTCTCATATAATAGCTCAGTCGTTTATGCATCTTGCTGTGGAGCCAGATGTTGAGAATTCAATTCCCACTGTGCTTCCTGCGAATAAAGCCAGCCTGTGTGGCCTTGGGCAAGCTGCACAGTTCCAGTGTATCTCCAGAAGAAGGGAATATAAATCATTTCTGAGTATTCTCTACCTGAAAAACTCTGAAAAGCATTGCCATATGTCAGAATAGACTTGTTAGCACATGATTATTATTCTTATATAATAGTAAAAAGGTAAAGGTTCCCCTTGACAATTTGTCCAGTCGTGTCTGACTCTAGGGGGAGGTGTCCATCTCCGTTTCCAACCCATAGAGCCAGCGTTTGTCCGAAGACAATCTTCTGTGGTCATGTGGCCAGTATGACTAGACACAGAATGCCTTTGCCTTCCCGCCGTGGTGGTACCTATTTATCTATTCGCATTTTGCATTTTGCATGCTTTCGAACTGCTAGGTTGGCGGGAGCTGGGACAAGCGACAGGGGCTCACTCCAATGCATGGATTCTATCTTACGACTGTAGGTCTTCTGACCTTGCAGCACAGAGGCTTCTGTGGTTTAACCAGCAGCGCCACCACATCCCTGCATTCTTATATAATAGTTATATAGCAAATATTTATATATAATTTTGCAGATTTGTGGAGTATCACATGGGCCAGCCAAACATAGATCCAAGAGCTCTCAGTTCAAACCTGGCATTTTCTGACACACAGAGAGATTCACAAGCCTTTATTTGTTTTAAACCAACATAGTGACTTGAGATACCTTAAAGATTATCAAGCATACTTGTAAATACTAATTATCTTTCATGGATTACAGCCTGATGCATCAGCTGTAGAGACTGTTTCCTTTTTATACATATGCTTAGGTGGGGAGAGGGGCAATAAAATAAAATGTATTAGTCTTTAAGATGCCATAGGACTTTTTTTTTTTTTTGCTCCAATGGACTGCATAACATGGCTATTCACTCCTTGGAAACTGATGAGTTGGCCCAGGATGTTTCACTGTTGTAGCTATGTTACTATCAACTTCTGACTCAATGAAAGAATGTTCCCCAGCAGGTCCTATCATTAACAGCCCTACTTATGTTTTGTATATTCAAGACTGTGACTTTCTTTATTGAATCAGTTCATCTTATGTTCAGTCTTTCTCCTTTCCTGTTACCTTCAATTTTTCCTAGCATAATTGTCTTTTCCAGTAAATCTTGTTTTCTCAGGATATACCCAGTGTATGACATGTAAATCATTTTGGGACATTACCTGTGATATTTGTTTTTCAAATAAAAGTTGACTTTTAGAAGTTCTTGGCATTACGCGGAGATGTTCTTGGTAGTATACAAATGATTGCTGTATTATATTGTTTAGGGCTGTGGTTCTCAACTTTGGGTCCCCAGATGTTCTTGGACTAAAACTCCCAGAAGCCTTCACCACTGGCTGTGCTGGTCGGGATTTCTGGGAGTTGTAGTTGAAGATCATCTGAGGGCCCAAAGTTGGGAATCACTGTCCTAGATAATATAAAACTACAGCTCTCTGTATGCTACCAAGAATGTCTTTGCACAATGCCAAGAATGTCTAACAATGCACTTTTACCTGAAAAACAGGATATCATGATCTAGTCGTTGCCCAGGACTATGTTGTGATATCTATAAAGCTTTCTTGCGCATATAGAACTGTATGCAAAGTACCTTACATGCAACTTGCCCAATGTCAAGACCATCCAGTGAAGAAAGGGAAAGCTGATTTCGCGTCTCAGTAAAAGCATTTGCTCTGTTATGACCTATATAACAAAAAGAAACAATTTGATAGCTGGCAATATGCAGATTTTAAAATACCTTCAGGTATAGATTTTCCATTAACCAAGAAGCCAGCCCTGTTTATATGTTTGGCTTTTAATTCTGAAATTTATTAGCTCTCTATAGCCATTGCAGATACAAGCTCAGTCTTAATTGTTCCATTTTTATTCTCACGGAAAACACAGTAAATCTTAATGGTTCTGCTCTGAACATTAAGAGGCGAAGTAGTAGCTGTAGGGGAAAAAATATCCAAAACATTAAATTAGCAACAGCGTAATAACATTTTCAAGCTGTTCATCAGAATGTCTACTGAATTTGGGAAAGTAATTGTACAGAGCAATTCTTAAAGGGGCCTTCTGACGGTCATATTGTGTCCCCAAGATAGCAGTATATGATCTTCCTGGTTTTCCCATCTACCCATTTGGAGACTTTTGGTACTTTGAAAAATGACATTTTCCCATTTTAATTATAGTACTGGTTAAGAAAGCATTCTGTTGGTTTCACTCCCTTCCTAGTTCACATGCTGTTTGTTTATAGCTCTCTGAAAACCCATTTTAATAAGGTCAGATTTGCAATTTAAATTAACTTTAATATTTCTTGCAAACTCCAGAACAGTTTGTTTATGAAATGGCATATAAACTCTACTGGAAATTTATAGGGTTTAATTTTATGTATACATATATGGGTCTTTGCCTTTCTCTCATCAGAAGAACAGAACCAAGAACAACGAAACAAATTATGTGTTAAACTCAGCATCTGAATCTGTGAAACAATTTGCAGTGAGCTATCCCTTCACACAAATGCAACTTTTCTCCTTGTTTGCTGGTGGCTTATGTTTAAAATAAAATGGATGATTCATTGGGATAAATAAGCAAGAGTTCAGAGGAGGAACACATTTCTGCCTATTGATAGCATTGCATTTCCTACATTTTCTTCAGTTCTTGCTCACAGATGTTGAAGGACATAATCTGCTGTGTTAAGTTCATAACTCATTTTCCTTTTTCTTTCTAGGGGACAGCTTGCTTTTCAGCCTTTTGATTGGTTCCTTGTGAAGTGTGTTATTAGAGATGTCAAAAACAGAACCGTCAGAGGTCTATACTCTACTGCATCTACTGTACTCTTTAATACCAGACTCTTCCCACTGGACTCTTTTTATTCTAGGTGTCAGGTTTGAAGCACCCTCAGGGCAGAGTATTTTCCAGTGAGCTCCATCTATGTTAGTGGGTTCAGATTTGCTTATTTGGTTGAAGTGCTAATGCTTCAGAAGCAGACAAAGTTGGTGACCCTCTGTCCTCAAAGTAATTTCAGGTTCTCAACCAGCAATGGATTCACTACCCTTACAAATCTTGGTGACGCTGCTTCAAATACTGTGTGGCAATTGTGCTGAAACATCTTTTATTTTTCCCACAATGCCCTAGAAATATTGCTTGTGGGAAATGTTAAGGGTTCCTAGAGGTGCAGGCCTTATTGTCTGCGTGTCTTCTGCCTAGTTTGGCTGACAGTCTGACTTGGTCCTCATAGGCCTCGTGTCTGCAGGTGTTAAAGCCTCAAGAAGCTTGGAGAATGTGAACTAGAAATTGGGCTTTCTCAGCAGTGGCACTCCACTTGTGGAACAATGTCTGGCAGGAATTATGGCAGGTGCCCTCCTTTCCAAAGAATAGCAAGGAGAGACAAGAGGGCCTTCTTAAATGAACAGTGCAATGATATAGAGGAAAATAATAGAAAGGGAAAAACCACATATCTGTTCAAGAAAATTGGAGATATTAAAGGGACATTTTGTGCAAAGATAGACATGTTAAAGGAAAAGAATGGTAGGGGCCTTACAGAAGCAGAAAACATCAAGAAGAGGTGGCAAGAATACACAGAGGAATTATTCCAGAAAGATCTGGATGTCCTGGACAACCCAGATAGTGTGGTTGCTGACCTAGAGCCAGACATCCTGGAGAGCAAAGTGCAGTCAGCCTTAGAAAGCCTGGCTAACAACAAGGCCAGTGGAGGTGATGGCATTCTAGTTGAACTATTTAAAATCTTAAAAGATGATGCTGTTAAGGTGCTACATTCAATATGCCAGCAAGTTTGGAAAACTCAGCAGTGACCAGAGGATTGGAAAAGATCAGTCTACATCCCAATCCCAAAGAAGGGCAGCACCAAAGAATGCAACAACTACCATACAATTGCACTCACTCCACATGCTAGCAAGGTTATGCTCAAAATCCTACAAGGTAGGCTTCAGCAGTATGCGGACCGAGAACTTCCAGAAGTACAAGCTGGAATTCGAAGGGGCAGAGGAACTAGAGACCAAATTGCTAACATGGGCTGGATTATGGAGAAAGCCTGAGAGTTCCAGAAAAACATCTACTTCTGCTTCATTGACTATGAAGCTTTGGACTGTGTGGACCACAGCAAACTATGGCAAGTTCTTAAAGAAATGGGAGTGCCTGACCACCTTATCTATCTCCTGAGAAATCTATATGTGGGACCAGAAGCAACAATTAGAACTGGATATGGAACAACTGGATATGGAAAGGAGTACAACAAGGCTGTATATTTTCTCCCTGCTTATTTAACTTATATGCAGAGTACGTCATGCGAAAGGCAGGACTGGATGAATCCCAAGCCGGAATTACGATTGCCAGAAAAAAAAAATCAACAACCTCCGATATGCAGATGATACCACTCTGATGGCAGAAAGTGAGGAGGAATTAAAGAACCTCCTAATTAGGGTGAAAGGGGAGAGCGGAAAAAATGGTCTGAAGCTCAACATCAAAAAAGCTAAGATCATGGTCACTGCAAATAAAAGGGGAAGTTATGGAGGCAGTGACAGATCTCAAAATTAAAAGATGCCTGCTTTTTGGGAAGAAAGTGATGACAAACCTAGACAGCATCTCAAAAAGCAGAGACATCACCTTTCCAACAAAGATCTGCATAGTCAAAGCTATGGTTTTTCCAGTAGCGATGTATGGAAGTGAGAGCTGGACCCTAAAGAAGGCTGACTGCTGAAGAATTTATGCTTTTGAATTGTGGTGCTGGAGGAGACTCTTGAGAGTCCCCTGGAAAGGAGAACAAACCTGTCCGTTGTGAAGGAAATCAACCTTGAGTGCTCACTGGAAGGACAGATCCTGACGCTGAGGCTCCAGTACTTTGGCCACCTCATGAGAAGAGAAGACTCCCTGGAAAAGACTCTGATGTTGGGAAAGTGTGAAGGCAAGAGGAGAAGGGGACGACAGAGGACGAGATGGATGGACAGTGTCATTGAAACTACCAACATGAATTTGACACAACTCCGGGAGACAGTGGAAGACAGGAGGGCCTGGTGTGCTCTGGTCTATGGGATCACGAAGAGTTGGACACGACTTAATGACTAAACAACAACAAGAAGATATGATTGTGTGATGTTGAAGTCCATTATAAGGCCATTACTGCAAGAACACTTTTGATATAAATTCCCTAGTTCAGTATAAAGAACTTTCATTTTCACAACAGTCCTTCCATTTCTTCTTCAGTGGAAGAAAGATACTGCCTGATAATTTATAATCCCAAAGAATTTTCAGGCTCAGATGTTAAACCAAGAATGGCAGGACAATTTGAACAATGAAAATGAGTCATTGAAAGTATATTGTAACTGGGGTTTTCATGTCAATAATGCACTCTTTTGATTCATGTTTACCCGATCTTTCTGATGACTCCAATCGAAAATGCCTTCACCATAATTGAACCATAAGTTGTTAACATAAGCAGCTATATGTGCATACCCAGCACTGGAGTGAGATCTAAACACATTTAAAAGAAACACTAAAATGGATTTGTAATATATGGTTATACAGCCTAATGTGACTAATGTGGACATCCAATTTGGACTGATTTTCACTTATTTTCACATTACAACATAATGATTGGACCATAAGTAGTGGGGTTGGAGAGCTATTAAATTTTGTTGTATCTTGGCAGCACCTCTGCTGTTCAGCCCACTCTTAGATCATAGTATGCTTAATATCTTCTGTAATCTAGTTTTATAAATTGCCGAAATTGGCAGTGTTCTACGTCTTCCTCCCAGTTTCGCTGTATATATATTTCATATTTATGTAACCCTTTAAACCAGTTCCTTAAGTTCAGAATAGATAGCAACCATAAAACTGCCAACAGTACAAAATGCATGCAATGCCAATTAAAAATGCACAAACAAACAGAAGGAATCTAGGTGCCTCTAAGGTGAAGTCCAAGTGCGTGCAACAAGACTCGCTGCTGGATAAGTGCATACAGAAGGGAATAGCAACCTATAACCATCCAGCACTTGTACTGAATCTCTTCCTCACCCAATGCGGCTGGCCAAGACTGATTTGAGTTGCAAAACAATAACGTCTGGAAGGCCACATGTTCTCCACCTCCGTGAATAGGACTGCAGCCTAAACTACCAAAACACACAACTCTTCCTACTATAACCCTACTTATATAATGAACTCCTACATTTGTACTAGGTTTGTCTGGTGATGTGCATTTGACACCAGAATGTCAGTCTTGCTTTAATGTGTCCTCTTTCCCATAGTAACACATAAGAAAGCCAAATATGGGATGTGATGTGTTCATTTTCCAAATTTCCCCACCTTTGCTTCTCCTTACTTGGAAACTCATAACATGATGTTATCACGATTAGAAGAGAGCAGTAATTACATGAAAGCATCTTAAAAAGCAGAGACATCACCTTGCCAACAAAAATCCGAATAGTCAAAGCCATGGTTTTTCCTGTAGTGATGTATAGAAGTGGGAGCTGGGACCATAAAGAAAGGTGACCGCCAGAGAATTGATGCTTTTGAACTGTGGTGCTGGAGGAGGCTCTTGAGAGTCCCCTGGACTGCAAGGAGAACAAACCTATCCATTCTGAAGGAAATCAACCCTGAGTGCTCACTGGAAGGACAGATCCTGAAGCTGAGGCTCCAATACTTTGGCCATCTGATGAGAAGAGAAGACTCCCTGGAAAAGACCCTGATGTTGGGAAAGTGTGAAGGCAAGAGGAGAAAGGGACGACAGAGTACTTTTAGGATTCTTTCAATCTTATGCTACTGAGATCACTTAATGCTATGCCTGGCAGATCTCAAGGTGCCAACTAGAATTGTGTGCATGTGCGAATGGGGTGGTATATAAATTAAAGCAAAGCAATAAAGAAATGCTTAAAGAAATTTCAAGGGACTGCTATGATTCTCTGGGTCTTGTGGTAATGAGACAAACCTGCTATCCATGAAGGAAAAGTCTGATTTTTTTGTACATTAGGTGGCATTATCTGCATTCAATCCTCAGTCTAAAGTTGTTATGTTTGTTCAATGTCAGTGTGCAAAAAAAAAAAAAAAAAAAAGGAGGGCGATGGCAGCACTAGGGAGAGAGATGTTTGAGCAAGTGATGAAGTGAAGTGCTTGTGTTGGGATTTGTGAATATGCTTGTTGCTTAAGCTCAGGTAGCAACAGCACAGGGCCTGTAAAAGCTCCCTCTGGCCTGATTTGACTTCCTAAGTCTCAGCAGAAACACAGAATCTGGGAAAGTTCCTTGTGTGTCATCTAGGTAAGGCCGTATGGAATGAAACCCTAGTGGGAATGACAGCCAATGCTATAGCTGCTGGACACATTTTGGCACCTGCCTGCCTAGCAACTGAGGGGGAAAAGATATTTTGTTTCTTCCTCATCTCTGGGTTGCCATATTACTTGGCTAGTTGGGTTTTCTTTGACCCAGATTCCATGAATGCCTGTTATCATAATAGCAGAAGCAGTCGTGTCTCTTTCAGTTTATGCATGTTTCTGTGAGATCACAAGGCTCAACCCACTGGTCTCTAATCCTTTTCAATAGCTGAAAGCCCCCCTTTAGGACACTGCACTTTGCTGGCATCAACATTACAGATAGTCCTATGAATCACATCAGAATTTCATGATACTGTTTTGTACACCTTATTTGCCAATATAGTCTTGTGTAGGCCTGCCTGCACAATGGGATTGATGCCACTGGTAATAGCAGATTGCCACTAATTAAAGAGTTCCTCTCCTGATCTCAGACTGTGTGAGACTTTGTATCATTGCCAACAAATTGCATGCATCCAGATATTAAAAAAGGAGAATGCTTCAATTAGCAATAATCTGCTCCTGGTGGTGACATCATTCCCATTGCACAGGTAAAGCTACACTACAGGCTACTGGCTGGTAAGAACAAAAAGAGGAGGAAATGGTTCCCTTACTAGTTTTTTCTCGAGAACACTGTTGGACTCATTTAAATATTCTCTCTGTAGCATGAGGGTTATGTTTTCTTGGGACTCCAAAATGCCTGTGTGTATCTTCTGAGGGGAATGGGCCATGGAGTACTGGGATCATGTAGGAATTACACTCTCATTTGTATTTAGCATTTTTATGCATTTAAATACATACAGTAAAATATAATTTCATTAAGTAAGAGGTCTACTGATTCTTACATGCTTCACTTTCTTTCTACTCAGAGTGGCAAAATTAAAACAGGAGTGACTTTATGTCCTAGTGAGTCATTAATACTTTTTCTCGACACACATGCCCCCAGCAACAGACAGTAATTTGTCAAAAGAGTTTCAGATCTTCAGGGAGGAGGGTGGAAGCATCTCCGGGAAAATCAGGCTTTTTCAAGTACCATAGTGTAATTACACACTATCACCACATACAGTTCTGGTCTACAACAGGTTTGCCTTGTAGAAAGACCATGCAGACCAAATAAATCACATGGAGTGTGAGCATCTAAGGAAAAAAAATCATAGTTTCAAATGCTAAAATCAACTTGTGGGAAATAAGGAAGAATGGGTTGACGTCCAAAATCATGTACTGTATACATACAGTTTAAATAAGATTGATATTTGTTTTCTATGACTGGTTAGTGATTCAGCTTATCTTTACACACATCTTTTATCTTAATGAATTCACATCTGTGCAGTTGGCTTTCTGTATCTTATTTGCTGTTCTTTTTCTCTACTTTTTCTCCTGTTCAAAAATTAATTGTAGATAATGTTTTTTATTATTATTTGGCATCAGGCTTTCAAATATAGCACTGCTGGTACAGTTGAAATATGAAATCTATCTGAAACTAAGGGTTTTATTTCCCTTTGATTTTTCCCTTTGAGAATAAATAACAATATTTTCATTCTGCATATTGGAAATGCCTGCTGGGTTTAAAGACAAAAGAATCTTTCTGTGGTCTCTGTCGAAAGAAACACTGTTCACTGAGAGAATACAGGAATAAATCAGAAGAATAGTTTTGCATTTTCTTTGTCGTCTGCTTTGATCAGGAACCACAGTGAAGAGGGGAAAAAGTCCTGTTTTGAAAATAATTTGTGGGTAAGGCTTTCTGATTGACAACTACAAAAGTTTTGCACTTGTTGTTAGCAAATAATTCAACAGAAATGCATAATGGACCAGTGGGAAGACTTTTATCCCAAATACATAACTTATGCCTTTTTAAAGATCCCTGCTGGTTTGGTATCTAAACACTACAGTCCCTATAAATATATTATGCTTAGTGTTAAACAGGAATGCATGAAGAATCTGCTGTGACAAACATTTTTGGGGCACTTGGCCTGATCCATGCTTCCAAGACTGTCTATGGACTGTGCACAATTTTCCAGAATCCACGCTCTGGTGGATGATTTCAGATCATAGAAAAATGCAATGCTTCAAACATCTATGAAATACTGTTCAGACATTCTTTAGTCAATGGATGGGAATGACCCCGCTTACAAAATCTTACTTGATCTAGGCAATTACTTCATAGGAAGGTAAGATAATAATGATGTCCATGCATTAGGATTTCTTAGATGTGTATAACATCTAAGAACATCTAACATCCAGCAATGTTTTCCAATGAACTGCTTTTTCTGGCTATCCATGTCAATTCACGGTCTGTTCCTGTGCTCTCCTTTGGCTGAACTCTTTCCAACAGTCAGAATTCAGAAGTCACAGGTTACAAGTCATGTAGTTATCTGTAACAAGTTAGTTTTTGGGGTGGTTATGAGAGCATAAAAAAAAGCATACTGCAAGAAATGAAACAAGTGTGAACAACATTATTTTATGTACAATGTCACATTTTATGGTTACTATTAAAAGTTCTGGGGATGTTCATTTTGATATAAATTTTCTAAGTATTATACAATTTTCTCATCAATTTTAAGTTCCTCTCTCTCTCTGAATTAATGCAAAGTACAAATAAAGAATGGGAAGTGCAATGAGTTTTCCAAAATATTGTGATAAGTAATGTCCATGAATTTTCTTAAAGACAATATAGTGGAGGCTCAGTAGTAGGCATCCTTCAGTCTCAAGAGACCATGGAGTAGAGTCTGATGACTAATTTTGGAGGGCAGTAAATATGTTCCAGGTTTTAATCTGAGTATCTGGAAGTTGAGTCATAGCAACTGGACTTCTTTCTTATTAGGTTGAAATGAGATGCCTGATATATCTTCCACCTTGGTTTCACTTCCCCCTGGTCTGAATAGGCTCTTTATATGAACAAAGGATAGGGCTGAGTGAAAATCCCACTTCTGCAGTCCTTCTCCATCCCTTCATGGTCTTTCATTAGTTGCTGGCTCATTAACAATGGTCTTTCTGGTGGGTATGGTCCTGATCTTTATGGGGATGGATGAAAGGGCAGTATGATAAACAGGAGAAAGATTGTATCTAAGCCTCCACCCTGTTGTACAGAAAATCCCTCACTCAAGAGGGGTGGAGGCCTTAGATACAATATCTCCCATTTATCATGCTGCCCTTTTGGAAGTTATTAATTCATAGGGCCACTATAAGTCAGATACAGCTTAATGTAACACAACAACAGGATCAAATCTTGGGAAGTAATAACAAAGTTATAGTCTATATTGCCAGTCCTGAATTTTGGGTGGATTATATCTTAAGAAGACTATATTTCTAGACAGGAAAAATGCTGATGGGCTGAAAAAAGCATTTTGAAGAGCAGAAAGGATCATAGAGGCCTAATCTCATGAGGAAGGTCTGAAAGGTCTGGATAGTCTAAGAAAATGGTTGTTGTGGGCTTTTCGGGCTAAGTCTAAGAAAACCTAAAGAAAAAGAACCGTGTGTACAACTGGTCAGCACTGTGAAAGGTCACACTCACAAGCAAGCCATCTATATTTGAATAAGATGTGGTTCCCTCCATTTGGCAAAATCTAGGTGAAGTCTCTCATTCATGAACTGTGGCTTAAATAAACTTGTTTGCCATGTGTTCAGATTGCCACGCCTAGTTAATCAGCCACTGCTTAACCCTGACAGCATTGTTTGCTTTAGAACTGGGCAGGGACCAGTCACTGAAGTGTGAATTCATAATTTTACACACATTTAGTGAGTTACTTGACATCCAGGAATTTTGGCAGTATCAATCTGGATTGATGTCATATATTCTTCTCCTTTTAAAGCATGCCATGGTGCTTAGGAGTACCAAGAGGCCATTTTCGTCATGGATTCAAAGATTCATAGGGTTCCTTCCAACTCTGTACTGTAGTTTTATGTGCGTATACCCCCAAGGCACAGTGTGGAATCATAGTCCCAACCTCTGGCTCTGCAGCCAGATACTTAAACCACTGAGCTATCAAGCAGTCTACATAGGGAGAGCATTAAATCTTGCCCTTCCTACTTGATGGGTCTCCATATGCCAATATAATACCTAATTATCTCCAAAATGATGGATGTTCACTTGTGCAGGTGGGGCTGTGTATTATAATTTCCCAATCTTTCACTTATCTCCCTTTAACAGCTGATTGTTAAAATTAATAAAAATATAATCACAGTTACATGATAGAAAAGCTTTTGGTTCATTTTGTTCTTTCTCTCCTCCATCTCCCTCTCCCTCTCCCCTCTCTCTCATACAAATTGATTGGTTTTCTGTGGGCTAATTTGCTGCAGGCTTTTTAGTAAGTAGTTGAGTTCATGCTTCCGAACTTTGGAGACTCCATCAACTGTTGGTGTAAAATAAACAACAGTTTCAAAGTTAAAGCGAAAATTGTGAGAATGATGAGGTTCTACATTTAGTTTTTAAATAGGTGGTGTGTTAAAAATGGTATGCATATTTACCACTTTTGTGGTCAGAGAAATATATCCCCATTTAAAACGTCAGAGGATTTCTTTATAATCCTCCTCTTATTGGTATAATATTAGGTCCAGATTTTGACAATTGCTAACTATCCATCAATTTCACATCCTCTCCCAAAAAGAGAAGGGAAGGAGCATAAAGTAAACCACATTGTATTTTCCTGTGTTGACCCCATTCAATATATTAACTGCCAATTTTCATATTTTTTGCAAACGTCCTTTCAGAACTTTGACCCACCTGCCTATAAGTCACTCTGTTGGACATTCTCCTGAACCAAACTTCAGTGAAATTGACCCCAAGGCTTTTTTGAAAAGGCCATGTTTACTACAACCTGCTTGCAATTAAAAATGATTTTTTTTCATAAAAATGAAATGCAAGACTGGTTGTTTTTCCGTGTTTCTTTCTGGCAGAGAAAATTGATCTCTTTCCTTTCCTTTCCTTTCCTTTGGAAAGTGCAGCTCATCTCACACATTGTGCATTTAAAATGTTGCGTTCAAGTTATGCTAGAACACCCCCCAACTAATGCTGTTTTGATACTGACAACAATTGTGTAACAGCAACAGCAGCAGCAAAGAACATAGATTTTCCTCCAAAGATTGCAACTAGTTTTGCTTGGTGAGCATTTAGTATTAATTTATGTGTGTTATTAATATGCTAGTGGCTAAGAAAATTTTCTTTTAATATTCTTATTCTTAAGAACGTTGATAGTTTAAGAGATGCATTCCATACTTTTGATTGTGCCTTTTTAGGCTACAAGCTCCTGCATTGTTAGAATGTAAATGAAACATTCATTTATATTCTAACATTTTTTTGTTTCTCTGTATTCTGGATTGAATTCTGACAAGTATTTGCCTGCAATTTAAGTTTAGTTTTCGTATATTAGTGCCTTCAGTTTTTCATAGCTCTAAGACTTTCAGATGCTTGCAAATGTTGAAGTATTTTTGTGCATATGGAACTTAGAAACAATGTAGAAATAAAGCTTGTAGAATTAGACAAATTGAAGTTGCCTGGAATCATTGCAACAAGTGATCATGTGATTTCATTCTGGAATGATTCCTTTTTTTGGAATAAATACTAACTGTGATGAATAGAGGCTTCTGATATTTCCCTAGAGGGAAAAATCTGTAGGACTTTTAGGGATAGGTTCAGGTGTCAGACTCCCTGGACTGACAACACAGGCAAAACACCACAAATTATTGCAATTAGAAAAAAGTAGAAGCCCTAGTGGGAGGGGAGAAAGTCTGGAATGGAAGAATAAAAGGATGAGTTGATTTGCATTGACTTTTATGTCATATGATCTTTGAAAAATACTTCAAATTCACCCATTTGAAGAGCAAACTGCAAAGTATTTTCTGGTGTAGTAAAACACTGAGATAGCCCATCCTGAAACAACAGAAAACAGATTTTTTTCCCTTAGATCCCATGTCCTGGGCAAAAATGAAATACGAAAGCAGGGCACTATCACCACATAACTACTCCCCTCCTGCTACACTCTAATCAACAAGGCAATAGCAAAGTCATGGAGGGGAAAGTCTCCCCTTATTAACCTATCTTCACAAAAGGGTATTGTGAGTATTTGTTTGTGTGTTTGTGTATGTGTGTGTGGAGACAACATGGCACGAAGATGCTTACGTACATCCAAACAGCAGCATTACAGTGGACCCTCGACTTACAGTCGGCTCCACTTACAGACTTTTTGAGTTAAAGACTTCTTTGGCCGCAAAATTTAGGTTCGACTTGCAGCCAGAGAATCGACCTACAGACCAGGAAAAAAATGGAACAAAAACGGCCGGTTGCGGATTAATCGGTTTTCAATGCATTGTAGGTCAATGGAGCCTTGACCTAAAGACTTTTCGACCTGCAGCCACTGTTCCAATACGGATTAATTCCATAAGTCGAGGGTCCACTGTATTCCAGTGACAGCTTCTAAGATTGAGAACAGGATAGTTGGAAAGAGTCAAGCCTTGATAGTGACAATCTCAGTCCCTCTTGCCTCAGCACCTCCTACTTCACCTTCCTCCTTTCATTCTGAGGAGGGTCACAGTAATGGTCCAGTGCTCCCACCATGGCATCATTGCCATGCTGTCCCTCTTTCTTTTCACCCGGTGTGCAATCTACTGCCACGGTCTGCTCTTTTCTGTGTGGGGGTGTAACATAGGGACAGAGATGGGCATTTTCTCTTCTGGCAAGGAGTGTGTGCCATGCTAGGGTGCCATGTGAGGGGGCAGTACTGTACTTAGCTTCCTGCTTCAGGCAGTGAGAAAGTTTGAGCTGCCCTAACAGTCACTAATTCGTTTTAAAAATAACTTCCCATGATCTGTCAGAAAACACAACTTAGTGGCCTCCTATTTTACAGCAAAGCTTTTGACAGTGGAAATAAATTAGGTCAGTAAGATGAAACAGGATGTTAAAAAGAAAATTTAATTTCATTAAAACAGAATAAGATGGAATGTCTTAGTGCTTTTGTTTTTGTTGACTGTAACAATTTTCCTTTATTTATGCAAATCACCAAATCATCCCCCTTTATCAAGCTATTTCCATCCCACCCCTTTTCTGGAGATAGTAATCCCCCCCCCCGAACCCCATTTCACTTAGTTTACAGTTTTGTGATCCTTTTGTCAGAATTTTGCAGTGAGGAGATATCTACACAACTGATAAATGGCTTTATATTTGGTGATTTTTGTAATCCCAGGGCTATTTGTCTTCCGAATCATTGTACTGTTTGTAATTGCCTTGAGGGATTAATAAATAAACAAACACACTGGGAATAAACAAGTTACACAGTAAAGAGATAACACTACAAAGTGGCTGTTTTGGAGAACAGGATTATGTTTCAGAATTAGTCTTCAATTAAATTTATGATCTTTATCTGTTGTCCTTGTTATTATTATTATTATTATTTTTCTATTAGATGCTGACACAGTAACAGTTGCTTTTCACAGTATCTGTGGTACTGCTATAGTAAATATGATTACAAACACCCTCTTTCCTCTAAGACTCTTTCCCCAAATGTTTGTGAGTGGCTTTAGTCCCATGAAATGCTTGCAGTCTCTCTCTGTGTGAATAAAATTGTCATTGTGAAAACTGATAACACTAAGTGGTTTGCAAACTAGCAGTGAATAACAAAGGCAGGAGTGACAGCAGAGGGAACTGTGCCTGTTTTCAGAAGGAAATCAGATTGCAGTTGCTTCAGCTCTTTAAAGATTCACATTGTTTCCTTCTGATGACGTATGTTCTCTCCCTATTAGACTCAGTTGGAGTTGGTGTTAGGGTTGCTCAAGATAGGTTGCTGTTTGATGCAGACCAACAAAAGCCCCCCTCCAGGACCTAACACTGAGCAGAATTGTATACAAGGGAAGACAAGTCTCATTGGCACCTGAGGCAAAAGGAACCATCACAAGTACTTCTTCTCTTGCTTTGCAGTCAAATACAAACAAGCCAACAACAATGCCCAAAACCCGATTAGTTAGGCTTGCTGGGGTACCCTGATCAGCATAAATCTTTGTGGTGAATTGCCAGACATTAAGAGGTCAGCACAGACATTTGCTGTTGTGTGATGAGTCATGTACAACAACAAATGCCTATGCTGCCGTCTGAACATGTGGCAATTCATCACAGAGATCTATATCAGCTGACTTATAATGGTCTAAAAACTCAATTGGATTTGGGCCAATAATAAGAAATGACCAACAGTTCCTATCCTTTCACGTCACCCAAAATTTGTGTCTAAGGTGGTTGCCTCACTCTGTCTCATTGTGGGTCTGACACTGAAATGTGCATTTCTCAAAAGTCATAGATTTCCAGACCCAAGGCTGGTTCCACCATGAGGCAGGGTGAGGCATCATCCATCCCAAGTAACTTATACTTCAAGACAGAAATATCTCTTTTCTCAACCCTCTACTCTTTACCTTTTCTTAGAAGCAAAATAATGCTCTACCCAGTCTGTCCTATCGGCACATGTTGCCTTCAGATGTGGTAGAGGAGACTCTCCAATTGCTGGTGGTGAAGGACGTTGCAGCTGCCTGTCTGGCCAGCTTCCACAGAGGGAATGGAAGAAAGATCCTTGCTCTTTGCCACAAGCAGCAAAGCAGGGCCGCAGACTCACCCTGTTGTTGTTATGTGCTGTCAAGTCATCCTGTCATGAATGAATCTCCAAAATGTCCTGTCCTCAATAGCCCTGCTCGGCTCTTGGAAACTCAAGCCTGTGGCTTCCCTTAGGGAGTCAATTCATTTCATATTTGTTCTTCCCTTTTTCCCCTGCTGCCTTTCACCTTTCCCAGCATTCTTGCCTTTTTTAGAGAATCCTGCCTTCTTGTGAAGTTCCCAGTGTAAGGCAGACTCTCCAGAGATAGTTTGGGCTTGATTTGGTCTAGAACCCACTTGTTCTTTCTGGCAGTCCAGGATATCCACAATACTCTCCTCCAGCAGCGCATTTAAATCAAATCATTCCCCCCCCCCCGGTCAAGTTTCTTAACAGCTTCCATACCCATACATGGTGATTGGAAATATCATAATGTGGATTATCTTGGTCTTGGTGTCCAGCGACACATTCTTACACTTAGTGATCATTTCTAGTTCCTTCTTTTCTGCCATCTCTTTACCTACCCTGTAGAGATCTGATTAATTTTAAGCAAAAATTCTTACATCATGTCTCTTAAAAATACTCTGGGAAAGTTGTTTTTTGAAAGCAGTGACTGTTGAGATTTTGATATGAATATGTATTAAACATAAATGTTGTATAGTTGAAAGTAAAATGGCTGATTTTACCTGAGTCATGTATAGATTGTATTCTGGTGTGGATATCATGATTTGAGACTTATTGTCGTACAGCTGTTGTACATGATGAAACTTTATGTAACTGGAAAATGAATCAGTGTGTTTTCTGATTGGTCCCAGAACTGTACATAAGTTACATGTAAAGGGGACATTTTATCTGCTGTAAGCCAGATCACTTTTTCCCCTATACTATATGTTGTATGATGTTATGTTATGCTGCAAGATAAATGTCTATTCTCTATGTATATACGTAAATAGACTAAGTTGATATTTCACTCTCTCATTGTCATAGCATCTATGCAAACTAGTATCTCCTTATTCTACTAATGTTTTGAGAATACAGTACATGTTTAACCAAAATTCTGAACAGTGACACCCCAAGGTGCCAATTTCTTCCACTCACTTGTATACATTCTCAAGGATAGAAATAATTTAAAATGAAATGTACTGTTTGCCTAATGTTCTTGAGAAGACCAGTTCTTGCACCAAACAGGAAGAAAGAAAACTGATCTCTTTATTTCTTATTTTCCTTCCCTGGTGCAACTGATCTACGTTGCTTTCCCTCTCCTAACTTTGTGGGAAAGTCAGCCACTCAAGGGATATCTAGGAAGAATAGGGCTTGGAGTACTGAAAGAGCAATTCATTCTTCATTCTTTCTTTGATCCTGAAGTGGTGCATTCCAAGGATACCTTTGCAAAAACAGTGGAAGTTCTTGTCTGAAGTAACATGGGGGAAAGTGAAAGGCAGAGGATTATATCAACATAATTAATTTTTGGATATATTTGGCACAGTGGTTAAACTGCAGTACTGCATTCAAAATGTGCTCACAACCCGGTTTCGATCCCAGGTAGCTGGCTCAAGGCTGACTTAGTCTTCCATCCTGACGAGGTAGGTAAACTGAGTACCCAACCCACTGTGAGTGGGCCAATGTGTAGCCTGCATAATTAAATTGTAAGCCACCCAGAGAGTTTTTAGCATTATGAGGTTATATAAGCAGCATACTTTCCTTTTTTTATTTTTTTGCTTTGAATGTTTCTAAATAAAAGGAAACTAGACAAATCCCATTTATGGAAGAGAGTCCCATTGCCAACACAAGCACAGCTGATGGGCACACGGGAGAGGGCCTTCTCTGTGGCAGCTCCCAGCCTATCTCCTCGGGAGCTCAAGATGGGTCCCTGCTGTGGGTCCCTTATTTATTTATTTTATTTATTTATTTGATTTTTACCCCGCCCCTCTAGACCATGTCTACTCGGGGCGGCTTACAAAATAAAACAAAACAGTATAAAAATATATAAAATCATAAAATTACAAATTTCAATCTAAAACAATTAATTTAAAGAAAGGAATACCAAGATGGAATAGCCAAAAAAAAAAAAAGAGAGAGAGAGAGAGAGAGAGAGAGAGAGAAAGAGAGAGAGAGAGAGAGAGAGAGAGAGAGAGAGAGAGAGAGAGAGAGAGAGAGAGAGAGAGAGAGAGAGAGAGAGACTTAATTGACTGGAGGGAAGGCCTTCTTGAATAACCAAGTTTTTAACTGGCTTTTAAAAACACCCAGCGAGGGTGCCAGCCGAATTTCTGTTGGGAGGGCATTCCACAGCCGAGGGGCCACCGCCGAGAAGGCCCGGTTTCTTGTTTTTTCCTTCCGGGCCTCTCTCGGCGTCAGACCCCTCAGCCACCCCTGCTGGCTATATCGGGTGATCCGGGTAGATCTGGGTGAGAGAAGACGATCTGCCAAATATTGAGGTCCCAAACCATTTAGGGCTTTATAAGTGATCATTAGCACTTTGAAGTCAACGCGGAAACGGATGGGCAACCAGTGCAAAGCAGCCATGGTGGGGGAGATATGCTGGTGTTTTCTCACCCCACTAAGGAGCCTGGCTGCTGCATTCTGGACCATCTGAAGTTTCCGCGTCAGCCTCAAAGGCAGCCCCACGTAGAGTGCATTACAATGGTCTAATCTCGAGATTACGAGCGCATGGACTAGAGTAGTGAGGGCCCCCCGATCAAGATATGGTCGCAGCTGGGCAATCCGCCATAGATGAAAATAGGCAGAGCAGACCACGGACGCCACCTGGGTTTCCATGGTAAGCGCTGGGTCCAGATGTATTCCCAAGCTGCGGACCTCACTCTTTGCGGCAAGGGTCGTCCCTCCAAAGGAGAGGGAGTCACCTATGCCGCTGACGGAAGGGCCGCCCACCCTCAAGACCTCCGTCTTGTCCGGGTTCAGCCTCAATCCATTTGACTGCATCCATTCCAGTACAGTGTCCAGGCAGCGCTGGAGGGACCGGACGGCATCCACTGAAGTTGGTGTAAAGGAGATGTAGAGCTGTGTGTCATCAGCGTACTGATGACACTATGCCCCACACCCCCTGATGACCCCGCCCAGTGGCCTCATATTGATATTAAACAGCATTGTTAGGAGAAATGTAGCATATTACTATTACTATTACTATCATCATCATCATCATCATCATCATCATCATCATCATCATCATCATCATCATCATCATCATCAGCAATAATAATAATAATAATAATAATAATAATAATAATAATAATAATAATAATAATAATAAGGGCAGAATATAGAGAGACAAAATGGTTTCCTATAAACAAAGGTGTCAGACAAGGGTGCCTTTTATCCCCTTATCTGTTCAATCCATACACAGCACATGTGATACAGAAAGCGAGACTGATGAAGGGGTAGTGAAAACTGGTGGAAGAAACATCAGTAATTTAAGATATGCAGATGATAGCGTTTTACTGATAGCAGCAATGACTTAAAATGATTTTTAGTAAAAATCAAAGAAGAAAGTGCCAAAGCAGGCCTGTGGCTGAATGTTAAGAAGACAAAACCATGATTACAGAAGAACTTCACGACTTTAGTTCTTTCAATGAAGAAATTAAAAGAGTAATATAATTACTCAATTAAAAGAGTTTGAACTGGCCAGATTTAGAAGTAAGTGTGTGTGTATGTGTGTGTGTAAATCTTGAAAGAAGAGCTGAAATATTCCAGATGTGTGAGAGACTCAGACTGCTAAAGCTCATGCTTGCTTGAATCTTGATAATATTTATGAGACAGAGATGGGACGCATACCCAAAACTATATAAAGTAAGCTTATAAAAAAAGCAAAATTTGACAATAATAGTCAATCATGGGTCTTATACGTGTCAATGGACTGCAAAGATAAACAACATGGAGTGTATTTTATTAGTTTCCCATTATTGTAGATAGCAGAACTTGATTGAAATGTACCTTATGCAGATGCCTAATGTAAATAATACTTTAGTGCATTTGTCCCTTAGTATTTGGTTCATAGTTTATTTTGATTATATGTTTTTTTATGATGATGATCTCATATATTTATATATCCCATTTTTCTTCCAAAGAAAGAGTTCTTCACCTATCTTCACCTACAGACATAGCTAAGATGTCACACAGATGTTAGTACTGTACAAGCTAGGGGAGTGGTACATAAATACCTCCCGTCAGCATTTCTGATCATCATAGCTGGATAATGTGTTGCTGTGATTGCAGAGCCTGAGATTTTACTTTTGAAAAAAAGTAACTTCTTTTGTTATTTATTACTGTGCTTTCCTCAAGAATCGTTACTGTTGCTGTTACTGTCAGGAAAAAGTAAATTGTTGCATTCCTAATTATGATAAATCTATGACACCATTGTTGGTGTAGAACATGACTACGGTGTTATTTTTGGTCCTTTTGTAACTGTTAAACTGTATTGTGCCGCTCAGAAAAGTATCTGTCTTCTGATGTCAAAATCCAGGTTGCTTTACTTAGTAATATGATGCCCCAAGCATACCAGAAAGTGTGAGTAGCTTCCAGATACACCTCCTGTACAGTCATGTAAAAAAGAAAGTACACCCTCTCTGAATTCTATGGTTTTGCAGATCAGGACATAATAAAAATAATCTGCTTCCTTAGCAGGTCAGAAAATTAGGTAAATACAACATCAGATGAACAACAACACATGACATGTGTAACATGTCATGATTTATTTTACAAAAATAATGCCATGAAAAACTAAATGCATCCTTACTGTTCCCATAAGAGTTAAGAAGCCAAGTAGCAGCCAGGTGCTGCTTACAAATACCCTTGAGCTATTGATCATCAGCAAGTGTGTCCACCTGTATAAAAGCCAAAGTTTTAACAGTTTGCTGGTCTGGAGCATTCCTGTGTGTTTTAACACTTTGTCAAGGAGGAAACACATTAGCAATGATCTTAGAGAAGCAATTATTGCTGCCCATCAGTCTGGGAAGGGTTATAATTAGACGGGGGGGACAAGTATAAAAATGAATATCTAATTCATCAGATCTTCTTCATGGATTGCTGCCTTGTCGTGGCGAAGGGGCTTGAGTAACTCAGAGAAACTATGGGCTATGCCGTGCAGGGACACCCAAGACGGACAGGACATAGTGGAGAGTTCCGACTAAACGCAATCCACCTGGAGTAGGAAATGGCAAGCCACTCCAGTATCTTTGCCAAGAACGCCCCATGATCAGAAACAAAAGGCTAAAAGATATGACGCTGGAAGATGGGCCCCTCAGGTCGGAAGGCGTCCAACATGCTACTGAGGAAGAGCGGAGGACAAGTACAAGTAGCTCCAGAGCTAATGAAGTGGTTGGGCCAAAGCCGAAAGGACGCTCAGCTGTGGACGTGCCTGGAAGTGAAAGGAAAATCCAATGCTGCAAAGAAAAATACTGCATAGGAAGCTGGAATGTAAGATCTATGAACATTGGGAAGCTGGAGGTGGTCAAACAGGAGATGGCAAGAATAAACATCGACATCCTGGGCATCAGTGAACTAAAATGGACAGGAATGGGCGAATTCAGCTCAGATGATTATCATATCTACTATTGTGGACAAGAATCCCGTAGAAGGAATGGAGTAGCCCTCATAGTCAACAAAAGAGTGGGAAAAGCTGTAATGGGATACAATCTCAAAAATGATAGAATGATGTCAATACGAATCCAAGGCAGACCATTCAACATCACAATAATCCAAGTTTATGCACCAACCAGCATTGCTGAGGAGACTGAAATTGAACAATTCTATGAAGATTTACAACACCTTCTAGAACTGACACCAAAGAAAGATGTTCTTCTCATTCTAGGGGACTGGAATGCTAAAGTAGGGAGCCAAGAGATAAAAGGAACAACAGGGAAGTTTGGCCTTGGAGTTCAGAACGAAGCAGGACAAAGGCTAATAGAGTTTTGTCAAGAGAATAAGCTGGTCATCACAAACACTCTTTTCCAACAACACAAGAGGCGACTCTATACATGGAAATCACCAGATGGGCAATATCGAAATCAGATTGATTATATTCTCTGCAGCCAAAGATGGAGAAGCTCTATACAGTCAGCAAAAACAAGACCTGGAGCTGATTGCGGTTCTGATCATCAGCTTCTCATAGCAAAATTCAAGCTTAGACTGAAGAGATTAGGAAAAACCACTGGGCCACTCAGGTATAATCTAAACCAAATCCCTTATGAATACACAGTGGAAGTAAAGAACAGATTTAAGGAACTAGATTTGGTGGACAGAGTGCCTGAAGAACTTTGGATAGAGGCTCGTAACATTGTCCAGGAGGCAGCAACGAAAACCATCCCAAAGAAAAGGAAATGCAAGAAAGCAAAGTGGCTGTCCAACGAGGCCTTAGAAATAGCAGAGAGGAGAAGGGAAGCAAAATGCAAGGGAGATAGGGAAAGTTACAGAAACTTGAATTCTGACTTCCAAAGAATAGCAAGGAGAGACAAGAGGGCCTTCTTAAATGAACAATGCAAAGAAATAGAGGAAGATAACAGAAAAGGAAAGACCAGAGATCTGTTCAGGAAAATTGGACATATTAGAGGAACATTTTGCGCAAAGATGAACATGATAAAAGACAAAAATGGGAGGGACCTAACAGAAGCAGAAGACGTCAAGAAGAGGTGGCAAGAATACACAGAGGAATTATATCAGAAAGATGTGGATATCCCGGACAACCCAGACAATGTAGTGGCTGACCTTGAGCCAGACATCCTGGAGAGCGAAGTCAAGTGGGCCTTAGAAAGCCTGGCTAACAACAAGGCCAGTGGAGGTGATGGCATTCCAGTTGAACTATTTAAAATCTTGAAAGATGATGCTGTTAAGGTGCTACATTCAATATGCCAGCAAGTTTGGAAAACTCAACAGTGGCCAGAGGATTGGAAAAGATCAGTCTACATCCCAATCCCAAAGAAAGGCAGTGCCAAAGAATGCTCCAACTACCGTACAATTGCACTCATTTCGCACGCTAGCAAGGTTATGCTCAAAATCCTACAAGGTAGGCTTCAGCAGTATGTGGACCGAGAACTCCCAGAAGTACAAGCTGGATTCCGAAGAGGCAGAGGAACTCGAGACCAAATTGCTAACTTGCGCTGGATTATGGAGAAAGCCAGAGAGTTCCAGAAAAATATCTACTTCTGCTTCATTGACTATGCGAAAGCCTTTGACTGTGTGGACCACAGCAAACTATGGCAAGTTCTTAAAGAAATGGGAGTGCCTGACCACTTTATCTGTCTCCTGAGAAACCTATATGTGGGACAGGAAGCAACAGTTAGAACTGGTCATGGAACAACTGAGTGGTTCAAAATTGGGAAAGGAGTACGGCAAGGCTGTATATTGTCCCCCAGCTTATTTAACTTATATGCAGAATACATCATGCGGAAGGCTGGACTGGAAGAAACCCAAGCCGGAATTAAGATTGCCGGAAGAAATATCAACAACCTCCGATATGCAGATGATACCACTCTGATGGCAGAAAGTGAGGAGGAATTAAAGAACCTTGTAATGAGAGTAAAAGAGGAGAGTGCAAAAAACGGTCTGAAACTCAACATCAAAAAAACTAAGATCATGGCCACTGGTCCCATCACCTCCTGGGAAATAGAAGGGGAAGATATGGAGGCAGTGTCAAATTTTATCTTCCTGGGCTCCATGATCACTGCAGATGGAGACAGCAGCCCTGAAATTAAAAGGCGCCTTCTTCTTGGGAGGAAAGCGATGACAAATCTGGACAGCATCTTGAAAAGCAGAGACATCACCTTGCCAACAAAAGTCCGAATAGTCAAAGCTATGGTTTTTCCTGTCGTGATGTATGGAAGTGAGAGCTGGACCATAAAGAAAGCAGACCGCCGAAGAATTGATGCCTTTGAATTGTGGTGCTGGAGGAGGCTCTTGAGAATCCCCTGGACTGCAAGGAGAACAAACCTATCAGTTCTAAAGGAAATCAACCCTGAGTGCTCACTGGAAGGACAGATCCTGAAGCTGAGGCTCCAGTACTTTGGCCATCTAATGAGAAGAAAAGACTCCCTGGAAAAGACTTTGATGTTGGGAAAGTGTGAAGGCAAGAGGAGAAGGGGACGACCGAGGATGAGATGGCTGGACAGTGTCTGCGAAGCAGCCAACGTGAACCTGACACAACTCCAGGAGGCAGTAGAAGACAGGAGGGCCTGGCGTGCTCTGATCCATGGGGTCACGAAGAGTCGGACACGACTAAACGACTAAACACAATTCATCAGATATTAATTGCTTTGTATTCTTCACGTCCAGAGACCTTGATGAATACAAAGCAACAAATATAACCCTTTTATATTTGTCCCTTTGTCTAGCCCTATCTGCTTATGCTCCCAAGCTGTTTGTGGGTCATCAAACTGATATGTAAAACCATAGAATTCAAAGAGGGTGTACCTTCTCTTTCACATGACTATAAGTGAGAGATCATAATCAATACTGGTGTTAGAAGCAGCAGCCCCTATGATTCTGTTGCAGAATTTTGAATTTTGGTTAAATTCCTCTAGCTGCACAGCAGAAGTGCAGAGATTCACAAAACAGAATAGCTGCATGTTTCCCAGATTAGACCACGTTTTTTTTCTCTTTATAACTCCATAAATGACTCTGACACATTAGTAAGAGGAAGAATAAAAGTGTTTCATGTACATACAGTGAACGGAGAACAGCAAACTAAGAACAAACACGACTGCTTTCAGCAATAGGCCTCAACAGATTCTAGACTGCCAAGAGACAACAGAGAAGGAAAAGCTCTTAGTAGAGATGTGTGGCTCTCTTTGAATTCAGAGGTGGACAAAGAATGATTGATCAGTGCTGGATAGCCTGCTGTCACCCTAGCCGAGAAAGGTCCCTCCCCTGTCACACCTACTGGAGGCAGCATGTGAAGTTGCCACCCCCCCCAAAACCAAACAAAAACAGAACAACAACAACAACAACAACAACAACAACAACAACAACAACAACAACAACAACAACAACAACAACAACAACAACAACAACAACAACCAAGAAACCACACAGCCTCCAATATCTCCAACAGATTCTTCTCTCATCTTTTGTGGGATATTTTTATGAGAACTTTAACCCCCTCCCCTCTAATTTGTAATCACTGAGATGCAAGCTTGAATAATACGATGAAATAATTTCCCTCCTTCACCCACTGACAGATGTCCAACACATCTCTTTCCCCACTTTTGCAAGGTCAGAGTCTTGATAGTTTGGGCAGAAACCTATTTCCTGGCTGAGGGAGACCAGGAGTGGAATGCTACACTCTGATCGCCCTCTTTGAGCTTGACCTTGGACGGGCGGATTCAAAACAATCCTGTGTTTTTAAGGGCACATGACCGGGTGCTTAACAAGTGGAGTAAATGTTTGTGTTTGGATTTTCTGGCTATTGGGCAACGGAGTTAATTGACATTCTAACTGTCAAGCCTTCTGTGTACATCTCTTTTATTATATCACTCTAATGCTTCATTATATTATGGGAGAGTATCCATGCCCGTGTAAATCTGATTACATCTCTAATGGACCCTGCTACAGACGGAGCTATATTTAATGGAAATGCAGATTGCTCTATGCAGAGTATAAACGTTGGCTTCTATAGTGTGACCCTGGCATAACCTTCTAACCCTTTTCTCTTTGACTAAAACAAAGCAGAAATAAATAAATACACAAATACATAAATTACAGGAAAGCTTCTGCCAAACACATTCATAGGCTTCTGTTCCTTTTTCAGGCTTTCATTTCCTCTTCATTTGGGCTAATGTTATTAGTACAACTGACATAAGGTGTCAAGTGGACACTATTCTATATGAAAGAATATTTCGAATACATCATTATACTGCTATTTTAAAAGCCTATTTTGGAGTGGAGGCTATAGCAGCCTGTTTGATTAATGAGCTGTTTTATTGGTGATACAACTACTATGCAATATCACAAGACTCATATGTTGTAGATTAGAGGAATATTAAACTCATTGCGATGCCAAACATAGAATTTAAAGTGTCCATTCAGAAAAAAATATGACTCTGTTTTTAAAAATATAGTTACTGGCACTGCACTTATTTATACATTTGATAATGTATATGCAATGTTTACCTAGCAGTACGGTAGTACCCAGTCAAAATTTTATTTTTCCTTCAGATTTTTATTTGTTTTAATGTGTTGATGTTTACAATAGTATGGATTACAGACAGGAGCATGGGAAGGAATTTAGGAAGCTGCCTTTAATGAATTAAAGCATTGGACAACCTTGATTGGCTATGAGTTGCCAAGGTTTCTGTTCTAGCTGTACCCTGAGGTCTCTGGCTATCTCCCCTCCATGTACTACCCAGGCTTCTAAAATGAGATGAAGTGCCTAGTGAAGAGCTTTGAATTTCTGGTAAAAATTTTGCTCTTGCTACACAGTAGAAGTACAGAGAGATCTACAGAATAGTTGCAAGTTTTCAAATAGTCCACCCCTTTCTCTAACACTTAAAATCTCAGTAACTCCATCAGGTCCTTCCATCAGCGGATAGGTAACTCCCTTTCTTTTGGTGGGACGATCCTTACAGCAAAGAGCGAGGTTTGCAGCTTGGGGATACATCTGGACTCGGCACTTACCATGGAAACCCAGATGGCGACCGTGGTCTGCTCCGCCTATTTTCATCTATGGCGGATTGCCCAGCTGTGACCATATCTTGATGGGGGGGCCCTCACGACTCTAGTCCATGCGCTCGTAATCTCAAGATTAGACCATTGTAACACACTCTACATGGGGCTGCCTTTGAGATTGATGTGGAAACTTCAAATGGTGCAAAATGCGGCAGCAAGGCTTCTTAGTGGGGTGAGAAAACACCGACATATCTCCCCCACTCTGGCTGCTCTGCATTGGTTGCCCATCTGTTTCCACGTTGACTTCAAAGTGCTAATGATTACTTATAAAGCCCTAAACGGTTTGGGACCTCAATATTTGGCAGACCGTCTTCTCCCACCCAGATCTACCCGAATCACCCGACATAGCCAGCAGGGGCGGCTGAGGGCTCTGACGCTGAAGGAGGCCTGGAAGGAAAAAACAAGAAACTGGGCCTTCTCGGCGGTGGCCCCTCGGCTCTGGAACACCCTCCCTACCAAAATTCGGCTTGCACCCTTGTTGGGTGTTTTCAAAAGCCAGCTAAAAACTTGGCTATTCAAGCAGGACTTCCCCCCAGTCAGTTAAGTGATTCTTATTTTTCTTCCCTTTTGAGCCATGCCATCTTGGTAATGTATTCTTCTAATTAACTGTTTTAATTGAAATTTTTGATTTTATATATTTTATACTGTTCTGTTTTATTTATGTAAGCCACCCCGAGTAGACATGGTCTAGAGGGGCAGGGTATAAATCCAGTAAGTAAGTAAGTAAGTAAGTAAGTAAGTAAGTAAGTAAGTAAGTAAGTAAGTAAGTAAGTAAATAAATAAATAAATAAATAAATAAATAAATAAATAAATAAATAAAATCACTTTGCGACATTTGAAAAAGAAAGAATAAAACTGTTTAATTACAGTTGTGAACTGATTGACAGCAAACTAACAATCTGACATCTACAGACTAAAGAGCCGGAAAGAAATACTCAACAGAGAGGTGGGGCTCTCTTTCAATTCAGAGGTGAGAGGGAACAGCTGGTTACTGCTGGATAGATTGGCAGTCATCCCAGCCCATAAGAGATCCTCTCAGTCTCTCAGACCACAGCAGCATGTGAGCTTGCAAATAAAACCCCTATGGTGTCTTCTTCAAATGCTATCTGAGTCATATAGTGGTAAACTGCAACAATGCTTTCTCCGTATGTCATTGGTCAACAGAGAAAGTATTGTCCATTTACCCACATGTTCCCCTTTTCTGTCCACACCTGTCCCTAGCTGTGAATAAGTGTGGAGTAGAGATGGGGATGAATATAAAAACGGATATAGCTGATTCGTCAAATATTCATTGATCCGTATTCATAAAAATATAAGTCTAGACAAATTGGTCTCTCTGAGCTTGCTGGCGCCAAATAGAAGCTTTGGCAAATCAGGACAGAGATCATGGATTGGCATGTCTGGCAGCCAATAGCGCTGCCAAAAGGTGGCAAGAGGCTGTATATAAGCTTTTCCCCTGCAGGCGTTGAGCACTTCTCTTCATGATCTCTGGAGTGCGAACAGTTGCTGCTGGCTTGCTGTTGCTCTGATGGTTTGGTTTCACTTTTGTGGCAGCAAAGCAAATGAACGCATCACTTATATTTTTCTTTTTCAAAATTATCATTCATCATCATAATCATCATAATCATCAACTGTACTGGGAATTTGGGAAGGGATTTTCAGGTAGCTTAGGCTACTTGGAAGGGCTTTTTTCAAACTTTTTTTTTCCTGGAGGCTTGTGTTGTGTCGTCTTCAGGCAAGTGGAGGCTTGCATCTGAGGCACAGTGGGTGGGGGGAATTTGTTGGTGTGACTTGTGCGTGTGCGTGTTTAGCTGGCAGGACTACATTATTCAATCAGTGTAGCTGGATCAATCCTTTTTTCTCCTTTTCCCTAAAACGAAATTGGTGTGACTTTCGTATGTGTGTGTGTGTGTGTGTGTGTGTGTGTGTGTGTGTCTGTGTGTGTGTCTGTGTGTCTGTGTGTGTCTGATTAAGATTTAGCTAACAGGGCTTTTCTTTTTGGATTTTTTTGGATTTTCATTCAGCCACAGTGGATTGGGAGGGAATTTTTACTAATTACATTATACTGAGGGGGGGCTTTGTAGGGAGGTGACATTTTAGTAAAATAATTAGTCAATACCCCATCATTAAAAAAATAAAATTTGCTAAGTCACTCCTCTCTCCATTCTTTATTAATTAGATTATTATTATTATTATTATTATTATTATTATTATTATTATTATTATTATTATTATTATTATTATTATTATTATTATTATTATTATTTGTTTAGTTGGTTTGTTAGGCAGGCAGTAGAAAATGAAGGGATTTCTTCACGGACAATCCAAGGGGAAGAAGGCTGTGAAGCTACGTAGGCTAGGCAGTGGCAGCATGTCCATCTCCGCCACATGTACGTCTACTACCACCACCACAGCCACCACTGTTCCTCCTCCGGTGGCCTTGGAGGCAGGCACGGAAGCACAGCTTCCAGAGGTGCCTAAAGAACTGCCGCTCCTCTTCCTAGAGGACTCTGAGAAGTTACTGGTTGTTTCTGAAGATCCCCAGTCTGATTTGGAACTAGTAATGGCAGGACAGGCTTCACAGTTCCTCCCACCCCTGTCTTCAGAGTAAACTCTTCCCTCCTCCCAGACCAGCAGCACCCCAGGGACAGAGAGTTCTTCCCAGGCCAGCAGTCAGGGTCAGGCACTGGGTCCTCATTTGGGCAAACATGGCAGAGGGACCATGTGGGCTCATTTCACGTTGCTCAATGACCCATGACTGGCACACAGTAATGCCTGCCTTGTGGTGGTCTGGAGGGGGCTAGACCCCAGGCATCTGTCCTCCACCACCCTCTGCCAACATCTGGGGAGGCACCACCCAAGTGTCCTGTCCAAGGAAGGCAGGGCATCTGGAAGAGGGAAAAGAGCAGCCCCAGGGGAGGCAGGAGGAGACGCCTCCTTTCAAAAGGGCAGCCACAGGGGTTTCTGGTACCAGGAGCATGAGGCAGGCCATGGTTCCACGGTGGCACCCATTGGGTCTGCCATGACTCTCAGCTGGCGGTTGAAGGGCAAGGCCCAGCAGGTGGCCACTTGTCACCGAGATGATCGCCCTGCTTGGACTTCCACTGACCATTGTGGAATCCCAAGCCTTCCACTGGTTGCTGCATTTTTTTTTTGCCCCCGGTACGATCTCCCCTCACGGAGAACTCTCAGTTCTAGAGTGCTGCCCTCACTCTATGACTCTGTGGGGGAAGTGGTCTGTGACCATTTTTCACAGCTACAGGGGCACAAGGTGCACTTCACAGTGGACCTGTGGAGTGGAGGTCAGCACAGCTACCTCTCACTCACAACCCACCGGTGGCAGCCAGAGGACTTTAGTGACAGCGCATCTGATGCTGCTGAAGAAGACAAGAGTCTGCTGTGCTGCCTTTTGCCTCAGTGCCCGATGGGGCAAAAAAAGTCTGCTTTCCTGCTGCCTTTTCCCTCAGTGTCCAATGGGGCCAAAAGAGCCTGTTCCTCAGTGCCCGATGGAGACAAAAAGCCGTCTGTGCTGCCAAATATCTTCTTGCCTCCAGTCCTCCTGAGGGCAAACTCTACTTCACTGGCAAATGTAATTTTGTGCTGAACTGAAGACAAATTCAATGCCTCATGTATGCCTCTGTCAAAGGGACCTCTCATTCTGCTGGGGCCATGGACCTCTGTGCCGTGTGGTAAACTCTCCTGGGGGAACCCAATTTGTGGGTGAATAACTCAGAGTTCTGATATCCAATCTTCACCAAAGTTGGCAGGCATGTTGGGGAAAGACATAGGAAGCTCTGTTGTGATTCTGGATTCTTTAAGTACCTGGGGGGAGCTTTCATGGGGGGTCCTCTTTGTGACTACATAACTCAGGAGTCCATGATCCAATATTCACCAGTCTTTCAGAAGTTGTAGAAATGGGTCCAAGGAAGCTTCCCTGAAAATGTGATGTCTCTAGGTCATTGGGGGCCAGTGTTATAGCCATTTAAAATGCAGATGAATCAACAGATCGATTCATCAATGAATATTCGTATATTCATATTTGTTGATTTGTTAACCTTGACGAATAATGGACCAAAACAAATTGCCATTTTTTAAATTTGTCCCCATTTGTAGTGTGGAGCAATGCATGCGGGGTTTGTCTGTGCTACTTTCAGAGGCTCTGGAGCCCTTTCCTGATATAGACTGTTCTTTTGCCAACATATTTGAGAGATCCATCATTGTCTGGCTGTGGCAGATAAAGGAAATTTGCATTCCCTTTTGAATCAATAAGGTAGCTAGCAGGAAAGGGAAGCAGGATTTAGAGGTTGAATTTATCATGTCCCCCAAATTTTGAATAGTATAAGGATTTTTGAACATGGTCCCATCTGATAAAAGTACTGGAAGACTAGCATCCTTTAACTGCTCAGTTATAGATGGCTTCAGCTTGTCATCTTATTTATTCTTTTATAAATTATATTTCTAAGCTCTGTTTTCAGTCATACACATGGGTGCAGTTTCAAAGGCCATTGTGCTAATGTGGGGGGGGGGGACTCTGAAAGGAATAGTCATCTTCACAATGGCTGTGAGAATCACTGCTCATGGTCATTCATCAAGCTAGCTGGTCCATTGTTTCAGATTTAGGAAAGCCCCACTATTTCTTTCTGAAATTTATTACATTTAGATTAATTAACTTTGCAGAAAGCTTCTTAAAAAGCCACAATTGTATCATCCTGTTTTGAGACTGATGGATCCAATGGAGAAACACTTAGTTTATCTGACCTAGCATGTGGAACAGTCTCTTTGGAATCCAATATCTTTAGCACAATCCTAAACATGTCTCCTCAAAAGTAAGTCTGATAAACTTTGCTTGGGTTTACTCCTAGAGTAGTGAGGACAGGACTGTAGCCTTAAAAAGACTTTCGCACATTCAATACACTTAATTTTTCAATCCTCCAGGGTAGATTTGTGGCAGCTTAAACATCCCTCCTTTGCAAAAAAGAATGTTTCACATATTACAAAGAGTTCACATCAAAGAAAAGACACTGACAACTGGAAATGTGGATCCAATTCAAATGCATCTTTTTGAAGACGCCGTTAGAACAACCCCTTAGTGATTACTGAAAAAGAAATACCTAAAAATCTGCACAATATGCTATAAAAATCTCATTATGCATCCAATTTGTCTTCGTGTCAGTGCTGAGTATTCTTCCAAAGGCATCCTGTAAACTCACACTTATGAAATGCTCGTTTGTAAAAGCTGCAAAGCTATAGCCTGCCTGCCTGCCTGCCTGCCTGCCTGCCTGCCTGCCTGCCTGCCTGCCTGCCTGCCTGCCTGCCTGCCTTCCTTCCTTCCTTCCTTCCTTCCTTCCTTCCTTCCTTCCTTCCTTCCTTCCTTCCTTCCTTCCTTCCTTCCTTCCTTCCTTCCTTCCTCAGGTTTCTTTTATTGAGCTACCAGAAAACATCATTGTCATCATTAAGTCGTGTCCGATTCTTTGTGACCCTATGGACCAGAGCACGCCAGACCCTCCTAGCCTCCACTGCCTCCTGGAGTTGGGTCAAATTCATGTTGGTTGCTTCGATGATACTGTCCAACCATCTCATCCTCTGTCATCCCTTTTCCTCTTGCCTTCACACTTTCCTAACATCAAGGTTTTTCCAGGGAGTCTTCTCATGAGATGGCCAAAGTATTGTAGCCTCAGCTTCAGGATCTGTCATTTCACTGAGCACTCAGGTTTGATTTCTTTTAAAATGGATAGGTTTGTTCTCCTTTCAGTCCAGGGGACTCTCAAGAGTCTCCTCCAGCACCACAATTCAAAGGCATCAATTCTTCGGTGGTCTGCTTTCTTTATGGTCCAGCTCTCACTTCCATACATCGCTACTGGAAAAACCATAGCTTGGACTATGTGGACTTTTGTTGGCAAGGTGATGTCTCTGCTTTTTAAGATGCTGTCTAGGTTTACCATTACTTTCCTCCCAAGAAGCAGGTGTCTTTTAATTTCATGGCTGCTGTCTCCATCTGCAGTGATCATGGAGCCCAAGAAAGTAAAAACTGTCACTTCCTCCATATCTTCCCCTTCTGTTTGCCAGGAGGTGATGGGACCAGTGGCCATGATCTTAGTTTTTTTGATGTTGAGCTTCAGACCATTTTTTGCACTCTCCTCTTTCACTCTCCTCTTTAATTCCTCCTCACTTTCTGCCATCAGAGTGGTATCATCTGCATCTCTGAGGTTGTTGATATTTCTTCCGGCAATCTTAATTCTGCCTTGGGATTCCTCCAGTCCAGCCTTTCTCATGTTGTATTCTGCATATAAGTTGAATAAGCCAGGGGACAATATACAGCCTTGTCATACTCCTTTCCAATTTTGAACCAACCAGTGTTTCCATATCCAGTTCTAACTGTTGATTCCTGTCTCACATAGGGTTTCTCAGGAGATAGATAAGGTGGTCAGGCACTCCCATTTCTTTAAGGACTTGCCATAGTTTGCTGTGGTCCACACAGTCAAAGGCTTTTTTAAAAATAGTCAATGAAGCAGAAGTAGATGTTTTTCGGGAACTCTCTGGCTTTCTCCATAATCCAGCGCATGTTCGCAATTTGGTCTTGAGTGGCTGCCTGCAGGAGGGGACAGGGTGCTGAGCTACAAATCAGCAGTTTAGCTGGGAAATTAATCATGGCAAACTGATGAACCAGCAGTGTGTTCCCATCTCTAGTCCTTAGGATGATGATGATAATAATTTATATTGCACTCTATACCAGAGCGCATTCCAAGAGTCAAAAACAGTTAAATACAACCATAACAATGATACAATGATAAAAGCCATACAATAAGCAAATATCATTCAATAAGGCAATAACAAACAATCAAAATAACTATAACAACAATATAATAATTAAAGTACAGTATTTCTATCCCAATAATTGCCTATTTCTATGGTCAACCCCTATGGTTCCAGGTTGAACAAGTAGGTTTTAAAGTCTCGTTTATCCAGCTTTGGTTCCACACGAAGGTATTGCGGAAGGGAATTCCATGTTTTTGGGGCCAGATGAGAAAATGGTCTAAATCTGGAGTTGAAGTCTGCGTGGAAGGACTGCTATTTGCTGTGCTCCTTCACACAATGATTAGAGATGGGGATGAATATAAAAATGGATTTTTTTTCCCCAACAAATATAGCTGATTCGTTAAATATTCATCGATTTGTATTTGTGGGTTCAGGAGACCCCTGAAGGAATCAATGAAGGAATCAATATTTACCTATTTTTATTCATCGTTCATATTAAAAACAAAAACAACCCCCCCCCAAATTCTGCCTCGTCATCGTTTAGTCGTTCAGTCGTGTCCTACTCTTCGTGACCCCATGGACCAGAGCATGCCAGGCCCTCCTATCTTCCACTGCCTCCCGGAGTTGTGTCAAATTCATATTGGTTGCTTCGATGACACTGTTCAAACATCTCATCCTCTGTCGTCCCCTTCTCCTCTTGCCTTCACACTTTCCTAACATCAAGGTCTTTCCTAACATCAAGGTCTGCCTACTGGCCGCCAATCAACTGATCGGTGGCAGAAAGGCAGCCACCACCCCACACAGCACCCAATACCACATCCTACCCCCGCACCTCCTTCCTTTCCCTACATTAGGCGCCACCCCACCCCCAACAACACCCTATTACCTTAATCCTGCTGCTGAGGTCTTCTGGCCTCGGAGCCACGCATGTAAAAATGGCGACTGGCTGCCCTTTGCAAAGATGGCAGCTGCAGCTTCATTTAGGGTAGGGAAGCTGTAGCTGCCATCTTTGCAAAGGGCAGCCTGGATTCCCTTAGCCTGCCTTAAGGGAATCCAGGCTGCCCTTTGCAACGATGGCAGCTACATGTTCCCTACCTTAAATGAAGCCAGAGACACCATCTTTGCAAAGGGCAGCCAGTCTCCTTTTTTACAGCCGTGGCTGTGAAGGCCTGATGGAGACCTTGGCAGCAGCTGTTAAGGTAAGGGGGTGTTGGTGGGAGTGACGTGGGGGCTAAGGTAGGAAAAAGAAGGGAGTGTGGGGGTAGACTGTTGGGGTGGCTGGCTGTGTTGGGGGTGGTGGGTGCCAATTGGCTTCTGATCAGCTGATCAGTGGCTGATGGGCAGAATGGGCTTCTGTGCCGTGTGGTAAACTCTCCTGGGGGGACCTAATTTGTGGGTGAATAACTCAGATGTCTGATATCCAATCTTCACCAAAATTGGCAGGCATGTTGGGGAAAGACATAGGAAGCTCCATTGTGATTCTGGATTCTCTAAGTACCATGGGGCAGCTTTCCTGGAGGGTCCTCTTTGTGATTATATAATGGGGGTCCGTGATCCAATGTTCACCAAACCTTCAGAAGCTGTGGAAAAGCGTCTGAGGAAGCTTCTCTGCAAATGTGGTATCTCTAGGTGGTTGGGGGCCAGTGTTATAGCTGTTTAAAGTGCAAATGAATCGACAGATTGATCCATCGATTCATCGAATATTTGTATATTTGTATATTTGTATTCGTGGATCAAAATGAATCACCATTTTTTTTAATTGTCCGCATCTCTGGTGATGATACACTTCTCATATTGCTTATTTTGAATATCCACAATGGCTCCACAGTGTTTCAAAAGACTAGACTGTAAGGTTATCTGAATAAAATGAGGCCATATTTGCAATGCTAAAGAGGGCATACTTACACAACTAGGTTATGAACTGGTAATAGACCAAATGCATTACACCAAAATAAATTGTTTTCCATGCAACTTTATTTGCATGGAAAGTGCAGAGATGAGGACTCAAACCTATTTTGTGCCATTTTGTAAAAGTTGGGAAAGATAATTTGAGGACTCAGATTTAGGTTGCAATGTCTTCATTAAACCAGAAGACTCTTGCACAATCACCTTTAAATTACAGTTTACTTAAACAGTAGGGACATAACAAGTGCTTGCCAAATTTCTTAAATTTCTCAGTCTCACTAGACTGAGAATGTCTAACAAACCTTCCTTCCACAATAGCAGAATTTCCTGGCTTTTTTTTTTTTAAAATGAGTCTCTCATCTCACTCCCCACTTTTTTTCTTTTCACTGGTTGTTCTACACAGGAAACTGCCAAATTCTATGCAGTGTAATGCCTTTTCAAGGTGGTCCTATATAGGAAGGATGCTATCCTAAGCAGGAACTATAATCATGTAGCTTAGCTTTCCTTCCAGAAAAAAAATGACCATGAAATTTTTGAGAAATTCCATAACATTTTTTTGCAAGAACAGACAGAAGAAATGAACTTACATAGAAAAATCCCACTGAGAACAGAAAATAGGATCCTAACTCCCCCTTTCTCTGAAAAGTACAGGTAAACTCAGGATTTGTTTTTTCAGAGTTTGATGACTACGGAAATAGTCATTAAACTCTGAAAAATATTTGTCTCTTAAGCTAGTTTCCATATTGATCATTTGTTTCAGTGGGTTTTCATACTCGTTCTCATCCTTTAATGACCATATTGCAAATGTTTCTCTATTTTTATTGCTTAAAATATGTAAAAAATCTCTTTATTGCCTCATTCAATCATATCAGTATACCAGCTTCTCATCAGCAGCTGATTAATGCTTCTCTTCTCAATCTGTTGGGACTCCTTTTGCAAATTGTTTTAATCATATTTTAAAGTTTTGTACACCTGCCTGTATAGGAAGAAATGTGGCAATAATCCAACTTTATTTATTTCTTTTTTCTAAGAATGCAAAACCTGTAAAGTTCAGCTACCTGAAATATCTGCAATTAAGAATTGGCCTGCTTCTAGGAATATATGATTAAAACTCTCTCTCTCTCTCTCTCTCTCTCTCTCTCTCTGTGTGTGTGTGTGTGAGAGAGAGAGAGATGATAATATGAAGATATCATTGATTTGTTAAAAAAAATCACTTGTCAATATGTTTTCTCTGTTGATTTGAGAAGATTTGGATCAGTCTGGTTTACCAAGATTAGCAGGGTCATCTTCAGAATTGCAAATGATGGAATTATTCCCTTCTTTAAGGAACGTGCTAATTGAGTTAGTGGCTAAAACAAATAACGAAAAACCTGACTCAGACTAGATGATATCTATATCTATATCTTTATCTATATCTATATCTATATCTATATCTATATCTATATCTATATTTATTTATTTATTTATTTTTTATTTTTAAAAACTAGGGATAAAGTAAGGAGTACAAAAGGAAGAGGGGGATATAGAGGGAAAAAGAGGGGGAAGGAGAACACAAAATGTACTGTCATCCAATCTGTTTGTTCTTGTTGCGACATCAAGTTGACTTTTCGCCTTTCTACAATTTGATTTCCCTCCAGGTTTCAATTTACGGTTACATCTGAGTTTAATTCTATGTTATTCAAGCACTATCTGGTGACTCAAACCATTTATATAATAAATCCCATCATTCAGTTGCCTTTTGTATTGGACAGTCTTTCAACACTTCTGATAGAATATCCGTTTCTGCTGCTTCCCATATCATTTCAATGAGTTCCTCTTGTTTTGGTATCTCTGATTTCTTCCAGTTCTTAGCATAAAGAATTCTGGCTTCAGTGACTACTATATAACTAGGTAGTTCTTTGTCTTATCTATATTATGTGGTATAATGCTCAGTAAAAACAATTCTGGGGTTAGTGGAACATTACAAAACAATATTTCTTGTAACAGAGTATGTACTGCTATCCAATACTGTTTTGCTACTCTACAAGTCCACCACATATGGTAAAAGCTTCCCTCTTGTGCTTCACACTTCCAACAAACATTTGACACCTCTGTATAAATCTTTGACAATTTTTCCAGAGTATGCTACCTATAAAACAGGAGAACATATATTTCAAGGAGAACATATATATGTTCTCCTTGAACATTTATATATATGATTATTATTATATATTATTTCCATTATAAATATTGAAAAATAACATAAAGTTCACAAAATCCGTAAATTTCAAGGAGAACATATATCTTATATATGTTCTCGTTGAAATTTACCGATTTTGTGAGCTTTATGTTATTTTTCCATATTTGCAACCACTGATGAATATCAATATTATGTCCTATATTTTGTGCCCACGTAATCATACATTCTTTTACCATCTCATCTTGCATTTTAGTTTCAAGCAAATAATCATACATTTTCTTAATTACTTTATCATTTGAGCCCAGCAGACGTTTATTGAATATTGTTTGTTCTGTGTAAAAGCCCTCTCTTTTATCTTTTCTATGCCTAGATTCCATTTGTGCTCTGGACCACCAGTCTAGATATATGTTTTGTGTTTCTAACTCTTCTTTGGACCTTAACTCACAATCATTTTTAATAGATCTCGATAACTTAAAAGTTTCGCTTCTGTCATGAGGTTAGGTAGCGTAAAGGGTTCTACAGGTGATACCCAGCTTGGTGTTTTTTGTTAAATCAGCTGGATGATTTTTTTCCAAGTCCCCAGTAGGGCTCTTTTTATCATATGCGTGTTGAAACTTTTCTGCTCTTTATCTTTTTTTGTATCATAGAAAAGCATGAGAACCTAACTGTAAATCATGTCCTTCCAACTTGAGTAGTCTATCATTATCTATCTATCTATCTATCTATCTATCTATCTATCTATCTATCTATCTATCTATCTATCTATCTATCTATCTATCTATCTATCTATCTATCTATCTATCTATCTATCTATCTATCTATCTATCTATCTATCTATCTATCTATCTGTCTGTCTGTCTGTCTGTCTGTCTGTCTGTCTGTCTGTCTGTCTGTCTGTCTATCTATCTGATTTATATCCCGCCTATCTGGACCCGTGGCCCATAAAGTCACCCATTCCTTATGGATTGTATTATAGAGCCTAATACAATTGTATTGGATTATAGAGCCTAATACACAGGCTTTATAATACAATACCCAATTTGGGAGACCAAAACCTGCTCTTTGTTTGGCATCTTGCAATGCTTTGATTTTAATTCTTGGTTTTTTACCTTGCCACACAAATATCATGATAATCTTGTTAAATTCTTGAAAAAAAACGACTGTTTTAATATTATGGGAATTGTCTGAAATAAAAATAAAATTTTAGGTAGTACATTCATTTTGATGGTTGCTATTCTTCCCATCAACGATAGCTGTAATTTGTCCCATCTCTCCAAGCTACTCTCTATCCCTTTTTTAATATCATCAAGTTAAGATAATGTGTCATAGCACTTTGTTCTGATTGGTCAGCTTATGATCTATGTGGTGCAGGCAAAACAATGATTTGACTACGGCCTTTGTGGTTATGTCAGCCCTGGGGCTTGGAAGGTGCCCACCAAGTAGGAGGAGGGAGGTACTCGGGTCCTGGTGCATGACAGATACTTTCAAGAGAGAGGATCAAGGATGTCATCTGGAACCTTAGAAGGCAGTGGGACCCACTAACAAGGAGGAGAGTTTCCTGGGGAGAGATCCTGCCCCAGCCCCCTGGAGAAATAGTAAGAGCCTCTGGAGAACCTGAGGAGGAAGTTACCTGGGGAGATGTCCACAACCTGAAGAGGAAGACCCTGAGGAAGGTATCTGGGGAGATGTCCAGAACTCTGGTCCAGGAAATACTGTACCAAGGAGTCTCCAGATGAAGAACCAGAATCCTGAGAGAAGTGGAACTACATGTTTAAGAAAGATAGCTGGAGAGGGGTTGTTGTACAGCTGAGGGTACCCAAAGGGAAATGGGAAAGCAGTGGGGAGAATGTGAGAGGAAGGCAGTGCTGAAGGCAGGAGGGCCTACTCCAACACAAAGCCAGTGGTGGTGCAGGAAGAGGGTGTGAGGGCACCAGCACCAAGAGAGACTTGAGGAGAAGAACTCAGGGAATCAAGACAGATGTGAGTCCTTATGAGTTCTTCGCACACCTGCCCACATTGTGGGCATACTTTCTCTTATTGCTAAACAAGGGTCCCCCAGCCTGGGGGACTCACAGATTTTCTTGCCAAGGAGTCCAGTGACAGGAACTGGACTCATAAGACAGATGTCTTGCCTCCTGGTGAGGGGAACCAGGGAGAAAGAGACTGAAGACTTTGCCCAGGCACTAGTGCCTCAAATGTAGGTTGGGATTGTGAATTTAGGGTCAGGATTGTGGACTCATTTTGAACCCTCCCCTCTTCCAAGCTATAATAAAATGTGGTGCATTTATGGATCACAGGATGGAAGAGCGACATGCTGCCGAAGCAGAAAGGACTGGCAGGGCTCACACAAACTCTGAAAAAAAAACACGGTAGGATGGTAGCTGGTTGAGGCAGAAATTCACTCAGTAGATGTATTAAAATCTTCCAGCTTGATGTATAATCACTGCTCGGTTGAGATTGTTAGGTGTCGATGTCACAACCCAAAGCCATATTCTTGTGACAGCTCCTTTCTGAGTCTAATTGCCTACTTCTAGCTGGTTAAACATTTGAATGTCCCAACTGCCATGACAAATATTCTCCAGACGTGCTAGCTTTCTAGGTCCATTAGCAATGGATGATTATGCTGGAAGAGAGCACCGTCTCTCTTTTGCCTCTGTATTTAAAAAGCCTCTGAAAAATGTTTCATGGACTGAAGCCTTAATGGCAAAGTGGCTTGAAAGAGCACCATCTCGCATGCATACCATATGTCTAAGGAATAAATCTTCTTCCTGCCAACTCTGCTTTCATGTTTAAAGACGCTGCAACATCACCGCAAGGGAAAGTTTATCTTTTTAACAACATCCATCTTTGCTCTGCTTCTCCTCCCCTCTGATACCATGACCTCAGCCTCTCCCCAAGGGAAGTGTATCAAAGCTACATGCTTGTTATAATCTCCTCTATATTTCTGACTGCCATCTTTATTTATCTTTTCCTAACCAATCAAGGAAGATGACAAAATGCTGCTTCCCAATCTAGACTGTGATGGAATGTTTTAGCTTCATTGTAAATCATAGCGAGGACTTAAGCAGAGGGACTATAAGGGAAGATGAGATGATAAGGAGATTCAAAACTTTGCTTTTTGCCCACTCCTTTCCCAGAGTCCTGGGATATCAGGACAGCCACTTCATACTCAGGTGGAGAGACGAACAGGCTATGTTACAGCACCAATTAGCTGGGTTGCTACTTTTTCAGTAAAGGTAAAGGTAAAGGTTCCCCTTGACAATTTTTTGTCTAGTCGTGTTCGACTCTAGGGGGCGGTGCTCATCCAGGTTTCCAAGCCATAGAGCCAGCGTTTGTCCGAAGACAATCTTCCATGGTCACATGGCCAGTGCGACTTAGACACAGAACGCTGTTACCTTTCCACTGAGGTGGTCCCTATTTATCTACTTGCATTTGCATGCTTTCGAACCACTAGGTTGGCGGGAGCTGGGACAAGCAACGGGAGCTCACTCCGTCATGTGGATTCGATCTTACGACTGCTTGGTCTTCTGACCCTGCAGCACAAGCTTCTGCGGTTTAGCCCGCAGCGCCACCACGTCCCACAACTTTTTCAGTACCACACAGGAACTCTTGTCCATGGATCTTCTCTTGCCGCTACTCAACCACACAATCAATGAGTTTCTTCACACTGTTGTATAAACACTTAGGACTCCTTCTTCACTCTCCATTTCATCCTGTGGAAGGATTTTCCTTCAGCCTTTTGTCAGAACATTAACCTTCAGTAATACTGCCGCCATTGGTTTCCAAAAAGGAAGCCTTTCAATACTTATAGTTTTCTTATCTTCTTTCCCCTCTTTGTTGAGCTATGGCCAAGCAACCATTCTGGGTATTTATTACTTGATAACTACCACTAGGAAACAGAGATGTTTGTTGCACAACACAAATAATTTTTAAAATTTGTATAACAGATCAACATCAGCAATATGAATAGGTTACTGATGTATCATGTAGTCTTTTTTATTTATTTAAGCTAAATTCTGTTTTCCTGACTTACACACTCTATCTCTTTACACACTTCACTCAGTCACTCTTTATTCATTACAGCTCTCATCTATCACAGCTCGTCTATTCTTAATCTAAGCCTCATTTCTACAGACTTCAAAATCTTATCTTTGTCTTAGGCCCACAACCATATCTCTTACCTGAAGTTCACAATTGTACCTATCCATTACAGGCTTAACTACAGTGGTGCCTCGCTTAAGGAGGATAATCCGTTCCAGCGAAATCGCTGTAGAGCGAAATCCTCATTAAGCAAATAAAAAATCCCATTGAAACGCATTGAAAACCTGTTCAATGTGTTCCAATGGGCTGAATAACTCACCATCCAGCGAAGATCCTCCATAGGGGTGGCCATTTTCAGTGCCTGTAAAGCGAGAAATCTGTCCAAAAACACAGCAGGGATCCATTTTACACAGTGGCCGGCCATTTTGAAGCCGCCAAACAGCTGTTTTAAAAACATCGTCTGGCAAAGAATCGGTTCCTGAAGCAGGGAACCGATCGTCGGGAAGCGAATTTTGCCTATTAAAACATCGTTTTGCAATCGCAAAAGCCATTGCAAAACAGTCATTGTATAGCGGTCTCGTTGTTTAATGAGGTAATAGATAAGCGAGGCACCACTGTATCTGACATCCTAAACACTCTTGTTCCCACTTGGATTGGGGGAAGAACAACTAATTGTAACAGTTTTACAGAGGCATATGCTTCCCTCCCTACTAACTGTCATAATGGTCCTCTCTGTCTCTCACCCATCAATCAATGCATTTACTCTCTTATACAGGCAGCTAATTTTCATATACAATAATCATAACAAACAAAAACAAACAAAGAAACAAACAAACAGAAAGAGACTGAAATTGGCCCAAGTTTATTATGCTGTCTTTGTGGAAACATGATGACTTAAGGGCTGGAAGAAAAATGAAATGAAACAGTTGTACTGAATGATGCAAAATCAGATTAAATTGACAGATTGATAGACATACTATTCATGAATTTCTGTCATCATTTTCTCAGGGCATCTAGGTAGGTAGATACTACCTAATCTTGTGATACTTAGTTCCACAGTTTGACTATGTACTATGGAAGGAGCATGTCCCAGAAAAGGAGAAAGTTACTTTTCTGGATGGCAACCTCCCGTAATACCCCAGCCATGCTACGGACACTACTAGGAGAGTTGTACATAAAAAACCACAAAACAAATGAACAAACAAATAGTAACCAAAAATAACAAAAATGACCTTTTCTTATTCGCACTAGTTTTCTTTCCTTGGGTTTGTGGTTTGGTGGCAAATTCAGCTTTGGTGACTAAGTTTCCATTCTAGTATTAGGAAAGGAGAAGGAAAAATCTTGCTTGTTGCTTTCACCCTGCCGCAGTCTATTGCATAAACCTCCATAATCTCCCTCCTTCCCTGCTTACTCTTCTTTTTCTAAAACCGTAAATCCCTAGCCTTATGGTTTTATTTGACGAGTTGTTCTGTTCCCTGATAATTCAGGTTATTCTTTTCTGTACTTTCCTCAGTTCTGCAATGTCATTTTTGGGATGCAAAAACCAGAACAAGTCTTTTTCCATGTGAGGGCAAAGAGGGAATGAGGAGGGGAATGTATGTATGCCACTTGAATTTACTCAAAGTAATGTTGAAGTAACAAGGGGATTGCAAGTTAATGTGCATGTAGAGCTTTGAAAACACACAAAATGCTCCGCTGTACCTTAGCACAATTCTTCGTGTTGCTTGAGGCTGCTTCTTTAACAGTTGATTTTAACCACTTTTCTTTACCATTATTGATGTCTGAGTCTATTCATTCCAATTTTTTATTCTCTCTCATTTTTATTCTTAATTAGTTGGATTGAGGCATGTGATTCACATTCAGAAACTACTCAGAATCTGAAGCCAATTGGGGGTATTTGTTGATATCTGAATAGATCTGAAGTGAAATGAGGAAGCCTGAAGTGAGGCTAAAATTAAATCAATGCTCCCCAAAGAACCAAATCTTGCTTTGGCACGCTAGGGGTTAAAAAAACCCCTCATCTTATCCTATGATGTACATCAGACTCAGAGAGAATGATTGAGTGAGGCTCAAAGAAAGGGTGTGAAATGCTACAGGACTGAGATAGTCTGATTCACATTTTTCTCTGTTGACCACGTTCATAGTTTTCCATTTACCAATGGGGCTTCTAGTTTTCTTTAAAACACATCCATTTGCATTGGTTTATGTGGTGTTGTTGCTAGAAATGATATAAAAAGTGTGTGTTGCTGGTTTCCACAGTGGTGTGGTAGGTGAAAGGGGACAAAGATCCAGCCCAGGGCTGGGTCTTTGCAAATAATGACTTAAAAATAGTTTGTGCTAGTGCTAGTGCTGTTGCACTAGGGCACTTAGAGACTTCCACCCCAAAGATATAGCTATCGGGGCAGGAAACAAGACAAGGAAATTGCCACAGAACCATTTTTTACAGCTTATGACAGTCCTTCCCAATGTTTTTCAAGTTGGAACCCCCTATTATAATAGCCAAGTAACCTGTGCTCCCCTGCCATATTTACATAAAAAGGTATTTTTAATTAGGTAAACTAACATGTGAAAAAACAATAATGCTAGAAAGGCTGGCTATCCTTGTAGGAGGCACAGTGGGGAATCAAAATCCCAACCTCTGGCTCTGCAGCCAGATATTTAAACCACTGAGCTATTCAGCCAGCTGTAGCTCTCTAGGTGGATCAAACATTTGAACACTGAACCATCGAAATAGGTTCTTGTACAGTTTCCTAATTTGATTAAAACAAGCCGAGCTGATATTCCTTGAAGGGCTTTCCATATTTGTATCACATCTTGATGGAAATTCAGCCAAACAGTGCACATGTTCTGTGGGTGGTGATTCCTTATTAACCAAACAGACTGCCTTTCCTTGCCAAGTTTCTGCTAGTTTCCCTTCGCAGTTAGAGCCTGAGGCAAGGTAATTGTCTGAAGTCTGATATGAGATTCAAAAGGTCTTACACAACTACAGCCATGAGTTCTGCCAGCCAGCTTGGCAATGCCATGAAGATATCTATGTATGTTCTGCTTGCCCCTGACAAATAGAGTTGTACTCTGCATTATAAGAGAAAAGAATATGCCTCCAACCCATCTGGTTACTTTGGAGTCACAAATTCATGCACGTTGCACTTGTCAGTAATCTGCCTCTTAATAATAACCTAATATTCATCCAAATTAGAGCACGACTACTCTATTTAGTTGGAGAGAGAAGATCTTACAGCTTTTTACCAGTTGATTTATAGTTACATGACAATACTGGGGCCATTAAATTTTAATAACAACAGTGTTACGTTAATCACAAGCCTCATGCTGAGCAGCCCAGAAATGACTTCATTTTAAAAAAGGACATTTGTTGCACTGCATAGGCAGGTGTGCAGTTCTTTGCTCTCAAAAATCCTGGTTGATTTGCCCAGAAAAAAAAAATTAGAATTTTTGATTGCATGGATGTTGTTACTTACCTCAAACAGTGAAGCCCATTTATGAACTTACAATGCTAACTTCATGGAGCCCACATAGAAACATGTAAAAGTAACTTAAACCGAGTCAGAATATTGATCCAGCTACACCGGTAATTCCCAACCTTGAGTCCCCAGATGTTCTTGGACTAAAACACCCAGAAGCCTTCACCCACTAGCTGTGCTGGCTAGGATTTCTGGGGGATGTAGTCCAAGAACTACTGATCTATGTGTCTGTATTGCCTTCCCAGTGTTTCTGCTACCTGAGACTCTTTGACTGAAAGTCATTACAACTGAGGCAGTATATTTCGAAAGCATTTGTTCCACCTAACATCCACCGTACCATTAGGCTGATGCTGAACAATGCTGAAAAGGTAGTAGCAGCACCCTGGCTATTCCCCACTGTTGGAGGCTGACTCTGGCTTTCTTCCCTTTAATGGTAGCCCTTCTTGCCTTATTGAGGCACAATTGAACTTTACATTGTGAACACACTTAGAGAGAGTGCCTAACCCTACCTGGTCATCTTCATCCTCATAACAGATCTAAAGAGGCTAGGTTCCTGCTCATATGAACAGTCTACATACAGTACAAGCAAGAAACCTGGACAACTGAAGCTTTTCCTCATTGTAGAGCCAACAGGCAGGTGGAATATTTCCTCTCCAGACCCTATGCTATACCTGTGTAGAATGTAATGGGGTTAGGGTCCTGTTCTGTAAGTATATTCACAGCACCAGGTTGAATAATGGCTGAGCAGGGCTCCTGAACCTGTAGGAATCTTTCTTCAATTGCATTTTCGCAGTATGGTTTGTCACTTCAAGGTTGGAGGCAGAAGGTTTTTTCCCTTAAACTTGCTGCCCAAGTTATTTTTAAAACTGGAGCTACAAGAAACTGAATGTATCTGGGTGACCTGACTTGGTAATACTGTCTACCTTGGGACTAAAAATAAAAGTAAGTGCTTTTCCATACAAAGGAAATATGTTTTCACACAGTGCACTGTTAAAGAATGGAATTCACGGTCACAATATGTATTGACTGCTACCAACTTTTCCGTTTTTAGAATGGTTTCAACTGATCTATGAAGGATAAAGCTATCAATAGTGTCTTGTCATGATGACTATAAGTTATATCTAGTGTCAGATTCAGGATGTGCCTGAATACAAGCTGCTGGTGAACCTGGACAACAGAGTGCTGTTGACCTATATCAGCAGCAATGGCAGTCACCCACTGGTTTGTGGGGTTTCCTTTTTTTAATATATATAATTCATTTTCTGTTGGGTAAGGGAAGATCATAGGGAAGTGGATTTGGATCAGAGTATTGGGGTAAATAAAAAATACAGAATGTGACAGAGAACAGTATATATCATTATTACATTTGTTGATATGTTTCTTACTAAGCTTACTTCATATCATTTTTTCTAAGTCTTTAAATTCTAAAATTATATCTTATAATTTCTTTCTCATAATTTTAACCATTCATGTTCTCACCTCTCATCCAATCATACAAAGGTTCCCACTTTTTTCTAGTCTCAGTAATTTCTTGCCTTTTAATACTTCAGTTAAAATATCCATCTCTGCTGCTTCAATAATTTTTTCTGTTAACTCCTGGTTGTTGGAATCTCCTCTTTTTAAATAATATTTGGCATATAAAATTCTTGCTGCTGTAGTTACATGTATGATAAAATATATTTCTTTTTCTTTTTCTGTCGAGTCTGGTATTATAATCAACAAAAACAATTCAGATTCATATGGAATTATAGAGGATAACAGTTTTTGTAAAAACTCATGGACTAGTTTCCAAAAGCTCTTCGCTTCCCCATAAGTCCACCAAATATGATAAAAACTGCCTTCTTTTGATTTGCATTTCCAACATTTGTTAAAAGGTACTTTGATATATTTTTCATAATTTTTTAGGTGTCATATACCATCTATAGAACATCTTACACATATTTTCTTTGTAATTAATTGCTTTTGTTAGCTTAATGTTACCTTCCCATATTTGTCACCATGACTTTAAGTTAATATTGTGGTCCACATTTTGGGCCCACTTTATCATACATTCTTTAACTATTTCATCTTGTGTTTTTAATTCTAGTACATAATTATACAACATTTTAATCAGTTTTTCCTTTACATTCAGAAGTATCTTATCCAGTGGTGTCTGTTCCTTACAAAAGCCTACTGCTTTATCTCTTGTATATCTTGAATCTATTTGTGGTTTTGTCCACCAATCAAGTATTGTACCTTGTTCTTCTAGTTCTTACCTTGATTTCATACTTAAGTCCTCTTTTAACAAATCTCTATTTTTATTTATTTATTTTATTTATTTATTTCATTTATATCCCGCCTATCTGGTCGGTTAAGACCACTCTAGGTGGCTTACAGCATAAAAATACATAAAAGTATATATATATCTGTAACCTGTCCCCAACCCCCCAACAATGCAATTTCCACAAAAGCTGATGCCCCTTCAATCAGACTTACAAATTAGACCTGTTTTTACCTTCAAATGATCAGTCACAAAACAAAGTGCACTAGAATGTTAGATGTAGAACTGAAAAAACATCAGGGCCCGTGACAAGCAGACATCTCTCATCGCTTAAAGGAGCCTTACTACCGCATAAGTGTTAAATGTATCATCTAGTTAGACAGTAAACAATAAAAGAATGGCTTGCTCCTGAGTTTGTAGATGCCAATTGTTTTCTAGGTAATCCAAATGCAAATAATGACAAAGACGTCTGTGAGAAAATTACTATCTGACAGAAAACGTAGAGCTGGTCTATTGGGGTATATATGTTTTCTTTAGTACTCCTCTCCCCACAAAGTGTCAAAAGCAAGTTTCACTGCTTTGTCCTTCATAATAACAGCCCGTGTTTCACAAGTGAAATGTGGTCGGTGGAAATGAAATGAAAATGCTTCTGCTGTTTTAGGCTTCAATTTAGCCTGTGGGAATGAAAACGCCTTCCCAATTTCAAGTGAAACTTGAGAAGCGAGAATCAAGCAGAGGGTGAGATTCCCTCCTGTGTGTTAAATGCGATTCAGGGGGAAGGTCACAAATCCTTGTCTGGTGTCTCAGAAGCACCTGTGAGATGAGTTTCCAAATTAATAGCTTGCAGGCTTTTTTGTTTTTGTTTTGTTTTTATGTGTGTGTGTGTGTGTGGGGCTGGTAGTGGCTGATAACAATCCTCATATCTCTGAAGCTAAAGGGTAGGACAGCTGATTTTTGAAATCATCCATCTGTCATACAGGATATTGCTCTCCGTACGCTACAAGATGCTTGCCAGCATAAAAAATTATTTTGGTTATTGGCCCAGAGCTACACCACACCGTTCCTTTTTGTTAAAGATGTTGCCCTAAAAGCAATTTTTGATGAACTTCCTAGTCTGTCCTTAACTTTGTGCCCATCTCTAATATAAATATTTGTGTGTGTGTGTGTATGTGCATGTGTGTGTGTGTGTGTGTGTGTGTGTGTGTGTGTGTGTGTGTGTGTATACATATACTGTTGTGTAATATTATTATACTGATGATCAAAATTTGGTTGCTAACAGTAATCCTGTTATTCTGCTAAAGTATGTTTCACTTAGAATAGGCCCATTTGAATCCTTTGAATTATGGAGGAGTTGATTCACTAAATCTCCATTGATTGTGTACTGTAGTGTGATTTAAGCAACAGGATGTGGCTACTGTACTACATTATATATCACTACTATCTCTATCTCTATATTTGTCATCTCTATCTCTATCTCTGTGTATGTTCTTTCTGACTAAAAGCATAACAAATAAAGATGTGGAGTCATAATTAATAATATTACATTCCAATAATTCCGAAATAGTGTAGGGGACTGAATATGCTAATTCTTGATGCTCGAAGGGCTGAGCATCCTCCAATTACATTTCTTTTTCTTTCCCTGAAAAAGCCTTTGTCACACACACCCAGTTCTCCAGTTTGTTCTTCCACATAAGCCAGGTTCACTTTTGGGTATAACATTTACTTTTCAACCCTTTTCACTGCTACCAGAGGATTTAATCCTCACTCTATCAAAAATTACTCTTAAATCACAGTTATCCAATATAACAATGTTTATTTGTGCATTTATAAGTAAATCATATAAAGTGAATCATGGATGGTCTTACTTTATTCATTTAATAAACTGTGCTTTGATGATATTTATATTTTATAACTGTAATGCGCTCTACATAGGGCTACCTTTGAGGTTGATGTGGAAACTCCAAGTGGTGCAGAATGCGGCGGCCAGACTCCTTAACGGAGTGAGAAATTACCATCATATCTCTCCTACTCTGGCCGCACTGCATTTGGTTCCACATTGACTTCAAAGGGTTGATGCCTACGTATAAAGCACTAAACGGTTTAGGGCCTCGATATTTGACGGAACGCCTACTCCCACCAAGATCTACCCATACCACTTGATCGAGTCAGGAGGTGAAGCTGAGGGGCCTTACGCCAAGGGAGGTCCGAAAGGAAAAAACAAGAAATCAGGTCTTCTAGGCGGTGGCTCCTCGCCTCTGGAACAACCTCCCTCCAGAGATTCATGCGGCCTCGTCGCTGGGTATTTTTAAGACCCTCCAGTCAATACTTAATTTCTTCTTTCTCCACTTATCTTTTGTTCCTTTTCCATCTTGAAGAATCTGTTTATTGTTTATTGTTTATAATTTTTATTTTGGTATATGTATATGTCACTTTTTATGTTGTTTGGAAGACGCCTAGAGTGGTTGCAATGACTAGATAGGCGGGGTATAAATTAAACAAACAAACAAATAAATTAATTAATATTTGCTTATGAAAAATCATTTTACTCAAGATATTTATTCATTTCTTATCTTATTCTCTATCTCTCTATTACTCTTCTCTAACACTGGTCCTAACTACCTAGACTGCTTCTATCCAACTGAAGTCCCTAACTGAAGTTCCACTAACTATAAATTCTAACTGATCTTTAACTGTCTTCCATTCTTCTTATATTTCCTTAGTTCCGCCCTCCTGTACAACCATTGGCTCCTGAATCAGGGTTCCATTGTGATGGACAGGAGTGGTTACTGAACTGTCCATCACAGCCTTCTTGCACCTTCCAGTGGCCAAAAATTTACAAAAGCAAATACATTAAAAATTTAAAAAAATAGAAGTGGAGCAGTACACATTGGGCCCCCTTTGAGACATAGCAAAATTATTTCTTGTGCTCCCAAGAAGGCACAAGAGTTTATAGGGTATACTTTGACCGTGGATGTCGTGGTGATAGGCCTTAGTGTACAATGTGAAGTCAAGTTCATAATTTTCTGCACAGTGTTGAATTTCTGTAGTATACATTATAATAGTATAGAAGGTCAATAAAGGAGCTATAACAAAGTGGTGGGACATTTGCTTTGCATACAGAAGCTTCTAGGTCCAGCCCCTGCCATCTCTGCTTATCATGATACAAGTTGAAGTGAAAAAAAACTCTGCCTGAGAACCTGGAAAAACTTTGGTGCTAGTCAGTGTAAACAACACAGGACAACTTGTTGACCTGCTTTAAGGCTGTTTCCTATGAAAGTGTTCCCTGAAGACAGAGTATTTGGAAAACACTGGCACAATGAGTTGGTCCTTTACATCAAGCAGAAGGTTCTCTGTTTGACCACTTTGTCATCTGGAGGATGTAATATGAGCATAAAGGCTCCTTAGCATACTCATTGAGGCTTGAATATTTAATCATAAGATTCTAATTCAGACCATTCATTTGGTAAACACCAGAGATTTCACTTGAATAATGGCAATGTGATGAGCCTGATTTACTTAGACTCCTCGATTAATTCATGCAAATATCTTCACAAATGGCTATAATCAAGCAATCAATTATCTGCGAGCTTTTAATATAGAATGCTATGTCTATTTATTTTTTCTTCTTCCTGTGTTGTTAGCATTTTAGGGCTTTAGGACTCTGCTGTAATGATCGGAAAATTATATCCATGTTTACAGAGACAGATAGGTATTAGAAGAAATAAAGACTAAACTCATTTCTGGTTCAAATAAATGTCAAAAATGGGGAGACAGAATGAAAATACTCATTTATTCAACTATTAAAATGTCATGATATGTATATATAATAACTTTTAACTCATATGTTATTAAAATGCTGACTATATGCTTATCCACAACAGCTGGAGACAATGAGTGCAGCAAGTTACAAAGGAGTCGAAGAGCCTTTTGATCCAGTTGAAGCTGGAGTAGTGTGAAGCTAAGAGACTGAGAAAGAAACAAGAATGTCCCTTGTTCAAATCTCCTTTCTGGCATGAACTGCTTTGGATTCTGCCCTGGGCAAGCCATTGACTCTAAGCCTTAGATTGATCCTCACGTGGTTGACATATGGGAGTAATAGTATTATTGGTTGAGTTAATGGGGTTGCTGTAAGGTAGAAATGTTACAAAGTGTTGCCAGGTCAACAGCATTCTGTTTTCTGAGATGTCAAAGCCAACACCTGAGGTCAGCTGACAATTAATCAGACGTTACAAAGGCAAAACAAGCAAAGGTTGAGAGTGGTGAGGCTTTCTTCCAAGGCAACTGCTGCTGGGGAGTTTTCAACAAGAAGGCTCATGAGTTGCAATGCCAATGGCTCCACTCCCTGCTCTGTTTCAAATAGCATAATGGGCCTAAAGTTGGTGTGTCAAAACATAGTCAATGATGAGAGAGAGAACAAGATTAATTCCTCCCCTAAAACTGTATGGATGATCTGGATTTCAGAACAAAAAAACAAAACAAACAAATAAAAAACAGAGCTATAACTCTGCCTTAATCTCAGTCGCATCACTGGTTCATCAGTTACAATACTTGTCCTGTTTGATTGACATCAGCTCTGTAAACTCTTGAAGTCTTGGTAAATCTGCAACCTGAGATCTTAAAGTTGAAAATACTGAGGATTAAAGCCCAGCTTTTCTGTTTCCAAAATGCATCGTCTCAGCAACTCCTCCACAGCTCAGCTATCAGCTCTTTCTAAGGTAACATTAGAACTTTTTTAGAACTTGTTATCATTTGTTGTAAGCCGCCTAGAGTGGTCGAAATGACTAGATAGGCGGGGTATAAATACAATAAATAAATAAATAAATAAATAAATAAACAAACAAACAAACAAACAAACAAACAAACAAACAAACAAACAAACAAACAAACAAACATCTGAAATGGAAATATGCATTTTCTTGATTTACCTTGACTGTTCATCAGTATATCTCAGAATAGGAAAACTATGTGATTCTCCTTTTTGATACTATGCTGGAAACAATATAATGACCAGAATCCTATTGGTATTCATATAAGGTTTCCATACCTTGTAGTGGCTAATTTTATGTAACTGATGAGGTTGCCAAGGTGTGTTTTGATTATGTGATTAGGTGTACAATCATATATGAAATGGAGACCCACCCTAACATTTTGTCAACTACATTACACAAACACCAACAGGATTCTGGCCATTGTGCTTGCTCCATTTTCATAATGTTTAAAGCGACTTCCAATCATTAGGTTCTTGGACTTACGTCCCTGATGTAGATGAAAATACCACTGAATTCAATTACATCTATGGAAGGGGTTCTTTGTGGTATTGTTTCTCTAGTATCTTAATAACTGCATCATCAGTAGGGGTATAAATCCTCAGATATTTTTTCCTGAGAGACAAGGACAAGGAATTGCAAAATTATTGTCCATTCCATGCAAGAGAGTGAGGTATTTTTTGATTTCTAGAAAAGAAAGGAAAATGAGAAATGGTGTCCACCCTGATACAAATAAAGCAAAGTTATATAAATCATGCCAACCATACTTTAATGGAAATAATGCAGATTGTACAAAATGATGATGGCTCTTGCTTTGTTGCATGGTCTTGCAAGGATCAGAATCATGGGAAAGGGGGAGTTTGCCTCTTTTACAATGGTCAGCGTCATCATGCACATGTGCTTTGCTTCTAAAGACAAAGGATACTAGTTCTGCACAGAAATATTATACAGAAATAACAGAGCCACTGGCCACACCTCCCCAAGTATTGTTCTTGTCTAGCAGCAAGGAATCTCATGCAGCTGGAACCAAGGGAGCCTAAATCAATGGGAAAAAAAAAGAATTAGTGAGCAATGTCTCTTCTAATTTTCAGCCCCGCTGGGCAGGATTCTGCTTCTTTCGTATGCACAATTCCACTCTGTACAGGCTTCTGTCGTGACCAGAACCTGAAAATCACTGTCAGTGCATGGAGGAGGAGGAAGGCTGTGTGGAGGCGTGTATGCATGCACAGGTCTGCACCTTAAAGGGAACCTTGTTAATGAGTATACTTTACCAGTTACCAGTCATTCTTGTACCAGTCATATTGGCTTTATTCAGGTGTTCAGGGTTGGGTAAATCTGAAGGGCTGAGGAAATGCGGCCATCTAGTCCTGCCCCACTCCATTATTGCTCTCTTCATGTGGAACATGAGAATCTGAAAATGACAGCAACCTCTGCAGGTGAAGCATTTCCATGTGCTTGGAAACCCCATCTCTGTGTTGGAAAATGTAGCAGAAGCTTTTCTCTTCAGACTATCTCTCTCAATGTGAAGGGAATGACAGTGGAGGGATGGGGCTATCCAGCTTTCTTTTGTTTCCTCCTCAGGTTAACCCTGCCCTGAATAGGACTCATGTGCTGGGTACATTTCTGGTCTACTCTTCTTCAGCACAGAGTGCTGTCCTCTGAAGATGCTGGCCACAGAGACTGGCGAAACATTAGGAAGAACAACCTTCAGAACACAGCCAAAGAGCCCGAAAAACCCACAACCACCACTACTCTTCATGGAGATGAGCAATCCTGTGAGGAAACCTCTCCACTCTCCTAGTTCACTGTATTGACAAGGAACTGATGCTGAACTAGAGAGTTTCAAAGCCATCGCATCTGATTATGGTTGAATTAGGTTGGTCTGAACTGGCCGGTGTTCCAGCAATTATACCTACCGAAAGTGAATCCTTAGCAAATGATCTTCAGCTTATAGCCTCCTGGGGAATAACTATGTTATTTGCATGACTATAACTTGAGGCTTTAAATGGTAATCACATCTGCCTACACAGCAATGCTATGATGTTCAAACACAGTGGCCGTAATCTTGGCAATAAAGCAATAAATCACCCCATGGGAAAAGGGCATGGATTAACAAAAAGGTGTGTTCTCTAATTTTCCACACACACCTCAGAAGAGTGTGTATTTTCCCCTCAGATTAATTTATCTGTAAAGCAAATAGAACTTTATTATTCCAATTTTGACAAGCCTGAGCTCATGTCATTGCTTGAGCTGAAATCTTTACCATCTCGCTCATTCTGTTTACTCAGCAGCATGACTATTGGGTACACATTGTAATTCAGTTTAGGCTTATCAGACATGCAGTCCCCTGGTAACAATGAGGGGAATACTGTATCTTCATTATTAATAACATTACGAGGATGGCAGCCTGCCCACAGAAGCCGACTTTGCATATTTGTGGAGTGTGTCGGGTGTGATTATTTACCCGCAGGTAATTAGAATTTAGCTGACAAAGGTATGAAGTGAATAGGGATGGAAAATTAAGAATGCCATCATGGGAGTCTTAGGGATTATATGTCCTGACAAAAATGGCCAATTGGCGACGATAGGAGAAGACAAATAGAATTTTTGTTTCGTTTCATTCTGTTCCTGAATGAAAGGGAGGGGGACCATTTTTTCTCCTGCTTTGCCACTATACTGTACTACTCAATTTATTCAAGCTTTCTTCTAGATGCCCCCACTGGCCAGTCAATTCCTGGAAAAAAAAATCTGCCTTAATATGTGTTTTGGCTTTTTTTGTTCACTGCTTTGTTTTTGTGTACTTCATAAGCATATGAGCCATGATCCACTGGAAACTGACCTTCGGAAGACCCACTGATTTAAATCCTGGAAGATGTTCTTGAATTACAACTCTCAAAAATCCTGGCCAGCACAGCTAGTGGTGAAGGCTTCTCAGGTTTTTACCCTGATGACCCAAGGTTGTGAACCACTGTCCTTGAAGAATACCTATACAATATTGCTCAGAGCCACGCACTTGTGGCTGACCAGCTCTGAAAAACTCCATCCAAATCACTTCAACCAGTGAGGTACCGATTTTCTTCATAACCCTTCAAAATCCTGACACAAAGAACCTGACACCAAAAAACAAACAGTGAATTAAGACTGTGGAAGAAAATAAAGTGAACAGATTCAGCAATTTAGGGAAAAGGTTTTTGAGTCTTAAGTAACACCAAAACACATTCAAATCAGTAAGGTATAATAATTCATTTATAAACCCCACTCAAGCAATCAGTCCCTGAGGAAAAGCCTGCCTGAAGAGAAAGGACTTTGCTTGTGCAAGAACAGCAAAAATGGGGCCTCCTGTGGGAGAGAGTTCCAAAGTCCAGGAGTAGCAACAGAGAAGGCCCTCTCCTGTGTCCCCACTAAATGCACCTGTGAAGGTGGTGGGACTGAGCGAGAAAGGCCTCATCAGATAGGCTCACAGATTTTCAACAGCTGAAAAACTAATAGCTACAACCTGATTTTCTGGTATCTGATAATACCAGATTCTTTTGGTGAGTATCTATGTCTGAGAATTTTGTTGAGTTTTCAATTCAGATACAGTCTTATCAATACAGACATGTTCTTCATAAACAATATCGCAAGAATTAGATATTTTTTGTAAAATAATGTAAACAGAAAGGAAAGTAGAACTCATGTACCTGCCTATGCTTACCATTAAATAACATTGGCTTCATGATGTTGTCACAAACATAAAGTATCTTTCTTGGCCCAATACTGTCTGACTGTTTTTGGAGAGATTAGATTCCTTTATAAAATGAATAAGCCATTTTCTGTCAGTTATTTCACTGGACTACTCTGCAAAACAGCACTGGGAGACTCTGAGACGTAACAAGTGATTCACAATTTCAAAGCAGCAGTATTTTTTTAAAAAATAAAAAAGCTGAAATGCAATCAGATACAATCTGTGGCTTAGTATAATCAGTATTGTGTTACTAGCATATAACAGGCACTCTTCCAGACAACAAATATTAGTTTGTTGAGAAGGGAGAAGAGCCTGCAAAATGTCACATTGGGAGAGATGGTGCACAAGGACAATTCAAGTACAGTGGTGCCTTGCATAGCAATCGCTCCGTTTAGTGACGAAATCGCTTAACAGCGCTGTTTTTGCGATTGCAAAAGTGATCGTTTTGCGATGTTCTCTATGGGGTATTTTTGCTTTGCGATGATTGCAGGGAAGCGATCATCACAAAGCCCGCATTTTCGCGCAGCTGATCAGCAGTTTCAAAATGGCCACCAGGGAAAAAACATGGCTGCCCGCTGTGTTTAGGAATGGATTCCTCGCTTTAGAGGCACCGAAAATGGCGGTGCTATGGAGGATCTTCTCTCAACTGTGAGTTTTAAGCCATAGGAATGCATTGAAGCGGTTTCAATGCGTTTCTATGGGCTTTTTAATATCGCATAGCGACGTTTTTGTTCTGCAGCGATTTTTGTGGAACAAATTAACGTCGTTAAGTGAGGTACCACTGTACAAGGCTAAGCACCACCAGAACAAGACAGCATTGCTTTGTATTACCTGTTCACAGCAAGGAGTGGCCACCTATCATTACTGACTAATCTTCATTAGCTTTGTCTGAGCCTTGATTCCCTTAAGGATGATTTGCACTTTATATGGAAGATGGGTTGGCTGCTCACTACTCACTACTTATCTGAAGGAGGTTGTATGCACAAACATTCCGAGATACATATAGCTGAATTGCAGCTGCTCATGGTTTCCTAGCATAAGCCTACAGCACGTTCTTGTGTGTTTACAGACACATGTTTCTCTTGCAAATTAGAAGCCCTACAAAGACATTCAGTAAATAATATATAAGCCCCAGAGTTGTCTGTGGCACAATGTATGATTTGGCCCATGATAATGTGCTACCTCCCCTTCACAGATTGCTGCCTTGAGTAATTCAGAGAAGCTATGGGCTATGCCATGCAGGGACACCCAAGATGGACAGGTCATAGTGGAGAGTTCTGACTAAATGCGATCCACCTGGAGCAGGAACCAGCAAGCCACCCCAGTATCTTTGCCAAGAAAACTCCATGGACAGAAACAAAAAGCTAAAAGATATGACAATGGAAGATGAGCCCCTCAGGTCGGAAGGCACCCAACATGCTACTGAGGAAGAGTGGAGGACAAGTACAAGTAGCTCCAGAGCGAATGAAGTGGTTGGGCCAAAGCCGAAAGGATGCTGAGCTGCGGACGTGTGTGGAAGTGAAAGAAAAGTCCGATGCTGCAAAAAAGAATACTTCATAGGAACCTGGAATGCAAGATCTATGAACCTTGGTAAGCTGGAGGTGGTCAAACAGGAGATGGCAAGAATAAACATTGCCATCCTGGGTGTCAGTGAACTAAAATGGATGGGAATGGGTGAATTCAATTCAGATGATTATCATATCAACTATTTTGGGCAAGAATCCCGTAGAAGAAATGGAGTAGCCCTCATAGTCGACAAAATACTGGGAAAAGCTGTACTGGGATATAATCTCAAAAATGATAGAATGATTTCAATACGAATCCAAGGCAGGCCTTTCAACATCACAGTAATCCAAGTTTATGCACCAACCACTGATGCTGAAAAGGCTGAAATTGACTTACAACACCTTCTAGAACTGACACCAAAGAAAGATGTTCTTGTCATTATAGAGGACTGGAATGTTAAAGTAGGGAGAGAAGAGATAAAAGGAACAACAGGTAAATTTGGTCTTGGAATCCAGAATGAAGCAGGGCAAAGACTAATAGAGTTTTGTTAAGAGAACAAGCTGGTCATCACAAACACTTTTTTCCAAGAACACAAGTGGCAACTCTACACATGGATATCACCAGATAGGCGATACCGAAATCAGATTGATTGTATTCTCTGCATCCAAAGATGGAGAAGCTCTATACAGTCAGAAAAAAAAAAGACCTGGAACAGATTGTGGCTCTGATCATCAGCTTCTTATAGCAAAACTCAAGCTTAAACTGAAGAAAGTAGGAAAAACCACTGGGCTAGTCAGATATAATCTAAACCAAATCCCTTATGAATATACAGTGGAAGTGAAGAACAGATTTAAGGAACTAGATTTGATGGACAGAGTGCCTGAAGAACTATGGTTGGAGGCTCATAACATTGTACAGGAGGACAACAAAAACCATCCCAAAGAAAAGGAAGTTCAAGAAAGCAAATGGGCTGTCCAAAAAGGCCTTACATATAGCAGAGAGGAGAAGGGAAACAAAATGGAAGGGAGATAGGGAAAGTTACAGAAAAAAGAATGCAGACTTCCAAAGAATAGCAAGGAGAGACAAGAGGACCTTCTTAAATGAGCAGTGCAAAGAAATAGAGGAAAAGAATAGAAAGGGAAAAACCAGAGATCTGTTCAAGAAATCTGGAGATATTAAAGGAACATTTTGTGCAAAGATGGACATGTTAAAGGACAAAAATGGTATGGACCTCACAGAAGCAAAAGACATTAAGTTGAGGTGGCAAGAATACAGAGGTATTATACCAGAAAGATCTGGATGTCCCAGACAACCCAGATAGTGTGGTTGCTGACCTTGAGTCAGATATCCTGGAGAGTAAAGTCAAGTGGGCCTTAGAAAACCTGACTAACAACAAGTCCAGTGGAGGTGATGGCATTCCAGTTGAACTATTTAAAAACTTAAAGGTGATGCTGTTAAGGTGCTACACTCAATATGCCAACAGTAGCCAGAGGATTGGAAAAGATCAGTCTACATTCCAATCCCAAAGACGGGCAGTGCCAAAGAATGCTCCAACTGCCGTACAATTGCACTTATTTCAGATGCTAGCAAGATTATGATCAAAGTCCTACAAGGTAGGCTTCAGCAGTATGTGGACCGAGAACTCCCAGAAGTACAAGTGGATTTCAAACGGGTAGAGGAACTAGAGCCCAAATTGCTATCATGTGCTGGATTATGGAGAAAACCAGAGAATTCCAGAAAAACATCTGCTTCATTTACTATGAAAAAGTCTTTGACTGTGTGGACCACAGCAAACTACATCAAGTTCTTAAAGAAATGGGAGTGCTTGACCACCTCATCTACCTCGTGCAAAATCTATATGTGAGATAGGAAGCAACAGTTAGAACTGGATATGGAAACACTGGTTGGTTCAAAATTGGAAAGGAGTATGACAAGGCGGTATATTGTCCCCTGGCTTATTCAACTTATATGCAGAATACAACATGAGAAAGGCTGGACTGGAGGAATCCCAAGGCAGAATTGCTGGAAGAAATATCAACAACCTCCGATATGCAGATGATACCACTCTGATGGCAGAAAGTGAGGAGGAATTAAAGAACATCTTAATGAAGGTGAAAAAGGAGAGTGCAAAAAATGGTCTGAAGCTCAACATCAAAAAAACTAAGATCATGGCCACTGGTCCCATCACCTCCTGGCAAGTAGAAGGGGAAGTTATGGAGGCAGTGACAGATTTTATTTTGTTGGGCTCCATGATCACTGCAGATGGTGACAGCAGCCATGAAATTAAAAGACACCTGCTTCTTAGGAGGAAAGTGATGACAAACCTAAGACAACATCTTAAAAAGCAGAGGCATCACCTTGCCGACAAAGATCCGCATAGTTAAAGCTATGGTTTTTCCAGTAGTGTTGTATGGAAGTGAGAACTGGACCATAAAGAAGGCTGGCCACCGAAAAATTGATGCTTTTGAATTGTGGTGCTGGAGGAGACTCTTGAGAGCCCCCTGGACTGCAAGGAGAACAAACCTATCCGTTTTGAAGGAAATCAAGCCTGAGTGCTGACTGGAAGGACAGATCCTGAAGCTGAGGCTCCAATACTTTGGCCATCTCATGAGAAGAGAAGACTGCCTGGAAAAATCCCTGATGTTAGGAAAATGTGAAGGCAAGTAGAGAAGGGGGCGACAGAGGATGAAATGGTTGGATAATGTCACTGAAGCTACCAACATGAATTTGACACAACTCCGGGAGGCACTGGAAGACAGAAAGGCCTGGCGTGCTTTGGTCCATGTGGACCAGAGTCATGAAGAGTTGGACAGGACTTAATGATTAAATAAAAACAACATTGTGCTACTTTGCCCTAAGAGACCTTGCCACCTGGGGAAAAGTATTAGATGGCAGCCTCTTACCTGAATTCTGGTAGCTTTTAATTAATTTATTTATTTCTAAAGAGAAGACAATCCATCATGTTACAAGTAATAAATACAAAGCTAACATAGTAAACTGTCATCTTACTTGTTATATAATTAATTGTTGACCAATTGCTACTCTTCACATTTCTCAAAATCACATTTACACCATTCCCTGTCTCATTTTAAAGAAATATCGACCAACAATCTAAATGCTCCAAATGTTTCCAAACTATGTGTCTTGAGATTTATTTTATTGGCATATTTCAATAAAGGTTTCCAATTTTCAGTGAATTGACTGTGCCTTATTTCTCCTCTATATAATCTAACTTTATTAGTCATTTTTTCCATCAACTTTGTATGCCATATGTTATTTGTAAATGCTTGTAATGAGAGATCTTGAGCATTTTCCAATTTCTAGTGATCTCAGATCTTGCAATGCCTATAAGATTTGCAACTAATTCTTTATTTTCCAGTTTCTCACTCCCCCCTGTAAATTATGAAAATAACAATAATGTTTCATTCATATCTATTTTTTGATTGGTCAGCGTCTCTATCCTTGTGCCAGAATCCTTCTACTTTAGGGCAAGAAATCCACATATGTTCCAAAGTTCCTTTTTGTCCACAGTTTCTCCAGCATTTATTGGATATATCTTTATTAATTCTATGTAATTTCGTAGGATATCAATGCCATTCCTTTCACATTTGCTGATATAGATTTATATGGGTATTTATTCCATATTTCTGTCCAGATTTCCTCGGGTATATTAATATTTAAATTTGTTTCCCACACTGTTTTAGGTCGTCTGCCTTTTCCATATACTTTCTCAATAATACTTTTACATATTAGTAAGGTTAGTCCTCTTTTTTTATTTTTATCTTTTTGGATACAATATTGCACAAATTCAGTTAATGTTCTTAGAGAGTGAGGTTTTTGTTGTACGTGAATAGCGAAACTTCTTGTTTTATTTGTAGCCAATTGGTTTTTATTTGCTTTGTTTTCTCTTCTATTTGCCTAATAGTGATTGGTTCCCCTGAATCGAATAAGTCAGTAATTCTATATATTCCAATTTGTTTCCACTACTTAAATTGTGCATATTTCTCTTGAGACTTAAAATGTGGGTGATCCAAAAGGGGGCATAAAGGGGATATTGGCGGGGCTATGTTTTCGCCATATCCTTAATGTTTTGGAAATGAATGGGTTCTGTATTTGTTCTCCTTTTCTAATTATTTTAGTGGCATAAATATACTTATTTACTATGTCCATTTTCGTTTCACCTTCCATTTCCACCCAATTGGGATTCGTGTGAGTCTCGTCAATTTGTATAAATTTAATAATTTGGTTTATTTGTAGAGCTTCGTAATATTTTTGCTAATCCCCCCTTTTGACCCTGTCTATATTTAAAGCACTATTTATGATTCTTATCTTCTTTCCCTTTCCTGCAATGATTTTTTCTAGCTTTCCTTGCCATAGTTTTACTTTTTTTGTATCTGCCTGTTGTGGAATATTTTGGAATAGAAATTGAAATTTTAGTAATATATATGATTTAATTAGAGCAATTCTCCCCAACATTGATAGGTTCAAATTGACCCACTTTGTCATTTTTTTCTTTTGCTAATTTAAATAGATTTTTATAGTTTCTGTAAATTAATTAAGGTTTTTTGTTACCCATATTCCTAAATATTTAAAACTTGAATAGCATGACTCAAAATGAGATGCTTTTTAAATTTTGTTTTGTTCTATAATAGGGATAGTTAGATATAATAACAGATTTTTGAAAATTAATTTTTAAATCTGTATACTGACTATATTCCTGTAATATTTCTTTTTCTATTCGTAATGGTCTTCCAAAAATGGAGCATATCATCTGCGTATAAATTTATCTTGTGTTGTCTATTTTTCATGATCAGTCCTCTAATGTTTCCACTTTCTCTGATTTTTGCCACAAGAGGTTCTATTATTAATGCAAATAAAATTGGAGACAAGGGGTCACATTGTTTAGTTCCTCTAAATCACTGCCTTCACCATCAGCTCTGCTGGCTGGAGTTTCTGGGAGTTGCAGTTCAAAAACATCTGAGTAACAAAGGTTAAGAACCACTGCTCTAAATAATGTAAATTTATTAGATTCTAGTCCATTAATAACTAAAGTATCACCTGTTTCTTTAGAACTTTAATAAAAATTTTACCCATATTTATCTTTTCCAAAAGATCAAACATAAATTTCCATTCCATCCAATCAAAGGCCTTAAGGGCATCTAGTGAGAGTATTGCTATCTTCTTCTTTTCTTTATTAGCTGTATATATAATATTCAGTACTCTGTGGATAGCATCTTACATTTGTCTTCCTGGCATAAAACCATATTGATTTGTATGAATATATTTAGTTACAAAACTACTTAATCTTTGTGCCAGTATTGTTGAGAAAAAATTTTAATCTTGATTTTGCAGTGTTATAAGTCTATAAGATGAAGGAGACATTGGATCTTTTTCTGGTTTTAATGTAGTTATTATTCTGGCCGTGTGCCATGACTCTGGTATTTCCTCACCACCCAAAATTGAATTAAATAGCTTTAGATGATGTTCTATGACATCCTTCCCATACTTTATAGAAATCAGCTGTGAATCCATCACAGCCTGGTGCTTTTTTTTTTCTTAAGTTTTTTAATAACTGAATTTATCTCAGTTTTCATTATTGGGCTGTTTAAAGAATCTTTATGTTTCTCTAAAATTTGGTTTATTGGTAATATGTGTATACATTTCTTGGTGTTTATATCTGGTGTTACTTCTGATTTATATAAATCTTTATAATATTCCATAGAAGTGGAGAGTATTTGTTGCTGTGAATTTACCATTATTCCTTCCTTCTTTTTTAATGAGACAATTGTTCTTTTAGCTGCCATCTTTTTAACTCCATTTGATAGCAGTTTAGTGTTTTTATTTCCATGTGCATAATATTCTCTCTTTAAGTACCATATTTTTTGCTCCATAAGACGCACCTCTCCATAAGGTGGACCAAATTTTTAGGAGAGAAAACAGGAAAATATTAATCTGTTTTCTTCTCCTAAAAATTTGGTGAGCCTTATGGAGAGGTCCATCTTATGGAACACACCCTAGGACCCTTTGGAGGCTCACCTGGGGGCCAGAGGGGGCGAAATCACCACCTTCAGGGGCTCTTCTGAAGCTTCCTAAGCCTCAAAAAAGTCCCGGAAGGAAGGGTCACTCGGACCCTTGCGAGGCTCCCTCCACGGGGCCAGTGGGGGCAAAATCGCCAGCTTCGCTCCATAAGACGTACAGACTTCCCCACCACTTTTTTGGGGAAAAAGTGCATCTTATGGAACAAAAAATATGGCAGTTCATAGCAGTCTGGACCTTTGCTTCTAACTCCACTCTAGTTTTTGTTAGTTCATTAAGTATGTTCTTGATCCCTAATTGTTTATGTTGTTCTGATAGCTTTTTAATTTTACTTTCCAATTGTTATTGGAGCTTATTTCACTCTTTCTTTATTCTAGAGGTTTCCATAATAAACATTCCTCTGAGGTAGGCTTTTAGGACATCCCACAGCAATGCTGATTTTATTTCTGCATTATGATTTATTTCATAGAAATTTTTAATTTCTTTCGTAAGTTTTCTAATAATTTCTATATCTAAACATACATTAGAGCTCAATCTCCAAATTCTAGATTTACTCTTTGCTTCATTGACCCAGGAAAGTTTTAATGGTGCATGGTCAGAGGCTATCTCTGGGGCAGATTGTATTTTGTCCAGATTTGAGACCAAAGTCTCTGAAATAAGGATCAGTTCTTGAATAGGTACAAAATCTTTTAGAGTAATATGTATATTCTCTCACTTTAGGATTTAAATATCTTCATCCATCAATTAAACCTGATCTCTCTATTAGATTCCTAATTTAATTACCATCATTTGATACCTTTTTATTTTTTTGATGTTGTATTGATATTTTTAAAAATACAATTTGTGTCTCCCCCTAGGAAAATTTCTCCCCAGGTGAATTATTTTACCTTTCTTAAAAAGTTTTGCATAAAATTTGCTTGACCTAGGTTGGGGGCATAATAAGAACCAATAGTTAATAATCTGTCTTCCAGTTTTCCTTTTACTATATCTGCCTTCAGGATCTCCCATATAATCAATCACTTCAAATTTTGAATTCTTCATGAAGATTACTGCCACCCCTCTAGCCTTGTTTGTTCTATTTGCAATACATTGTTCACCTAACATTGGGTGCTTAATGATCTCTTTCTTGTTCTTATTTTGATGAATTTCCTATAACAACACATCTACTCCAAATTTTTGAACAGTCTTAATGACTCTATATCTTTTCACTGGAGACCCTAACACATTCACATTATAAGAAAGGATTTGGATATTATCTAACATTGCAGTCATACATTCTGTAAGCTGTCTTTACAAATACAGTGGTACCTCGCAAGACGAATGTAATTCATTCCGCAAGAAGCGCTGTCTTGTGAAAAAATCATCTTGCGAGGTTCCCTAAGGGAACCTCACAAGACGAATGAAATTCATTCGTCTTGCAAGGCATCGGGCTTTGGGGGAAAAAAGTCTTGCGAAGCATGCCCATAGAAGAAACTGTCTTGCGAGGCACCATAGTGATCGCAAAAACCAATCGTCTTGTGGGTTTTTCGTCCCGCGAGGCATTCATCTTGTGAGGCACCACTGTATATTCTTTCTCAGTATTTCTCTAATAGACTTTATATATGTTGTGGTGTGCAGTCTACAATCATATTTTACTAAGCAAGATTGTCTAATTCCTTCTAATTTTCTTTTCAGTATCACCCAATTTACCATACCTGGTGTCTTCCCACCCTTTCCCCCCTTCCTCACCCTCACCCCGCTCCAGCAGTGGTCAGTGAGAACAAGCCTCCAGCTCATATTTGGTAGCTGTAGTGAAAAAAAATATCCCATCATTCCATGCCTAGGCAAAGCTTTTTCATGGCTGGAAAGTACAATGAAATGGAATTAGACAATTGAGATAATCCAACAAGGCCTGGAACTTTTGGAGTTGTATGGGGAACACCTGCTTAAGAATCTTGCTCAAAAAATTATTTTTTGCAATAGACCAGTAACTAGAAGAACCATCCTGGCTCAAGCTAGGCTTCATAGAATCACGGAAAAGTGAAGTTGGAAGGGGCTACCAGGCCATCAAGTCCTTTTTTCTGGAATGGTCTCTCAGCCAGAGCTCACGAGTGACACATTAAAAGCAATGATGTTACCTGTAATATGTTACTTTTTGATGTCACAAGAGGTGACAGCATCAGGGTTTTGCTGGCGGGGAATAAATGCAATAAATAAATAAATACCCATATTATCTATGGATTTATTTGATTATATTAAACCAACAATTTTTGAGCTTTTTTTTTAATTTTGAAGGAGGCGGGGAAGGGAAATAACTAATAAAAACCTGTGCTAATACGTTACACCAAACCTGTGTGCGTTATAAAAATATTAGACAAATGAGTAATCCTGACATGTTTGCTGTTTAAAAAATGATGCTTCCAAACTCTGTTCATAGTTGCCTCCAGCGAAACTGTTGGTATCACCTTGCTCATAAAAAGGTGTTTACAATGTCATCAGACACTAATAAATATATATGAGTTGGGTAGGCAAGGGGAATGTTTTTGTAGATTGTCATAAGAGCCTTGTGGTGCAGTGATTAAACTGCAGCATTGCAATGAAGATTCTGCTCATGACCTGAGTTTGATCCCAATGGGCTCAGATAGCTGGCTCAAGGTTGAATCAGCTTTCCATCCTTCCGAGATCAGTAAAACTCAGTATGCAGCATGCGGGGGGAGGGCAATGTGTAGCCTGCATAATTAACTTGTAAGCAGCCCAGAGAGAACTTTAAGCACTATGGGGCAGTATATAAGCAGTACACACTGCTTTTTTTTTTTTGCTTTGCCTTTTCTCCTGCTCTCTTTTTAAACAAGGACTAGAAATAGTATATAAAAAAGAAACTGGTATGAAGAGCACCCCAGAGCGGGTGAGAATCAGCACTACGTATTTGCCTACAGTTGTGTGCACGCCCGTGTGTGGGTGTTTCCCTAAAGCTCTTGGCAGGCCTCATCTGTTCAGCTACAATGGATGAAGCTGAAACAATTCATTTTCTGACTCGGAAAAGACTGGGAATATCGGTGGCTCTCATATATCTCACTGCTCCTCCTCTGTGTTTTGAAGATAAAGTAGCTGTCTGACATTTGCTTGGGGGAAAGAAATAAGATGAAATGTGTGTATTTCAGACTTACAGTTTTGACACCCCTTTTATCTGCTTAGCACACACATCCTTTCCAATAAGGACATAATCAAAGTATTTTACTGTCAAAAAACCCCCCACAAAAACAGTACAAAAGAAAAGCAGAGTAGTATAAATTAACGCCCCAGCAAACAGAAAAACAACCCCGATGGCAATGATCGCCTTATTACTCAGGCACTGTTCCTCTGACGGATGTTAATAAAACAGGATGGATGACTTTGGCGATTACCTCTGGAAATATAATTGATAGGAATGGTTAACTAATAACTAATTGGTTAATATGTTTTTTTTTAAAGGGAAGCCCAGGATTTTCCCTTAGGCTGCTGGATATTGCTAGATGTCTAGTTGTAATAATCACCATGGATAAATGCACTTTTTTGTTTTTTATATTTTATTTTATATTTTACAATGCAGTTCAAATATAACAATATTAAAGTGATTCCTACATACTACAAGTACAAATAGAGATAAATAGGGTAAATGGAGACTCAGGCTAGTGGAAGACTTGGAGGTCTTCTTGATATTGGGAAGAGAGACACGACCACTTGGATTAACTTTGGAGGAAAAAAAAAACAAGGAGAAAGATTGGGCTACACCCGATATCTATGCATTTTATGCTTATGTGTATTTTTTTACTTAGTTAAAGTATGTAAGGGGGACTGACCTATGTAAGAATCACTTTAATACTGTTACAGTTAAAATACATTGCATACATTGCTCTCTCTCTCTCTCTCTCTCTCTCTCTCTCTCTCTCTCTCCCCCCCCCCCAACTTGGACAACCAGAAAAAGGTGATTGAGAGAGGAAAGGCAGTATCTCCTAGGTCATATTTCTGCCTGAATGTTTCTGTGCATGGTTCCCAAAGTGGAACTAGATGCTGAACCAAACCTTAGAGATATCTCATTGTAAGGAGCTGCAATTTCATAGGTGTTAAAAGCCATCTAGTCATCATCACACCCACAAGCTTTTCTAACTTTCTGTCTCCTGCAAATTAGCTTGTTTTGTTTTATTGTTGCTCATCTGATTGATTGATTGATTGATTGATTGATTGGTTGATTTTTTTACCACACCTTTCTCTTTAAGAAGGACCCAAAATGGAATACATTGTTAAAATGTAATATTAGAAATGAAAAGCAGTAAGTATACAAATACTAAAAAGGCTAAAACTAATACCACACTAAAAAAAAGGTAAACAAAAGCAACACCAAAACACATTCAAAGTAGGAAAGCATAGCCATCCATTAAAAAAAAACCCTACTAAGGCACTTAGGGAAAGCTTGCCTGAAGAGAAAGGTCTTTGGTTGCTCGCACATGGACAGCAAAGATGAGGTCAGCCAGGCCTCCTGTGGCAGGGAGTTCCAAAATCTCGGACCAGTGAAAGAGAAGGCTCTCTTCTGTGTTCCCACCAAATGGTGGTGGGACTGAGACCAAGGCTTCTTCTGATTATCTTAGCACCCAGGCAGTCTCACAATAGGAGACCCAAGCCATATATGTAGGGCTTTGTAGCTTAAAATAAGCACGTTGAATTGTCCCTGGAAACAGATTGGCAGCCAGTGGAGCTGCTGTATCAGGGTTATGCGATCCCTGTAACCAACCCCAGTTAAGAAATCTGGCAGCCATGTTTTGGACTTGCTGAAGTTTCTGAGCACTTTTCAAAGGCAGACCCATGTAGTAGAGCAAGCGCCTTACACTGATCCAGTTGGGATGTAACTAGGGCATGTGTTGCCATAGTCAGATCAAACCTTTCCAGGAATGGAAGCAGGCAGCATACTAGTTTTATTTGTCCAGGCCACCACCAAAACCTGGGCATCCAGGCTCAGAGACGAATCCAGGAGTACCCCCAAGTTGAGCACCTCAGAAACAAAATACTGAGAGAGGACTGTGTGGCTGAAACAGTAATAATTTTTTCCTTTTCAACATGCTAACTACAGCATCTGATTTGACTTTAAGCTTTGTCAAAGAAAAGGCTGCCTTGAGGTGCTTTGGCATGTGAGAACCAATGGGCATTTGAAAGTTTCAACACACACCTCTGTTTGTCAATAATTTCTTGGAAGTATCTCCACAGCTCAGAAGTCTCAGTATCTCAGGAAATGTGTATGTCTGAGCATGCAACAAAGTGAAATGGAGGGAAAAACAAATCACGAGCTTCGAACAATCTCAGTCTATAATATGTGGAGAACTAACTGTTGGCTTTTCCCACTGAGGAACACTTGGTGAGCAGCCGACGTGTTTCGGCGATGTGGGGATGTTTGTGACTAGGTGACTTCCGTGTCTGCTGCTTGCTGCCCTAGTGTTGAGTTTTGATGATGAATCTCAGAGTTGCTACTGTCTCTTTGTACAGTTCTTTATGCTTCGACCAAATTATATATCATTAGATTAAGTGCCTTCTATAAGGCTGACACAAGACAACCATAGTCAAAAGATCCTTTGTTGTTAAGTGGTGTAGTAGTAAATTTGAACTGCAAGTGTGATCACTGTAGTTTCTGTAGCATCTCCCTCTTGGAGAGTCCTATAATGCAGGCAGCTGGGTCCGTCCATATGAACAAATCAGGAGCAGGTCTTTTGTAAGGCTAATAGCGCCTAATTGCCATTCGAGACTAAATCATCCTCAGAATACCTTGTATGACAACAGGGTAGCTTCCAACAGCATGCTATTCTTGGATAAACAATCTACCAGTTACTATGAAGATTGTAGCTAAACTCAGAAGGAACAGGGAAGCCAGAAGGGCAGATGATGTCACAGTCTCTGTTAATTAAAAAATCTATGGCTTTAACCCTCCAAGCCCTGGCACTACACACTACATTACTGTTAGTATTGCTCACTATCATTCACACTTGTTGAAAAAACAGCCCAGACGTTTGCAGTGTGTTTGGGTGAGAAGTGGTTAACTGATGAAAAAAGGAGACAGTTTTTGTGATTTTTTCCTTGCCTGGTGTCACTTTGTGAATGGTAGTGAGCAGAAGAAGGTATCCTGCAGACCATCTTGACTGCTGCCATTGGTGTTGCCAGCATTCAGGTTGCCCTATATTATGTAAGGCTTGGCATCCTTTTTCTTGCTGGCAATGCAGGCACAATATTGTGCAGCAATGCTGGGCCATTTCCTGGCTTTTTGAACCACGCGTACAGAAACACAATATCCCACATTCATAAACCAGAGGGTTTTTTAAAAAGAATTGAATAATCTCTATATCATCCTGTTCTGTGACAGCAGTTGGAGGCTTGATTAGTATAGTGCCTCCATACTGTCTATGAGGCCTCTCACCTGCAGATCACATGCCAGGTATTTTGGGGCATCATGGGTAACTGCCACAATGCACTTCTTGAATACAAAGACTATCATAATCATGTGGCTGGTGAAGTGGATGCAGCAGCTGTTCCTCAGGTGTTGACAAGTCCTTTATGATAGTGATTTCAGCTATCTTTTGGCCCTGATAAAGCCCTTTTGTTATTGGTGGCTGCTTGCAGCCATTGCCCAAATCCTATAGTCATATTCATCCACCTTGTATCACCTGACATTGGTGCTTCTTGAGCAGAAGGACCAGCTGACAGGTGCTTATCATTGCCCAGGGGACACCTTACAGTGGGGTCTTGACTTGAGAACTTAATCCGTATTGGAAGGCAGTTCTCAAGTCAAAAAGTCTGTAAATCAAGTCTCCATTGACCTACAGTGCATTGAAAACCGATTAATCCCATAACAGGCCGTTTTTGTTCCATTTTGGTTTTTTTCTGGTCTGTAAGTCAAATTTCAGTCTGCAAGTCAAACCTAAATTTTATGGCCAGAGAAGTCTGTAACTCAAAAAGTCTGTAAGTCAAGCCGTCTGTAAGTCAAGGGTCCACTGTATATGTTCCCATTCCATGGAGAGTCTCCTTCTGTGTCCTTCTTCCATTCGTGTTATTCTCGCTAAGTTCGGTCCAGTCAAGAATAAGAATTTCTAACAGTTGCTAAATAATGTAAGTGGAATGAAAATTGCTGCATAATGTGAACTTGCTTCTTTTTGCACTCCTAGCTTGCTTTTGGGGAGTTTCACACCCACCATGAATCAAAGGATGGCAAACAGGAGTATTTTCATATCTTGCTATGACATCTTGTGAAGGTATAGATATTTAATGAAAGCCTTTGAAGGAGACATGAGAAACAGAGTAGCCCGCATTTAAAAGTGATTTGCAAATTCTGGTCTAGAGAAGCAGAGCGTACATAAACATATATTGCAACTCTTTGAGTGACTACATTGAAGTGTTCATTAAAGTTGAAAAAAGGAAAAGAGAAGAGAGAGATTCACCCTTGTCAGCTGAAGCTGAGTAGGATAAATTACCTAGGAACAATCCATTATGACTCTTCTTAGCACTTTAAGAATTATACTTGACATTTATTTCTAATAACTGATAAGGCAACAGGGTGGAGAGTATTCGGCTCTGCCATAAAGCAGCAAACACCTTGGCTCAATTATAACTTCCAATTTCTTTCACACCTTTAATTAGAGGATTTAATAACCTTTAATAAAGTGTTATAAGCATGTGTCAGAGATGGGAGTCTGCTTTCCACCCTGGTCATACTGGAACAGAAGAAAATCTGGAGGGCTTCAACTAATTTGCACATTTTAAATTACATAGTGAAAACAAATTGTGTGCAGTTTGGATATGAAAGAATGGCAACGGGCTGCAGCTAATGGAAACTCCACAGTTCTTATTATTTTGTACATTTTAGAGGAGTCATGAACCATTCTTGCTATGTTCAGAAAGTAGTAATTGAACTGACTTTATATATATACATACAAAGCCCCATGATGTAGTGGTTAAATTACAGTACTTCAGTGAAGCCTCTGCTCACAACCTTTGATCCTGACAGGTTTCTGTAGCCAGGTTAAGGATGACTCAGGCTTCTGTCCTCCTGAGGTTGGTAAATGAGTACCCAGTTTGAGGGGGTGGGGGCAAAGTGTTATTTTCATAATTATGTTGTAACCCCCCCCCCCCGAATCATTTAGTACTATTGGGTGATATAAAAGCTAACACAATGGGCTCCTGGAACCAGTGCCTCCTTCAAGTCCCTCTGCTCACTGCTGGCTTTTTGGTTTGCTAGTGCTGCACAAAGAGGGATATGGTGGCACTGTGGGCTAAACCGCAGAAGCCTCTGTGCTACAGGGTCAGAAGACCAGCAGTCGTAAGATCGAATCCATGCGATGAAGTGAGCTCTCGTCGCTTTGTCCCAGCTCCTCGCCAACCTAGCAGTTCAAAAGCATGCAAATTGTTCGTTCGTTTAGTCATTTAGTCGTGTCTGACTCTTCGTGACCCCATGGACCAGGGCACGCCAGGCCCTCCTATCTTCCACTGCCTCCCGGAGTTGTGTCAAATTCATGTGGGTTGCTTCGCAGACACTGTCCAGCCATCTCATCCTCGGTCAAATATGAGTAGATAAATAGGTACCACTTGGTGGGAAGGTAAAACGGCATTCCCTAGTAACGCTGGCCACGTGGCAATAGAAACTGTCTTTGGACAAGCAGTGGCTCCATGAGCACCGCCCTCTAGAGTCGGAGACGACTGGACTAAAAATGTCAAGGGGAACCTTTAGCTTTACCTTTAGTACTGCAAAAACAAAACAAACACAGAATCACCTCCATAAGGAGCTGTTGAGTCTTGGTGCCAGGTGGGAATGGGTGGAGATGGTATCATGCTTTAAAGTGATCTCAGACACAATGTCAAATGTTCCTCCTCCTCCAGAGCTGCTTACCCTGATATTTGTCTCCCAGTTTGGAGATGTGGTGAAGCAAAATGATTGCCCAAGTCTTCTGCTGACAATCTTATTCCCTACTTAGCCAGATTGGATCCACCTACCACCCAGAGTTGTGAGGCATAGAACTTGCCCTTGAGTCAGATAAGTATTCCTTCAAAGCTCAGTACCAATCAACTGTGCCTTGAAAGCAGTGAGGCTCAGTATATTGTAAGTTACCTGTATTAATGGAACAAGTAGCCTTACTCGAGAGTTTGGAACAGCTACTTTGCCAGTGGCTATGCTGGTTGTGGGATTCTGGGAGCTGTAACTTTTTCAAGCTCTGGTCTCTTTTAGCAGCTGTTCTTTGAGGTTTCAAGCAGATGTTTTGCAACCTGAGATTCCTTTTGGAGATGCGAAGTTTGAATCTTTTGTATGAAAGCATGCATTGTCATATTGATGTTTGGGACTGTTCCTACATATGTTCTCCCTTATGAATTACTATTTCAGTACCATAATACTCAGAAAGCTAGTATTTTAGATTTTTTTTCCTCCTCTACTGCAACAAGCCTAAATTCTCTCTCCAGTCCCACTGATTCTTACAGTTTGTGAGAATCTCTTTTAGCTGTGGAGCTCTCTGCATAGGCAAGAGCCTCTGTAATGTTTTCACTTATCTGTTGTGTTTTCCCAACACTTGTGTGCTAGAAAACGAAAGGAGTGAAAACTGAGCCAATCATAAAATGATATACTGAGTATCACCGCTACCTTGCTTTCAAGGTACAATTGTATTCCAAACTCTTCAGCAACCATGAAATATACATTTAGAAAACGTCTCCTCTTGTAAATGGCTGTTCCACATTTTTAAGATAATGGCTGAAATTCTGTTCCACAGTTACACAAATAGGATAAATTTTAGACATGACTTGCTGTATGTTAAGAAGTCTCCGTGGGCATTATTTGTTGCACACCGAGTCATATGACTCAGTATGCACATGGGCAAAATTTTGTTGCTTACCACACTGGTTCTTAACCTTGGGTTACTCAGGAGTTTTGGACTGCAACTCCCAGAAGCCTTCACCACCAACTGTGCTGGCTGGGGTTTCTGGGAGTTGCAGTTCAAAAACATCCAAGTAACAAAGGTTAAGAACCACTTAGCATAGTAAATTGCACTAGAGTAGGCCTGTTGAATCAATGGGGATTTCTTGAGTCACCTTCCCATAGTTCCATAGTTTCAAACAGGCACCTTCGAATTGCAATTTACTTCAGCATAGGAAGTTACAGAGTAGGCCCATACGAACCTATGTAAATAATGGAGGAGTTGACTGACTAAATCCTCATTGACCCATCCTATTCCTTGGCTTATTTATTTGGAAAGCCAAGCTGAACTGCAATAGTAGGTTTTCACCAAGATACCTTCATTTGTTCTATCATTCCACCAATCAGCCAACTAACCAATGCCTTCCAAGAGATTTTTGTTTCTTTGTAGTTAAAAGTAGCCACCTAGAGTGGTTGTAATTGACCAGATAGGCGGGGTATAAATTGAATAAATAAATAAATAAAGATTAAATATTTCCTTTCTGTTCCAACAATTTCCTTTGTCTGAACTGATTTGTTTCACTGTGTTCTCTCTGCCTAACAGGGAGATAGGGATAGAAAAAGGTTAACATTTGTTTTTCTTTTAAAGTCAAAATACCAGAATATTGCTATCGTGGCTTCAGGGACAAGAAGTTGAATTCTTGGCTTCTGTAACATCTATCTCCTGGGCCATATGAACATATATTGAATGAACTTTTGTGAAATCTTTTTAAAGATGAAAATCTCTCAGTGGGTGTAAAGTTCAAGTACTAGTATTGCTACACACAAGTGTGTGCCACATGAACAGCTGGAAAATGGGAGAATGTAGTTGTGCAAGAGGTAGTGACAGCCCTGTGTCTATAATGCATTTACCCAAGATGTACTTGTGCATATGTTTATAGTCAGTCCAAATATCTCATGCTTAAAAGAAAAGAAAAATAAATTTTGAGGTGGTCAGTTAAGTAGACATTCAATCATCATCAACAACAAGAAGAAAAACACTGGCTTAAGTACAGTTGAGTAGTATTGCAGTGATCTGTAGGCATAAATCAAAGTTGTTTGCTTTTCATTCATTATTATTTATTAAAAAACACTTATTTCTTAACTTTTCTGCTCACTTGGGCTCCCAAAACAAGGCAAAGTCAGTAAATAAAACATTGTTGGTTTTTTAGAAGGGATTTTAAAATTTTTTTAAAAACAGGTTCTGCTAGGGGCTCTATTTTTGTGTGTGTTGTGGTAACAAAGCATGCTGCTTCATCCCATAGTGCTTAAGGCACTCTTTGGGTGGTTTACAGTTTAATTATTCAGGCTAAACCCCCACTTGACCCCATGTGCTGGGTACTCAATTTACTGGCTTTGGAAGAAGTCTTGATTTGAGTTCCTGAGCTTGTGATCGAACTCAGGTGGTGAGCAGAGACTTCACTGCAGTACTGTAGTTTAACCACTGTCCCACAAGGCATCAAAGTTGGTTGCTGACAATGAGACCTCGGAAAAGTTAGTATTCATACTGGCTGGGGAATTCCCTAAAGTTTTTACTGTGACTGGCCAGATCCAAGTAGATTATGATGGTTATCCTTTGCTTACTTGTTTATTGGCTATATGCTTTGGCTTTTATGTTATGGTTCAATTAATATTAGGAGGGATGTCATGGTGCTGTGGATTAAACTGCAGAAGCCTCTGTGCTGCAAGGTCAGAAGACCAGCAATCATAAGATTGAAGCCTCGCTATGGAGTGAGCTCCGTCGCTTGTCTCAGCTCCTGCCAACCTAGCAGTTCAAAAGCATGCAAATGTGAGTAGATAAATAGGTACCACCATGGTGAGAAGGTAACACCATTCCGTGTTTAGTCATGCTGGCCACGTGACCACAGAAACTGTCTTTGGACAAATGCTGGCTCTATGGCTTGGAAACGGGGATGAGCACCACACCCTAGAGTCGGACATGACTGGACTAAATGTCAAGGGGAACCTTACCTTTACCTCAATTAATATTTTGCTTTTACTCCTGTATTTTTAGTATTGTTAAAGATTCCGTGTACTGTTATTTTTGTAAAGGCAGGTACAGAATAAGTGCCCACCAGTTACTTATTCTGTACCTGCCTTTACAGAAATAGGTAGGTTTCTTTGGAGAAAAGGATGTCAAAAATGACCATGGGCTTACCAAACCACATAGCCGCCTCAGCACATAGCTTCCGTAGATTCTGAGAGATCACCACTAATGAAAGAGCTTTTGAACGATGTTCTTTGTTGCATACAAGCAGCTGTGTTTATTAATATACAGTTGCAGAAACATAATTATTCCATTGCTATAAATATAGCCTGTTAAAAGGCCACCAATTAATAGTCATGCATTTCATTAATTGCCATTTAGAGCTAGTGTGTAAATCTAAGTGAGTTACTTAAAAGAGGAAAATGGGACAATCCATGCAATAAAAGAGGGGAAATGTACTTCGACTCATGCCGAAGATAGTCAGTGGCCCAAATCCTCTAATCTATTTACAATGCTGTATCACAAATGGCATGACTTTTGGAGGTGAGCTACTCTAAGTTTAAAAATTGCTGTAGACATTATCAGTCACCCACTTGCTCCTACAACTCAGTATGCAACTGATAATGTTGTGTGCCTGAGTTGTATGACTCAACATGCAGCTAATAATGTTGATGGTAATTTTTTAAACATTTGGCAATTCCCCCCCCCCCAAGTTACACCATCTGTGTGGCAACGTAGCAGGATTTTGGTCATTGTTTAGTTTTTGGACAGCAATGCACAGAAGCTCACTACTAGGACAACCATGCAGATAACAGGATTTTTGGAAGATATAGTCTGGAAGAGAAAAATTTTCTGTGTCTCATCAGCCTGAGTTTCAGCATGATGGGCACTTGCAGTACAGCCTGTCAATATATAATAATGCACTGATCAGGTGCTAGGAAAATGGTTTTTAACATGGCCGTATTGCAGGATTTAATCAATAAAGTTCATTCTTGTGGAACAATATTTGTATCTCGAAGACTGGCACAGGTAGTTGTAAGAGTGTCTAAGCGCTACTCGAGGAAGGGATTTAAACCCTGATTTTAATCATCTATCTTTTTTCCCCCAAGCAAAAAATCAGTTAATACATCTTCAGAGTCTCCAACCACACCTCGTAGTCCTTGCTTCTGATTAAATAGTATATTCCCCAAGATAGAGAACCATTTTGCACATTGTTAATGCTGCCCTGGGGCCAGTTAATAGACTTCTAAACTGAATGGGTTTCATTACAACTCCATGCCGTATAAAAGTTTTATTTTAACGACTGCTTTGGACTGAAACAGCACTTCGCAGAGAAGGATCTCCAGGTAATGCAGAGACATTAAGTACCTGCACCTCTCTAAAATTGTGAAGTTGTCTGCAGTTGTCGGCTTCTTGTATTCTCAGTCTGGCATTTAACCAGAGGCATGTGGAGCAGAACTGTCACAAAACAAGCAATATTTCACCAGCTGGAGGTTGCTTGCACTTGCCACCATGAAGGTGATCAAAAAAATACACTGGTGGTACTGATTGTCCCATTTAACCATTGAATGCAGAGGATAGGTAGGTTTTTTTTATATTGTTGGGTATTCAGAGCCCATCTGACTCCTTTCAATTTCCCTAGAACAGTGGCTGCCAAACATTTTTGATTTGTGGCTCCTTTGACTTACTGGCCACTGGCTGCAGCTTTACCCAGTACGATATTTGGGGTGGAGGTGGGGAGAGGGGAAGGGAGAAGCCCGGCCTGAGCATGTGGACTCTGTGGAATTACTTCTGTGGTTTCTATGGTGACCCTTTGGTGGTGCAGTGCACGGTTTGTGAATCACTGCCCTAGAAGAAATATGAGTAATGGAGGCCAACCCTGTTATTATGTACAGTGATGCAACTATTGTAGGCCACACCAAAGAAGAGCATTCATGCTGGCTAGATTTAATGTACTACCGTCGGCCATTTTATCTGGAAGATTCCACAGAACTCCACACAATCTCAGACGATGCCCTTGTAGCCAAGGAGCCACCGAAACAGTCCCTCACGTTCTTTTGGACTGTCCCCGTGCAAGATTCCTTGACCCATTATTCTCTGATTCTCAAGACCTCTCTGATAATGCCAAGGTTTGCTTTTTAATCCATGGGGGAAACAATCATGTCACTACTCATGTTGCCTGCTTTTTACAAACTGCGATCCAAATCAGAGAGACTATCCCCCAGGTATAGACCACCTCTGTATTAATCCCCTTCAACTTCAACCTGGTTTTAAAGGTTTCACCACATTTTATACAGTAGTTTACTTCTGGGCTAAAGTATACTGTACTCTTTTATGCCAATAAAGGTCTGTCTGTCTGTATCTTAGGCCACGGAGGATTATTCCTGCTGAATCCCTTGTCTTTTCTTGTTTGTTGGAGGACAGAGAAATATGTGTCACACAATTTGTCCTGTACCCCTTTTACTAGCCTACACAGAGGCCTCCAGGAGTATGAAAATTTTAGCTCAAGAAGAGTTTTTTTTTCCTCATGTGTCATGGGGAGAAAGGCAGCTAGAGTGCTGAAGAGGGTTGGGAAAATGTTGGTACCTTAGTAGGCATCCTTCAGTCTCAAGAGACTATGATAACATGCTCTGTATGGAGGTCTTGGAACAGCATCTAATGTGGCTGAGAAGGCCAGTTCGAGAGTGTTGGTACCACTTCCTGTGTATTTTCTAGAACATCATGGATCCCCCTGTCCCCTTCTGAAGAGATGTGCAAACGTTAGTGAATTCTTCAGAAATAAGCCTTCAAGAAGAAGTGGCAATTCTGACTCACCATTAGAGCAGTAGAACCCAGAGGAATTTGGTAGTCCAAATGTTAAGTACTCAAAAATGTATGCCTTGTGGCTGACTTATTTACCCTAAACATCAGCATCAACACAATCAACAGCAACAACAGAACCATGAAAACAAAAACCTGAAGGGTGAGGCTGATTGCCTGAAATGTTTGTAGAATAATTTTGTGGGTTTGTGGCTCTTTGATTGCAGCTGTGTGTTCTGCTCAAAGCATGTGGTGCTAAGGGCAAGAGGCTACAGTTCAGAGGAAGTGAGTGTTGAGAGGAAATGAGATAGGTCAAGCTCTATCCAAATGTCCTGCTCTCAGCTAGCACTGGGGCAGGAACATGAAGCTTGGTCATGCTAAGCCTTTAAACCTTCTAATTTAGATCTTTCTCCCTGGTGTATCCCATTGAGAAACATCTAAAAGGTGTCTGCATAGTAGATAGAATTGTGAGAATGGAAAATTATGGCATTTGTGATCCAGAAACCCTCCAAATCCCATCCCTAACAGTATTTCAGAGGACATGGCTCTTTCAAATACTGGGGACAAGAGCGTCAGTGATGTGCCGGAAACTGGGACGACAGAAAAGGGGTCTATCAATACCTAGGAAAATACAGTAATGAAGCAGGTGGAGGGAATGACCTGACATTTCAAGTGTCTCTACACTGGGACACAGAGTACGGGAAATGACCAAGATGAATCTGAATGCAAGGCACAGAAAGGCAAATATGATGTAATGAGAATTGCAGAACATTTGTGATGTAAGATTCATGGCTGGAATGCAATAATTGTAGGGTACAATATATAGGCATGGGATTTTCATTGATTTGGACTGCAACACCCAGAATTCACCAGGAATTCTTCAAGGCAGAATTCAGGGAGATGCAACTGAAAAATCAGTCCCTCTGGAGCAGCAGTTCCTTCATACTGTGTCTTTCATATCATATTCATCAGTGTAAGAGGAAACTGCCCCAGTGGCCCTTGGGAATCACCGTGCTTCATGGGAATAATACTCTTGCTTCCCATGCAGCTGTGTTGTGGGACCCTCTAAAGGACTTACTGTCCCATGAATTCTTGTGATCCCTGTGAAGCACTGTGACCCCTACAGGCCACCAGATCAGTTTTCTTCTTCTTCTTGAAACAATCAGAATGGTGGCAGAGACATAGTATGAAGGTAGGGACAACTGTTCTGAGGACTTTGAGTTTCTGGCTGCATCTTCCAGAATTCTACCTGGGAGAGTTTCCCCAAACACTACAGACATGATGAAAAACACCAGAGAGTCTCACATAAAGTGGTTGCATATTTCTTTATGCATACCTGTTCTGAGAGACTTATTGTGTGTGTCAAGGGTTGCTAAACAGAGAAAAATTGTACCTTCTAACTCAAAGGAACTATAGTAAATGGGTTTATAATAACAGTGAAATCATCTTTAATTAGGGAAAATGAATGCAATCAGGCAGTGAGAAAGGTGCAGTTCTGATCCCACTGGAAAGGGCTGCTTTGTTGGGAACCATCTAGCTTAAAGTGACCCTTCTATCCACCAGGGAATTGCTCTCACCTGGCCCCCAAGAATGGTAGCCCTCTTGCTGGGGAATATGTCTCAGCAGACCATACCACAAGTGGTCCAAAATGCAAGCTATATGCCCATGTGATCACATCTAACTTTAGCTTAAGGAGTGTGAAGCCACTGGAGAGACAAAAACCTAGAAAAAGAAGCCTGATGAATTCAAACAGTGCAATCTCTTCAGGCAGCAGTACAAAACAAACATAGTAACACACAAAAAATCCAAACCAATGTTGTATTGTTGATTTATTCATTTATTTTTAATAAAAAGAAGCTTTTAAATAATATTTGCCCAAGGCAGCTTTGCAAATAAATAACAATAAAAGGCACCCTGCAGAAAATCCACTCAATAGCTAAAAGCAGAAAAGATTAAAACAATTTAAATCTGAAATACTGGGGTCTTAAACTCCTTGCTAAGGAGCTTGTGGTAAAGGATTCAAGAGTGGGTGCTCCCAAGCAGAGGAAGTCATTGACATTCTCATTATTTAGTTCTCTTAATGTGTTTGAAGATCAGTTGCTACATTTCCTGATCTTTGGTATTCCAGATGTTGCTAGATCACAATATCCACTGTCTCCAGAGCCTAGAATGGGTAATGTAAATTGTGGTATTTTTACTCAATATTTTGGGACACCTCATTATATCATATGATTCTAGAATCAAATAATTGTAGAGTTAGGAAGGATCTTGAGGGTTGTCAAATATAGCCTCATGCTGACGCAGAAATCCACAGCTAGAGCATTCCTACCAGATGGTCCTCCAGCATCTGTTTAGGATGCAATGACGGTGAGCCCAGAATCCTTTAATGCATTCTGTTTCACTGTTGAACAGTGTGAAGGTTCGAATTGAGCCTCTTGCTGGTCAGACACAAACATGCAGGTTCAAAACTGGGATTTATTGACATATTAAATAATGGTTCTGTAACTTTAACCTCAGCAACTGCTTTATCTCTCGTTACCAACGGGTCGAATGAGGGTGTCCATAAATCTTGTAAAAACGGATTATAACCAGATTCATACCACGGATCTTTAACAAAAGGGTTAGTATCCTCATAGTCTGGTGAATCTAAACCTGTGTTGATTAAGGGAAGGGTCTCCTCGTCTCTCCCTTCCAGGTTGAAGGGGTTGTCTCTCTCAGATAACGGGTCCCAAGGTCCGGTGAACACCTCCTCCGGCGAGCCTCCTCCAAACCTCATGCCCTTCTTTCTCATTCCTCCCCCTCCACTGTCTCTTTTTCCTCTCTTAACCTCCGTTGCCACTCTCTGTCTTCGGATTCCCCCAATAAGAGGGTCTAGGAGGCAGGCCTCTCCTTCGTCTGTAGTCTGCCTCTTCCCGAGGCACCCGGACCTTTTCACACTTCCCTGTCCAGGGATCCTCTATCCATATCAACTCCCACCCCCCATCCCCCGGTATATCATCTCTCTTCCCTTTTATATCCACATTTCCCGCCTCAACCAACGGTCTGCCCCTTTCTTCCGTTCCCGCCTTTTCAATCCCCTTGCATCTGGTCTCACAAACAGCTCTGAACACCAGGAGATTCTTCCTCAACATTTCAGAAGCAAAACTATTGCTGTAATGAGAGGCTTTTAGACTGATTTTGTGAAGAGTTCCCAATTAGTATTTTTATGCAAGTGCTTTAACTTGATCCCAAACCTAGTACAACTGCAACACTAGTTAATATTGGGGAGACAGTGTGGTGTAGGGGGTAGTGCCAGACACCTAAGTCCAAATTGCTGCTTGACCATAGAAACTCATTGGAGGATGCCTGTGGTAAAACACCCTTTGAGTATCTCACATACTTTGAAATTTCATGAGTTGGAATTGACATGATGGCAAGATAACAACAATAACAGTTAATATTGCTGTGGTACCTATTCTTCCTGTAGCATGACCATGGCATATGAGAATAAGCATGACATGGAGCAGGGTTATGGGCATGCCTCCTCTAAAAGGCCATTAGAGTTTAGTCAAATACCAAAGCTAGCCAAACAAAATGGTGCTCCCTGTGCAACACACAGAAAGCCACAAAAGTTGAAGCTTTTATCAGAAGTGGTGATATGATAGCATCTCCATTACAATTGATGGCAGGAGAACAACTATCTTCCCCAGCCTCTTCCCACTGCCTTCCAGCCTCTTCCACTTGAGGTGCCTACTTCCTTTACCTAATGGTAGGGCTGGCATAACACTATACTGGCAATACTGTGAAAAATGGACTAACAAATTTCGAATGAGGCACTGTTTTGTGTTTTGCTAAGAGCCTTCTCTCTGCCATTTCTTCCTATGCAAAATGTGCAGTGCTTGCATGCACTCTTATGTGCAGAGCTCAGAAAGAGGACTATAGCTTCTAGTATCCCCCCAGTCAGCATGGCCACAGAGTTAGGAATCTGTAGTCTAAAATTTTAGTGGGGGAAAAAAAGAGGGGCAAGAAAGAGGGATTTTGGTGGTGGTTTGGGGGGAAGAAAGAGAAAGAGATAATGAAGTTCCTTCCCCCTCTTGATTGTCTTCTGCTGTAGACTGTGGTTCCCATGGCTGTGTTGTGTAAGAGATGGAAGTATTTGAAGAAAACCTTCACACAGTGGAGCCTCACATGTAGTCTGGCCCTCAGGAGGCTGGCAATTGATGGGCTGGGTTGCAGCTGCTGAACTTCTGGAGCTATCATGCCTTTAGGAACTGGCTGATAGGGCACAACATCCTGCTTGAGGCCAGAAGCTAGCAATCTTACCAATGTAGGTACGTGTTATGAATATCAACGGTTCTCAGTGCTGCAGAGAAAGTAAAGAGAGAGAGAGAACTCTAGTTTTGCTGTTCCCAAAGAAACCAGCGATGTGATGGATTTCAGGGTTAATTTACACACTCTGCAGAATGAAATGATAAAATTTCTTCAGGAAGGCACCTCTTCACTATATGGGTAGAGTATTGGATATTCGTGCTATGTAGCAGAAAGCTGTTATACAATGGAGGATAAGGATTTTTCCCAGTCTCTTTTCTATTTTGGTTGTTGTGGGTTTTTCAGGCTCTTTGGCCGTGTTCTGAAGGTTGTTCTTCCTAACATTTCTCCAGTCTCTGTGGCCCACATCTTCAGAGGACAGCACTCTGTGCTCTGGTGTAGTTGGCTTGGGAGTGCTACCCTGGTGTAGTTGGCTTGGCACTCCCAAGCCAACTACACCAGAGCACAGAGTGCTGTCCTCTGAAGATGCCGGCCACAGAGACTGGCAAAACGTTAGGAAGAACAACCTTTAGAACATGGCCCCAAAGCCCGAAAAACCCACAACAACCATTAGATCCTGGTCGTGAAAGTCTTTTCTATTTTATTTCTCAAAATCTTGTTAACTTTGTCATGCTATCCTACTGCTGCATCACATATATTACAAGGTACTTTTTAAAAAAGATACATTTTTGGTCTGGGCTCTGGATGGACATTCCTCCTGCTTACTCCACAGCCCCGAGCTTTGCCCCAAACCTGAGTCAGTAGAGTTTCCCAGCTTCTGGCAGCAGGTTGTGGAGCAGCTCCAGGGGATGGGAAGGGAAGAAAGGGGAGGTGGCTTTCTTGCGGATTCTGTTGATGAAGCAGCATCTGATACCTCATTTTGGATTTCAGCTGGTGCACCCTGGCTTGGTAAGAGGAAAGGACATGGTTTGTTGCTGAACTGGAGGTAGCAAAATATCTTAGTAGACTTATAACTGAATTACTCCCTACAACAACACCATCAGGCTTTAAAAAATAGTATATGGTTTAAAAGACCTTACTGGCCACATTTTATTTAGTTGGAAGAAGACAACTACTTTTAATTTTTCTAGAATTGGAAGTATAATGTTACAGAATCTCATACAGAGAGAAAAAGAACTGTGCACCAGACCTTTTCCCAGCTTTCTGTGGTGCTGTCTGCTTTGCTTAAAATATAACATCAGAAGATGGCAGTAGAGACTCCTATGTGATGTGTGTCTAACAGGAAACAAATATATCTGGTACAAAAATATTGGGTGAAAGCCTTTTGAAAGAACATATTGATTTATTTCCTAAAAGAGAATTCAGAGAACAGAAGAGTGAATTCATGACTTCTTCCTCTTCCTCCTCTTCCTCCTCTTCTTCTGTAATAAACTTGACATTCAACATCATCTCTCACTTGTCTTTAAAGCAAGAAGCAAAACAGCAACAGAGATGTTATGGAAGACTGTAGTCCGTTGTTTTCTGTGTAGTCCTGCTTCTATGTGGGCAATTCATTGCCTAGTGGATGTATAACATTCCCTGGCCAGGAGAACAGTTTTTGAGATGATCCCCAGGAAATAACAGACAATCTTCAGGCTTACTTTAAAAAAGTAAGCAAGACTTGCGATCAAAGAAAAGTGGAGGAATTTTCCCAAGCGCCTGTGGAAACCCTTCCAGGCCCAGCTGATGCAAATGCACCTGAACGATGGGAACATTTTAAGAATGCTGTTTATAATACTGCCTTGTCCACATTTGGCAAGAAGACCAAAAAGACTGGCATCAACTCCTCCATTCGGAGGAGTTGATGCCAGCCATCAAGGATAAGAGGAGAGCTCTAGCAGCATACAAAGCCTGTCCTAGTGAGTACAACTTGCAGGCTCTTCAAGCTGCTCGTAGCAAAGTCCAACACACTGTCAAGAGATGTTCCAATGATTATTGGCTTCAGCTCTGCTCTCAGATACAGATAGCAGTGGATACAGGTAACATCAAGGGAATGCATGACGATATCAAGCAGGCTTTAGGTCCAATACAGAAGAAATCTGCTCCCTTGAAGTGTGCTACAGGCGTGATCATCCAGGATGAGCACAGCAGATGGAACACTGGGTGTAGCACTACTCTGAGCTATATTCCAGAGAGAATGTAGTAACCGAAGAGGCATTAAGTAACATTGAGTGCCTGCCTGTGTTGGAAAAGTTGGACAGCAAACCAACTTTAGCAGAAATAAAAGTGGCCTTGGATTCCCTCGTCTCCGGCAAGGCACCTGGGAAGGATAACATCCCTGTTGAAGTGCTGAAGTGCTGTAAAGAGATCATCACCACCGAACTGTATGAAGTCTTTCGTCTTTGCTGGAGGGAAGGTGGAGTACCACAGGACATGAAGGATGGAAACATTGTCACATTGTATAAGAATAAAGGGGACAGGGGCAACTGCAATAACTACTGTGGCATTTCTCTTCTCAGTATTGTAGGGAAGCTGCTTGCCTGTGTTGTGCTGAAGAGACTCCAGGTGCTTGCAGACAGAGTCTATCCAGAATCACAGTGCGGATTTTGAACTAATAGATCCACCACTGACATGGTATTTTTCCTCAGACAGTTGCAGGAGGGAACAATGACAGCCACTCTTTGTGGCCTTCATAGATCTCACAAAGGCCTTTGATTTGGTTAGCAGGGACGGACTTTTTAAAATACTTCCAAAGATTGGATGTCCACCTCAACTCCTTAACATCATCAGGTCCTTTCATGAGGAAATGGAGGGCACTGTAGTTTTTAATGGCTCAACATCAGATCCCTTTGACATCCGAAGTGGAGTGAAACAGGGCTGACAAAGTTCCAAATAGAGTAGTTCTAAAACAAGCTGGAATTTTTAGCATGTATACATCACTGAAACAGCGACATCTACATTGGTTTGGGCATGTTGTGAGAATGGCTGATGGTCGGATTCCAAAAGATCTCCTGTATGGAGAATTAGTGCAGGGAAATCGCCCCAGAGGGAGACCACACAGAGGGAGACCACAGCTGCAATACAAGGATATCTGCAAGTAGGATTTGAAGGCCTTAGGAATGGGCCTCAACAGATGGGAAACCTTGACATCTGAGCGTTCAGCATGGAGGAAGGTGGTGCATCATAGCCTCTTCCAATTTGAAGAGACCCTTGTCCATGAGGCCGTCCTGAAAGCAGCAAAATCAGGGAGCTGGACAGGGGACAGATTGTATTTGTCTTCAGTGTGGAAGAGGACTGTCACTCTCGAATTGGCCTTCTCAGCCACATTAGATGGTGTTCCTAGTCCTCCATACAGGACATGTTATCATAGTCTCTTGAGACTGAAGGATGCCTAATCTAAAAAATAATTACACAGTAGAAATGAGTGGTTTTATGGAATTGTATGTTGCTACTGACCAACCATGTTTTCCTTACATTTCAAGGGCCTTTATAGCACTTTGAGGGTACAATCAGATTGCTGCAAAGGTATGTATCTCATTGCACTGGAAAGGATAGCTTTAAAGGGAGCCTAGCTCCCTATTGCTGGGCCAAAAAGGCCCAGCTTGGACACAGATTGGGGTTGGGCTGAAGTGCATTTCCCCCGTATTGTGTGATTGCTGGGAAACAGATCTCACTGGACAGCTCCAGAAGTTGTCTAAAGTGCACTTTGTTCCTCCGTGTGTTTTACAGACCACAGGCTCCAGCACCAAATAAATGCTACTCCTATTCCACAGTACCTGTCAATGTCTTGATCTGCACCTGCATGATTAGGAATTTGCTGAGCTCAAAGTTACTCCCCAGGGTAAAATGCGAAAAGAGAGCAATATTAGCCAAGAGCAACAGGATCTGGCTATGAAATGCTTTTGAAGGAGGCTCAGTGTCTCCTTTAACCCCACACGATTCATCTCCCAAAGTGTGCTCAGAAACTGCCTGAAAAGGAAGTGTTCAGAAATATGTATGGAAGGTTGAGTGGGTGGAAGAAAAAATGCTGCTGTAGAAATGCCAAGCGAACAAATAAAGCAAGCAACAGGTGGTTATGTTATTGCGGTGGGTTTTCTCCCTTGTCTTCCAGAGTGACTTTGTTTGGTTTTCATTCTGAAAGAAACCTCCAGAGAGTGGAAGAGGATGAAAACCAAGCAGATAAATTTACATCTGTAAGTAGTCTGAGGAGCACACACTAATTAGGCTGCAATTTGACAATGATAAAGGATCATGCCTGACTGCCCTGGAAAGAGTTGCTTTGCTAGAAGATACTTCCCTTAAAGCAATACAGGAATTGTCCCCACATGGCTCTAAAAAGGGACATGGTGGCACTGTGGGTTAAACCACAGAAGCTTCTGTGCTGCAAGGTCAGAAGACCAGTAGTCGTAAGATTGAATCCACGCGACAGAGTGAGCTCCCATCGCTTGTCCCAGCTCCCGCCAACGTAGTGGTTTGAAAGCAAGCAAAATGCAAGGAGATAAATAGGTACCACCACGGTAGTAAGGTAATGCCGTACCATGTCTAGTCATGCTGGCCACATGACCACGGAAACTGTCTCTACAGATTGGAGACAGGGATGAACACCATACCCTAGAGTCGGACACAACTGGACTAAATGTCAAGGGGAACCTTTACAAGGGGCTCTAATCAGGGGAAACCCTGCCCCACAAAGGTCCAGTTTTGCATACTGAACAGGGTCAGGCTAATTTGTGATCTCTGCATCATGTGATTGTTGAGAAATACCCTACACAAGACCATATCATAGGTGGTCTAAAAATACAAGTTTTTTCTCCATCTGATTGTACCTTTATGGAGGCCTCTTTCACATCTGAAGCTTCCTCCATCTCTATCCTTCTCCTCTCCATGCAATTCTTATTTATAATAATAAAGTTTGAGCTGCAGACATAGACGGAACTCTATGGATCATCAAATTGAGCCCCTGTCAAGAAGGAACAGTGAGGAACTGAACTCCCAACCTCTGGCAGATCTAAGCCATTGAGTTATCCTGCAGTTCTCCTTGAACCCAGAACCTGCCCCTTTGTTTCCTTTAATACTTCAGACTTTAGCTCTATTCCTTGGGGCCATGCAGATTGACCGCAAGTGTTTCTTTGTTTCTTGCTTCTTGTGCTTGGACTTCCTTGATTGTTGGAGGAGTCTCAGGATTTCCCCATTACAGAATTGGTGAGAAGAGCTTAAGGTGCTTACTGGAGCACACATGAGTCTCTAGAACAGTAATGCTGGTTTGCTCTAGAAGAGGGTGTTGCTTGGCCTCTTTCAATTTATGCATTTGTTCGTACAGCAGTGTTGTCCTTAACATTCACTCAGCTGGAATCATGGCAACAAATACTGTACTAAGTGTAAAGCCTATTAAATTTTAGGCAAGTGTATATAGGATGCTTGCATTCAAAACTATTCTGTTAAAAACGCTTGCTTAGAGGAGGGTCCATGAATATCATTCCAGCAGCCATTTCCAGCTTGAGCCAGAAGTTTTTGCTGAAACAAAACAAAATGCCAAGCTTTTATTTTTATTTTTTTTGCTCATTGCTTTGATTTACTTTGGCAAAGTGGATGCCTGCCTGCCTCCTTCCCACTGCTCCTGTCGCCCCCCTACCTGGTTCTGCCACCGCCTCCTCCACCATCATCCTCAGAGACAGAGGGTCAGCTTCCCTTCCAGGAGCTGGGCCTGCGGTCTCTGAAGATGGCAGTGGTGGGGCCTGACAGGAGGAGGAAGCCCCCCCAAGGCATGGACTAAAAACTGACCTTCAAACTGGTTCAGTTTTCCGCTTGGTTCATGGCTTGTGACTAACCACAAACTATCAGGAACCACCATCTTTCAGGTTTGTGCCCATCTTCAATTATGAGCTAAGTATAGGTCATCAAAGCTACCAACATGAATTTGACTCAGCTCTGTGAGGCAGTGGAAGACAGGAGGGCCTGACGTGCTCTGGTCCATGGGGTTGCAAAGAATCGGACACGACTTAACAACTAAACAACAAAAGAACAATAGAACAGTGACTCCCTGACTTGAGCTGTACCTTTGAGAAGGTTTGGCCCATATTGGCTAGTGTTTGTGGAAGCTGTACCCCCCTAATGCCTAAAATCTTAACGACACAATAATTTATTCTAAACTGATTCTTGCTTGAATCTATGTGAGTCTTTCTTTCTTTCTTGTGGTCGGAGAGCACCACTTCTTTTTATCAGTCCTGAAGCACTAGGTAATAATGTTTAATGATTAAAATTACAGTTAACATTATGTTTAAACTCTTAGATAGCAAACTTTGTAACACTGCATACATTGATGGCATTTTGGGGTGTTTGACTGAAAAACTAGCAAATTTAAATTATCACATTAAAATTAACATGTTATGTATTTCCAAGCTCCCCTCTGGAACTTCATTCTGGTTCTGCTATTTTGTCTAAAAGCTCTGGTGAGTTGTTAAGGTACCAAGAAAAAAAGCCACTTAACAGCCATGTGGAAACTATTAGATAGTTTTTAGTCATCGAAAATGATTGTTGGAAGACACTATATCAGTTTTATGGGATTCATATCAATGGAGGCACTTGGTTGATGTTCTGCTTGTTCCTAGTTCATTAAAAGAGATGGCACTTTTAGTGTATTTAGATACCACATATAGATGGAAGCCATTATAGGAGTTTTAGGAGGCTTATTTATCATTTTCTAAGTGAAAACATCTGATTGGATTTTAGAACTTCAGTTGCAGAGGACTGGGGGCAATGGCACTCTACAGCTGAAAATGTCTTCTAACTGTAAGACCGAATTATAGGCATTCTACAAATACATAGTGTAACTTCCATTAATTGTTAGTTTTTAGTGTCAACTCTGATTAAGATGCACCTGTGATTATTGAAATAAAAATTGTCCTTTTTCCCCTCAATGTGTATGTGGGGTGGGGGTTGTGTGTGTGCCAGCAGTAACTTTAGCCTGACATCAGTACAGAAGCTGCTGGTGATTCATTTGACTTGCTGTCTCAATTTTGCTCCTTCTTTTCAACGACGAATTATAAATATCTCTGGCCAAATTATATCTTACAGGTTGCAGGTTACGAGATAACATGTGATTAAAAGAGGGACTTTCCTCAAGTGCTGAAAGACTTGTGATTTTTCACACATCTGCAGTTCACAAATTCATCTGATTTGTTTTCTTATTGTTCTTGTGCACATAAGCATAGGCGTCGTCTGCACAAAGACAAAGATTTGTCCAAATAACATCTGTGAGTCAGTACCAAGTTTCAGCCCTCAATGATGGGTTGTCCATAACATATAGTTTAGTCTTCACCTTGACAGCTTTTCTGGCGTTCATCCCATGATGGTGACTACGCATTACATGAACCCTAGTATAAGATGGCATACAGATAATCTTTCTTGGGTGTTTCCTTGTGCAATGTTTCCACTTTTCGGAATCACATGGTAAAGCACAATGTGACGTGGCTTCACTACATAGTACACAGTTCCCAGCCCTTTCAGTGGTCATTAGTGTGGTGGAAGATGGTTCAGAAGATTCACTCTGGAAGATTATAATGATTATTATGTTATTATTGTAATGACCACTTGGAAACTCACCAGAAAGAAGAGGCTGGGACATGCAAAAGGTAACATGTACCTTGGCTTTATGTATTAAGGCCTTGATAGTACATAAAGCTAACATTTTATATCTGTGATTAGTAACTGGTTTTGCCAAGCGTGCCTTGAAGAATAGAGGGGAAATTATGCACACAGTCTTTAACCACCCAAAACACCACCCATGTAACATTCTGTTTGAAAACTCTTTGTATCACCACTGATTTTAGTGGCCATTATTTTTGACCTGTGGATTGACAAAATTAATAACAAGTATTACCCCTTTAGAGGCCATATTTGAATATAGTGGATTCCAGGCTGCTGTCTCTTTACCATATACCATCCACATTTGGGGACAATACTCTAGGCTTTTCTTGAGTGTATATACTATGAAGATCTATTAGAAAGAATTCAAAGCCATGCAGTGAACTTGCAGGGGAACTACTATACGCATGTTTTAAAAATGTTGGCAAAGAAGAGAAAGGCAAAGGAATTCCATGTGATGTAATTCATTGTTCAAATTGCTCCTGTTATGACTGATGTGGCACAAAGGCAGGCCCTCCCTAGCATTGTATGAGCCATATTCCTGGGGAAGTTTAAGCGCCCTCCCAAATCATTCAAGGGAGAGTACAGTAGCGTGCCCAATAGTTATCCTCTGAACAAAATTTCCTCATTTTTTAGCTGGTATCCAATTTTGGTCCCCCCCCCCCAATCTTTGGACTCATTGGGTCTTTTTCTTCAATTTTTAAAAGTTTGTACCTCTTCCTTCTATCCTGGGGGCTAAAGTGGATTATCCTAACTTTTCTATTTCCAGATTTTTTTTGTGGCTCTGTTTGATTATTTGCTTTCTTCATGTCGGAATGCTTACTGTGAACCCCAAAACTAGCAGTGCCGAGGCCATGGGTCTAAAAGGCCAGCAGCTCTTTTTATCCTTATCCCCAGCCAACCTCCCAAAATATGGAAGTAAAAATAATAATTAAAAAAAAACTAACAATCACCCAGTGATGACGGTTCATCATTTCACTCAAAACCTGAGTTTTCTTGCTAGGTAAGTCTCTATACTTCTTCGTTTTTACTGGTTCATAGTCAGTTGCTTTAGGTAAGTTTGTTTTCATGGGACTCTTGAGGGAAGGTGGGAGGCAGCTGAGGGAGATGGATGGATGTGGTTTGTTAACGAGGGTGCATCATTTTGTTGTTTACATTTTGTTGTTTAGTCGTTAAGTCGTGTCCGACTCTTCGTGACTCCGTGGACCAGAGCATGCCAGGCCCTCCTGTCTTCCACTGCCTCCCGGAGTTTGGTGCACCATAGTCCATAGTAAATCCGGCACTGATTTAAAGTCTGTGGTGCCCCATTCCCTAAGCATGTACTTATTTTCTTTAATGGTTAATTTGGGGCTGCTGTCGAGACTAATAACTTTCCAAAGAGAAGCAGGAGAATTTTAAATTTGTATTTTGAGTTTTTAAAAAAATGAAATCAGATTAACGTGGAAAAAGATGGAATAGATTTAAGGATAAAACCCATGAATGCAACAGAGAATATAAGAAGACAAGTTTGATTTTCTTTAACTTCATCTGACTCTTCACCAAGTCACCTCTTTTCCTTGGTCTGATCCCCCCAGGATTTTTCAAGACTTGGCATAACTATGTCACACCTTGAATGGAAGAATAAATGGCCACAATGTTAGTGGTTGCAGCTGAATAAACACGGCACCACATAGGGCATAATTTCAGTCAGTCGCCAGCCCAAGCCTAGACATTGAGAAGCACCTAAAGGCATGGCAGACCTACTAGGTAGTCTACCTGCTTTTTGCAACAAAGGTTGGTGCAGCTTCTTGGTAAGCTATGATCCGTAAGGAGATCTGACAGAGAAGGGATACAGGTTTGGTGGCCCTATTGCCCCAGCTGAGCCCAACCCATTGCCCCCAATTGCAACAAAAACCTCCAATAAACCTATATGATGATGTTGTCATGCACTATGTATGTTATAAAATGATGCTTCATTTTCTCTGGTTTGCACATACCTCAGTCCACTACAATAGAAGGAAAGGTGGGTGTAGCTCCAGTGAAGGCTAAAAGCTAGCGCTGTGGTTGGAGCATTTAAATGCTCCAGATATGGATTAGAGAGAGAAGTCTGCTGTCCTCTCGTCCACACTTGGAAGCCCTGCCTGCTCAGACACCTTCCCCTCACTTGGTTGATGGGCTAGGCCTCTGTGAAGGAAACCTTGGTCAATTTGCTGGTTAATATGGTAGCAATGTGATTGGCAGAGTGGTGTATGTAGTCAGCCTGTTCTGGAGCCTGAAGGAAGAGGTTGACTAGAGGGCTGGACTAATGAAAGAGAGAGAGGAGCCTGGATGTTTTGAGGGAGAAAATTAAAATTAAAATACAAGAGATATAATGAAAAGGGGGAATATAGAATTAAGCAAATGTTAAAGCTAGGGAGAAAGATGCGGAACTTGTAGGTATGAATTATTTTGATTGGTTATTGTAGCTGAAGAGAAACTCAAGCTCAAATTTGTTCCCAGTCTAACATTCCTATCTTAAAAGCTATCATTTTCATTCTTTAGCCAGCGTCTGATGTGCTTAATGGCTGGTGTCAAACACAACACTGGAAAGATGTTTTAAAAGGTGACAGGCCTAGTTTGGGACTGATCACAGCCTCCATTGCTCCTTGAGCTTTTGAGGGGCTGTGGGGAGTTTTGGTGCTGCAGTGGTGGCCACGAGTTCATGCTTGCTATCATTCCCTGCCTCATTCTACTTCTTCACTGCCAAGCCACAAATGGGCCCCCTATTAAATTCAGGGACCTTTGCTTCTGCCTGACATGCCAAAATCATTTGTCCCCTTTTGGCTCTTTTGCCTTGATTTGGGCAGTCAGGCAAGGGGCAATTGTTGTGCATCCTGAGACAACAAAACGTCTTGGACTGTCCTGGCCCACAACCATAGAATGATAAAGTCCAAGTGAAACAGGGGAAAGAAAAGAAGTTGGCCTTTTCCCAATTGTAAATGTTGCCTCTTCTCTGCTTTGGATTCCTGGATTTCAGTTCTTATTTTTCTCTGTTCATTTCACATTGTTTGCGAATGGCTCTCCTGCTCAAGAGATGAAGAGAAGACTTGATATTTCTCTGCCATATACAGGGGAAGAAATATAAGATGGTGCCTGGTTTCTTTTTTTAATGACTTCCAACCCAGCTGCTTAATATTTTAATCTTGTTAACCTGCATCACAGTGTTCATGGGAAGCATTAAACTGTTAGCATGGAAGGCCAGACACAGAGCAGATGCAGCACGGAGTGTGGTAACCTGAGCTTCCTCCTGTCACCTTATTGAAAACATGGAGGTCCGCTATAAAAAAATCCCAAAGCAGGGTTTGTAAAAGTAGAGGTGTTAGCTGGGTATTCCAGTCAAATCCCAACGGCAGTCCATAATTATTTTTGGCTAGTCAAATCATTCCCTATATTGTGATAGCTGGCTAAAATATTCATCGTTTTCAATCCCAAACTACTATACAGCATAGTATTGTTATTGTCAAGTCTGGCTTTTCCCTCAAGACATGTTTCACAGAACAGAGGTGGGAGGGTAGTTATGTGTTTGTGCATGGTGGTAGTGAGATGGGTCTGGAAATCTAAAGGTATACTTAAAGCAGAAGTAATTTTTTTCATAGGGAGCCTTCTTACAACAAAGCAAACTCAGAAGGTACTATATTGAGAAGTGGACCGTGCGATAGTTAACTACTTAATTTAGTTAATAAACACAGAAGTGGCCAAGACGGGGGCAATTAAATTTACATGTGTTTTATTAGCTTGTTTATATTAGTGATAACAACACTGGAGTGTTCAGGCTGATTTTGATAGCCTTTAAAGAGAGGTGAAACCTAGGCAACCTCTAGAGGTATCTGCTGCCATGAACCCCACTCCTCCAATATAGTTCATAAAAAGGGAGCTCCTCAAAAAGCCACTTTGTGCCCTCCAGTAACCAATATCTTATTTTTTTTAAAAAAATTGCTGTGATGTAGGGGGGCATGGCACTGAACCCCCTCAAAGCCTCACGATGCCTTGAGTGCACAATAGAACTTTCTGAGTTATATTTCCTTCTAGATTTGTTTTTTTTTTGGGGGGAGGATGCTGACGCTCTCTGAGGTACTATGGGGGCACATTTGGACTTAACACTTAGTAGTTTTTGCCATTTCAGGACAGAGAAACTTAAAAACAGCAAGCAGTTGTGAGGATTCAAAGTAATAAGAGTTTCAATTTTTTTTAATATTAGGCTTTCTGTCAATATAACTGCTTACTAAAAGCACGATCTTTCCTGGAATGGGCCATTAATTTTCCATTTTAATTCAAAAGCATCTCATAACCCCATTCTAGTTCTTTCCTCACCCTGATAAATGTTGAAATTGTCCTAATCACATCTAACACCATTCCCAGCAGTGTCCTATCTGTCTAATCTCATTTAACTTCTTTTACAATGGAACCCTATTTGACACTTTACCTGTCATCTCCAGCTTTCTGGTTGTCTCACTCTCTTCTGTCTGGGTGCTTCCCTGCTTAGTGGTGATTTCTTGAGATGCATCTCTAGGAGGCTGATTACTGTTTCCATGGTCTTCAGGGTCTGGTGTAGTCTGTAGGGAGAAGGGGATGAACTGAAACCGGCAGACCTTCTCTACCCATTGGTGCATCTGGATTTCTCCCTCTTTTATTTTAAAAAAAATATCCCTCACTTGAAGTAAGGCTCTTTTTAGCAGGAGGGTGGTGGTAGTCAAATTCATGATTCCTCTTGTTTGATGTCTGAATATAATATCTTTGGTGCTCATACAGCTTCTGTACCTCTGAGCGCTGCCACCAGAATAATAATCATCCCATACCCATGCACTAAGTTTGTGGTTGCTGCTTAAACTTGTGAACAGGCACTCCTCTTGATTCTTCAAGAGTTATTTTTCCTCCTTTAATGGAGACACGAGCTATTTCTGCCTGGCTGTTCCTTTAGAAATGACTCGACCTTCAGCTTGAGTAAAAGCTGGTATGCTAGGAATGCCGCTCCTTATCTCATTTGGTCATAAATTTGCACACAATCACTTGTTCTTTATTTAATGAGGTTTTTCATAGAACAAGGGCTTCCACTTACTTTGATGTATACTTTCGCCATGCTTCTGTTTTCTTATTCTCGGCGAACGGAGCTGTCTTTGGCTAGTTGCCAAAAATGGCGCCCGTCTTCGTCTGTGCTGGTGTGAATTTCCAGAAGAAAGAAAAATCAAGTTGCTGCCCAATCTTCTAACTTCTGTGGCTCACCAACTGCTGCAGAAGGGTCTCTCCTGACTCTTCCTCCCCCCCCCCCCCCGTTTTCCAATGTATGGAAATAGCTGGTGCTCCCTTTTACACTATTGTCACAGCTAAAAGCTAATTTCTCATTACCCTTTAGAAGGGACAACTTCTTTGTAAAACACAGTCTTATTTACTTTGGTGAATGTGTTATAGCACTAGCTCGTAGTATACACAGATATAATATCATATGACTGCCATCTATAGGCAGTCAAATAAATTGTTGTCTAGTCATTTAGTCGTGTCCGACTCTTTGTGACCCCATGGACCAGAGCACGCCAGGCCCTTCTGTCTTCCACTGCCTCCCACAGTTTGGTCAAATTCATGTTGGTAGCTTCAATGACACTGTCCAACCATCTCGTCCTCTGTTTTCCCCTTCTCCTCTTGCCTTCACACTTTCCCAACATCAGGGTCTTTTCCAGGGAGTATTCTCTTCTCATGAGATGACCAAAATATTGGAGCCTCAGCTTCAGGATCTGTCCTTCCAGTGAGCACTCAGGCTTGATTTCTAATGGATAAGTTTGTTCTCCTTGCAGTCCAGGGGATTCTCAAGAGCCTTCTCCACCACCACAATTCAAAAGCATCAATTCTTCGGTGGTCAACTTTCTTTATGGTCCTGCTTTCACTTCCGTACATCGCTACAGGAAAGGGTAAGTCAAATAAGTAGGGTTTGTAAAACAAAGAATTTTATTTTTAAAGAATAAAAAGGTTCAATGAACAGGTAATATAAATTGCAAAATAGTTTCCAGCTGTCAGTGTCTTCGATATGTAATCATAAACCTTTTCTTTGTTTCTTTAGAAATTAAACACAATCTATTCTTTATATATACAGATGTAGATGCAGACCATGAGACACTGCATGGATTGTGAGAAACTATGGCTTTTTCTGAAAGAAATAGCTGTGCCTTAGCATTTGGTTGTCCTCATGTGTCATCTGTAAAGACTAGATTTTATTTTCAATTCTCTGATGGGGGCTTTTGTTTGTTTGTTTGTTTGTTTGTTTGTTTGTATGTATGTATGTATGTATGTATGTATGTATGTATGTATGTATGTATGTATGTATGTATGTATGTATGTATGTATGTATGTATGTATGTATGTATGTATGTATGTAGGAACACAATTCAGGGTGCAGTTTGTGAAAGCAGTTGCACCACTTCAAGATCCAGAGATAAACTTCCTTTGTGTTTATGAATCAAATGGCATGGTTTCATGTACTGGAAACATGTCTTATTCATCAGCTGCAGCTAGTTTAAATAATCGTAACGCCAGACTTTTGGAGAATTTTAAACACTATCATGGCTACCCTTGAGGTTTATCATGGCAATCTTCCGCCAGAAGGTTAATTTCTAAGATTTCCTTCCAGAACAGCACTGGCTTATATGGTTTTAAAAGAGGCTTAGATAAATCCACAGATCCTCTAATTGTGTTCTCACGCTCCATTCAAGGTGCTAGTTCTTACATTTAAATCCCTAAAATCAATTTAGACCATATGTAGTTAAAAGATAGGAAGATCATAATCAGGATCTATTAGAAATCCTTTGGGCTATGTTGTTGGAGGATTACAGAGCTTTGAAGCGTTACTTTTCTGGACTGCCAGAATTTTTCAGTCTGCATGACTATATAGAATTTTAGGGTTCAGGAAATACAAGGTCTATACATTAGATTCTTCTGATAATCCTAACACATGCCTCAAAGAGTGTTGCTTATATACTTTTGGAGTGCTTTACAATGTAATTATGCAGACTACACATTGCCCTCACCCCAGCAAGCTGGGTACTCATCTTATGAACTCAGAAGGATGGAAGGATGAGTCATCGTGGAGCCAGCTACCTCAGCCCAGAATTGAATTCATGTCATGAGCAAAATCTTGACTGCAGTACAGTCATGCCCCACTTTACGATTGCCCTGTTTAACGATGAATCCACTTGAGGGTGAGGTTTTTGTGATTGCTTTTGCGATCGCAAAATGATGGTTTTGAATGGGGTTTTCCCACTTTGCAATGATCGGTTCCCTGCTTCAGGAACCGATTTTCACTTTACGACGATCAAAACAGCTGCTTGTCAGGTTTTAAAAATGGCCGCCGGGTGTACAAAATGGCTCCCCACTGTGTTTAGGAGCCATTTTTTGCTTTACAGGCACCCGAAAATGGCCGCCCCTATGGAGGATCTTTGTTGGACGGTGAGTTTTCAGCCCATTGGAACACATTGAGGGGTTTTAATGCTTTTCAATGGTTTTTTTTAGTTTTGTTTGATGACGTTTTTGCTGTACAGCAATTTCGCTGGAATAAATTAACGTCGTCAAGCGAGGCACCATTGTACTGCAGTTTAATCACTGCACCACATGGCTCATCCCTAACCCTAACCCTATTGCTAATGCTCTATACATTGGAATTCTTATTAGGATTGGAATTCAAACAATGTACATTTTCCCTTTACTATATGACTACAAACCCTCACGTACTAGGATTAATGCACTCCTGTGGGCTACAATCATAATTTTAATGTGCTTTCCAGCATAAAGAGGCACCATGTCCAACTGAGCATTTTTGTGTTGAGAATCAAGTACACTTCACCCAAGCATCCACAGCCAAAAAACATGAGGAGCAAAATAAAATGCAACAACAACAACAACAAAATCACATATAGTTCTTGAACAGCACAATGTCTCTTGTTATATTTGTTTTGTGCCATTAAGCTGGAACTGACGTATAGCACCACCAGTGGGACTTTCAAGGTAAGTGAAATATTTAAAAGTCCCTTTATCAGTTCCACACCCCCAGTGAGTCTTCATTCCTGAGCTGGGATTTGAACCTAGGCCCTCTGAGTCCTAGTCTGTCACTGTATCTAATACACCACAAAAGATGTCTCTTGATCCCAGTATATTTCAAAGCCTTTATCATGGTGTCCTTCTGGATAGGCTGGCTGGGTTGGGAGTTGGGGGCACCACTTTACGGTGGTTCCACTCCTTCCTGACTGACCCTGTCCAGAGGGTGGTGCTGGGGGACAGTTGTTCTGCCCCATGGCGGTTATGTCATGGGGTTCCTCGGGACTTGATACTGTCCACCATGCTATAAGGATGGAAGAGGATGTGTCCCCTAGCGGCTGGTGAGTGGTGGGGCTGCAAGGAGACACATCAAGCCAATTTTGTTTAAATTACATTGGCTACCAGTTGCTGCCCAGGGCCAATTCAAAGCACTTGTTTTGACATATAAAGCCCTAAACAGCTTGGGCCCTGGATACTTGAAGGACGGCCTCCTTCCATATGAACCTACCAGGCAATTAAGATCTAGCCAGGGGGCCCTTTTGAAAGAGCCGTCCCTCAAGGAGGTAAGAGGGATGGCTTGTAGAGAAATGGCCTTTACGACAGCTGCCCCCAGACTATGGAATGTCCTCCCGACTGAGATTCATTTCGTGCCGATGCTGATGACATTTCGGCACCAGGTCAAAACCTTTCTGTTCCAGAAGGCTTTTAATTGAAATAATATAAGCGGTGGGTCCTGATGGCTATTTTAGAGTATATATTTTATGTATGTATTTATTTATTTATTTATTTGTTTGTTTGTTTAACTATATTTTAATTGTTGTAAGCTGCCCAGAGACCTTTGGGTAATGTGGGTGGCATATAAGTTAAATAAATAAATAAATAAAGAAATAAAGAAATAAAGAAATAAAGAAATAAAGAAAAAGAAAGAAAGAAAGAAAAGAAAGAAAGAAAGAAAGAAAGAAAGAAAGAAAGAAAGAAAGAAAGAAAGAAAGAAAGAAAGAAAGAAAATACAACCCTTTTATATTCATCCCTTTGTTCCCTATCTGCTTATGCCCCTTGTGGATCAGCTGTTCCTCGGGGGCATAAGCCTTCCCTTCAGGTCGCTTGCCAAAGCCTGCCCAAAGGGAATCTCACCGCTGGGGCTGGGGGATGGAATGGTTCCCCTTTCCTCTTCCTATGCCTGCACTGGCATCTGAAGAGCAGGGAAGGGATCAAAGAGGGATCAAAGGGATCGCCCATCCACTGCCCCTTCTTGCTAAGCCCTGTCCTGCCTGTGCAATCGTTTTGATACCGGCTTTCACTCCTCTTGCTAGGCTTAGCACAGGACTTAGCAAAAGGAGGGGGAAAGGGATCAAAACAATCCCACAGCTGTGGCTGCGCCATCGCTTTGATTCCTATTTTCCCCCTTCTTACTAAGTCCCGTGCGGCTTACCAACAGGAGGGGAAAAGCGATTAAAGTGCTGCAGAATTGATTCATTGTTTGTTGAGTAATGGGGGAGGGGTGCAATTCGTGGTTCAAAATTGATGTCCCATCTCTAAATGCTATACATAGCATGGGCTCTGGCTCCCCCTAGTGGCCAGTTCTGGTAACTTAACCTTTAGAAATATATTCCTTTTAAAATTTTTAAGATTTTCAGATCATGGATAGATGAATCAACAGATACTGATCCCAAGGTATAGGGATCCTACTGTAGATAAATGATTTTTCCATTTGGATATTCTTTTTTCTAAGTCAATGTAACACATTACTTGGGCTGTGGGGGACAAACCATTCAGAATTCTCCATCCTTCTAATTTGAACTAGTCTACTAACAACCAGCTTCTTCGCGGATTGCTGCCTTGTCGTGGTGAAGGGGCTTGAGTAACTCAGGGAAGCTATGGGCTATGCCGTGCAGGGCCACCCAAGATGGACAGGTCATAGTGGAGAGTTCTGACTAAACACAATCCACCTGGAGTAGGAACTGGCAATGCCACTCCAGTATCTTTGCCAAGAAAACCCCATGAACAGAAACAAAAGGCTAAAAGATATGATGCTGTAAGATGGGACCCTCAAGTCGGAAGGTGTCCAACATGTTACTGAGGAAGAGTGGAGGACAAGTACAAGTAGCTCCAAAGCTAATGAAGTGGTTGGGCCAAAGCCGAAAGGACGCTCAGCTGTGGACGCGCCTGGAAGTGAAAGGAAAATCCAATGCTGCAAAGAAAAATACTGCATAGGAACCTGGAATGTAAGATCTATGAACCTTGGGAAGCTGGATGTGGTCAAACAGGGGATGGCAAGAATAAACATTGACATCCTGGGCATCAGTGAACTAAAATGGACAGGAATGGGCGAATTCAATTCAGATGATTATCATATCTACTATTGTGGGCAAGAATCCCGCAGAAGGAGTGGAGTAGCCCTCATAGTCAACAAAAGAGTGGGAAAAACTGTAATGGGATATAATCTCAAAAATGATAGAATGATGTCAATATGTATCCAAGGCAGACCTTTCAACATCACAGTAATCCAAGTTTATGCACCAACCACCAATGCTGAGGAGACTAAAATTGAACTATTTTATGAAGATTTACAACACCTTCTAGAAGTGACACCAAAGAAATATGTTCTTCTCATTCTAGAGGATTGGAATACTAAGGTAGGGAGCCAAGAGATAAAGGGTATAACAGGGAAGTTTGGCCTTGGAGTTCAGAACGAAGCAGGACAAAGGCTAATAGAGTTTTGTCAAGAGAATAAGCTGGTCATCACAAACACTCTTTTCCAACAACACAAGAGGTGACTCTACACATGGAAATCGCCAGATGGGCAATACCGAAATCAGATTGATTATATTCTCTGCAGCCAAAGATGGAGAAGCTCAATACAATCAGCAAAAACAAGGCCTGGAGCTGATTGTGGCTCTGATCATAAGCTTCTCATAGCAAAATTCAAGCTTAAACTGAAGAGAGTAGGAAAAACCACTGGGCTAGTCAGGTAGAATCTAAACCACATCCCTTATGAATACACAGTGGAAGTGAAGAACAGATTTAAGGAACTAGATTTGGTGGACAGAGTGCCTGAAGAACTTTGGATAGAGGCTCGTAACATTGTCCAGGAGGCAGCAACAGAACCATCCCAAAGAAAAGGAAATGCAAGAAAGCAAAATGGCTGTCCAACGAGGCCTTAGAAATAGCAGAGAGGAGAAGGGAAGCAAAATGCAAGGGAGATAGGGAAAGTTACAGAAAATTGAATACAGACTTCCAAAAACTAGCAAGGAGAGACAAGAGGGCCTTCTTAAATGAACAATATAAAGAAATAGAGGAAAATAATAGAAAAGGAAAGACCAGAGATGTGTTCATGAAAATTGGAGATATTAGAGGAACATTTTGTGCAAAGATGAACATGATAAAGGACAAAAATGGGAGAGACCTCACAGAAGCAGAAGACATCAAGAAGAGGTGGCAAGAATACACAGAAGAATTATACCAGAAAGTTTTGGATATCCCGGACAACTCAGATAATGTGGTTGCAGACCTTGAGACAGACATCCTGGAGAGTGAAGTCAAGTGGGCCTTAGAAAGCACAGCTAACAACAAGGCCAGTGGAGGTGATGACATTCCAGTTGAACTATTTAAAATCTTAAAAGATGATGCTGTTAAGGTGCTACATTCAATATGCCAGCAAGTTTGGAAAACGCAACAGTGGCCAGAGGATTGGAAAAGATCAGTCTACATCCCAATCCCCAAGAAAGGCAGTGCCAAAGAATGCTCCAACTACCGTACAATTGCACTCATTTCACACGCTAGCAAGGTTATGCTCAAAATCCTACAACGTAGGCTTGAGCAGTATGTGGGCCGAGAACTCCCAGAGGTACAAACTGGATTCTGAAGGGGCAGAGGAACTTGAGACCAAATTGCTAACATGTGCTGGATTATAGAGAAAGCCAGAGAGTTCCAGAAAAATATCTACGTCTGCTTCATTGAGTATCCAAAAGCCTTTGACTGTGTGGACCACAGCAAACTATGGCAAGTCCTTAAAGAAATGGGAGTGCCTGACCACCTTATCTATCTCCTGAGAAACCTATATGTGGGTCAGGAAGCAACAGTTAGTACTGGATATGGAACAACTGATTGGTTCAAAATTGGGAAAGGAGTATATTGTCCCCCTGCTTATTCAACTTATATACAGAATACATCATGTGAAAGGCTGGACTGGAGGAATCCCAAGCCGGAATCAAGATTGCCGGAAGAAATATCAACAACCTCCGATATGCAGATTATACCACTCTGATGGCAGAAAGTGAGGAGGAATTAAGGAACCTTGTAATGAGGGTGAAAGAGGAGAGTGCAAAAAATGGCCTGAAACTCAACATAAAAAAAAAAAACTAAGATCATGGCCACTGGCCCCATCACCTCCTGGGAAATAGAAGGGGAAGATATGGAGGTAGTGACAGATTTTACTTTCTTGGGCTCCATGATCACTGCAGATGGGGACAGCAGGACGAAATTAAAAGATGCTTGCTTCTTGGGAGGAAAGCAATGACAAACCTTGACAGCATCCTAAAAAGCAGAGACATCACCTTGCCAATGAAAGTCCGCATAGTCAAAGCTATGGTTTTTCCTGTAGTGATGTATGGAAGTGAGAGCTGGACCATAAAGAAAGCAGACCGCCAAAGAATTGATGCCTTTGAAGTGTGCTCACTGGAAGGACAGATCCTGAAGCTGAGGCTCCAATACTTTGGCCATCTCATGAGAAGAGACGACTCCTTGGAAAAGACCTTGTTAGGAAAGTGTGAAGGCAAGAGGAGAAGGGGACGACAGAGGATGAGATGGTTGGACAGCGTCATCGAACCTACCAGAATGAATTTGACACAACTCCGGGAGGCAGTGGAAGATAGGAGGGCCTGGCGTGCTCTGGTGCATGGGGTCACGAAGAGTCGGACATGACTAAACGACTGAACAACGACGACTAACAACCAGAATAGTCACATTCACTGCTCTGCAACACATTTCACCACAAAATGATATTGTGTTTGTGTGTGTTTTGTCTTCATATATTACATTGGTTGGAACAAAATATTTTCCCAGTGATAAAAATCGATAGATTTATTGAGACTTTTTTGTCCTGGCTATTTTGCGTTTAGAATCCTGCATCCCCTACCCCCATAAAACATGGCAGATTCTTTAAACCTAGGGGTCATTGTTACAACTCTTTAGGAGACAATGCCACAGTATGTCTGGATGTGCCCTTACTTTAGCATAGTCACAGTTAGAGTAGGTCTATTTGAATCCATGGAACTTTTGGAGGAGTTGATTAACCAAATCCCCATTTATTCGATGAACCTACTCTAGTGGAATTTACTGTGCTCACAAATAGGATTAAGGCCTTTGTTTTTCTTATAAACAAGACTCTGGAGCAAACTTAAAAAAAAAACTTCACAATTACTAGGTTTACTACACAGCAACAGGAACTAAATTAGCTGCCTACATTGGGAAAGAGATTAAATGTAAAATATGTTGGTTAGCAACCTTTTGAGCCAATTAAGAATTCATTCCATACACACTCTGTAAGAGGAGAGTCAGCTAATTAGCAGAGTAATTGGAACACACTATGATAGCTGCTACCCCATCTTTGCTGAAAACTCCATGGGAACTTTAATGAGGACAAGTGACCATGACCTCAGTATTACGGCTCACTGAAAAACTGAACTCCAAATGTTTCTACGTAGAATGGCCACATGCATGCTAATAGGTCTGCTCTCCGATTTTGCCTGTATATATTTTTTTTTACCCCTTCCCCCGTTTTGTTATATTTTCTGTAACAAAAGTTGTTTATCTGTATTTGTATACCTCAAGGCAAAGCCTACTGTAGATGTAAATGAATGAATGAATGAATGAATGAATGAATGAATGAATGAATGAATGAATGAATGAATGAATAAATAAATAAATAAATAAATAAATAAATAAATAAATAAATAAATAAATAAATAAATAAATGTTGTAGTTACATCCTGCTTGGATTACTATAGTACACTCTTTATGGGACTGCCTTTGAAAATTATTTGGAAACTTCAGTAGTCCAATATGCTGCAGCCTGTCTGTTGACTGGGTCTGCATATAGGAAGCATATATTTTCCCTGTTACATCAGCTCCAGTGGTTGCCAGTCTGTTTCTGACCCCAACTGAAAATGCTAGTTGTGACCTATGAAACCCTATATACCTTCAACACAGGTTATTTAGAGGCCACATCTTCCCATAATGCCTGCCCTGATTTTAAGATCTTTGGAGGAGTCCATTCTTTTGGTCCTACTGCTTTTACTGGCATGTTTGCTGAGGACTTAGGAGAAGGCATTTCTAGTGGCTGCTGCCAGCCTGGAGAACCCCTTGCCACAAGATGCTGGGTTGTCTTTCTACTGGCAGAGAACAACCTTCCTCTTTAGCCAAGCTTTGGGCACTGACTGGATTGCAAAGGGATTTTAAAAAAATGGGATGCAGTGCATTTCTGGTTAAAAACTGCTTTTGATATTTTGCTTGTTTTTAATTTGTTTTAGGTTTAATGGTACCAGCCTGCCTAGCCTTGGGCAAGCTGTGCAGCACTGGACCACCCTCTTCATAAGGAACTGGTATTGCACTTCTGAACACTTCATATGTAAGAAGGCCTGGCAAGGGTTACTGTAACTCAGAACTGACTAGAGATTCCACAATTGACCAATATTATTATATGATATGTTGTTGTTGTTTAGTTGTTAAGTCCTGTCTAACTCTTTGTGACCCCGTGGATCAGAGCACGCCAGGCCCTCCTGTCTTCCACTGCCTTCCGGAGTTGGGTCAAATTCATGCTGGTCGCTTCGATGACGCTGTCCATCCATCTCGTCCTCTGTCATCCCCTTCTCCTCCTGCCTTCACACTTTCCCAACATCAGGTACTTTTCCAGGGAGTCTTCTCTTCTCATGAGATGGCCAAAATATTGGAGCCTCAGTTTCAGGATCTGTCCTTCCAGTGAGCACTCAGGGTTGATTTCCTTTCGAATGGATAAGTTTGTTCTCCTTGCAGTCCAGGGGACTCTCAAGAGCCTCCTCCAGCACCACAATTCAAAAGCATTAATTCTTCGGCGGTCAACTTTCTTTATGGTCCAGCTCTCACTTCCGTACATCGCTGCAGGAAAAACCATAGCTTTGACTATGTGCACCTTTGTCGTCAAGGTGGTGTCTCCGCTTTTTAAGATGCTGTCTAGGTTTGTCATTGCTTTCCTCCCAAGAAGCAGGTGTCTTTTAATTTTGTGGCTGCTTTCACCATCTGCAGTGATCATGGAGCCCAAGAAAATCAAATTTGTCACTGCCTCCATATCTTCCCCTTCTATTTGCCAGTTGGTGATGGGACCAGTGGCCATGATCTTAGTTGTTTTTGATGCTGAGCTTCAGACCACTTTTTGTGCTCTCCTCTTTCACCCTCATTAAGAGGTTCTTTAATTCCTCCTCACTTTCTGCCATCAGAGTGGTATCATCTGCATATCTGAGGTTTTATATATGCTATTATATATAGGTTATTATATGTTGTAGAATCTTTAATACTTCCTCTGCCATTTTGGAAACTGTCTTGGATCCCTGAAATGAAATGAAATAGGAAGGAAGAAAATCAGTAAATGCTATAGGGCTATCTGAAGATTATTAACCTTATTATTCACATCAATATTCAATTCATTTCAAATATTCCAGATAGATGTAAAATATTCAAATTAAATATTTGAATTCAAATGAATATTCAGAGATTATTCAGCTGAGCCAAATTGTCCATGCATGCCACATTTTGCTGGAATGCCTGGACAATTCCACTTCCATTAATGTTTTATTCATTCAACTATTGATTCACTAATTCATTTTACTTCTATTTATTTATTCTTTCAATGCATATACTGCCCCATAGTGCAATGCACTCTCAGGTGATTCACATTGTGACTCATTCTCAAAATGGGTCACCATAAGTTAAAAATAGATAAAGATAAAGATGGATAAAAGAGATTGAAATGGACAAAATTAAAGCACAGTTAAATAATTTACAGGTTTAAATCCAGTTGTGTATCTTATGCCTACAGAAGAGTAATTCCATCACCAATAGGGAGTAGGTTTTTGAAAATAAATAGCTTCCTACTTCTGTCCTAGCATTTTCAGTCATTAAAATGGCAAAGACTTTCCCCCCTGATTCTTATATAATCTTTTTTATTGTGTGGAAATTGCTGGATAGAAGGAAGGAGCCTTTGATTACTGAAAATACCTGCCACTGGATTATATTACTAGCAAGGGGAGATTTTCAATAATTAAAGACTTTCTTCTTTGGTCCCACAGCTCCCATGGCTTTCAGGTGATGAAAGGGATTGTGCAAAAGTTGGAAAAACCACAAAAATAAACAGTTTTTAAATACCAAAAATTACTCCCTGTTAGTTCTTCCATAAACTTGTCTTACACAATAGGATTGCAGCCATAATTTTAAAGTGTGATGGATTTAAAAAAGGAATTAAGAAATGAATTGTATAGATCTCCTGAAAGAAGGAATCTAAATATTCACTTTTGTCATCCTCACATATAAGAATGCAGAAATGCAACAATCTTCTAGCCATTCTCCTCTTGTTGCAATTCTGACATTGGGAAACATGATATTTTGTGCAACGGTGCAAAGTTTTGCTCAAAATTTCTCATTTTTCTAACCCAGACTGAGTAACATTTATCTGAGTTGTGTAAATTGTCAAAAAGTAGGCTGACTGCTACTTATTTAAGGATTTGAATAACTTGGTGGGTTATTTGCAACTTTCTTAACAATCACCCTGTCCTTGTGCTTGCTCTGTGTGTATGTTTGTGTGCGTGAGACTGTGTTTTGTTTTGCTTCTCAAAGGAAAAGGCGCTAGAGAAATTCTGCATAAGTTACAGAGACCTTGAAGTTGGGGGAAAAGCTCTCATTCACCATTAGCAGGAAACAAGGAGTCTTGTTGGGCTACACTAGGATGTCATACTAAATGTGCAGGGTTCACCCAAAATGTCGGCCTTGTTCCTGTCTCTCCTGACTCCATTAAGCCGGTATGATAGAGTTCTTCATTTTCCCTCCTCTACTAGCAGATATCAACAACAGGGAAGACGTGTGTGTCATTCTTAGGGATCTATCCAGGGATCCTTAGGGATTCTTATACTGAAACGCAAGGTGATAATTAGATCAATTAAATTACAGGGATGTCTTTTCAGAGAGAATGACAGGATAGAAAATGGATGGATGGATGGATGTTATTGTAGCTAAAATTTATTTTTTTATTCAATTTATTTCTCGCCCATCTAGACTGAAGTCTACTATTTTATATAACATAAAATATTCAAAGAAAACAAAAGAGCTGTCATCAATGATGAAATTAAAAAGTAGTAATATTATTCATAGGCATATTCATTATTATAGACAAATATGAATATCCCAGACCCAGGTGGCTGGGATTCTCAGTCCCACTTCCCTGAACCAACTTGTCCACTAAGGGGGTGCCATGCAGCATGTGGCTGGCATCCTGCTTGTTGCACCAATGTCAGATGACATTCCAGTTGAACTGTTTAAAATCTTAAAAGATGACTGCAAGGAGATCAAACCTATCCATTTTGAAAGAAATCAACCTTGAGTGCTCATTGGAAGGACAGATCCTGAAGCTGAGGCTCCAATACTTTGGCCATCTCATGAGAAGAGAAGACTCCTTGGCAAAAGACCTTGATGTTGGGAAAGTGTGAAGGCAAGAGGAGAAGGGGACGACAGAGGACGAGATGGTTGGACAGTGTCATCGAAGCGACCAGCATGAATTTGACCCAACTCCGGGAGGCAGTGGAAGACAGGAGGGCCTGGCCTGCTCTGGTCCATGACGTCACGAAGAGTAAGACACAACTAAACGACTAAACAACAACAAAATGAATATGAATATCCCATCTCTAATTGTAAAATACAATAGAGAAAGATTTAGTCGAGACATGGCAGAGATGCCTAGGAACTCACATCTCCATTAGCTTCCTGTCTCTGTTCGCACCTCTCCCAATAGGCCCCATTGAAACTGGCAGAACTGCCATGACTGCTTCTAGAGGTGGAACTGCCTACTTTTGTAAGTGTTAAAAAAGTCTCCCTTCCCCTTTTCTCTTTCCCTCCACTTCTGGTAAAATTATTCAGGGAAGTAGCCTGTGAAGAGCAATCTGGAGCATGCTCTGGCACTTTTCAGTATGATACCAAGTGGCTGCAGGAATCTCAGCACTAATGAATTATATCTGGTGGTGGCAGTAATGAGTTGCATTGTGCCCAGTAGACTCTCCATCACCAGTGATTGATTCAAAACACCAGTGTATCCATCTAAGGGGTGGGATAATTAATCATAAGCTACCCCAAAGGGAATGTCTACTCTGCCAGGCGTGGAGCTGCCGTGGCAGGGATGCTTTGCCTGCCCGCCCAAGATCGGCATCACAGAGTGATGACACCGCTCTGGGGGGGGGGAGGATGGACCCTTTAAGAGGCGGCATCCCTCTGGCCGGTCTCTTCTTCGATTGGCCGAGCAAGAGAGAAGCCACTTTGCTCCATCGGAGCAGTTTTGCTTTTGGGCATGTGCACGCGCAGGGCTGGTGGGAGAACCTGAGATTTTTGTGTCTCGCAATGGCCCGGCCTGTGGTTTGAACCTTCTTGTTTGCCAGGGGGAAGGGAGAAGGAGAGGGGATTCCTTCTCAGGCACAAGAGAATAAATTGGATTAAATAACAGAAAGAAAGAAAGAAAGAAAGAAAGAAAGAAAGAAAGAAAGAAAGAAAGAAAGAAAGAAAGAAAGAAAGAAAGAAAGAAAGAAAGAAAGAAAGAAAGAAAGAAAGAAAGAAAGAAAGAAAGAAAGAAAGAAAGAACTTTGGGCAGGAAAGATTGCTGCCCATTTGGGGCAGTAATTTAGACCTTGGCATGGAGGCCATGCTGGAAAGGAGGGGACAGTATGCTCTGGGGCGGGTTTTTGAACTGGCATCCCAGGGTACTCCGGAGGTACCCCCTTATATACTGATTGTTCACCTGGGAGGTAAATACTTGGCTCAAAGAACGGGCAAGTCACTTATACTACTGGTGATCAATGATTTGCAAGCCAGTAAGGCCAAGTTTCCTGTGATGAAGTTGATTTGGTCAAACATTATACCAAGGATGGTATGGCGGGCCAGTTGTGACCCAAGGTGCATTGACTGTGCACGTCGTGGTGTTAACCGGGAAGTAAGCAGAGTCATAAGAGCTGGATTGGGGTCAGAGATAAGGCACCCTGACATAGGAGTTTCTCAACCAGAGTTTTACAGGAATGATGGCATTCACTTGTCAGATAAAGTACTGGACCTGTTTCTGTGCAATCTATAAGGTGGCCTTTGGACTCAAATTTTCAGCTGTGATGACGGGCTTGGGGCATATAAATAGGATGGGCTGAGGCAGTGGGGGTACCCTTGTCATGGGGCAGCTGAACAGGTAATAGGAACTCGCCCTGCTTTAGAATCCAGAGGTAAAGGCTAAACCGGATTTGGTTAAATATCTCACTATGTTAGGCCCCCTTGTAGATGGGGGATTTAGTTAAATAGTTAATAAAGTTTTGGCCCAAGTTTTAACCCAACAACCTCTGTCGTCTCTTTATTTCCGGGCTGGGTGGGTAAAAGAACATTTTGATTAATTTTGAAAAAAAACACACACATCCTACAATAAAGTTCTAGAAAGAACTTTACCTTACAGGTCACTTAAAACTTCTTATATGACATGGTGCAAAACAAACAAACAAACAAACAGCTTGCTAGCATAGTTAAATTGTTTTTCGAAATAGATGTTCAACTCTTTTGTTTGGAAATTTGCCTGAGAAGAATTCCAGGACAAAGCCTACAATGAAGCAAAGATGCCTTTGAGCTTCTTAATTTGATTGATTTGACCCTTCTTGTAACATATATTTGAAAGAAATGTTCAAAAAAAAAAAAAAAGAAAGAAAAGAAAAGAAAAAGAAAAAAGAAAAGAAAGGAAAGGAAAAAAGAAAGCAACTCTGAGAAAAGGGGATTTCAAAGGGTGAGAGGATAATAGAACTTTGGTCAATGATGGCACAGTTTGTTCCAAGCTGTGGAAAAGTTTTGTGATGCTTGAAAAAGAGCATTCCATCCCTTTTCTGGATGAGTCATCCTTGCATCTTAATGGCAAATGACAGGTTGGTTTGGCTAGCCATCTTGCCTTCAATCTGCAGGGCTGTTACTCAGCTGGGGAAGGTTCTTTTTTTAAAACCCCAGAAAGGAAACAAAAATCAGAGCCCTCCAAGTGTGCTAAACAACATGTCTTCTCCATGTTCTGATCTCCATTTTCCTTTTCCAACATTATGACCTACAAGCTTTTCCAGTATTTTTTAATACCACTAACATTGTAGTTCAAAGAACTTGGCAAGCCCAGAAAACTTAGACACAATTTGAGGATGATGGCTAAATATATAGATCTCAGATCTATTTCCTCCAAAGAACAAGGTTTTTTTGTGGGAACATATGAAACCCTTGATGCTCTTCCAGGAAGGAGAAATAGAATATACCAAATATTGACCACAAAGTCTATTGTGAAATATGACTTCAAAAAGCATAGAGAAAATAGCTACCTTATGGCAAATCAGGGCTAAACCATGACTTCAGTGGTCTTAGTCATTTATTTGCAATAGTTGTTTAAATGTCTGCTTTTTCTCACGGTTGGTAATAACTGCATGGTGGTTTGCAGGCATACAACATTTGGGTTGTGAAGTTGTGTGCATGTTGTTCAAAAGCTGTCCCTTTACTTTTTGAAATAATAAAAAGGGGAGGGCTGAGAGTTAGCAAAGACTGTCACTGGAAACAAAGATCAAAATTATCTGTACTACGTAAAAGACAGGGAAGAAAATCTACTCATTTAAAATGTGGCATTGGAGGAGAGCATTACAGATACAGTGGTGCCTCGCTTAGCAACGTTAATCCATTCCAGGAAAAATGTTGCTAAGCGATTTCATCGCTAAATGGAATAAAAAAGCACATAGAAATGCATTAAAACTTGTTTAATGCATTCCTATGGGCTTCAAAACTGACTTATGCGAAGATCCTCCATAGGGGTGGCCATTTTTGGTGCCTCTAAAGCGAGGCAAAACAGCGGGTGGCCATTTTGTTTTTCCTGCTGCCATTTTGGAACTGCCGATCAGCTGGCCGAAAATGGGGGATTTGTGATGATCGCTTCCCCGTGATCATCACAAAGCGATTTTTCCCCATAGGGGCCATCGCTAAGCGATCGCTCTGGCGATGGCCAAAACCCCATCGCTAAGCAATTTCATCGCTCAACAGAGCGATCGCTAAGCAAGGCACCACTGTACCACAGAAAGACAGAAAAATGGGTGCTCAATCAAGTCAAGCTTGAACACTTACTTGAGCAAAAATGAGGAAAGTGAAGTTAACCTATCATGCACATATAATGAAAATAAAGAACTAACCATTAAGGAGGGGGGTGTAGTAGGAAAAGAAACCAATCTAACATGAGATGTTGTTGATTTGCAAGATTTGAGCAAAGGTGTTAATTATATGACATTTTGGAGTCATCAACCCATATAGTCACCATGTCAAAAGTGACATGATGGCACATAACATCTTTGGAAATTTTCTCTTCATTATCAAATAATTGTATAGGGACAATACAGGTGACTGGATGTGACTATAACAGGAATTAGGCACCAAAGTTCTGATAACATAGAATAAGACTATCCCCAGTCACAAAGCAAAAACTAATAATTTCACATCATAAATGAGCAAGCTTCTGAATATTTGTTCTCTATTCTTAAAAAAAATCTTCTATAATGTTTTACAACTACATACAAAACCCTTTTGTAAGCAGGAATCCCTGTTTGGCCACAAAAGAGTTAAACATTCATTTGATTGTGACTGACAGGTGCAAAAGTTCAAATTGCCCCAGGTCTGGATTTGATTATTCCTTTGAAATCTGGGAGCCTGTTCTCAGAAATCTTGAGAAAATGTTTATTCAAAGCACTTGGGGCTGAGATAAACACAACTGCTCTGTGCTTTTATGATGCAGAAATAGTGTGACTTACAAAATTGTGTGCTAATCCCCTGGTGATACATGGCAAAATGCCCCCTTTCTGGAGGACTATCACTCTATTACTGTCTTTAAAGGAAGCCTGGGTTTTTATTTTTTTTTCAGTCTTTAAAGAAAACCTGTCTTTTGACTGTTTCTTTGACCCTATATTGCCCTTCTTTTCCCACCCATGAACCTGCAACAACCTATATACTTTGTAAGGTTCTGGCTGGTAAGCCTGTTACGTGCATACTCCGTTTCTAAGAAGTCACAATATTTCCCTTTTGAAAGGCCTTTTTTTGAAGACCAATAGTTCAGCCCTGCAGCCTGGAAAAATAGTGGATGGAGCCACAATTCTCGGTCAAGATTGGTCTTTTAAATTTATATGAGCTACTTTAAATTTGGGGATGTTTATGGTCACTTATTTCTGAACGGAGGCTTAAAACATTTTTACTTTTTAAAAAAATAATAACTTGAAAACTTTTCCCCCAAACACCCCCAAATTTGGGGCAGAGCAACAGCCAGACTGTCTCATATATCTGTACCAAATTTGTTGCGGATCTGAAATATAGATTCAAAGTGACACTTTTTCTTTGGGCTGCCCCTATTTTTAGAATTGCCTTGTAGAATGTTGCTTTGCTTTGTTACACAATAACATACAGTGCAGTAGGCTCTTCTGTCCTTTACATCTACCTCCTTCAGCCATCTAAAAATACTTCATCCTCCTTTTGGATTTGTGTGTGTAAATCATTGGCTGAAATCCTTGTTTTTATTGCATTAATTTGCAGTAGAATAGCCCTTTGAATCAGTGGAGGTTGGTGAGTCAACTCCTTAGTAAGGTCCATTGATTAAAACAGGCCTACACTAGTTGCTATTTACTTCAGTGTATTAAGTCACTAAGGGACGTGGTGGCACTGTGGGCTAAACCGCAGAAGCCTTTGTGTGCTGCAGGGTCAGAAGACCAGCAGTCGTAAGATCGAATTCACGCGACGGAGTGAGCTCCTGTCACTTGCCCCAGCTCCTGCCAACCTAGCGGTTCGAAAGCATGCAAATGCAAGTAGATAAATAGGGACCACTTCGGTGGTAAGGTAACAGCATTCCGTGTCTAAGTCGCACTGGCCATGTGACCACGGAAGATTGTCTTCGGACAAACGCTGGCTCTATGGCTTGGAAACGGGGATGAGCACTGCCTCCTAGAGTCGAACACGACTGGACAAAAATTGTCAAGGGGAACCTTTACCATTAAGTCACTATTCAGGCCCATTTGAATCAGTGGAACTTACAATGAAGTTGACTTGCTGAATCCTTACTGATTCTATAAGCCTACTCTAGTTTCACTTACTATCCTAAGCAACCAGGTTTTAGCTATTCTGTCAGTGTATTACAAAGAGGTAAAAACAAAAACAAAAAGGAAAACATGTCCTTGTTCCTCCAAAGAGCCAGGTTTAATATTAAAGGTAAAGGTAAAAGTTCCCCTTGATGTTTAGTCCGGTCATGTCTGACTCTAGGGCGCAGTGCCCATCCCCGTTTCCAAGCCATAGAGCCAGTGTTTGTCCGAAGACAATTTCCGTGGTCACGTGGCCAGCGCGACTAGACATGGAATGCCGTGACCTTCCCACCATGGTGGTACCAATTTATCTACTCACATTTGCATGCTTTCAAACTGCTAGGTTGGCAGGAGCTGGGACAAAGCGATGGGAGCTCACTCCGTCACGTGGATTTGATCTTACGACTGCTAGTCTTCTGACCTTGCAGCACAGAGGTTTCTGTGGTTTAACCCGCAGCACCACCACGTCCCTCTTAGTTTAATATTACACCTTGCAAATAGTTGTAAAAATAGAAAGACAAACCCAAATAACAGTTCTGTTGCAGCTTAGCATTGACAAGTCAGGAGCACATACCTTAAAATGCCCTTTAGAAGAAACTTTTGAAATGAATAAAGAAGTGTTATCAGAAAAATAATTCTGGAACAAATTGCTACTTCACTTTTGTAGCTCCGAGTTACATGACTTGTTAACTAAAGAGTAACTAGCTATAGACAAATACCTAGAGAAATACCTCCAAGCTCTGTCAAAATTACTGGGAAATAAATTCCACAGAAATCAGTGGAAAGTACTTCTTTATGCAAAGGATTGGGCTGTATGTCACCTGTCAGAGAGCAAAACCCTCTGAGAAACAACACATTCCTTATAAATCCATTTCCTCTCAATGTAGAACTTAGAATTCTTCATGCCTGTTCTCCAGCCTCCCTGCAGTGTGCCAGAAATGCAACCAACCTACAGATTTAATATTCTGGAAACCTAACTGTGTTTTGTACTGCCTTTTAAGTCTGTGAAGGACACATGATAAGCCCTTTAACCTACTGCTAGGCCTGATAATAATTCCAGTTCTGTGTTTGTTCTGCTCTAATTATAAGTGGATTTACATGTAAACCTCAAGCCTATAATTCCCTCAGGGTTTTTTTTAACAGACTCTGAAAGCACTGCCATTATTTATATTATGCAGCAAAACTAGAGCATGACAGATGATTTTCTGAGCATTTGCTGATTGTTCATCTACAAAACATAAATAGTTTGATGCTTTCACAATTTACTGATTTTGCACCTGATGACTGGGAAGGATCCGTACGAAGTGAAATCTCTCCATTGCCTGCTTTGAAACCCAATATCCAGATATCCTCAAGAAATCTTCTGTGTCATGGTATAAAGGGAAGGTCGAGAATTTCATCATCTTTCTTCTCCTTAAGAAAGAAAGCTATTAATGCTTTTTCCCCACAGTAATATTATGACAGTACCTACATCGACATAAATCTGACAGAGATACAGCTTTGTGACACGGTGTGTGAGTATTCGTGTAAGGCAAATTAGACAAATTCCCTCCAGGTTGAAAGGAACAGTCACAGATTTGACAGGTATGTGGAAGAAGGAATAATCATGTGCTATCAAATCAATTCTAACTTTTGCAGGGTTTTCTAGTTACAGAATACTCAGATGTAGTTTGCCATTTCCTTCTTCTGGGGGCACCCTGGGATTATACAGCTTGCCCAAGGCCACACAGGCTGGCTGTGCTCACAGGAGGCTGAGTGGGGAATTTAACTCCCAACCCAGATACCTAAGCCACTGAGCTATCCAGTCAGCTTGGAATAAAGGAACATAGCCTAATATTCTCGAAACAGAACTGTGTTTAAGGTAGGGCTGAGATGATGCTTTCAACCGAGTGTAGTTGTTTTTTCATCTGAAAAAATAAGGACAGTAGAAAGAAGAAAAGAGCTGGAGCAGAGGGGTGGAGGAGAGAAAACATGATTTTTTTTTTTCCAGAGGCTAGAGAACATGTAGAATTTTTCACCTAGGAAGGAGAATTATTCTGATCAGCAGTGTTGGAAGCTTTCCGGAAGAGTGATCTTTCTTTAAGCAGCAAGTGTCTTAGGAACGCTTGTTTATTAACTTACAGATCTGTAAATGTTTTTAAATTGTTTTTAATCTCGGTTTTTAACCTTAGTATATGTTTTAATTGTTTTTAAATATATTTATATAGTATTTTAAAAACGTTTGTATGTTTTATAATTTTACTTGCTGTGAGCCTCCTTGGGTCTCCTATGGAGGGAAAGGAGGTACATATATATGAAATTAATTAATTAATTAAATGTAATTTGGAAACATTCCTTTTCTAGGGAATCCTAGTCCAAAAAGGTAAGATTTCCAAGCTGTGTATCTCACTCCTCTGCAACGCCTATTTCAGTGATGCCAGATCATTCAGGCTGCATCTTTGTCTGTGACTATTGGATGAAAGCTGCCCCCTTCAGGCTTTACTGAAACCAGTGTTCTGAGCAGATCTGTAGAGAGGAGTGGATAACCCTGCCCCCTGTGTATTCACCTTCTTCATTCTTTCAATGCCAAGTCTGAATAAGAGAAGATCTGGCTCGTATGTAGCCTCTCAATGTGAGCTTGTGTAACACTTTTAAGTTCTAATGAATCTTGCAAACCCAATTTCACAAAATAGGTCTCTTCTTATTTGCAACCATATAACAGATCACATGAACAATTATAACAACAACAAAATGCTAAAATTTATGCACCCAAGGCCTTAGCGATAGCACCACTACAGACAATGCTTGTAGAATTTGCAAAGTTCAACTATCTTTTTGATTACCTAAACCAGGTTGGCAAGCACCTTAATAGTCTAACAGGCAACAGCAGCTCTGGCATCTTCAGCTCTCTTGTTCTTTCTGAGATTCAAACCTCTTACTCACAATTGTTTTCTTAATTCCGTCACTTTGGGCTGAACCAGTATTTCATGGGGGGGGGGTTTACACATGAACCCTAGAAAACTGGAATTGTTGCTAAAATGGAAGCGTGAAAATAGAGATGCTGGGGGAAGGTGCTAGGAATGCATTCACCACATTAGGCTGAGTAATGACTGAATAGGGCCACTATGTCCAAAAGTACTGTCATTCATGGAGAAGGATTTTAGAAGTGTGGCAGCCATGCTGGTGCCACAACCAGTTAAACAAAGAATCCTGCGTGACACTTGATAGTATTGCTGCCATAGTTCATGATGGTATGTTCCCCTCCATCACGTGGGCAAAATTTCTCCCCTCTCTGAAAACTGAAAAAGCTACTCTGCTTTTCAGCTGGGCAACCTTTTGGGCCCATTGGTAGTTTAAAATAATGTGGAGAAAACTATGAACATCTCTACTTCATGTGGAGGTGTTAGATTGGCGAAACCTCATTTTAACCCTTGATGTCACAGTAGTCCTCCTGTGTGAGGATCCTACAATTCAGCCTGAAAATGACTTTATGAAAATTATGGGGGAAGGACGGCCAACCTGTCACCGCCACCCTGAGCTCATTGGAGGAAAGAGAGGGTGGAAAATACAACAAATAAATAGAACAGGACAAAGTGTGTGGTCTTTGTCAACATTGTGAGCCACATATAATTCCAGAGGGCAGCCAATGCTATGTCTTTTTTTGTTGTGCATTTGTGTGAGATAAATAGACTCCTGCCAAGTATAAACTGATGTCACCTACCTAAAAGCTAATCTGCCCCTCCTAACCATCTCACCCCTGTTTATAGAGTCTGGACAGCACTTGACTGTTTTCATTTAAGTGTCTGCTTCTCAGGGGATAAGCACTGAGCTGCAGTGCTTAAAAGCTGCAATCTCTAATAACATAAAATAAATAAGCAGCTTTGAGATAAACCTTTTATTCCTGCCAGTCACCTGAAGCCTAGGTTTCCACAGCATTGTTACCACTTCAGCAGGGAAAGTTTAATCTTGAAAAGAAATTTCTTTACTTTGTGTCACTGAGCACCAGTATCGGAAGACTTTGAATAGTTATTTACTTAAAAAAAAAACACACATACACTCATTTCCCTTTCCAGATTCACTTCTTAGTTTGTCATGCCAACCTTTTCAAGAGGAAGTCGTCATAACATGGAAGGAAATCTGAATTGGAAAAGCAGAAAGTCAGGGCCGGACCTAAATTAGGCAGCGTGAGGCAGCTGCCTCAGGTACCAGGCTGTTATGAAAGAGAAGCAAAATGTCAGTTATTTAATTGGCAGTTATCATAGCATCACTGTCAGGGATGGGGGTGGGTGCTTGTGAGATTTTCTGCCTCATGTGTTCAAGTAATTTGCCTGACATTTGCCATGATTTACTACCCTGTTTCCCTGAAAATAAGACATAACTTGTAAATAAGCCCTAGTATGATTTTACAGGAAGCTCCTAATATAAGCTCTAACTCAAAAATAAGCCCCAGTTAAGTGAAACCCCGCCCTACACCATTGTGCAGCAACCAGAAGATGACATGACTGTATGTGAATAAATATAGATTGCTGTACATGAAAAAATAAAATAAAACATCCCCAGAAAATAAGCCCTAATGGGTTTTTTTTGGAGCAAAAATTAATATAAGACCATGTCATTATCGGTGAAACATGGTAGTCCACCTCAGGTATCAGTCTGTCTTGTTCTGGCAATGTAGGCAGTCATGAGGAAATTGCATGACATAAGGTTAGGGACAGATCATGGATCAAATTTGGGTGCAAATGCCTCCTACCAACATTTGAAGCACACACTCCAGAACTTGCTTCTATGTGAGAAAACGTTGAATTTAGGTGTCACTATTTTTATTCCTTTTAGTTTCCAAGACCTGAGCAGGGCTATTAATGACAGGACCTTTTTTGATTTAGTCACCAGGATTTGGCAGTGGCTTGATGGCACATAATAACATTTTTCCTGCCAGTTCCTTTTTGTATATGAGGGTCTGCTTACGTTTTACGCAAACTACCACAAAAATCCCTCCCACACCCTTTTCTCTCTTCTTTTCCACTCCTTCAAACTTCCAGGAACCCTAATCTGCTTAGCTCTTTCAACCAAGATCTCTACCTCATCCAGTTTGTTTTGGTTCTAAGATTATGATGATGTTCTAAGATTATTATGATGACGATCTGTTGCATAACCTTGCAAGTAAGAACTTTAGATGGAAGCAGACTTATGTCGTTCCTTTAATGTCAGAACATTATGGTTTGAAGGAATCAGTGTATTTTGCAAAGTTTTTATAACATAGCTCACCCACAAATAAAATGAAAATCTCACCTGTTCCTAAGAGGTAACATGTTTGGCAGAATCAACTTTTTGGAAATATTGCAGGAATTACATTACAGGTTTCTTTTGAAGGAACTTTCAGAAGGAGAGTTCTGTGCGCTCAAATGCTTTTGTTAAAAAAAAAAATCAGTTAGAGGTAATATCTTCTGCCGAATCAGCTTTTGAAGTGAAATAAAGAAATATGGTAACTAAAATATGGATTTCCCTCAAAGAAAAGTTCTGTATGTGCAGTTTTTAAAAATAAAAATATCATGCTTCCTTCATTTATATAGAAATATGATATGTACATTTTTGAGAATCTTAGCAGCTAATTGCTCCAATTTTAATTGCACATCTTTTTGGAAAAATTGATTGCTTTTGTAAGGAGTTTTTCTGATCCGATCTCTTTTCAGGTTCAGGCCAACATACTATGTTTGCAACTAGGCATGAATTGCTGTCTTTTAATAATAGAGGTTTTATGAAAGAAGACAGGCTAGAGCGTTGATTTGTATTATGATATTATGGTAAGAGGATACAGATCTGCTTAAAATTGCAAGTGCTAATTTATCTGCTGTTGTTCTTATGGGCCATCAAGTTGCCTCTGACTCATAGCAACCCTATTCTCCAGAATGTCTTGATCTCGACTGCTCTGCTAAGCTCTTATAAACTCAAACCTGTGGTCTTCTTTAGGGAGTCAGTCCATCTTGTATTTGGTCTTCCCCTTTTCCTGCTGTCTTCCACTTTTCCCAGCATTATTGTCCTTTCCAAAGAATCTTGCCTTCTCATGAGGTATCCAAAGTAGGACAGCCTCAGTTATGAACGTTTTTGCTCCAGGCTTGATTTCATCTGGGACCCACTTGTCGCTCCTTCTGGCAGTCCAGCGCATCCGCAAAGCTCTGCCCTAGCACCATATTTCAAATGAATCAACTTTTTTTCTGTATCAGCTTTCTTAACTGAACAGCTTTCATACCCATACATGGTGATTGGAAATACAAGAGTCTTGGTCTCGAGCAACACAGCCTTGCACTTGATGATCTTTTGTATTTCATTGCTGATGCAAAATGGCTTACGTAATTTCAACAGAATTACAATGATATTATTTAAGTGGAGAAAACAGTGGCAAAGTGACTTGTGTGCTTCCTAAGTCCACTGGCCAGATGCTTATCTGTCTGGGTCTCAATATCCTGGGCCTTACCTTGTGTCACTACTGGGAGATCCATCCATCCCTTTGTGTTGCACAACTGGGACTCAACGGGGCTCCACGGAGCACTGAGGACGGCCTTCCAGGATGATCGTAAATCAAACAAATGTGGCAAAGAATTACAAAATAGCCGTTTGAAGAGTCATAAGCAGGGACTATGTTTCATTCTGTATAGTAGTACAGCACAGAAATTACACAAAGCTGTAGCTGACTATCAAGCAGGACTGGGCAAATGCCATGGGCACCTGAAGAGCTCTTTTTGAGATCCCCACAAAACCTCCGCTGCCCCCAAAATACACATTTTATTTCCCCAAATTCCACTGTCTTCTCCTGGAAATCTGCGGGTGCAGTCATTTTCATATAATTTACTTAACTCACCCCAAACAAAACAACACTGAAAAACACCCAAGTGGAGTGGTGATAGGGTAGAAAATGATGGTTTTCATGGTAACAAGTGATGATTTATTAGGGAACCATTTCTCTGCTTACATTCTTATAGACATGTGCTCTATTGCTTAGGGAATACTGGCTTCAAATGTCATAAACTGATGTAGGATGGCCACTGATGCATACCCCCCAAAGAGCAAATACATTGCCTAGAAAATCTCAATTTCCCCTGGCATCACAGCTTGTCATCCATGTGACCAGCTGATCCATATGTCTCTTTAGTCTTCTGCCCAGACAGTAATTGTTCACTAGCAATGCCAAGGCCCATGCTCTCCCTTTTTATGGATCCTTACCTTTAAATCACATGTGAAATAGCCCTTCAGTAGAGGCCAGCCTCTTCAAATAGGGCACTTGAGCTGCCTTTTGGATAAGATGTTTTCCCTGGCATATTTAGCCCCATGCAATGTGATGAATAAGGGGTGGGGGCAGGGAGTTTCACATTAATTTGCTCCCAAGCCATGGATGGACCCTTCTCACTTCCCCTGCTCACTCTTGAGAATAGGCAGACCAAAGCAGATGAATAAAATAAGAGTACCTGTTAGTGAAATTATACTTAGCATTGTCATATGTCACAAAATAGTGTTTCAAATATAATGTTAGGACACGGCAGTTGTGGCAGACCCCACCCAAAGGAATAAATGAGATAAAAATCCAATTTAAACATCAACAGGTAGATCTAAATAACAGTCATCATGAGCAGAGTTCAAACATTTGGTACATTCTAGCATAATTAATTTCTAAACAGAAAAATAGAGTGCATGGATAATGATTTATTATTTTACATTTCTCTTGTATTTTTTATTTCATACCACTTTGGTCCTTTAAAAAAAAAAAAAAAAGAAGAAAAGTAATGTGGTGAATGACTAAATAAACCTATCGATTTCAAAGACCAGAGGGGTTTTTTTAATCCAAAGCAGCCATTTAGGTGACCTGTTTGTTTTAATTTGCAAGCTAATAATGAAGGACTGGTCTTGCCCAAACAGCTGTCTTGTCCTGTACAGCGCATGGACTATTCAATATTTAAGAGCTGTCGGCATTAACTGTCTTATCTTTCTTCCTGGACAGCGAGGGGAGGAGGCGAAGGGACAAGCTCAAGATAAATGGCAAACAAATTGATGACCTGCAAACTGCTTCCTTCCTGTTCCATTAGTCACTTGCTGTGATTCATCTGCAGAGCCCTATAATTAAGCCCATATCCATTCAGAAGATGGGAGGTGAGGACTTCCAGAAGCTTTCTCACACTGGATAAAACACATCAAGATGTGCAAATAAAACAAGGCTAGCAGAGTAATATGCATGCTTGATTTTGCATTAGTGCCATAAAAGGCACTGCATGTCACAGACGAATAGAGGGGGAAACCAACCCCCCCCAACCTGAGACTACATGGATGCCAAGATTTTCTGCTATTTTTCACAATGTGTGTTTTATCTCCCTCAAGGCACACATTATTTCATTTCAGTGGCTTAGCTCCTGCAAGGCTGCTAATTATGCATTTAGTCAGAAGATTGAGATTCAAGCTTCCAGAGATTATGAGTAATATATTTAACCAGGATTAACTCTAGTTCAAGTATAGTCATGGTAATGTCTCATGATTTAGAGAATCATAAAGTTACTTGATGGAAATGTTGAGATTTTCTTTCAACAAAAGCTGCAGAGTCGTTCTTAGGAACCATTTTACACAATACAAATTTAGAAATTAAATTTATTCTTAAACAGCAAATTAATCCAGCCAGATGTGCCCAATAAGCATAATGTCTGAAATCCTGTTGGGCTGCTATGCAAAAGGTGCAACTTTTGGAGATGAATTAAGAGAATGAACTTGAGATTTCTCAAGTTAAGAAATCTCTGTAGACATGATCCATTGAGCAGGAGCAGGAACACTGGAGACAAGAGGAGGGACCAAGGCAGGACCAGGGGCAGGAACACTGGAACACTCAGGGCAGGAGCAACAAAGCAGCAAATACAACACACCCAGAAGACCTTTGTTGCTGAGGCAAGTTGTGGGAGGGAGAGCCACTCCTTAAATAGGCCTTTCCCCCAGGCCTACAGGTGAGCCTCATGCCGTGGCCCAGCAGCTGCTACTCAGGCCAGGTCCTGAGCCTGCAAACACCAGACCACTCCTGGCTCAACTTGGCCCTGATTCTGCAGCTCTCAAGGTGGTGTGGGCCAGATCCTGACAGATACAAGCTTTCTTATTAAATCCGGTGAGCCAACAACATTGGATTTTACATCCTCTGCATCCTGTTTGGGAGGTGGGAACAGATGTTTCAGGGGAAATCTTGTTCAGCTGTCTTCTCTAATCTGTTGCCCACTGGTTAGGCCATGCTGGAAACTCCCATTATCTTCAGTGGTCAAGGCCACTGGAATATGATAAAAAGAACCAATCAACCAACCTACCTACCACCTACCTACCTACCTGGACTTGGGAGAAAGATTTATAATATCAGTGTCTTATAAATGAAAGCAAAAACATTCAAACTTAACATAAAGGAGAGACAAAGCAGCAGGGTTCAGCATATTGGTCAGAAAGAGTTCGGCACATTTCATTCAATTAATTATTCTGTGGTATTCTTCCTTGGCCATGAACCTTATCCAAAACATAGCAAGAGCATTTTTTTCAGTCACGAAGCATCTAACAAGTTTGAGAATGTATTTTATTTTATTTTTCCCTACTGCTTCTTGTAAAGCCTGCTTCTATCTTTGTTCAGAGGCTCATTTTCAAATCTGAAACATGCTCCCTTTACCTTTGATGCTTGTATGGAATGCAAGTTAAATATATACATTTATTTCACTCAATAAAACAGGTAATAGAGTATATTTCTAAAAGTATGCTTTATCACATTACTGTTTATGCTTGGGATTATTTCTAACAATAATGGTTCCAAAGGAGGAATTGTGTTTGTTTACCCAGTCTAAACAATTTCTAATGACCTTGCTTCTGAAAAAAAAAATCTTCAACAGCAAATGCTTTAAGAGTAATGCCTGCTAAGAACAAGTAATAACAAATACTTCATGTTTCGAGTAACTGCTTGTTAGGAAGCCTTAGCAGGAGTTACAGAATCTCAATTGCCAGTAAAATATTCTTACTTTTCAAAAAAGATTATTTATTTATTTAAAATATTTACAGGCTGCCTTTCTCCTGAAGGATCCAAGTGTTTAAAAGAAACAGAATTTAAAGCCAAATTATCCTTGTTAATAAAGGGTTCCAGGTGTCCATATGTCACAAATGAAATAACAAATTGCTTCAGGTCATTGCTATTTTGTTCCAGGAATATGGTGTCATTTGCTTATCTTAAATGTTTGACGCTTCTTTCACTGGTTTTTATTCCTCCTTTGCCTAAATCTAAACCACCGTGTTCTGCATATAGATTGAACAGATACAGAGATAAAATACATTCTAATCTGTCATCTTTATCAATGGGAAATTCTAGTTTTGCTCCATATTTTGCACTGATAGCAACCTTTCGTCTAGACTACAGGTTATGCATCAGGAGGACAACAGAATATTATAGCACACTATCTCTTTTAGAATGATCCGTAGCTTTTCATGCTCCTCACCATCATAGGTCTTGCTGTACTCTAGAAAGCACTGTTGAAATTCTTTGGTAGGCTCCAATTGCTGTAAATTTGCAATATGATTTCTAGTTCCTGTTCCCAGGAATCCCAGTTGAACATTTAGCAATTCTCACTCCATCCATGATAAAAGTCAGCTGCAGAATCTCAAGCATCATTTTACTTGAATGGGAAATCAATAGAATGATCGCATAGGTATTGCGAGCTTTGGTGTCTCCTTTCTTTGGGACTGGAAGGCATATTGAATGTTTCCAGTCTGTGGATCATTGTTTTTCTTTCCATATTTGCTGGCATATTCTTTATGGCAGTGGTCCCCAACCTTGGGCCTCCAGATGTTCTTGGACTTCAACTCCCAGAAATCCTGGCCAGTAGAGCTGGTTGTGAAGGCTTCTGAGAGTTGCAGTCCAAGAACATCTGGAGGCCCAAGGTTGGAGACCACTGCTTTATGGGATTTTGATAAATTCAGTCTCAGTAGCTTGAAATACTCCTATTGATTTTCCATCTATGCCTGGTGATTTAGTCCTTCCATGTGCTTTAAGAGCTTCATTTCCTAAAATTGAATACTGTTCTTAAAAAGGTTTTTTTTTAATATTTTATTTGTTTCTTTGTTTATTTTATTAGCAGGCTGCCTTTCTCCTCATAAGGGGACCCAAGATGGCTCACAATATTAAAAGAATAGAACTAAAAACATAATAAGTTAAACATTTTAAATTAACAATTAAACTGTATGCTAACTGTAATACAATTGAATAATTAAAAGCAACTGAACATTAAAAAGTATCTTAGTTTTAAATAACCCATTACTCTTACTTCTTTTCTGTATAGATACCCAGTCCATTGTTTCCCTTTTCTCTTTATTTTATCCTGAGCAGAAAAATATATTCCCCCATTGATCCTCCAAGTCTAGGTTTAAATTTCCCTTTGGGAGATATTTCTTATTTTTTTCTTATTTTATGTAATGTTTATGGGTATAGTTATCTGTTCAATTGTTGGCTTCACAGAATTCTTTAAGTTGTTCTGCTTCCTTTCCAATTCCTAGGCCAAATTTTCCAACAATATTTGGTTCTATTTGTTTTTCTACTTTTGTGTTCCAGTTACATATATATTTTATTTTTTAGGGACGTGGTGGCACTGTAGGGACGTGATGGCACTGTGGGTTAAACAGCAGAAGCCTGTGTGCTGCAAGGTCAGAAGACCTGCAGTCGTAAGATCGAATCCACGCAACGGAGTGAGCTCCTGTCGCTTGTCCCAGCTCCTGCCAACCTAGCAATTCGAAAGCATGCAAATGCGAGTAGATTAATAGGGACCCCCTTGGTGGGAAGGTAACAGCATTCCGTGCCTAAGTCGCACTGGCCATGTGACCACGGAAGATTGTCTTTGGACAAACGCTGGCTCTATGGCTTGGAAACCTGGATGAGCACCGCTCCCTAGAGTCGAACATGACTGGACAAAAATTGTCAAGGGGAACCTTTACCTTTTACACATATAATTTTTAGCATATCTTTATTTTGGTGTGTGATCTATTTCTTCCTGGACATGTGCGGAAAATCTTTAATTTTTCTTCTTCTTTAGCATCTGTAGTTGGAGTATAGATTTAAATGATAGTAATGTTGGCAGATTTCCATGAAGTCTGACTTGGTCACGATGTACATTGTAACCCTTAACTACTTGAGCTATGTACAGATACCCTAGTCTACTCCACTTCAGTTTCCTCCCATCAAGTATTGCAACATTTACTTTCTTATTTATGTATGTATTTATTTTCAATTTCTATATCATTCAGTTTGTGTGAACATTCTCTGGGTAGTTCACTACAATCATCATTACAGTCAAAAGTACAAAATTACAATTTACAATAAATACAACAAAACCCCTGTCACTAGGTAAACAAATCTGAATTTAATGGAATTAAACAAATTTAAATATCTCAGGAGAAGACTTAAAAACAAATAAAAGTTAGCTTTATATAATTCCTTTCTTATTAATTTCATTAAAACTGAGTGGGATGGCATCTGATGAACCTCTGTAGAAAGCATATTCCAGAAGGAGGGAGTCACAACTGAGAAAGTGTCGCTCCCAGTGTTAGCTCTCTCAGTTTTTAGTCGTTCAAAAATCCTTCATGGGATGTGAAACCTACCCAGCATCTATTATGAAAGTAGTGGAAATTTATTCTGTCATCAGGTAAAAGAAAGGCCAAATCATTTTCTTGATTATATTATTTGCCTTTCCAGCCTTTTCCAATTTGGCACATGTCAAAAAGTAACTTAACTCTTTGTCAACAATCAATAGAATTGATTTGTTTAATGGTCTCTATGAGCAATGGCGTCAGCAAGACGATAAGTGATCCTTGTCTACAAGGCTGAGGGTGACCCATGACCTGTAATGCTGAATGTGCTGAAATGACAGGAGAAATATATGTAGAAAGGTATTATACGAGGAAGTATACGCTCACAAAGAACAGGCATTTCAGGAAGGAAATGCAACAAGGAAGAAAATTGTCACAGACAGGAACCCCACTGTGGGGACAACTTTAAATGTCATGAAAACAGTCCAAGTGTTCACCTAATGTATGATGAAGGAAAGACCTAGAGCCATTGTTGGTTTGCCACTTCAGCATTTGCGTTTTTGTGGTACTGCAGTCTCATAGGAGAGGAGTATGCCGAGAAGAGCATGCGCTCAGCAATTGACCATGGCAACCTGCCCCAAAAGCCAATCCTGACTCAGACCAATTTAAAGATAATTTGATTGAACTCGGGCCCAAAGCTGAATCATGGCTTTGTATCTTCACAACCCCAAAGCCAGGTGTTTTGTACATTTCTGGATGAAAAGTGGCCACGCTATGGAAGCAGGGAGGTAGTTGGGGAAAAGAAAGTCATTTCACTGCTGCCGACACCTTCACTCTTCCTTCCCACTGTTTTTTTTTTCATTGTTGTGGGTGTAGAACTGTGGCAGTTAGGAGAGATTAGGCAGCCAGGGCAGGTTCTCGTTCTGCCTCAAGTGGCAGCAAGGCTTATGCTGGCCTTCAAGGGCTGTGCGTAGTCTGGTTTTAGAAAAAAACAGAGGCTCTTCCATTTATGCAGTGAGACTGCCTTCCCCTTTCCATGATATATATATATATTTCAAACCAGGAAGGGATTGGGGGACCTTTTGGCTTTAGATATTTCAGAGCAGTCCAGCATACTTAGTGTGCTGTTAACAACAGGGTTATTGACAAGTCTTTGGTACCAAGTCCTGACTCCCAAGCTCCAAGTCCCTATGAAAAAACAAGCTTTCGCGTCTCAGAAAAAAAAGTGAAGGGGTGGGTAGGTTCTGTGTCATGAGTTTAGTCCGAGTCATTGCAAACCAACCAACCAACCAACCAACCAACCAACCAACCAACCAACCAACCAACCAACCAACCAACCAACCAACCAACCAACCAACCAACCAACCAACCAACCAACCAACCAACCAACCAACCAACCAACCAACCAACCAACCAACCAACCCAAGTCAACTCTGAGTCAAGTCACCAATGCAACTGAAGTCCAACTTGAAAGTGAGTCCTGCAACTTGAGCCTGCATCCCTGGTTCACATTGCTAGCTGGCTTGGATAATAACAAAGAATAGCAACAAAACAGCAATATATGGTGTGTAGAGAAAGCTTTCTGGGATGCTACAAGATGATTGAGCTTGGGTCATTATAGGCAGTACAATTCTTGGCAAAACGAAGGACGAGAACTTTGGTTGATTTGTGGTGGTGTGAAAAAGCAGTGATGTATCAGCTATTTACTTTAATATTACTGTATTTTCACTGCCATTAAAATGTTAACTGGCAGGGTATTTACAATGACACGGTCAGGAATTTTTTCTCTCAGAATCACAATTTGACTGATTTTGAATACTCTTCACCTTCAATTTGTGGGCGTGCACAGCGGTGGGGACATAGAGTTGGTCTTCTGCTTCAGCCGGCAGAACATTTTTGGTTGACCTTCAATTCAAACAAAATTGGGTGGGCCCCAAAACAAGATATCATAGAAGGGCTCACAGGAAACTGGGTAGATATTGCAAAACTTGGATGAAAGGAATAGGAATGAAAAGAAGCAATGAAGCCAGAAAATCATTCTGGCCTGGGATATGAACTTTAAACTGGAATCCCAAGATGGAGGCTGCAGACTTGAAGAGACAGTCTAACATGAAATGGTACTGATATTTTAATGGTCCACTGAAGGTACTAATTAACCATAATTGCAGACAAATAGTTTGATGTGTCCTCAAATTCAGATTTTTTATTAAAATGGAATTTTAGACAACATATTTTCCAGGGGACCTGGATAAAATTTGCAGAGAGACAAGAACCAATGGGTGGAAACTCATCAGAGGGAGATCCAACCTGGAAATAAGGAGGAATTTCCTGATGGTGGGAACCATTAGTTAGTGGAACAGCTTGCTTCCCGATATTGTGGGTGCCCCATTGCTGGAGGTTTTCAAGAAAAGATTGGATAGCCATCTGTCAGGGATGGTGTGAGGTCCGAGATGGTCTGAGGTCTCTTGCCTTGGGCAGGGGGTTGGACTAGAAGACCTCCAAGCTCCCTTCCAACCCTATGATGATTCTATGAGATAGTGGCTTCTTTTGAGGAGTTCTGCTTCACTGTATCTGTTGTGATGGGTCTCTCTCTCTCTTTTAATAGACCTGCCTGCTTCTTGGTTTTCATTTTAATGGACTTCCTCTGTTTCTATTTGATTGTTGTTATTTTTCTCTTCTTCTCTTCCTTGTTGGTTCTGTATATGATTATTGATTTTTATATTATCGTTGGTGTCATTAATTATTCTGATTCAAGTTTCATGAATGAGAAAGTGTAGTTTCTGTTCTTAAAATGTGAAATATTTATTTATTTATTTATTTATTTATTTATTTATTTATTTATTTATTTATTTATTTATTTATTTCCCACCCATCTAGTCATTCGACTACTCTGGGCGGCTTACATCGGCATACATAAATAAGGCCATGGATTAAAAACTATTGACTTTCACTTATCTAAAGGGTTTCTTAGATAGCAGGGGTTACAGCTAGACTTTGGATGATGATCTCAAGTAATGAGAAGAAAGAAAATGGTATATGATTATACATATTTGTGGATTGTAGTTTGATAGAATTCTTTGATTTCTTTGATCTTAGCAGCCCATATAAACAGAGGGAGTGATTGAGAGAATGAGGGAAAGAGAGAATATTTTAAAGGTCTCAGAACTAATACACAGGTTCAGCAGGCTTTGTTGTAGAATCCCTGTGACATCACTGGGCTCACCTAAGACATTTTTCTGCCTGAAGCAGAGATCAAGAAATATCTGCCCCCCACCAGTCTACATGCTGATGCAAATTGTATTTATAGGTGTCTGTTCCTTCAACAGCAAACAATAGGACAGTGTAGGCCACCATATCTGAGGACAGCAGACTAGCTGAATGTAAGCAGGAAGGCTGAGTAGCAAACACAGGTCTGTGTGAGGGTTCAATTTTTGAAATATGGATGTCCACAAAAACATCCTTAGACTTAGGTAACTTTGTAACAGAGGAAAGGTTTATTGGAGTATTTAACAAGAATTCTTTATCTATGAAATTGTCCCATAACTTTTCTCTTGCCACCAATGGGTCAGACAAGGGTCTTTCTGCAGTAACCAAAAACGTGTTCGTTTATTCAGGATCTCAGAGCCCTGGCCAGCCACAGAGAGGATCTTCTTTTAGTACCTCGATGTCCTCTCCTTCCAGTAAGGGAATGGTCCCGTCCTCACCAGCTCCTTCCCACTTGGCATCTCAGGTTCTGGGGAACAGTGTCCAGGGTCTTGTTGCGCCTCCCTCCTCCGTACCTCCTCTACTCTCCATCTCAGTCTCTCTTGCTATTCCCTTTCTACCTTCTCTTTCTCTTCTCTCAGTCACCTCCTCGACTCGCGAGCCTCCGCCTCATCCCAGTAGGACAGACGCGGGGGAATCTCCCATCTCCAATGGTAGTCCGCTTCCTCCTTGGGCACCTGAAGTCTTTCCCACTCTCTGGTCCAGGGATTTTGTGTCCAGATCCATTCCCAACCTGGGCGTTATCCCCTCTCCTCTCTTTTTATCTCCGCTGTCCCTGCCTCAATCCCCACCCTTTTTTTCCTACCCGTTCCCGCCAAATGTTCTTCCATTTGAACCGCTACCGTTAACCTGCACATTTTGACTTCCAAATCCTGGGTATCGGTACCCCTTTATTCTTTTGTAACGGGATGGAGTGGGCGAGGTCTGTACCTCCCTTTCTGTAGTTGGTGGAAGGGATGGCACTCCAGCGAGGGGCTTCTTTCCCTCGCTTCCCTTCTCACATTCTGTTCTTCACCAGAAGGAAATAGCTGGGGCGGGGGGGGGGGGAATGCCCAGATGCCTTGCTTTATCCAATTCAGACTGGAACCATATGTGGTTTAAGAAAATGGATTTGTGTCATCCTGTTGCGTCGACTATGCCTCTGTGGGGTTATGAACTTTGCAGGCACTACCACAGTTACACTTTGTGACACATGCCAAGCTTTGCAGTCAGCACTTTGATGAAACATGTGTAACAAAAAATAAAATATAGCTGTGAGAAGCCTGATGATGATGTCATAGTGGAGGGCAGAATCATCAATCTATGCTATGATTGCAACTATGCAACAAAGCAATATTCCTACCTGTATGTCCACTTCAAGCTTAATATCAGTCTGAGGGTGTTACAGTTGACCATTTATCAAAATGTCTTAGTTTATTTGCTGGAAATGACACCAAGAGTTGTCCCCCCCGCCCCAAACTCTTATGTCTGTAGTATATAAATTGTCTTTAAATATCTGTGGGAGATTTGATCCTGCAAATCTCCAGAGTCAATTGACAAGCTGGGAGATAAGAATAAGATCCGCAGCCATTCAGAGCTTGAATTCTTATCTGGTCCTTTTGAGTCTGACTCATCTTCACTTATCTAAAGGTTTTCGAGCAGCATCCCTTGCATTAATCCCCAGTCCCAAATGAATCAGTGTCAAGCCTCATTTTATATTCAACAAATGTGTAGAATCACTGGATTGCTGACATCCTGTTTGTAATTCTTGACACCTTCAATTCAGACTGGAACCATATGTGGTTTAAGAAAATGAATTCACTTGCAGCCTGCTGAAAACCAGAAGTGGGTGATTTCTGATGGATAGCTTAGGGGATCTTTTTCTTTCCTCCAGTAAAAAAATCTAATTCATTATAGAGTTATTCTGCAAATTCTCTTGCTCACTTATCTTCATCACGATAAATTTTCATATCTAATTACAAACAGACAGAGTGAATCGTTATGTTAATTGAGAGCCACTGACCACTGACCAATTCAAATTAAATCAATAAACCTCTTATTTCGCAGCATGCTCACAGAAGTATACTGTATTATCAGATGATGTCAGATACATGGGTAAAGAGAAAGAATGGTTTAGTTGTGTGTATGTATGAATCAACTGTATAAAGGATTTCAGTGAGAGATGGGATAACCATGAGTGTCCACATTCTGCCTATATAACAGCAACTGTCAAGGAATACCTTATTTAAATATCCAGGGCTGGATGAACTACATCCAAGGGTATTGTAGGAACTGGCTGAAGAACTCTCAGAACCACTGTCCACTATTTTCTTGAAATCATGGGGAGTGCCAGATGGTTGTTGTTGTTGTTGTTTGGTCATGTCCGACTCTTTGTGACCCCATGGACCTGAGCACGCCAGGCCCTCCTGTCTTCCACAGCCTCCCGGAGTTGGGTTAAGTTCATGTTGGTCGCTTCAATGACACTGTCCAACCATCTCATCCTCTGTCGTCCCCTTCTCCTCCTGCCTTCACACTTTCCCAACATCAGCGTCTTTTCTAGGGAGTCTTCTCTTCTCATGAGATGACCAAAGTATTGGAGCCTCAGCTTCAGGATCTGTCCTTCCAGTGAGTACTGGAAGGACAGATCCTGATGGTTAGAGGAGGGCTAATGTTATCTTCAAAAGGGTAAAAAGGAGGAACCTGGGAACTAAAGACCAGTTAGCCTGACATCATTCCTTTGGAAAATTCTGGAACAGATTATAAAGTGGTCACTATGGAAGCACCTAAAAAATAGTGCAGTAGTAACTAGAAGCTGACAGAGATTTGTCAAGAACAAATCCTGCCAGACTAATCTGATCTCATTTTTAAAATTAGGTAACCTCCCTGATAGACAGAGGGAATGTTGTAGATATAGTATATCTTGACTTCAGCAAAGCTTTTGACAAAGTGCCCCCATGATATTCTGATTAACCAGCTAATTAGGTGTTGACAGGATAGAGCAAGTGTTGGGTGGATACACAGCTGGCCATAGGACCGTACTCACAGAGTGCTTATCAATGTCTTCTTCTCAAACTGGAAGGAGGGAATAAGTTGGGTATTCCAGGGCTCAGTCTTGGGTCCAGTGCTCTTCAGTATTTTTATTAATGACCTGGATAAAGGGGGCATTGAATGCTAATCAGATTTGCAGATGACACAACATTGGGTGGAATAGCTAGTACCTGGAAGACAGAAATGATATTCAAAAAGATCGAGATAGGCTTGAGCACAACAGAATGAAATTCAGCAGGGATAAATGCAAAGTACTGCACCTAGGAAAAGAAGAAACCAAACACACAGTTACAAGAAAGAGGATATGTGACTCAGTAATACTGCAAGTGAGAAGGATCTTGAAATCATTGTCAATTACAACCTGAATATGAGCCAACAGTGTGATGTGGCTACAAAAAAAGGCAAATGCTATTTTAAGTTGCATTAATAGAAGTATAGTCTCCAAATCTCATGAGGTACTAGTTCCTCTCTATTTGGGACTGATTATCCCTCATCATGAGTACTGTGACCATTTCTGGATACTGCAGTTCAAGAAGGATGCTGACAAATTTGAACAAGTTCTAAAGAGGGTGGCAAAGATCATCAGGGGACTGGAAATCAAGTCCTATGAGGAAAGACTGAAAGAACTAAGCATGTTTGCTCTTCAGAAAAGAAGATTGAGGGGATATATGATAGCGTTTTTCAAATACTTGAAAGGCTGTCATACAGAGGAGAGGCAGGATCTGTTCTCAACCATCTCAGAGTGCAGGACACGCAACAGTGGGCTCAAGTTAAAGGAACCCAGATTTCAGTTGACTATCTAATTGGTCGAGCAGTACAGCAATGGAACCAATTACTTTGAGAGGTGGTGAGTGCTCCAACACTGGAGACATTAAACAGAAAATTGGACAACCATCTGTATGATCTACTTTGATTTGTATTCCTACATTGGTCTTTCCCCAAATACCCTCATGGCGATGGTTTATGCCAATGCCAAATCAGCCATCAAGCAAAGAATCTGGGACATAGAACTTCAAGAACATTTAGGTTTACTGGACAAATCCAATGTTGTAAAAAACAATGCCTTTATACTTCCCACCTATGTGACCAGTATGACACCAACTAAATCTAGAAGAGTTTTACCTTAGCCAGATTTAATATGTTGCCTTCTAATCTCTTGGAAGGAAGATTTCAGGGCATATCCTATTCTGATTGTTTATGTCCTTGCAACAGTGGCAAAGTAGAAACAGTGGGGCATGTCCTCTTATATTGTCATTTCTATTGAGATCTCCACAAAGATCTTTTCTCCCGTATTTTGCAAAAATTTCCAGGGAGCTCCGACAAATTTGATATTCTTTTGCTGCTGTCCAATCAGGTTTCTTATATTATTAGTAAAGTGGCTAACACTCACTGCCGCAATAGTTTGCTGCAGTCTCCTGACCACATAAGGTCTTTGAGTACCCCCACCCTTGTAAGAGATTTCTCGTTTAACTTACTTTCTAGGAGAATCGGGGTGGCATATTGATGGTTGTGTGTCTTTTATTTCATTCTATATATACCATGTGACTGCTGTGATGTTTTAAAAGTTTTTACAGTGGTGCCTCGCTTTATGATTGGCCCGCATTACGATGGTCTTTTTGCAATCACAATTGTGATCGCGAAACGATGGTCCAAAATGGGGTTTTTCCACATTGTGATGATCGCTTCCCTGCTTCGGGAACCAATTCTTCGCAAAACGACGATTTTAAAACAGCTGATTGGCAGTTTCAAAATGGCTGCCAGGTAAACAAAATGGCTCCCCGCTGTTTTCTGGGACGGATTCCTCGCAAGACAGGCAGCGAAAATGGCTGCCCTATGGAGGATCTTTGCTGGACGGTGAGCTTTGACCCCACTGGAATGCATTGAAGGGGTTTCAGTGCGTTTCAATGGTTTTTTTCCGCTTCATGATGTTTTCGCTTAACGGAGGTTTTCCTGGAACAGATTATCGTCATTAAGCGAGGCACCACTGTATATCCTTCAATGCTGCTGGCTAACTTAGGACTTTAAAAAAAAATTAATGTCATAAAAGAGTCAGACAGTGCATTGATGGTGGCATGTCTTGACCAATGTCTCTGATATTATGTGATTTTGTCTAAATAATGTATTTTTATCTTCATAGTCATTGACCGTAATAAGTTGTTGTTGTTGTTCCTAGGTTGAGCAGGGAGTTGGACTCAATGGTCTTATAGTCCCCTTTCAGCTTCATTATGCTATGATTCAATGATTCTTAGCATAATAAATCACACTCGAGTAGGCCAATTGAATCAGCGGGGATTTGGTAAGCCAACTTCTCCATACATTCCATTGATTCAAGTGGCCTACTCTAGTTGCACCTCAGTTTAGCATTCATGTTTTCTTTGCTCTTTCAAGTGCATGGAAGAAAGACCAACTTGGTATTGCAAATTTAATCTGTTACATACAGGTCTATGTAGGAGGCAGTTCTTCAAAATGGTTATTTTTACAACTTTGTATGGACTTGCTAACTGCTCTTCCCATCCAGTCAAGGATTAATGTCTTTGGCTTGTTTGTCTCAGAAAAGTCATTTTTGGGGGACTGCAGCTCTTTGAACCACCCCTCCTCAGTCAGCAGGAGAGATTCTGGGAACTGCAGTTCCAGTGGTACTATATTTGTAATGTTCAAGATTATGCTTATTTCTCATTCAGAGTAGTCACTATTTCCACCTATTATAGATCTTGCAAATCTGGCTGACATCTGCTGTGATCTAGGAACAATTCCTGGTCGTGCAACGATTTCAGTCACAAACAGTTAATGGAGAAGAAAATCAGAATGTATTGATAGTGTCTTGTGCCTCAGGAAATAAACATTTCTCCATTTCATTCCTTTTAAAAAAGGATTAGATGTAAAATCGACTGCTAGGCTACCAAGCTGATGTTTACAAGCCCTTATCCCAGACTCTCAATCCATCTCCGTTTTTTCTCAGAACTCTAGGTGTGCAAACCTTTTTCATTTCCTCCCAGCATCCTCATAAGCCACTTCACCCAAACAATAGCATGTTACTCAGTGAAATTGGCCCCAAATCCTTTCTGCTTGTTTTTCTCTGTCAGCAATGGCTCATTGCACATTGTCTATTTATACCAATGGTGCAAGAGAGCAGTATGTAACCCCTGATGTTCTTAAATGGGTGATTTCTGGTTTGCGTAACTCTAAGCCATAGATTGCTGGAGCAGGCATGGAGCCCTCCATCCACAGAGCAGCAATGCTCCTTGACTGCTAGTCAGATTCTGGCCACTGCCATTTGTAGGGAGCCTTTGATTTTCTCATATCCGTCATGGAGGTTGTGCAGGTTGTTCCATATTGTCATATCATGTGATTGTAAATTGCCCAGAGTGACAATTTATTGGACAGGCACTGTATCAATCAATCAATCAATCAATCAATCAATCAATCAATCAATCAATCAATCAATCAATCAATCAATCAATCAATCAATCAATCAATCAATCAATCAAAGTGTTAGCAGAGCTGAAATCATTTCCCCACCAGTGCAACTCAATGCCATTTCCCCTGTGCTATTCTGGGCTAGGGTAGGCAGGAAGCACTGCCCTCATTCTGATTTGATGACATGGTGGTACCACACAGCCAATCAGATTAAGCTGTATAATGTAACCAAGCTAATTCTGAGTGAAAGCTACGTGGGTGGAACAAGACAGCAGAGGACAGGCAGAGAAGGAGATATGGACAAGACAAGGAGGAGGGGATCTTCAGGAAATCCTTCTCTTTTCCCTGTTAAAATGGCATGACTGGAAGATTAAATTTTCTCACTTGAAGGTATTTATTTTGACTTCCGAGAACTTTACTTTGAAGTTACTAGGAACTGCTCAGTGAGTCACTGATGGTATCATAAATGCATCAAATGTATTTATATGCTACGGTTACTTTTTGAGCATCATGATTTCAGTGCTTGGCAGAACTCTGTTGTTAGATCTTTCCAAAGAAGCAAAGAAAATACAGGGCAAGGTGGACTGCATACAATCCATAGGGTGATGATGGGGTACATGTTTATATATGCAATCTAGATGGTGGTGGAGAAACAATCAGAACGACTCTAACATGACAAAGCACTAAACCAGCTGGAGGATTCTTGAAGGATTAGGGCCAGTTCCAGAGGGCAGCAGCCCCCTCTTCTTGTTCCATGTGCAAAAGCCAGATACAATCATAATTGACTTTTATTTCATGCAATGATGGGACTTTAGAATAAAAACAGAGTGCAAGCCAACTCTGCCTACCACCCAGGTCTATCTTCCAACAGCTCACTACCTATCACCAGGTGGCAGCCATTGCTCTCTGCCTATTGTAGGAAATAGATGGACAGTGCTGATTGTATAATAATAACCTTGTCTTTCCCGTTTCTACAGCTAAGCAACAACTCCTTTATGCAAAAAGAATCCGATGGTCATTAACTGGTAATGATTCAGTTAATCCTCAGTTTTCTATAGTGATATGATAGTATGGTGCAGACAAGGATTTCTGTAGCTGCAGCATGCCTGATGGTCATGCCCTCCTGGAGATGACATGGGTGAAAACACTTTGATGATCACTCCCTTTAGTTCTGTGTGTTTTAGCTCAGTGGCCCCCAACTTTGGGCTTCAACTTCCAGAAATCCAGGCCAACAGAGGTGACAGCAAAGGCTTCTGGGAGTTGTAGTTCAATAACACATGGAGGCCGAATGCTAAGGATCACTGCTTTAGCTTACATCCTGGAAGCTGAGTGAGATTGCACTGTACTTTGATTATTTCAGTAATATTTGCAGTGGAGCTGTAAACAGGGACAAATCAGAATTCAGGTAGTACAAAGAAAAACATGCTTTTCCTTAGTGGCTGGCTATTTGAGAGGGTTTTTTCAAATTATAATTCTGTGCTCTGTTGCTTTTAAATGTGCTTTTAGTATTGATTTTATTTACCATTTTTAATACGGTGGTGCCTCGCACAGCGAGGTTAATCCATCCCGGATTAACCCGCGCTGTGTGAAACATCGCTGAGCGGTAAGAAAAAAGCCATTGGAATGCATTAAACTTTAATGCGTTCCAATCGGCTGATTTACTCACCGTTCAGCAAAGTTTTTCAATGGCTGGCAGCCATTTTCGCACCCTCCCCTTGCTTAACAAGGGCGCGAAAACGCACGCGGCCATTTCGGCTGTTCCGGCGGCCATTTTGTTGCAGCAGAACAGCTGATCGGTGGGTCGCAAAGCGAAGGCCAGTAAGCGAACCACTTACCGACCTTCGCTCTGTGATTTTCGCCCATTGGGGCCATCGCTCTGCGATTGCATTAGCGATCGAAAAAGCGTCACCGTAGAGCGAATTCATTGCTCTACGGTGCGCTCGTTCTGCGAGGCACCACTGTATAATACTTGGTTAATTCTTTTTTAATACTTACTGTTTTTAGAGTAGAATTGAACTCCTAAACCTCTGACTCCACAGCCAGATATTTAACCCATGGAGCTATCCAGTGAGCTCATTAACAAGGCTGCTTAAGCTAGAAGTGACTTCTTCACGCATAACAATGACAAGGCATGGATGGTCTATACATGGGCCAAAAGTCCAGGGTTTTCCCTCTCCTCCACCCAAGTTTGGCTTATAAATAAAGCTTCCTTGGGTACAACTACGTCTCCTCTTCAGACTCATTCCTTTTGTGTGTAGAAAGTGACCATATAGAACAAGGGATTAAAATGCTCTCCTTATGTGTGGAGTATGCAGGCCTTAAAAATACTTGATAGTGCTTATGAAAAAAACAAATGTAGCGAGCACGCTGAAGCCTTTACCAACTCAGGCCTCCAGGAGTGCTCACTCTTCTTCTTCAGTTGCTGCCACCAATTTTATCCAATATTTTTTAAAAAACAAGTGCTGTTTCAAAACAAAAACTTGTTTATTGGTTTAACAACATAAAGTAAGTAAATCACAAAATGTTAATCAAGGTCTCTCACTCACTGACACACACAGACTCTTCCCTCACTGACTGTTTGGCTCACAGGCCCATAAACACACTCATCACTAACTCTCTCAAATCTCCCTTCTCCCTCATCATACACCCCTTTATATATTCCAGCTCCTCCCCCTTCTGCACCACCTTCCGTCCCCTCATTGGCTGATGTTCCACTGGCCAGCTGTGATGGACAGGTGAGGACAGGGCTTAATGCTACAACAAACAATAGTTCAGCTGGGATAGGAAACTGGTAAACCAACAACTGGCAAGCCACTTCCAAGGTTTTAACACATAACCGTCAACTAGATCCACAAAAGGCCACAGCACAAGAAATAGTAAGCAGATTTTTTTACAGTTTCGAGCAGGAGAACTCTGTCTGGGATTGCTGTGAGTGATAATTTTATTATACTTATAAATTTTTTTTCCTAGGGGCAAGCACGTTTGTAGGATCATAGGATTATAAACTGGATCCAGGGTCATCCAGACCAGCGCTCTGCTTAATGTAGGATGCAACCATAGTGTCCCTGACAAGAAGGTAGTCAACCAAAAGCTGTTTAAATAACTTCTGGCAAATGAAAGCCTAACGCACCAAGAGTTGATTTGTTCCACTGTCAGACAGTGCTTGTTTTAAGGATCTGCCTCCTCATTAGTGGTGTTTTGATTCTTCTGAGTGTAAAAAAACCCCCAAAAGTGTGCTGCTTATATACCGGCCCATAGCGCTTCGAGCACTCTCTGGGTGGTTTATAAGTTAATTATGCAGGCTACACATTGCCCCCCCCCAGCGAACTGGGTACTCATTTTACTGACCTCGGAAGGATAGAAGGTTGAGTCAACCTTGAGTCGGCTACTTGGGATTGAACCCCAGGTCATGAGCACAGTTGTTGCCTGCAGTACAGCAATTTAACTACTGCGCCATGAGGCTGTAGTGTAGTTGCAGTCCTCACAGCAGCTGAGGAAAATGTTGATTCTCCCACCAACCAAATATTTTCATGAGCTAGTCTGATTTTGATGCCATGCATTTTCAAGTCATTTGGCCTTAAGTTGGCAATTGAAACCTGTGAGCTTTACAAAAATATGCTGTTGCTGGACAGGGAAAAAGGAACATCTAGAGCACAGGACAAGAAAATCACACACCCCGGCTTCCAGCAGAACCTTAAGCACTGCCTTAAAGTGAGATTGTAAAGCATGGGAGAAACCTGTTGTTATGGGCTATAAGAACTCTACTTTCTGTTTCTCTCACTTTGCCCGTTTATGGCTGTGGCGGATGCCCAAGTCACTCCTGTCAATCACAGCGGAACCTCATGTGCAGGAGCCAATGAGAGAACAGGAGAGGCAGAGGCAGAAGTTTTGTCAGTCAGTTAGAGAGTCAGAGAGAAGAAGGAGTGAGGTTTGCTGAGAGAGATAGAGAGATAGATAGTCAGAGATAGAGAGAGAATTATTACTAATAAATATACACTGGTTAAATCGAAAATAAGTAAACAAGAAGTGATCTAATGTGGAACATAAAATATAATATTTCAATGATTGTGATCTAATGACAATGAATGAAGATCACCTGTAATTCTGAGTTACCCTTTCATACCCTTTAATAAAACTAATTCTGTTATTGGCAGCAAGTGTGAGAGTAAAGTTCTTTACTGTGTGGATAATAGAAATCCACTGGTGGCAGTGAGAGAGAAAGAAGGAACGTCGCCAGCGTGGACCTGGGTTGAGGGAAACAAACAGGGTCATGGGGTGTACGTCACAATGGCACCGATTACTGGTTACATCTTAATGTCTGAGTGGATTAGAAATCTTTAGCGTATTTCACTCCGGTGTGCCTTATTAACCAAGAATATAAACTGAGTAATGGTAGATATGGTTTGTTTTGTAATTATAGTATAATTATGTTTGTATTGATGAAATTAATGTTACCGCCACACTACTGCTTCTATGTTCAGTGGAAATCTGTTTAGGTTGTGTGAAGGTGCCAAACCTGCAGGCACAAAGGAAACTGTTGTGAGAAAACTTGCATGTTTCAGTATTTCTGAATTTTGAGAGCCACGACACATTCCTGTGAACCAAGGCAATGGGTTTTTTTTTTTGTTTTTTTGTTTTTTAAAATTAAAAATGTAATGAATGAAAGAAAGGCAGAATGGGGTGGGGTAGAAAGATTCAGCTCTAACCATCTGGGAAGAGTCACAGTGAGTGAGCATCACAAAAAAGCAAAGCCCAGTCTATTAAGATCACATTAAATGGCTCACAAATTTCTCATTTTCGCAAAAACTGACAAGGGTTGCCTGCTGATTTATTATTCATATATGGAAAGATGCTTCCCTGAGAAGATTGTAAATACAATTTTGCCGGCCCAATCAGCCTCTTGGGTTTTCTGATGAAGTGATAAGCACAATAGAATTCAGCAGGATTAAGGGATGAAGTGGAAAATGAAAGCTGAGTTGTGTTTCTGTAAGTTGTCTTGCGTGAAGCAGCCACCGAGAGATAAGGAGAGCCGAATAATGTGTGAAAATATCTGCATAAACCCTTTTTCTAATAGACAACTGGAACTCCATCAGACCTGTGCTTCTGGAATGGATGATTCCAAATCTCAGTAGCAGTACTGGCAGGGTAATCCCATTAAAAGGAATTCATCTCATATTTATCTGGTGTATATGGTCTCTTTGCATTGAAAAGAGTGTCAAAAGCTTCTCCAGCTTAAAATGTTTATTTACAACTTTTCCCACTGGCATGTAGGATTTAATAAGTAAAATAGATTCTGCCCTGGTGCGCATACAACAAGGTTTGCATGTTGATGCTTTTGCACACACACACACACACACACACACACACACACACGTGTATATTTATGTGTGTGTGTGTATGTGTGTGTATGTGTATATATACACACACACACATACACACAAGTGCATATGCATATATATACATATAGATATATATACACACGTGTGTGCATGCATATATACACATATATAGATAAACACACACACACATGCACACCCATTTATACACATTTATATCCCATTTTCCCTCAAAGACCTTCAGGCAGCCTTCATGGTTCCTTCTAGTTTTGTCTTCAAACGAGTGGACTACTGTACTACTCTGAACAACCTGACCTCGATTTCAGAAGATCAGTAGAGTTAGGTCTCACTGGTAAAAAAGAGTTCTGTCTGAAAAACCCAGAGAGCTGCCTGCAGTCAGAGCTGACACCACTAGACGCTTGGAAGACCCAACTCAGTGTTACACCACTTCCTATGATGGGCATGTCTTTCTTTTGCCATCTGTATATGTATCAGTATGTGACCATAAATACACAGATCTTGGCTGATTTAGGAAACTAAGTAGGGTCTTGCTTAGTTAATCCTTGAGCAGGAGACCATCACAGTGAAGGCAAGGGTCCTCCAGGTAGGGATAAATAAAGTTTCTGCCCCAAACCCCAGAGTGTGACTGCTAATCAGATTTGAAAATGCTGAGCAAAACAGACCAATAAGCCCATCTTCCTAATTCTGTGCGGGAAGTTTGCCCGAATTCCAGTTTCCAGACTGAGTGAGCTTCATGCCAGGGTGAGACTAATTAGAGTCTAATTAGAGACTAATCTTCTATCTTCCCCAGCAGGTAGGAAGGGAGAGGTGGCTTTGCCTATTGTGGAGGATTCATGCTGGCCATGCAACCGGAGAGTCTAGGGAGGTCTTTCGGACTCCAGCAGTCCTGCTTCCTTACGGCCAGCATTCCTCCTTACTCCAGCCAAGAGAGGAACACTAGCATGTGCCCTCTTGGGAGCCTCTTTTATTTGTTTGATTGTCCTCCAGGAAGGACCAGAGCGAGGCCAAGGCCAGACCTCCAATCCCCAACCCAGAGATCCTACCCTGGGCGGTACCATGGTAGACAGTAGCAAAGGCCGCTGACAGGTCGCGGAGGACCAACATTATTGGCCTCCATCAAAAGGTCATCAAGCAGGTTGACCAGTGCCGTCTCTGTGCCATGACGGGGCCTGAACCCGGACTCAAATGGATTGACGGCGTTGATTTTCTCCAGAAGTGCCTGAGGTTTGTTGGTCAGCCACCACTCTCTCCACTAGTGTGCTAAGAAAAGGGACGTTGGCGATGGGTCGATTAATATTATTAATTAATATCATCTGCTGCAAAATTGGGCTTTTTACAGATCAGTCTAATGAGTGTCTCCTTGAGGGCAAGGGGAGCCCTGCCCTCAAGGAGAGACCCACAGATAATAGCCATTGCCCACTCTGTTGTTAAAAGTCTGGCCACTTTCAAGAGCCAGGTCCGGCAAGGGTCTAGTGAAGAAGTGGTGGCACTGCAACAATTAAGTATTCTGTCAACCTCAACTGATGTCACAGGCTTGAAACTGTGTTAGACTCACTGGGCAAGATGTTGCAGTCTGAGCTCAATCTACTGGTAAAGAAGAGAGATCCAGGTCCCAGCGGATGGCCCCCACTTTGTGTTTTAAAAAGGCTGCAAATTGGACACAGGAGATACAGTGGACCCTTGACTTACAGACGGCTTGACTTACAGACTTTTTGAGTTACAGACTTCTCTGGCCGCAAAATTTAGGTTTGACTTGCAGACTGAGATTTGACTTACAGACCAGAAAAAAACCAAAATGGAACAAAAACAGCCTGTTACGGGATTAATGCACTGTAGGTCAATGGAGACTTGACTTACAGACTTTTTGACTTGAGAACCGCCTTCCATTACGGATTAAGTTCTCAAGTCAAGACCCCACTGTACTACTGGGAGGCCTATCACTGTGAGGCCTATCACTGTGATTAACCGTGAAAGAGTTCCGCTTGATGGTTTCGGGCTTCGCTTATGTAGGAAGTGAAGTAAGATCTTCTTGCACCTTGCACTTTAGCTAAATAGATGTTAAACACATTTTTGCGGCTTTTAAGTTGGATATTGTCAGGGCCCATCTCCAAATGCTCTCTAGTCTCCTCCTATTTTGCTTCAACTAAAGGAAGGTGTTTCAATCTCTGTAAATCCCACCTGCAGTTCTCTAGCAGCTGTATTTAGGACACAATGAATGGCAGTCCCTATGTCTTCATCACACTCGCCCTTTACATATATACACCATGTCCCATGTGCTACACATAAAGATGCTATATTCAACTCCCAGCACAGAGGAGGCAAAATGGAAGACATTTTCCCGTCTCAGTGGGAATGGCTAAGCTTCAGAAATATCAAGGTTTAAAGACAGCTTATGCCTTTATGATCTCCCATCAAAGACTGCTTGACTCTGAACAGACAAGAGAGAGTTCCATCAACAAAACTAAACCTCTATCAAAATAACCACCTCTCCTGGTGGATATCTAAATGCCAAGAAATTGGTTCCCTGCCTGCAAAGGAGGACATTTTACTCGTCTCTTCCACATAAACGACATTGGTTCCCAGGAGTGATCAATGGAGACTGTATTTGTCATTGATCTTTTGCTGATTTACACACAGCTGATCTGCTGTGTTTTGTTTGACTTGCAGTTGTTCATATAAGATTTCAGTTTTGCAGAAATGATAGCTCTTTTCACAAAGGCTAGTTTGCAAACAAAATTGTAACCCACTTCTTTGGTTTAGATTTTATTGCCAGGCAGGGACAAAATGTCAATGGCTTTTTAAAAAAATTGTTGGTGGGATTTTGAGAGTGCTGTCTTCCTCTAGGGTTCCCTAATCGTCTTTTGCATACAGTGAATGCCATGGACAATTCTTTAAATGAGAAAGTCAAACAATTCATTTATTTTAAAAAGAAAAAAATTCTTTAGGCATATCATTATGGAAATATTCTTATTTCTTATTAATATTAAATATAATTGTTATCATGTTGATTTTCCCCCCTGAAGCCCACTGAAGGTATATAGAAATACGCTTGCAACTTTAGGAATGAGTACTATACTGTCAAATATAAATGACTACAGACAGATCATATACAGCAGAACAGGGGATAGCAACAACAGTTGTGAAAAGTTGCCCTTTAAAACCATAGCACAAATCACTTATTAAAAAAAATATATTGATTAATTGATCAATCAATTCTCTCTTCTTCCTTTACCGGGGTATCTTAGAGTCATGAATTTAGGCCTGACTGATAGTTTCATGACTTTTGCAACCTTATGGCTGAAATTCTGTGGATATTCATAGGGATGCATGAATATCATCTGCTTTAATTTGTGGGTCCAAATGATTTATCTTGCAAGTTACAGTTGATTTGCTTTGAGTCAATTTGTGCCCACCCACTTCAATTTGTACTTAAATATTCTGAAGGTTTGTATGTATTGGATTGAGATCTATAGCTGCCAAGAAGAAGAAGAAGAAGAAGAAGAAGAAGAAGAAGAAGTTCTAGTTCTTTCTTCCACATAAAAATGAAAGCAAGCTTAGTAGGAATCTCTCTCTATTCTCCAAAATGCTGCCCTCAAAAAAAATGGCCACCAATCACATAGATGGAGGAATTTCCTCCCATTGGTACTGAACAGCCAATTTCTTTCTGCTCTGGGCTTCCTAGTTCTGTTATAGTACTGTATTACTTTTGTTTTCCCAGTTGCAGGGAAAATATAATTTCCCCTTCTTTTCCCCCTAATACATATACTAGCTAAATCTCAGCCAGTTTCAGACACTCAGTCTGTGCTCTTGAAAATGCTTTCCTATTCATCTTGGTTTTTCCTAAGCTAAAACTGTCACCTTGTTCGTACTTACCTGGACATCCTACACAACAAAATTCAATATCCTATACATCAGGGCAAGGATGTGACCGCATAGCAACTAAAGATATAAATCCTTAATTGTCTTTGCAGGTGAAGGTGGGTGATTCTGTGAGCAAGCACGGAAATAGCAGAAAAGACTGATGGTAAGAAAAATGCAAACTTATTTAATGCTTTAAATTGTAAAATGGCCTGAAAACTAGGGAACAGTCTTCTGAGTTTTCTGCAGTTCTCTCACTTGTGTGAGAGCATAAATAAATAAATAAATAAATAAATAAATAAATAAATAAATAAATAAATAAATAAATAGCCAAGATTTGTTGAAGCATTTATTTATTTATTTATTTATTTATTTGTTTGTTTGTTTGTTTGTTTGTTTGTTTGTTTGTTTGTTTGTTTATTACACAAAAGACAGAAATTTCTGCAATTGCAAAAACCTCAGAATACTGTTCTCTAGTTTTAGGACCATTTTACAATTTAAAGCATTGAATACATTGTTTGCATTTGTTTTACAATCGGTCTTTTCTGCTCTTTGCAAGCTTGCTGTGTGTGCATCCTTTGCTTCTGAAGGAGAAAGGATCATGGACAAAAATGCAGAGTTTAAAATTGGGGTGGATGATGTGTGTGGCCATGTTTTGGCTGCCAAAGGCTCCCAAGGCCCTCTCAGTTTTTAAAAAGAGAAAAAAAAAATGAAAACAAACAAACAAACCCAATTTTCTGCTTCTAGAGGTCTCCAGGAACAGCAGTTTTAGTTCAGTTTGGGGACTGTCTCCTAGCCCTACTTGTGGAATTTTTTTTGGTCTGTCTAAAAACTTCCTGTTGCCTTTTAAAGTTGGCATACGCTGGCAGAATCCATCCGTCTCATCACATCGGGCATGCAAGCAATGTAGTAGAATGCTGCTTTGACTGCTTCAAGTTCAGACCTTCCATATGGAAAAATGATGAACTGGCTCACATGGTAAAGCAATGTATATATGTATTTTTTTTTAATGTCTTGCTTGAATGGCACCAACAAACTACACAACATCAAAATGACAATATTCAGGCTGGCTTTGTATGATGTGGTATTCGATGCATGCCCATTATTTTTTTCCATTCCCTGATGCTACATCAGGTTTTGACTGGCGCCAGTGATGGAGGGTGCTGGACGGGACCCAGGTTTAAGTCCTCCCACGAGTCATGCATCTCACTGCATGACTGTAGGTCAATGACCCTTTGACTTGCCCAACCCAGCCTAACCTAATCTACCTTGCAGGATTTTCATGAGGATAAAAGGGGGGAGGAGGACAACCATATAGCTTATCAGGCAATACATTCTTATTTCAAATGCTTTTCTATTTGTTAAAGTCTTCAGTCTGAATTTTTCAGTCTGTATTAAAGTCTGCAGTCTAAAATATACTTGCGTAGCATATAAGAATACACTGGCTTAAGGTCTTTGGAAGAAAAGCAGGATATAAATGTTAAATCACTAATAATGAGAATAATAGTAACAGAATTAAATGATGGCTGCAGTTTCATTAAATTTACTGAACACACAATGAACTTTAATTTTCGTTGTCATTTAGTTGTGTCCGACTCTTCATGACCCCATGGACCAGAGCATGCCAGGCCCTCCTATATTTCACTGCCGCCTGGAGTTGTGTCAAATTAATGTTGGTTGCTTCGATGACACTTTCCAACCATCTCATCCCCTGTCATCCCCTTCTCCTCTTGCCTTCACACTTTCCCAACATCAGGGTCTTTTCCAAGAAGTCTTCTCTTTTCATGAGATGGCCAAAGGTTTGGAGCCTCAGCTTCAGGATCTGTCCTTCCAGTGAGCACTCAAGGTTGATTTCTGAATTGATAGGTTTGTTCTCCTTGCAGTCCAGGGGACTCTCAAGAGCCTCCTCCAGCACCACAATTCAATAGCATCAATTCTTTGCTGGTCAGCTTTCTTTATGGTCCAGCTCTCACTTCCATACATCACGACAGGAAAAACCATAGCTTTGACTATTCAGACTTTTGTTGACAAGGTGATGTCTCTGCTTTTTAAGATGCTGTCAAGGTTTGCCATCACTTCCTTCCCAAGAAGCAGGCATCTTTTAATTTCATGGCTGCTTTAATTTTAGGTAGTACCTAATTTTAGGTAGTCCTGGGAGTTTGAACAGTTGCAATGTTAAGTGAAGTTTAATGAAGTAACTCCTATGGAAGTCAATAACCCCGATTTCTGAGTAACTATGCAAGTTCAGTTGGGCAAAAGCCCCACTGGAATCAAACGACTATATACAAGATTACAGCATTTAGGGAACAAATTTTGAAATATGGAAAACCCAATTTATAAATGTGACATGTTTAGGGGCAAAATCCTATGGCAGATCCCAGTGGAACTTATGTCTGAATAGGTATACAGTATGTAGAAGAAACTGTAAGTTAAATCAGCTAAACTTTATGGTGCAGGTTAGAATCAAATGAAAAGTCTACATCTGACAAAGACTTTATATACTGTATTTTACTCCTTCTTAATCGACTGGTAATAGGCATACCACTGGAACCTTTCAAGCAGCAAGAAAAGGCCATTGTCTTCTAAATGTTTTTTAAATGTTACATTTAGATTTTTACTTCTGCAATTCAAACAATCATTTTCATCTTTCCCGTAAAGTAAGTATTTAGACATGGGGAAAAAAACAACCCACACTTCACTGAACAATTCATTTCCAGAAATGTAGGCACAACACTTGGTAATTTGCATTGTAATTACTTACAAAAAAAGTTTAATTCACTTTGTTACTATAACTCATTTGTCAAACATAATTAAAATGACCCCAGGTAGAAGGTTAAAGCAGCTCAGTCAATTTGAACAGAGTGAAATCCAGACTTTTTCAGCAGAGAAACTGCTTAAGAGATTTTAGTTGATGGGCGACACAAAAAAACATAATTGTTTTTTACAGAATAACAAGTCTGAAAGTATGTACGAGTACCAAAATCTTAATCCTAGGAACAGTAACAATAACAGCAAAAGTAATGGTATACCATGACCAATGGTATACAATGATGGTTATAAACTCATCTTGAGTGTAACAAGAATTTGATGCAGTAGATTTGATGCAAGGAAGAGAGGAAAAGATGCAATGTAATAAAGTCTCACCATTCCAAAGTGACCCAGTTTATATTGCTTCCTGTTGCTAATGTAGCCATACCCAAAGTGTTCATGTTTTCATTCCCTAAAATATCGGATCCATCTGCAGTCAGAAGGATGCTGCTGAATATTTTTAATTAACTCTGTATCCAGCCTTCCACCTTTCTTCCTGGATAAGTGGTGTGTGTGTGTGTGTGTGTGTGTGTGTGTGTGTGTGTGTGTGCGCGCGCGCGTGCGTGCGTGCGTGCGTGCGCGCGCGCGCCATGCTAACCTTTCCAAGAGGTGGAGCACTATAACCTATGTAAGTATATGTATGGTTGGTTGAGAAAATGGAGTCTGTTGAATGTCTTAGATCTTCCTCTCCTCAATACTCTTCACCAGCTTTCATTTGAGTATTGATGAAAATATCAGTTTCCCACCTCCAGAAATTGTCACATAATGCTGTCGTGCATTTTGGAGAAATAACATATGTATGAAACCCTACATTTTTTCATACATTTTCAAAATGTACATTTTGCCCATGCTGATGGTTAAAACGGTGTATAGCTGAAAAATACGTCCAAACACACTTTAATAATGAGGAAAATTTGTACAAATGTGCCTGTATTGATATGCATGTACTCTTTTTTTAAAAACAAAAACAAAAAGTTATCAGTTTCCTCACAGAAAACAACAAGCACTCCAAACCAACGTGATGAAAACTAAGATTGAAGGAATCAGTACTAACAGCAAATGTTGACTCTGCCAAGAAAAAGATGAAACTGTGTCACACCTCATGTGCAAATATCCAAAGACTGTCCAAAGATTGCACAGATTACAAAATTAGGCATAACAGAGTGGCAAAATTAATGCAGTGGTCACTATGGGAACATCAAGTAGAGAAGATGTCAGAAAATGACAAGTCAAGATCTTGTGGAATTTCCAGATCCAAACTGATACTTTGAACATGACACACTAGACACAACAGTAATAGAATGAAGAAATGTCTAGATCATTGATATTGCAATTCTACTGGATGCTAGATTTTAAAATAAAGAATTGGAAAAACTAACAATATACAGATCCACATCTTGTTTGTGAATGAAACACACTTTAGTGGTCCCCATCATCACCAGAGCTTTAGGAATACTGTTAAGAAATTTCACGCAGTATCATAAACGGTTGTAGAATCAATAAATAATATCATCAGAGCTAAAAAAAACTCCAGAAATATTACGAATAGCATATATAGTATGTCAATATTTAACAAATACTTAGGTTTTTGGTTACGCAATGAAGCTCTGGTGAACTCTATGCCCAAGAGGGTTAAGGCAGTGCTGGAAAATAACTATGGCCACACAAAATATTGGCACTTTGTGCCCAATTTGGACATTGTCACTTAAGGGTGTTCTCACTTTTGTTGCCAGCAGTTTAAACATTAATGGCTGTGTGTTGCGTTATTTTGAGGGGACAGCACATTTATACTGTTATACAAGCTGAATACAGTGGCGCCCCGTATAGCGAGGTTAATCTGTTCCGGATTAACCTTCGCTATGCGAAAACATCGCTGTACGGGCAAGGAAAGCCTATTGGAACGCATTAAACTTAGTTTAATGCGTTCCAATAAGCATCCAAACTTACCCCTCCAGCGATGTTTTCGCGTCCGGCGGCCATTTTGGAGCCACCGATCAGCTGATCGGTGGCTCCAAAATGGCCACCGGATGACCCGAAATGGCCCCCTATCAGTGTTTTCGCGCCCTCCCCTTGCTTACGGCCGCGGATGACCCGAAATGCCCCCCCGCAGCGTTTTCGCGACCTCCGTAAGCAAGGGGAGGGCGCGAAAACACTGATAGGGGGCCATTTCGGGTCATCCGGCGGCCATTTTGGAGCCGCCGATCAGCTGATCGGCGGCTCCAAAATAGCCGCCGGACGCCCCAATCGTCGCAAAGCGAGTGCGGCGATTGGGGCAGATCCGTATAGCGATCCCCAAAAAGGGATTGCTATACGGATTCTTCGTTAAACGGTGCGCTCGTTAAGCGAGGCACCACCGTACTCACTGCTTTACATTGTAGCCAAGTGTCATTTCTTCAGTGTTGTCACATGTCTGTCTATCTGTTTGTTTACATACATAGCATCTCAATTTCAGTTATTTGCCCTTTGTTACTGTGTGTGCTCTGCAGACATGATGAGGAACTCACACACATTAACAGAGTATATATGGAGAGAGGTTATTTGAACTTTGGTGGCAAAATATCTAGGTGGATTACATCCTGCAGCTTACACATGATGATTCGTAAAACTATCCCTCTGGATTCTTTTGTCAAACATACAAGACTAAAAATATACTCAATGACTGCAATGGGGAATGGCAAACAGTATTGCAAAGCTTCTAACAGAGAATAGATTCACTCATAAATGACAACCATCCAATACAGGCAAAGCAAATGAGGCAAATAACTAGATGAATAAAATACAGATCCATAAACCAGGCTTTGCTCAGTGTGGAGACAGGGACATGTGCTATAATAGTGAAAGCTGGGAGGATTCTATGGTCCAGAATATTCACAGTATATAACAGGTAGAATTCAGTTTGTGGACATTTTCGGATTAGGGACTAGGGAAACGCAAGGATCTGGGGCTCATCATATATAGATACAGGACTTCCAGAAAATAAATAATGGTTTCAAAGATATTTGTTCTTGGATTTTTTTGAGCCTTCCCAATGAAAGGCTGTGATGTGTAGAAGCTCCAGTTACCACTGCAAGAGTGAGGAACCTTAGTAAAGATGTCTGACTGGGATGAAAGACTGGATTCTAGAACTGGGATTTTTAGAAGACATGATTGAGGTCTTCTGGCAAAAATCTTGGACTCTGCAGTTTGACTGTAATCTTCTACTTAGGATTGATCTCAGCAAACGTCCCACTTACCAAGTGATTTCAGAATGATTTCTGCAATGGAACCAGCCAGAAGCTGTAAAAGATTTGGAGTCACAGGAAAGCTCCAAGAGCAAGATTATGAAGAACTTCCAGGAATGCACAAACCAAGCAAAAAGCATGGACAGTTGCATCCAAGACCAATCGTCACTGTTCTCTATGACTTTTCATATGGTTCCCCAAAAAGGAGAACTGTACTGTAATGGAGTTAGCTTCCTGCATCTTGGATCTAGAAGTTTTGCAGCAAACACTATAGCTTAATCTGCAGAACTGGAAGGGACCCTGCGGATCATTTCTCAGACTTGCAGTAAAAATTATTTGTCCTAGTTTTCAAGGGTATGTGGCAAGAAACCGTTTTCAGATGTTGATTCAAATCCCCTGGGATGTTCCCTTTTTACAAAGATTTGCATGGAAGATGGGGATCCAGAAAAAAAGTGGTCCAGTTGAGTTCATACCTTGAATACAAAGTGAAATAAAAGCATATCATTAGGGGGAAAAATAGCATTCCTGGAAAAGAGGTTCTCTTCTCCCTCCCCAATTTCCTTGGTGTCTCTCAAACTGATTGGTTATGAAGCTACCCAGCAGCCTTCCTCCAGGCTCACAGTGGGTGTTTAATCTTAACAGGAACACTATCATTTTAATGTTCTCTCTTGCTGTATGTGCATTTTGCTTTGTCATCACTTTGGTGTCGTTCATTAGCATGACATTCTCTCAACGGGTACTGTATATTAGTGCTTAGAAAAGAAATGCCACCTGAATGCAGATAGCCCTCTGCAAAACAAAACAAACACATAAGGAGCCATCTTTTTTTTTGCTACCAATTTCTGACCTTAAGAAAAATCTCCCAATCATGCTTGACAGAATATTGTGCACCCGGTCACCCCCAGCAGAGCAGTCAGTTTTGGAATTTAATTTCACTATTTATTAGATTATCTCAGCTTCTGCACATCATTTGCATTCCTTCCCCTGGCAATTAAATCATTCCTGGCTTTACACCTCCCTAGTAAGGCAGTCCCTACATATGTAATGTTGTGATGAAGTGTACCTTCAGATTTCTGCCTGCTCATCTATATTGTAGTCTACCTAAACTATGCTAACAGAGTTTATGTAATCTGTAATGCTTATCCTATTCGGCAATGCCATCCAGATCTTGAAAAGTTACTTTTTGAAAGTAATTTTGTTGTGTTTTCATTATAGTGAAAGAGCGGAGTAAATAAACTGTTTTACCTTTGAATTTTCTGAACTGGATCTGTTAGGGAGGAAATACCTGGGAGATGCAGTACAGTACAGTACAATATTTGTGACGCTTACATCTGGTAGTGCCCCAAAAATCTTGGCTTATATTAAGCCCATCCTTGTGTGTTTCTAGCATGTGTATATAACTGACTAGAGTAGACATGTTATAGATGGGTGGTATATAAGTCTAATAAATAAATAAATAAATAAATAAACAAACAAACAAACAAATAAATACATACATACATACATACACACACACACACACACACACACACACACATACATGCATGCATGCATACATACATACATACATACATACATACATTACATTACATTACATTACATTACATTACATTACATTACATATTTTATTTCAGTTTTCAGTCTCTGGATTCTTGTCTATGAAAGCTCAAATTAAAAAAAAAAATACAGTGGTGCTCCGCTTGACGATAATCCGTTCCAGCAAAATCGCTGTAGAGCGAAATTGTCATCAAGCGAAATAAAAAACCCCATTGAAATGCACTGAAAACCGGTCAATGCATTCCAGTGGGGGAAATACCTCACCGTCCAGCGAAGATCCTCCATAGGGCAGCCATTTTCAGGTGCCTGTCTTGTGAAAAATCCATCCTGAACACAGCGGGGAGCCATTTTGCACAGTGGGTGGCCATTTTGAAAACCCGACGATCAGCTGTTTTTTATCATTGTTAAGTGAAAAATCAGTTCCCGAAGCAGGGAACCGATTGTAGTCAAACGAAAATCGCCCATAGAATCATTGTTTTGCGATCGCCCATGGCTGTCTAAAAACAACAACCCCACAACCCAGCCTGCTCTTGCCCCATTCACATTGCCCCTGCTCTCTTCCTACTGTCCTGCCCCTTCCCACTACCCCATTGTTTCCCTACCTTTTCCTGCCATTGTCTCCTCTTCGTCGAGTGTCGTGGCCATCTCAAGAGCCCCACTGGAGGCCTGGGACCATCAGTGCATGTCCTTGTCTCTCAGCTGGTAAGGGGGGACATGCACAGATGGCCTCCACCCAGCTTAGGAAGAAGAGGAAGCAGCAGGAAAAGGTAAGGAGACAACTATGGGAGTGGGGAGGGGGTTAGTGGGAAGGGGGCAAGGGCCAGACTGTGGGAGAGCAATGAACCATGAGGTTCATAAATCACCCCAAAATTGATTGGTTTGGGAAAGTTTGTGTTTTCCAGTTTGGATGAACCCGAACTGATCTGAACCAACAAATAAGCGATTTTGGATGAATCTCCTTTGTTTTTAGCTTTGATCTCATCTCTAATTGTAGGTTTATAAGAACCAAATATTAAAGATGTATGAATTATAACTGTTATTTTTAAATATATGTATGCTCCAGGGTTCATTGCTCATTATGGAGAACTGTTCAAAGGTTCTCAATCAAGCAATGAAGTAAAGGGGGAAGGAATGTGACAGAACCCTAGCTAATGTTGCCATGGCAACAAGAGAAATAAGATAATTGGCTGGGAAAATGCAGAAGGTGAGCCAACCCAGAAGGACCTGCTGGAGGTGGAGCCAATAATAAGAGGTGGAGAGAGAGGAGTTAATTTGTATCTGGGAGATGGAAGTTGTATTTTAACAATGGGTTGTAACTCAATATGAATTTAAACTGAACTTTGTTTATTTTTCCAGTTGATTTGTTGTTTAGTTGTTAAGTTGTGTCCGACTCTTCGTGACCCCACGGCAGGTTGATATGTTGTAATAAAGAACATCTCATATTTTTCATTTTAAAACCACTTGGGTTGTATGTCTAAGGCTGAAGACAAGCCTTTTAAAGGAAGGTTATTTTCAAAGTGGCAAGCCTGGGTGAGGGCTGGTCACAAATGTGCTTATTCAATTATTGAAATTCCCATTTTAAACTTGGAGCTTTCAATATGCTGAAGCATGCCTGCAGTAGACAGCTTGATGTGCACGATATTAAAGAGAGCACAGCATTCCCACATTATTTTGGGGAATGCTGGCTACAGTTGGAGAATAATAAAATCCCAGTCCCTTTGACACCACACATTTCACAAATTCTTTTCAAATTCTTAAATTCTTTTTAATGTTTTAGGAAGAGGGTTAATAAAGGTCAGCTGAAGTCTTTTAACAAACTCTGGTTTGAATCACCCTTATTCAAATACTTGATTTCATGCCTTTTTTTTTGTTCTTTCCCAGTCTCAAGAGTTTAGAGCCACATTACATGCTATGGTTTCATATCAACAAATTACTCTGTACAGTGAAAAGTACTGTATTTTTCTGTGTATAAGACTATACTTTTGTCTAAAATCTTTAGACTAAAAATTGAAAGTCATCTTATACACGGAAGTAAACTGAGGAGAGAACAAAAACAAGTGGAGGGGAAAGCAGGGATCAATGCTATCCTGTAGTGCTTTGATCCCTTTCCCCCACCCTTGCTAAACCCCACTTAGATTTCTTAAAATCAGGAGGTGAGGCTGAGGAGCCTGACGCTGAGAGAGGCCCAGAAGGAAAAGACACGAAATCAGGCCTTCTCGGCGGTGGCTCCTCGCCTCTGGAACTACCTCCCTTCAGAGATTCATGCGGCCCCTACGCTGGGAATCTTTAAAACCCAATTTAAAACATGGTTGTACATCGAGGCCTTCCTTCCAATCAATACCTGATTTCTTTTCTATTCCTTCTTATTTTATTCTCACTCTATTTTATTGTAACTGTATCAAATGAATATCTAATGTTCTTGTGTTTTATTGTTTTATCCTATACTGGAAGCCGCATAGAGTGGTCGAGTAGACCAGATAGGCGGGGTATTAATTAATTAATTAATTAATTAATTAATTAATTAATTAATTAATTAATTAATTAATTACATAAATAAATAAATAAATAAATAAATAAATAAATAAATAAATAAATAAATAAATAAATAAAATTTTGGATTAGAAAAATATGGTATGTCTATGTATATTAGAAAAATATATACAGAAAAATATGGTATGTCTTTTAGTCTTGTAGAAAATTTCTTTGAGAGTAGAAATGATGACGTGGTGGGTACGTAGCTGGGGGAATAGAATTATGTCCATTGGCTTTGAGCTCCACATTTCAAGGACCTGTTTTCACAGAATCAGTGCATGTGTGAAGGGCATTCTAACTTAATTTTGAACCCTCGCTTGCACACCTCTACGCAACACATATGGGCAGCCTACGGGACTTTGGGTCAATAGATGTTGTCTGCTGTACATGTCAAACCTTAAGCCTTTCGAGTTTGGCCCAGTAAGCATAATTCTGATCCTCCCCTTTCCTGCATTTGTTTCCAGACCTCATTAACAGCTGCACAAGACAATTCGGGAAGGTGTGATTCATTCCGTCAGAAGATTTGTATGCCATTTTTCTGGCAAAAAGCTTTTAAGCTTTTAACTTGACACAACAACCAGCAGAATAAAAAAAAGCAAGCAAACAGAAATTAAAAGAATTACTTTTCCATAACAATAATAAATAAAAATGCAATCACCCGATTCAGCAGCCATTAAAATATCTGTATACTATATTGGGCATAGAAATAGTATAATGCATTCAGTTTATCTACTGAAATAAAGACTAAAAACTTGAGCGAGCCAGACAGACCTTTGTTGAAGGATTTATTTATGAACATGATAGGCAGAATGAAAAGGAGTTCCCAGGGAGGGCCAGGCAGAAGAAGGGCCCACCATCACCTGGGTTTTAAAGGACCTCTGCATATGTACAGAGTGTGCAATCTGTAGCCTGCATAATTAAACTGTACCCTGTATACAGTAATGAACTCTTAAACTGCCCAGAGACAGCTTAAAGTACTATGGAGTAGTGTATAAGCAACGTGCATTGCTCAGAATCATAGAACAGTGAAGTTGGAAGGGACATATAAGGCCATCAAGTCCAACCCCCTGCTCGATGGAGGAATACAAATCAAGGATATCTGCCAGGTGGTTGTCTAAGTTTCTATTGAATGCCTCCAGTGTTGGAGCACTCACCACCTCTTGGGGTAATTGGTTCCACTGCCTTACTGCTCTAACAATTAGGATGTTTTTCCTGACATTCAATCGAAATCTGGCTTCCTGTAATTTGAGTCTATTATTGCATGTCCTGCACTCTGGAATGATTGAGAACAGATTCTGCCCCTCCTCTGTATGATAGTCTTTCAAGTATTTGAAAAGTGTTATAATATCACCCATCAGGCTTCTTTTCTCAAGGCTAGACATGCCCAGTTCTTTCAGTCTTTCCTTATAGGACTTGGTTTCCAGCCCCCCGATCATCCTTGTTGCTTTAGGGGTTTGTGTATGTAGTTTCTCCACATACCTGGGTTCCCAATTGTTGGAACTGTTATTTTTTACTTGCAGATGGCAGCAGTCTAATGTTGAGTTTGTGATTATTACGGAAGAATAAACTCTGATTGTAAAGCAAAAAAATAAAATGTACTATTAATTATCTTTAAAGATAGAGATAGGGCTGGTGGAGAAAGAACCCTGAACTTTAATACAGAAGTCATTAAGCCTGGCTTCTATGTATGCAGCTCTGGAGACAGCAATTTCTACTTCTCTTAGTCTAGTCAAGATGGAGGGAAAAAAAGGAAAGAAGTTTAAGAGTGCCACGCTGCATCCAGGAGAGAGAGTAGAGAGGAAAACTTGGTTGTCTATCCACGTACTGCTGCCCACCCCTTCTGCCTCTTTACATCACTTGTTTACATGCCTATGGTGCTCTATTCTGACAGCAATTTAGTTCTTGAGTTCTTCTGGTGTATGTGTGCGGGCACTGGGGAAGTCATCAGAACTCCTTCATCAGGAAAGACTTGGTTGCCAAAAGTGAGCAGGAATGAAAAACATGCCTCTGAAGAGAGCTCTTAAAGGGAGGGCGAAAAAAAGAATAACCCAGCAAAGAATAAAATGGCACCCTGAAAGACATGGAAACAAGTGTATGAAGTAAATTATATTTGAGCACTTGTGTAAAATGGGTCTCTTGAAAGTTCTATTAAGTATTTTATCTGCCTCTTTCTGTACTATTGATGATAACTCACTGTCAGAATGTACTTTTCTGGCATACACAGATTCTGAATTATAATAGCTGAAGGATCCTCAGACCAAATGTATTATTTGCATTTCCTGGTAAGGAACAGAGCACTAGATTACCAGCTAGGGCAGTTTCCTGGGCTATGTGTTGTCGTTATGTGCTGTTGCTTCTGAATTATGGTAGCCTTTGAAGGCAGGTGGAATATTCAAGAAATGACTTACTGTTGCTACCGCTAATCAGTCTTCAAGTGGCAATTTAAACCGAAGTCTTTTGAGTTCTAGTCCACTACTCTCAATGGGTGCTGTAAATCGGGTTAAGAGTTAGAGTCAAGGAAGACCACTACCCTGAAAGCCAAGGCTTTCAAAATTTTTTTAGCATTCTGCATTTTTTGCAAGAACAGGACTTCAAACTAGTTACGAACATTTAGTTACTAATAAGTAGTTCCTTTGCCTGCCCAGCCTGGAATAACGAGACAAGATACAATCAAGTGGTTAAAACTAGGGCCAATATACTTCATTAAATTATTAACGCTTTTAATTTCTAATTCTATAAGGGGGGCTGTCGTAGTGCAAAACAGGTCTGAGACCACTGTCAATCTTACTTGACCAGTCCAGACCTTTTCCCAGTGGAATCCTAAGCCAAAAATGAGGGCGCTGTTCTCCATCCCAGCACCCTCTTGGCCATACTCACCAAAGGCATAAAGCCTAGCTTTGGGACCCCAATTGAACCACGTCCCCTGGGGTCCCCTCTTTTCCCCTCCCCTCAGCAGAACCTCACTTACTAAAGTTCTGAGGGGAAGGGAGTCAAGCCCACACTGGGTGTATCCTCTGTAAATCCCCTGCTTCTATCCTGCTTTGCACGACCTGCTGTTGCGACTTATTTAAAGTGGTGTTCCATTATTAAAGGACCCCAAGCGCTGAGCGTAAATAAGAATAGGATGGGCAAAAAAACAAACAAAAAAAAAAACACCTGCACCCGAAGGCCAATGTAGGTGCAGGTCAAAAATTCCCATCTGGCCCTGACGTGACCAGCTATTTTCATTCTTAGTACATGGCAGGGTGGGTGGAAAGCAAACTAAGACAGGGAAAAAGGGTTGCGCAGGAAAGGGCAGCCTTCTTAATGGCTTGCCCTTAGCCCTGCCTGCCATCCTCCCAGCATTCCCTGCATCATCTCTCCAGACAGTTGGGCAAAGGAGCCCCTTCACGGACGCTGCACGCCATTCAAAGGTAACTTTCCTAATGATTATGGTATGTTCCATTGTGATTATAACTGACTGAACGATAACTTTGCTACTTCTGTGATGTACCTGTAATGTTTTAATTAGTTACTGGATAGTGGGCCTCACGAAACAGTGGAGAGGAATATTACATAGTTCAAGGTCTGCTGTTTTCTGCTTTATGTAGATGTTGATATAACAGCGATGTAGACAGGAGAGAATTCTGATTTTTTTAAAAAAAATAATTAGAAAGATTTATTATTTTTGTTACATTTGAGGAGCAAAAAAGACAATAATTACTTATGAGAAATTGTTACTGTAACATAAAATAAGTTCTTAGAGGGCTTGAGGTTATTTAGTTGCTTTTCAACAGTAACTTTCCAAACTCTGCTTTTTCACTCATATAAATAGATTGTTGTTTTTTCTCATTCCCTTTGTTCAATCTGATCTTGCCATGGCCTGTGACTATGTTTTACTCTTCAGTGGCACACAATCTAGCTTGCAGGTCTGAAATGGCATCCAGAAACACAAACTTACCGTTGTTTTCCTCTATGACTGCTACCTATAATGTACCAGTAAAAGTTTCTTTGCTAGTATAGAATACTTCATGTCTCATTTGCAATATTATTTTCATGAAGCATCATTTTTATAGCAAGATCTAACTTAGAAAGAATCTGGCAGATTGTAATATAAAACAAATAATGTGGAAGAAAGTTATTCCCTTGAGTATTTATGCAAAAGAAATCAGCCTTTATGAGTAACTTGAAGTGTTGTTAATCCCTGTTAGAAAATTTGGTTTATGAGTTCTATGTTTCTTAAATCAAGTTTGGAAAAAAGATATTAATTCTTTCAGTCACATTAATAACAACAACAACAACAATGTGCTGACTTATGGAAAACCTTTCTAGAGTTTTCTAAGTAGAATGTACTGAGAAGTACTTTAGCATTCCATTTTTCTGGTGGCACTCTGGGATAGCACAGGTTGTCCAATGCTAGACAGGCTGGCCCTTCTCCCAGTGGGGAAATCAAACTCCCAAGCTCTGGTTCCACAGCCAGATACCCAACTCACTGAAATATTGATACTTTTAGTCACTTTCCTCTATTTCTTTCCTCTGCTTGGTTTGCAATAGATAAAATATATGCAAGTAATTTCAATATTGGTAAAAATGGGTGCCGATGCGTTTAGTTACCTGACTTCAGTTCTTTACTTGGGTGCATGTACAAACAGAAGCTGATGTGTGAGGAGAAATCAGCAACAAGAGAAGTCATGAGAAATCATCCTGAGCAGTGCTCCTCAAAATTTTTCGAAACGCGGACGGGTTTTACATGCGGGTGGGGGGGCGGCATCTATGTGTGCATGGGTGGTGTGTGGGTGCATCCATGCGCATGTGGGTCTGTGCATGCATGAGGAGGCCATGTGTGTCTGTGTGTGTGTCTATGCACGTGTGGGCGGGGCGTGCATGCATATGTGTGTCCATGGGCAGGGTGTGCATACATCTGTGTGTGTATGTGGGGGGCCTACGTGCATGCATGGGGGGCATGCATGCATGGGGGAAGATCTGTCTCCAAGGCCTGGTCCTGCCAAGGCTATGGCCTCTGGTCTTGAGGATGTATGTATATCTTCACTGTTCCCACCATCAATACATAAACTACAGTAGTGTAACAGGTTGCCTCCTTCTTTTTCCCCTCACCAACAATCTCAGCTGCACTCTGAAGAAGCCTCGAACTATCCTCAAAGCAATGGTTGATATACTTACAGAAAGGAGGAGAAAGACACTCTAGGTCAGGGGTCTGAAACATGTGGTCCGGGGGCCAGTTGCGGCCCGTGGGACAATAGTTTGTGGCCTTGCCTTAATATGAAAGTTTAAGGAGCGGGAGCAGCGGCGGCGGCACCTACTTGGTGATTGTGGGGCTTCTTCTCCACCTTGTAGGGTCTGGGTCCTGCCTGCCCCCGAAGCGCCCATGTGTCCAGAAGGGGAGCCCTCTCTCTGCCCGGCAGTCTTCTCCCCCAGGGGTTTGGTGCCACCAGGGCTTCTGCTTTTAGGTGTCTCTCTCTCTCCCCCCGTTCTTTGCGGGTCACCTGTGAAGGCTGCTGCTGCTGTTGCCTCATCCTCTCTGCACTTCTCCTTCCCCCCGCCTGGCGCTGCTCCACTCCCTGCCCAGATTTATTTATTTATTTATTGACTTATTATATTTATATCCCACCCATCTAGTCATTCGACTACGCTGGGTGGCATACATCATACAAAATAAACAATTAAAATAACCTCAGTGCCATGGGAGGGGCTGCTGCTGACAGAACAGCCTTCTCTCTCGCGCTCCCCTCCCCCCCATCTCCCTGAGCCACACTGGGCAAGACTGCAGCATCTTGCCAGAGTGGGAATCAAGAAGCCCCAGGAAGCCCCATTAGCCCTTGGGTAGGGGGGAGAGATTACTCTGCTGAGGGGGCCAGCCTCACAGAAGGAGTGCATGCACCTGCTAGGGGTGTGTGTGTGTGCACGCAGGGAGTAGAGGAGCGCCAGGCGAGGGGAAGGAGAAGCGTAGAGAGGAGGAGGTGACAGCAGCAGTAGCCTCACCAGGTGACCCGCGAAGAGCTGGGGGGGAGGGAGACCTAAAAGCAGAAGCCCCAGTGGCTCCAAACCCCTGAGGAAGAAGACTGCTGGGCAAAGAGAGGGCCCGCCTTCTGGACACACAGAGCCACATTTCAAATTTTTGCGGACCCCTTCTCCTTTGATGTGCAAGATGCCCCTCCTGTGCTTCAAATGGAGCCCATTGACCTGTAGTGCGACTCTGAACTCAAAACGAAATTCAGGGAGGTGAGTGGAAAAGCAGACAAGCTTGGGCAGTTTTTGAGAGAATTGACCCCCAGCTTCCCTGAGCTTTCCTGAATGTTCAAGTGGACCATGTGCCTTTTTGGGAGCACACACTTGTGTGAAAAGCTCTTCTCCACCTTGAACTTCAATAAGTCCAAGTACAGGTTGTGGCATCCACCCTCGTGCCTCTTGCTTGACCGTCAAGCCTCAGAGCACGTGAAGGCAAACAATCCCCTCTTTTACACTGCTGCCACCAGGTGATCTCTAAATCACCATTACTTCAGGAAGATGAAGATTCAATTCCGCACTTAAAAATCTTTTAACTATAACTTTTGTTTATTGATTACAGAAATTGATAGTGATTCATTAATATCTTCTTTAAGTAAATTTATTAACAACAATCTTTTATTTGATAATACACTCCTAACTCTAATTACCTCTCAGATTTCCCCAAACTCCACACTCTGTTCCCTTCTCCACTCTCTCACTCTACTCATCTCTCTCTCTCTGACCATCTCTCTCAGGATCTGCCTCTTATCCTCTTTCTTGGCTCTGCCTCTCAGAGACATGAATATGCATGAACAATGACATAACAAAACATGAACCATTGACCTAATAAAGGGGAATGCTACACAGGTCCAGACTGATGATCATCTTCAAGCCATACTGAAGGTCTCAACTGCTTCCTCCCTCAAGCCAAATGTGGCTCGGCTATGCAAGAGGAAGCGCTGCCAGGTCTCTAGCATCAAGGAGTAGGCAAGTGAAGCCATGTTCAGAAGAACAGTTCATGTTCTTCAATGTTCCATTCATGTTCAGGACAATTCATGTTTAGAAGATTAAAGGTTAAAGAACTGTTAATGCAGACATTTGAATCTGAATACAGCAAATATAGAATACTGAAGAAACCACATATAGTGGCTCACTTGAGAATTATTGTTGTTGTTGTTGTTGTTGTTATTTACTGATTGTTTTGTTTATTTTCTTATTAATTATTGTTTATTTTTTCATCTTATTTTGTGTTAAAAAATAAAGAGATTTGAGAAGACTGGAATTTTTTAAACAAAGCTTTTCTGGTGGAAAATCTGATGCGGCCCAGCCTCACCCAGACTCTGCCTCCAGTGGCCCCCAGGTAAATTGAGTTTGAGACCCCTGCTCTAGGTTGTGAAGGCAGTGGTATTTCTTAAGCTTAGGCTTACAGACATCTTCATTCAGTAGTATCAGTCTAAGACGTTCTGCTGCCTGAGGTGAAGGACTGGATAATTCTACCCTGGCCACCCCAGATTGTAGCTATAGATGCTAACTGGCCTGGAAGTTGAATCTTACTTCATTATTGGAGATGGACCATAATATTTCATCTCACTGGAGGGCAGCAGGCTTGTTTGCAAAATGCAGGTCAGGTATTCTTGATGGAAGGGAACACATAGAAGAATGCTGTGTGACTGTCTGATCCTGTCTTATGCAAGGTAATCAGTTCTTCTTGTCAGCCAGAAGTGGGGAAAACCTTGAGGCTCAAATTTTCAAATGGGTAAACTCCAAGCAAAATGGGCAGGATGTATGTGTATAAAAAACAAATGCTTCTAATGAGGTACTCATGGCATTTTATCCTTCCTCTGCTAATTGCTTTCAGTACTTCAAATGGATCTTTCCCTCTTCCTGAACAGGGTTCCAAATATGTATTTGTAGTTAGAACATATGTTTGGAACTCTGCATTTGAGAAAACAGGTGTCCAATTTGAGCTTGGCTCTAAGGAATGCCTGAGGTTTATATCCATCCTTGGCTACAGTTTAAAAGTGACCTTAAGTACCTAGTTTTTTTCTGAGTGACCTGCCTCCTTAGGACACATGTTGCTGTGGTAAGAATAACCATCTCTCCTTGGTGGGATGAGTTTTTCTCCATCACCAGTCTAGGATTGATTAGTATCTTTGTTAGTCTCTCTTTATCACAAGCCCAAGTTATGATACTATTGTATTTTTGATATCCGTGATTCATAAATAATGCTGTTTCTCAAAGTCACCCTGGTTCCTGCTACTACTTGACTGGACAAACAGACTGGAGGATCATTTTGACAAGTGACTGCTGTCCATACTGACAGAAGTAAACTAGGACATATCACCCTGTTGATTACCTTCCAAAATAAGGTTGTTGTTGTTTTGTCTCAGTAGATACAACAACAACAACAACAACAACAACAACAACAACAACAACAACAACAACAACAACAACAACAACAACAACCTCTTGAGCTTACTTTGGAAGGGTGGGCTACACTGGCTGAAGGAGTCTGGGATTTGGAGTCCGTAAACATAACTTTTCCATGCTCTAGCATTAATTTTGAGCCTCCAAGCATACTTTTCACCTTAAAAATGTTCTGCATAGCTCCTAACATATTTTCTCCTATCACTTTGGTACCTGGCAAACTGTTTTACTTCAGTTAACTCCTTTGGGTCCTTTACAGACACCTGCCAATCTCTGAACATGCTGTTTTTGTCCTTAGCATAGTCTGTATCAGTTACTTTCTGGTTGATGCTGCATTAAGACTCAGAAACAACCTGTTTTTATATAGAGAAAGGCAAAACCCAGAAGGCAAATTAATTCTTTATTCTTCTCAGTTTTTGCCTTCCCTTGGACCTTGTCCAGAGTATGGTGACAGCAAAAGTGGGTGGAAGATGAGGAAGGGATGTTTGTAAACATTATTATGATTATCTCCTTCAATCTAATCTGCAGAACCTGTGTGAAAGTCAGGGCCACTTTGTATGTGGTAATATGCATATGCATAGATCACATCTCCAAGAGATGCATCAGTCCATGCTAGGCATATGCCGAGGCATCACAACGCGGAGGTGTGATGAGCTATGGCTTTTTGTTGTGTGTACCTTTGTCTTTTACCAAGCGAATTAGACATAGCTTGTCACTTTGAACATGACTGAATGTATTTTTAATCCATGAAGTAAAGTATAGAAGAAGACAGGTACCGGGTGTCGGGATGATGATTTTAAAAAAAAAGAAGAAATAGACAGTGGGAAGGACAAGCCCAGCCATGTTGACAGTCACATATATGAAGCTTAGCAATTACTAATAAGTAACTGTTATGGCAGAATGTTAAAGGAGTCATGTGTTATTTGCACAACAGCCAGCTAATTTGTATAAGAAAACATTTGAGCATGGGCGTATGTGAAAAATGAACTGATGAGATAACCCCAGGAGGGGGGAAATAACCACTTTTATAAAAGATCTGAACTATCTATTTGATGATATCAAGACTCTAATTTCACTTCATATTTAGAATCTGTCATGCCATGCTCACCTTGTTCACCTTTCAAGCACACTTGAAAGTCACTGGAGATGAAAGGGGCAAGGATTAACTATCTGGCTTCTTTGTTTAGGTACATTTTCTTCTTAGCAACTAACAGCTGGCACTGGTGTATTATGCAATTGTATATTATTGTGGTGGTAGGTTTATGTTGTCTATGTTTGATGTTCTTTTAATAAAATATTTTTTTAAAAAGCAACTATTGGGATGGAAGGGGTTAAACTCCATCTCTGTTGCCCTTGAACTTCCTTCCTTCCTTCCTTCCTTCCTTCCTTCCTTCCTTCCTTCCTTCCTTCCTTCCTTCCTTCCTTCCTTCCTTCCTTCCTTCCTTCCTCTTTGACAATAAGATACCAAAATCCTGAACTTTTCTGAAGTACAGGAGCAAAAGGCTTCAGGACTATAATTACTCTTATGACTTTAATTTAGTCACTTTTCTATAGACTAAAATTGGCAGCCTACTAAAAATAGCATCTGTATTTGCATAATTTGGGCCACCGTAATCCACCACAAAAGCCTTATGTCGAACCCTTGATGCCACATAAAGATCTGGACACATTCTGGACATTCTGGTATATATAAAAAAATAATGATGTGCCATCAAGTCAATTCTGAGTTATGGCAACCCTTTTCAGGGCTTTCCAGATAGAGAATACACAAAAATGGCTTTACCATTTTCTTCTCCTGGGGCATCCTGGGACTTTGCAACTTGCCCAAGGCCACAAAAAGACTGGCTTTATTCAGACAAGGGGGTTGGAGAATTGAACTCCCAACCTTTGGCTCCACAGCTATATACCTTGCATAAAGAAGTGGGTCCTAGAGCTAATCAAGTTGGAGGCAAAAATGATGAAACTGATGCTATCTTTCTTTCAGCACATCATGAGAAGACAACATTCTCTAGAGAAGACAATAATGCTGGGAAAAGTCGAAGGCAGCAGAAAAAGAGGAAGACCAAATATGAGATGGATTGACTCCCCAAAGGCTTGAAGTTGTAAGAGCTGAGTAGGGTGGCTGAGGAGAAGAGATTTTGGAAATTGCTCATTCATAGGGTGGTCTTGAGTCAGAAAGAACTTGACTGCACACCATGACAAAAATAGTCATGCAGTGTTATCTTGAATGATTTGTAACCTGTTCAGTATTTATATGTGTGCAAAGCTCTAGCTGTGGAAGTGGATCCAGCCATCTGAAGAGGTGCTGTTGCATGCACCCACATGGACAACAGGTAGCTTGCCAGGTTGCCATGGCAGCGTTCACAGTTGGAATCCTTTGCCTGTCTGTATTGGCCAGGATCCTGGCCAGCAAATTTGGAAACAAATACGAAAGTTTCCATTCATGCGAACATCAGTAGACATGGTTAAAGAAATAAAAGGAAGTGGACGAGAGGATTAAAATGTATTTGAGAACGTAGTGAAAGCGGACGGACTGTACTGGGGCAAATTTTGCAAAGGCTGCCCCTTTCCCAGTTAGTAGCTAATGGGAGGTGTGGATGTGGACATACAAACTGCTCTGGCCTCTGACAAACTGCTCTTATTTTCCTCCCCCTTCTTTTTGCTGCATTGTTACAGCCCAGAGGCAGAAGAGGTACAAAAATATAATGAGTATGAAAGCAGTTGCAAAACCATTCAGACCCCTTTTTGTCTTTATTTTGAAACTGGCATGCACATTATGTTACAGTTAAATAAACTGCTGTTAGTTTTTATGCAACCATATGCTTTGTTTGTTGTTTTAAATTAATGCTGGTTCCTGATGGAATTTTACAATCTTCCCTTTGTGACAGGGAAAAGAAAAGATCCGGAACATATTTATTTATTTATTTATTTATTTATTTATTTATTTATTTATTTATTTATTTGATAGTTCATGTCAAATGTAAAATTGATTTGCTAACTTCTGTTGCCTACAATTCCTGAAAACCTAAATTAGAAGCTTTAATTAGTTTCAAGAAATGGTAGAAAAGGAGTTTGCTACAATAAAATTGTGGGGAGAAGAGAGATTTGCTGCAAATGGGAGCGGTCTCCTTGGGAAACAGAAAGCAGTAGCTCGTGTGAGTTATTAAAGCTGTTCATCAAAATGTTGTGACTCATGTAGCAGAATCAAGGATACACAATGTTCTTGTGGAGGAGCTAATTTTGGATTCATGAGCAGAGATTAAAACCTTTCTATGTTGCAGACAGAAAGAGTCTGGGAGGGCTTTTAAGAGTTGCATATGAATATTTATTTATTTGTTAGTTAGCTACAGTTTGCATTTTTCACCACTGAAATCAAGGTGGCATACATGCCACTCTTCCTTGCTGCTTTTCCCTCAACATTTCTCACTCTTGCTAAAAATAAACTTTGTGTCTGGTCTATGTTCTATAGTTTATTCTCAAGGAATAGATTCCCGAGGGAAATCAACCTTGAGTGCTCACTGGAAGGACAGATCCTGAAGCTCAGGCTCCAATACTTTGGCCATCTCATGAGAAGAGAAGACTCCCTGGAAAAGACCTTGATGTTGGGAAAGTGTGAAGGCAAGAGGAGAGGGGGATGACAGAGGACGAGATGGCTGGACGGTGTCATCAAAGCTACTAACATGAATTTGACACAACTCCGGGAGGCAGTGGAAGACAGGAAGGCCTGGTGTGCTCTGGTCCATGGGGTCATGAAGAGTCGGACACAACTTAAAGACTAAACAACAACAAAGGTCCCTAATAGCATCCTGAATTATATAACCTGTAAGAACTGGACAAAGGTATCTGAATATTATCAAGTAATGAGGCTTGACAAAAATCTCCAAATACTGAAGAACAGTGTATTCGCAAAGGCTTTCATGGCCAGGATTTAATGGTTGTTGTGGGTTTTTCAGGCTCTTTGGCTGTGTTCTGAAGGTTGTTCTTCCTAACGTTTTGCCAGTCTCTGTGGCCAGCATCTTCAGAGGACAGCACTCTGTGCTCTGGTGTGGTTGGCTTGGGAGTGCAGTCTTTATGACTGTGAGATAGCCTTTTGTCTTTTTTTTCTGTAGATGGGTGATTAGTGTGTCTTGTTGTGGGTGTATATTTGTGCTAAGGAGAAGAGATTATCTGTCACTGTGGTTGATGGGTGTCATTAGCTGGTCTTTTGTGTGTAGTGATCCCCTGTCCTTGTGGCTGGGTAGACCTTTTGCATGCGGTATTTTTGAGACCTGGGAGCCAAGTTTTCTTGAGCTTCACACTTTCCTCTTTTTTGTTGAAGTTCTGCTGGTGCTTGTGGATTTCAATGGCTTCCCTGTGCAGTCTGACGTAATGATTGCTGGTGTTGTCCAGTATTTCAGTATTTTGAAATAGAATTTCATGTCCAGTTTGTTTTAGGGCATGTTCAGCTGCTGCAGATTTTTCTGGTTGTTTTAGTCTGCAGTGTCTCTCGTGTTCGTTTATTCTGGTGTGGATGCTTCGTTTTGTGGTTCCAATATATACCTGACCACAACTGCAAGGTATCCAGTATACTCCTGCAGTGGTGAGGGGGTCCCTTCTGCCCTTTGCTGACCGTGACATTTGTATTTTTGTGGTGGGCTTGAATACTGTCTGTAGGTTGTGTTTTTTCAAAAGTTTCCCCATGCAGTCCGTGACCCCTTTGATGTATGGCAGAAATACTTTATTTGTGGGTGGCCGTTTTTCTTCTTCAGTTCAATGTTGTTTTCTTGGTTTGATGGCTCTTATGATTTCATTTTTGGAGTAGCCATTTGCCTGTAGGGCCCAATTCAGATGGCTGAGTTCAGTGCTGAGAAATTGAGCTTCACAGTTCCAATTTGCATAATCTACCAGTGTTTTGATTATGCCTCTTTTTTGCTGTGGGTGGTGGTTGGAGTTTTTGTGTAGGTGCCGGTCTGTGTGGGTGGGTTTTCTGTAGGCCTTGTGTCCCAGTCAGAGGTCAGTTTTCCATAGGACCATGACATTTAAGAACGGGAGTTGGCCCTCTATTTCTTTTTCCATGGTGAATTGTATATTTGGGTGGATGCTGTTGAGATGGTTGAGAAATTCTTCCAATTTTTCTTCACCATGACTCCAAATTGCAAAGGTGTCATCCACATATCGGAACCAGACTGTGGGTGCGAGGGGTGCCAAAGCAGGGCAAGTTTTTCAAAATGCTCCATGTAGAAGTTTGGTATAACCGGGCTATTGAAGAACACTTGTGCTATTATCTCCCATCACATATAAATTGAATTTTGGGGTCAAAATTGAGTATAAAAAACTCTAGAACTAATGCTTTATTTTATGGAATAGCTCTTGAAGAGATTATCAAAGAGATTTATTTAGCTGTGGCTGTCTAAGGTGGAAGACACTTGGACCATCTAAAGGACACATAGAAACTAATTGAGCTAGCAGGTAAGTTTTATATTATTAATACAGGCAGTGGGACATCCATTCCACCTGAGGGATACAGAACCATGGCCATGTCCCTACTGTTTGGATGTTCCAGAGTTAACATTATCCTTGATACCAATAAGAGAAGCACCTAGTCTCTTTGTCTCCTGTAAGACCAACAAGGAGGCTAGGTAAAGGTAAAGGTTCCCCTTGACATTTAGTCCAGCTGTGTCCAACTCTAGGGCGCGGTACTCATCCCCGTTTCTAAGACATAGAGCCAGCATTTTGTCTGAAGACAGTTTCCGTGGTCACGTGGCCAGCATGACTAGACATGGAACGCCGTTACCTACCCACTGTGGTGGTACCTATTTATCTATACGCATTTACATGCTTTCAAACTGCTAGGTTGGCAGATTTGCCACCACTTGTTGCAGGGACAAGTGACAGGAACTCACTTTGTCACGTGGATTCGATCTTACGGCTGCTGGTCTTCTGACCCTGCAGGACAGAGGCTTCTGCAGTTTAACCCGCAGCGCCACCACGTCCCACTAGGATAGGAGGAGGAGAGGAGGAGAATGCAAAAAGGCAGCAAACTACATGGGCCTTTGAGGAAGGGAAAAAGAAGGCCCTTTGGTATGGCACAGATGTCCCACAGCTGGTAAACACCTGGATCCTTCATGGGCAGTGGCAACAAGAAGACGAGACAGTCAATGAGGTCATTCTCTCTCCTCTTCTTTGGGTCGCTACTTGAGACAGTTCTTTCAACACGCCTTATTGTTGGACCAGACCTAAGTTCTTATAATGACTAGGTGGAAAGGAAAGTTAAGAGATGGGGAAGCCAAATACAATTGGTCTTTCAGAAGAGGGGCTGTGCTTCTCATCTCTTCCTTTGCTGCAGCCCAGTAGAAAGACTCTTGAACAAGCTACCAGCTGGTTCTGGCCTTTGAGCAGGGCTGAAAGAATGGTCCTCCTTCCCATATCGTTCTCAGAGGATCATATACTGGATTTTGCTCACTGGTACTGATGATATACCAAAACTGCCAGGGCAGTATCTCCAGACATTATTTTCCCTGGTCTTGTACTATTGCTAGTTCATTGGGCCATTTATTTCTGGGCTGCAAAGATGAATTTATTATTGTTTGTAAGTATTCAGATGGATGAGACTATGGAAGGAAGGAAATTAATTACTTCAATTAATAAAGCAAGAACTAAATGCTGGCTTACATTTTTAATTGCACTGTCTCCTGCTGTCTGACTTCAGTCATCATAAACATCAGAATTTGCCTAGTGATTTCAATAAGGGCATGTCATTCGTAACTCATACTCTCATTTTTCATGCAATGTTTTTTATTTCTGTATAAACCTTAGCTTTTTTTTTTGTTCTCATAGTGTTGAAAACAGCCATCTTGCCTTGCACATAAATTAAGGAAGATCAACATTAATGGTGTCAGACCACAGCTGTTCTGAACTTAAATAATTATCATTCCTTCCTTATGATCAAGATTCTAAATGGCCAAACTATTTAATTAAGCATCTACAAAATTTCCTTCTGTTCTAACTATTATCATTGATTCTTTTTTTGTTATCTGATACAGTACCTGAATAATTCTCAACACATACATACAAATTTTTTTTTAATTAATGAAGCTGGATGATTTATGACAGACAGCCATTTTTGGTAGCCCTTGGGGATTTGAGTAACTATGCAAATGCTCTGCATTTTGAAGGCACAAAATTAATGCTACATTAATGACTGTTGCTCTGAACCAAACCACATATGCAGCTATTAATGTTACTCATCATCATGAGATAAATATCTCTTAATACAAATGATACTTCATCTTAATATACTTGATTGTATCCCTTTTCTTCACAGCTGTTGTTCATTCTGTTTTGGTGGGTTTTCTTATACAGAGCCACCTGTTATGATCACCATTTCGAATGCCTTTGTCTTTGAAAGTAAAAAAGAAAGTCCAAAAGAAACTGACAAAATGCATTTTCTAACCAATTCACCTAATTTGCAACAAAAGTGAGTCTTTTTACAAAGATTCAGCAGTATTAAAGTCTGCTTTTAAACAAATGTATAGTTCTCACGGAAATAGTGACCTTATATCTGGACTATATCAATATATGTTTTGGGGGAAGGGTGACATGACACTAGAAAATTAATTAATACCCTTTGAAATAGAAAACTCTGCTCAGTGGAACCTGATAGGCGGAACCCTCCTCTCTGACATCTAGCTTTCTATAAGAATTTTTAAAAATATATAGGAGCACATTTTTAAAGCACATACATGGTGTTTGAAGTCATACATTGACCACAGGACATTAGTTTGGTGGTATTAAGTAGAGTAGACCTGTTGGATCAAATGTTGAATGGTGAACCAACACTTACGTGCATGTCATTCATTCAGTGGTTCTACCCTTCTTGGGATTGCAGTTGATCTAAGTGTCCAAATGGATCAATGGGACTTACATAAATGTTGATACAACAAACCCCTAGATAAGTAGAAGTGCCCTGTCTTAGTTGGGGCTAATAATTAGATTTATCCCAAAGGCCACACTTGACAGAAAATTAAAATCTAAAATGTAGCCCGACTCAGAGTCAAACTAAAGGGATTGCATATTCCTTGCTAACAGCTCATTTTCCTTCCAGGGACAGGTTTCCTTCAGAGCTACATGCCACAGCCTCCAGCTTTGTCAAAGAAAGGGGCTGTGATGCTACCAATTAACAGTAGTGAACAGTGGATTCACCTGCCGGCACACAGGTCACTTGCTCACAGTCTTCTCAACTATAGTGGCAAGCATTTCTATTTAAACTATGGTAATCCTGGTACATTTGCCTGCATAAATTAATTAACATATGCAAATTGTATGCCTCCTCCTCATCATCATCATGTGCAATCAAGTAAATGCCAATTTTAACCTTTTCTGGGTTTTCAGGGTAGAGAAGTGGGTTATCATGCCTTTCTTTTGGGGGTACCCTGGAATTGTGCAGCTTGCCGAAGAACACAAAGGCTGGCTCTTCTCCCAGGAGGCAACGTGGGAAATCGAAGTCCCAATCTTTGGCTCTGTAGCCAGATATCTAAACTACTGAGCTATCCACCCAACTTTGATCCTCTCATTTTATTTTATTTTATGTCCCCCCCCCTTTTGGTGATGTACCATAATCTGCAGAAACCCAATTGCCAAAGTGATTAAACTAAAGATTAATCATGTATCTCCTGCCTAGAATCAATCATGCATCTAGTGGAAGGTAGGTGAACCTAACTACTACATGTTTTTCATCCACATTGCATCAAGTTCTCTGGTCCGATTTCCCTTGGCTAAATAATTTAACGAGTAATTGTTATTACTACATGCAGCGGGAAGACTCAAGTACAACCTTTTAATTTGGACCTAATAAATCAATTCTGTTAGATTATAAACGACAAATTGGTTGCTAGGAGAGTTCACAGTAGACGTGGATGAAAAATCTAGTTGTTATGTAATTAACTCCCAAATTATAGCCCAGAAAAATGTATAGGTAATATTTCTGTTTCTCCACACACTTCACTGTAATAATCAAGCACAGCAAATTAATTGGGTATTAATTAGCTAAGATAATACATTACTCTGTGTATATTAATTGACATCTGATTCCAACTTGTTAGATGTCAATTACAGAGACCCATATTGTTGGTTCAACAAGATACAATTAATACACAAACAGATTAGGAATTAATGTGCAGGTGACAGAAGGCGTATCTTTGCATCACCTGAATGGATATTCACTTTTAAAATAGTAATTTCCAAAGGGGTCCTTGGATTCAAATAGCTTGCAGTATAACCCTAAATAATCAAATACATACCCCCAAAAAGCAGAGCTTAGAAGTAACAAATTAGCAGTAATGATATCACCTATAACATTTCACAGTTTGAGGTAATTAAAATAAACATCATTCTCTTTGACAATAACACAATTACTACCAAAAATTTTTTCTTTTCCTATGTCTGATATTTACGTGTTGCATTTACTTTTTAGTTGGGGAGCTTCCAGGTTCTCTGTGATCTGGCACAATGGATGATGGATGCTGTTTCATCCCTTGAGCACTGCCTGGGGGCCGTTCAGCAATGGATGCAGGAGAATCGACTAAGGCTGAACCCGGGCAAGATGGGGGTCCTTCGGGTGGGTGGCCCAGACATCAGTAGTTTGGGAAACTCCCTGTCTTTTGGTGGGGGGTGACTCTTACCAGCAAGAGTGAGGTTCGCAGTTTGGGTGTACATCTGGACCTGGTGCTCACCATGGAAACTCAGGTGGTGTCAGTGGTCCATTCCACATACTTCCATCTTCGGCGGATAGCCCAGCTGCGCCCCTATCTTGATGTAGGGGCACTCACCACTTTGGTCCATGCGCTCATAGTTTCAAGATTAGACTACTGTAATGTGCTCTAAATGGGGCTGCCTTTGAGACTGATGCAGAAACCCCAGATGGTGCAGAATACGGTGGGAAGACTCCTTACAGGGGTGATACCATCATATTTTCCCCACTCTGACCACCTTGCTTTGGCTGCCCATTCACTTCCGCGTTGATTTCAAAATCTTAAGAATGACACATAAAGCCCTAAATAGTTTAGGACCTTGATATCTGGCAGAGTGCCTCCTCCCACCCAGTTCTGCCAGAGTCACTTGTTCCAGCCAGGCTGGGCGGCTGAGGGGCCTAACGCCAAGGGTTATCTGGAAGGAAAAAACTGGGCCTTCTCAGCAGTGGCCCCTTTCCTCTGGAACAACTTGCCCGTGGAGATCTGTCTGGCTCCCTCTCTGGGTGTCTTCAGGACTAAATTTAAGACCTGGTTATTTGGGCAGGCTTTCCCTCCTGCCATATCTTAAATTCTATATTTTTGCCATCTTGGATTTATGTATATGTTTATTGGTCTGTTATTAAATTTGTAATGCCACCCAGCGTAGACCTTTGGACTAGATGGGTGGGATAGACATCTAATTCAATCAATCAATCAATCAATCAATCAATCAATCAATCAATCAATCAATCAATCAATCAATCAATCAATCAATCAATCAATCAAAACATGGCAGGTCTGGCAGAAGAAATGGATGCTCTGGAGACATTGGCTTGTGACCCCATGAATTCCACTAATAATCAGAGCCTGGGAACTGTAATGTATCTTGTTATCATTTAGTCATTTAGTTGTGTCTGACTCTTCGTGACCCCCATGGACTAGAGCATGCCAGGCCCTCCTGTCTTCCACTACCTCCCAGAGTTTGGTCACATTCATGTTAGTAGCTTCTATGACATTGTCCAACCATCTCATCCTCTGTCGTCCCCTTCTCCTCTTGCCTTCACACTTTCCTAACATCGGTGTAAGGTATCTACTAGCTACTAAGTGTATCTGCTTATTCCTGGGATAATAAGAGTATAGCTAAGTTACATTTCCATAGTGATGTAAAAAGTGGTTGCATAAAATGCTTCTTTGGTGTAATGAGAAACCTTTTTAGTTACTTTCAAAATCTACTTTAAGGGACATTTTAAGAGGAATTTTCCAAGTTTATGCCAAGATCTTCTCAGTCCTAAGTGCCAAAGAAAATATTGCTTTATTTTGTTTTTTCTAACTTTGTAAGTAGAAACAGCCACGAACTGCCAGTTTGGTAGTTCATGCCTGTTTGTTTTTTGGCCGAACAGATGTTTGGTGGTTACCAGACCCACCTTATCTGGTGGCCACCCACTAAGAGGAAGCACCTCTTTCCTGCCCTGCTGCCTCTCATTAGGCACCTGCCAGAGGAGGTGGGACAGAGAACCACTGATCATCTGTTCAGCTGAAAAACAAACTGGCATGAACTGCCTAACAGACTGTGCCTTCTCTATTTTTAAAAATATTCAAGGTATGATATGAGAATTGGTCACTAAATTTATATTGTAGAGCCAAGCTATATAGAGTTTATAGAAAATGACTAGCACTTTGGGCCCAGAAATGGACTGCTAGCCAGTGCAGTTGTTGTAGCAGGGGTATTAGGGCCCAGTCAATAGTCTGGCTTACATGTTAACAACATATGTTGCTGCTGTTTAGTCGTTAAGTCGTGTCCGACTCTTTGTGCCCCATGGACCATAGCATGCCAGGCCCTCCTGTCTTCCACTGCCTCCCGGAGTTTGGTCAAATTCATGTTGGTAGCTTCAATGACACTGTCCAACCATCTCGTCCTCTGTTTTCCACTTCTCCTCTTGCCTTCACACTTTCCCAACATCGGGGTCTTTTCCAAGGAGTCTTCTATTCTCATGAGATGGCCAAAGTATTGGAGCCTCAGCTTCAGGATCTGTCCTTCCACTGAGCACTCAGGCTTGATTTCCTTTAGAATTGATAGGTTTGTTCTCCTTGCCGTCCAGGGGACTCTCAAGAGTCTCCTCCAGCACCACAATTCAAAAACATCAATTATTAGGCAGTCAGCCTTCTTTATGGTCCAGTTCTCACCTCCATACATCGCTACTGGAAAAACCATAGCTTTGACTATGCGGATCTTTGTCAGCAAGGTTATATCTCTGCTTTTTAAGATGCTGTCTAGGTTTGTCATCGCTTTCCTCCCAAGAACCAGGTGTCTTTTAATATTGTGGCTACTATTACCATCTGCAGTGATTATGGAGCCCAAGAAAGTAAAATCTGTCACTGCCTCCATATCTTCCCTTTCCATTTGCCAGGAGTTGATGAGACCAGTGGCCATTATCTTAGTTTTTTTGAGGTTGGGCTTCAGACCATTTTTGTGCTCTCTTCTTTCACCCTCATTAAGAGGTTCTTTAATTCCTCCTCACTTTCTGCCATCAGAGTGGTGTCATCTCCATATCGGAGGTTGTTGATATTTCTTCTGGCAATCTTAATTCTGGTTTGGCATTCATCCAGTCCTGTCTTTTGTATGATGTATTCTGCATATAAGTTAAATAAGCAGGGAGACAATATACAGCCTTGTCGTACTACTTTCCTAATTTTGAACCAATCAGTTGTTCCATATCCAGTTCTAACTGTTGCTTCCGGTCCCACATATCAGTTTCTCAGGAGATAGATAAGATGGTCAGGCACTCCCATTTCTTTAAGAACTTGCCATAGTTTGCTGTGGTCCACACAATCAAAGGCTTTTGCGTAGTCAAAAGTAGAAGTAGATGTTTCTCTGGAACTCTCTGCCTTTCTCCATGATCCAGCATATGTTGCAATTTGGTCTCTAGTTCTTCTGCCCCTTCGGAATCCAGCTTGTACTTCTGGAAGTTCTCGGTCCACATACTGCTGATGCCTACCTTGTAGGATTTTGAGCATAACCTTGCTAGCATGTGAAATGAGCGCAATTGTGCGGTAGTTGGAACATTCTTTGGCACTTCCCTTCTTTGGGATTGGGATGTAGATTGATCTTTTCCACTCCTCTGGCCACTGCTGAGTTTTCCAAACTTGTTGGCATATTGAATGTAGCACCTTAACTGCGTCATCTTTTAAGATTTTAAATAGGTCAACTGAAATGCCATCACCATTTATTCTGGCAATCTTAATTCTAGTTTGGGATTCCTCCAGTCCTGCCTTTCGCATGATGTATTCTGCACATGTTAAATAAGCAGGGAGACAATATACAGCCTTGTTATACTCCTTTCCCAATTTTGTACCAATCATGCAACACACTAAGTGACTTTTATGAATACAGAAACAATGGCAGTTACTTGGCTGCCACAAAGTAATGAGTTATCTCAACAAGTTCCTTCTAAACAATAACAAGCACTGCTAATACTAGTAAAGGAAACAGAACCATGCAGGAATATTCTACATTACTAAGCTCTACACACCCCATCTCCTTATGATGGTCAGCTTTTCTCCTTTTTCTGGATGCCCTCCACATGTATTGTGGTACAGGATTGCATGGGCTTCTTTAATAACTGCTGGATATTAGAAATAATTAGTTATAAGCAAATGTTATTACTTGCAACCAGTTATGCCTGAGTAACAAGTCATGTAACAAGAAATTGCAAAGTTATAGTAAAAATTATATAAGTAGTTATGAAGTTACTTTTTAGATACAATGGGTATTTAAAGAGGTACTTTTCAGGTTATATGCCATTCTGTTACCGGACCGAAGATCCAAGGGATGTGTTTTTTTGTTTTGTTTTTTGGTTGTTGTGGGTTTTCTGGGCTGTTTGAATGTGTTCTTAAGGTTTTTCTTCCTAATGTTTCACCAGTCTCTGTGGCCGGAATCTTCTTCAGAGAAGATGCCAGCCACAGAGACTGGCAAAACATTAGGAAGAAAAACTTTAAGAACACAACAACAGCCCGGAAAATGCACAACAACCATCGGATCCAGGCCATGAAAGCCTTCAAGAATTTTTTTTTTTTACTATATTTTGTCATAGAAATATTTGAAATGTGCAGTATTGGAACTAGAGGGAACAAGAATGCATTTGACTTTATTTTTCTGTCATTTCTCATAACGACAAAGTAATGAATAGACAATTTGTAATACAACTAATTACTTGTGGGATTAGAACTATGGTAATGATAACAGCAGTCCGATTGTCAGTAAATAATGATTGGCATAATTAATTCCTTTAGAAAGAAAGTCATAAGGTCTTCTATTCACCATTCCTGTAGCAGAGGTTGCCATAAGCACACCAACATTATAACAGTATTTGCTGGATTAAGTATTGGTTTAAATATCTGGCTGCAGAGCCAGAGGTTTAGAGTTTGGAGTTCCCCCATTGTGTTTTCTAGGGAAGAACCAGCCTGTGTGGTCTTGGGCAAGCTACCCAATTTAATTTAATTTAATTATGTTTTAACTGTGTGTTTTTTACTGTCATTCTTTTTTAAAAAAATATTTTATTTGGTCTCTTGTTTATATCCAGGGACGTGGTGGTGCTGTGGGCTAAACCACAGAAGCCTGTGCTGCAGGTTCAGAAGACCAAGCAGTCATAAGATCGAATCCACGGGACAGAGTGAGCGCCCGTCGCTTGTCCCAGCTCCCGCCAACCTAGGGGTTCGAAAGCATGCAAATGCGAGTAGATTAATAGGGACCACCTCGGTGGGAAGGTAACAGTGTTCCGTGTCTAAGTCACACTGGCCATGTGACCACGGAAGATTGTCTTCAGACAAAATGCTGGCTCTATGGCTTGGAAACGGGGATGAGCACTGCCCCCTAGAGTCGAACACGGCTGGACAAAAATTGTCAAGGGGAACCTTTACCTTTACCTTTATATCCTTATCTCTATGTAACTGTTAGTTGTAAACCACCCAGAGTGGCCTTGGCTGCCAGATGGGCAGTATAAGAAAATCAAATAAATAAATGAATGAATACCCACTCCCAGGATACCTCCAAAAGAAGGGAATTGTAAATAATTTCTGAATACTCTCTATCTAGAAAAACCTGAATGTTGTTATAAGGTCAGAATTGACTTGACAACAGATGATGTTGATAATTTCTCTGGTAAATACATGATAGGTGAACAACAGATGTGTATTCTTCAGCTTTTAAGTACATGTGTCAATGAGTTATGATAAACCAGTGATAAAGAAGTTTATCTATGTGTGGAGCAGAAATTTGGAGAATACTTGCTAAATTGTATTCGCAAAGGCTTTCAAGGCTGGGATCTAATGGCTGTTGTAGGTTTTTCGGGCTCTTTGGCCGTGTTCTGAAGGTTGTTCTTCCTAACATTTCGCCAGTCTCTGTGGCCGGCATCTTCAGAAGATGCCAGCCACAGAGACTGGTGAAATGTTAGGAAGAACAACCTTCAAAACACATCCAAGGAGCCCAGAAAACCCACAACAACCACTTCTTTGTTCTCCCTGATTTAGGCTGCAAAACTGGGAGAGTCACCTTACTTTCCAAGACCCAAGCGATTTCTTGCCATACAAGTGAGAGCAAGATAACAATCTCTATATTTTTCTTGCCAAGATCATGTCAAAAATTTGTGCAAACTGTTCCTACACAAAACTCATGTCCTTTCAGTTAGAGAAGAAAGACAGACACAACAAACAAAACATGACTATTGAAGAAGACAAAAGCCGCTCCCCTGGTGTTTTTAATCTTTTAAAGTCCAGTATCTATGATCATTCTCTGTAATTTGTATTACAATATTAATTGCATTATTTCAGAAAAAAAGAAAAAATATTCTCATTTTTAGTCTTTTCCCTTCAGCACCACAAGACACCTTGTCCTCTCGCAGAGCATGGATAATCATTCACCAAATCTCTGCTATGTAGTTACACCAACAGAAAGGAAATAGTGTAACCCACAGTGGCAAATTGCCAATAATTAGTGAGTCTCCACTAGAATTTTCCCCTCCTGCAAAAAGCAATCTAACTGGTACATTATGTGGAATCTAAACAGGGACTTGTTAATTCATGGCAATTTGTTACTGTGAATTATGCCAATTCTCTGTTATTGACATAACAACATGACATGTGTTATTTCATCCTTACTCATCAGAGAAGTGAGGATTTACATTTCCAGTGTGGAGGACCTCTGCATAATTCAGAATATTGAACAAAGCAGTGTCCCGGATTACATGTGGAGCCTTCACACATAGAGAAACCTCTCCTCCTCAGATCATAGCTTTCAGTGCGATAGAAACTGTAACAGAAAGGACAAAGTTCATCTTCCTGGTATGTTTATTTACACTCAGTTTAAAATGCCTGAAAAAGACTATAGTTGTCATATAAACTGATGAGCAATTTCAGGTATGCACTGACTTGTGGATCAAAAAGAGAATATCAGGTGAAACCTCTCATAGATGCTGAAGGGACAAGGCTGAGTCTGGATCTAATATGTCAGTTAACTGAGTTTCTGCACAGCAGGAAGAAGAATGCAAAGCCTTGTTCGTTCTTTTTCATTCTCTTTCTTTTTCACAGAGCACAAAAGAATGATAGGATTGCACCTTTATTACCAAGCCTGCATTTTGCACATCATAAGAGAAAAGAAGGTTTCATAAAATGTAATAAATTCAACATTGATTTTTCTGGTGGGGGGGTGATTAAATGAAAGATTGTAACTTGTCATCTGTAGACTTTTTTTAACATTGCCTTTCTATTTTCATAGCTATTCTAAATCTCCATTAATGTCATCGGCAGCACTTTCAGAGTTCCTAAATGAAGTCAAGCATACTCATTCCACCTTACAAGTGACCTTTCAATTTTTTGCCATGGTAACCAGGTTACTAGTAATGATAAACAGGCATCAAACTTCAAAGAACAGAGGAATATCTCCAGTTTTAGAGAGACATGATAAAACAAAAGCACTGGGGCTCTTAATTTCTTTTTTTTTCCCCCTCTTAAAATATTGTCCACATCAAATGCAAAAGTCAAGAGCATCTTGCTTTGAATAGGGTCCTTATTTATTTATCCATTTGAATAGCTAGAATTGCTTCAGCCTAACAAATGAAACAAAAATTGCCTCGCCCTAAAAAAAGGAAATGAGCAAACCTAAAATAATAATTAGCATTAAATATTAAAATAATAATTTGATGGAATTTATAGTACGGCACAGTATTATGCAATTCAATCAAAGAAAGACAAATAAGACTTATTATCAAAATACTTGAACAAATAAATACATTTCTAACTGATGCAAGAAAGATAATAGAAGAGGGTAAAGATTATCAGATCTCTCTCAAAAGGAGATGCCAGAACTTCTATCTTTGGATTAGAAGTTCCCTCTCTTCCCAAGCCCTGATTAGACCCAGACCTACTTAACTCCATCAGCATTGACTGTAGTAAATTTTTGGGGGCTGTTTGGCTATGCTCCAAAGGTTTTTCTTTCTAACATTTTGCCAGTCTCTGTGGCTGGCATCTTCAGAGGACAGGAGTTAGAATGGAGACTGGCAAAATGTTAGGAAGAAAAACCTTCAGAACTTGGCCAAACAGCCTGAAAAACCTATAACAACCATCGGATCCTGGACCTGAAAGCCTTCGAGAATACATCCATCAGCATTGCTTGCATTCAGCATGCTATATGTTCTGGACTCCTGGGCCTTATATTTTCCACTAGAGATGGGACTTTTAGTTAACTTGAATGAAAAACCCCACAAAACAGGCTCTTACTTTTAGTTTTGGTGTACAGTGGACCCTTGACTTACAGATGGCTTGACTTACAGACTTTTTGAGTTACAGACTTCTCTGGCCGTAAAATTTAGGTTTGACTTGCAGACTGAGATTTGACTTACAGACCAGAAAAAAACCAAAATGGAACTAAAACGGCCTGTTACGGGATTAATTGGTTTTCAATGCACTGTAGGTCAATGGAGACTTGACTTACAGACTTTTTGACTTGAGAACTGCCTTCCAATACAGATTAAGTTCTCAAGTCAAGACCCCACTGTATTTTGTGGCTTTCTGATTCAGAACATCTCAAACTCGTAAGATTTGGGATTCTGAAAGAGAGGGTGCTAAAGGATATGGGTTTCTTACACATTTTCTCTGTTGGGTTACTTCCATTTGAGCCATAAATATAGAATCTTTGCCCTCCTGTCATTGGCTCCCTGCTGCAAACCAGTTCTTTCCCACATCCCCAATTCTCCTGTAATTGGCACCCGGACGCAAACCCCATTCTTCCCCTGAAATGAAAGTACTTGAAAAATTTGGCTGTTTTGTGGTTTACCGAGAGGCCTGATACCATAACTGCCAAAACAAGAGAGTGTCCCCTGCAAAAAACCTCTGAAATGAAATCAAAATGGACATCTCCCCCTTGTACCTCCCTACTTCCTACTGTTCAACAATTTTCAAAATGTCAGCCCTTTGGCAAACAGCACCCTGCAAAATCCAGTCCCAATATCAAATTCTGTGTTATATGACTCTGTATTAATGAGTTACCAACACTTTATAAATATGAAATGGTACCTTCCATGATATTCAGCATATGCTGCTTTTCTATCAACATGAAAGTTTGGTGATGAGGCAATTATCCTTAACACTCTTATTTATCAAACTGCTTTTATGTTGTAAGGAATGTAAATATCATTTACTTAACAGTTCAGAGGGAGAAAAGGCACTCTATATATTGCCTTGTTAGTGCATCTAACCCTTCAATTACCTTTGCAGGTGCTTATTATTGCTGATTCAAGATAATCCCTGGTGTGTCATGCCCCTGGATTATCACATTATTTATCTTTGCTTATTGATTTAAATGATTCCCATTTATTGCTGTGCTCTTTTAAAAATGACTGCCTGACGTGATTTATATCTACTAATACAGCAAATTATATTTTACTTTAATGACATTAAAATTGATCAGTGGAACAGATCAAAAATAGGACCGCTGACAACTTCGAGTAACATAAAATTCAATTGAGGGGAATGTGATTTTCATCCCATTGAAAACTCTGGCATTTAGGTGGTTAGGCAGTAGCTCGGGTGATAATCTGTAATTGATTTCAAAAAAAGCCACAACCTCTTTGAAATGCAGGCATAGTACTGGAATTTATACTATAGGTAGCATGGTGATAAGACTGGATTGATACAGTGATAGATAAGAGGAAGTATATTGGGTTTGTTCACTTTAACAATGTATGAAGAAGGGCATAATGCAGATCTTAACCAGTGAGCTGAATTGCACAATCTAGTTTACAGAGATACTAAATGTTCTCAATAGAAATAAAGAGGGAAGAAGAAAAAGAAGAAGGGGGGGAAGCAAAACGGTGCATCACTTTAAGGGTTAACAGACATGTCATGGATCAGACTCCAGTTCTTCAGATATAAGGGATACAAATGGATATCTCTGATGCCTTATTATATTTGTCTATATGGTTCAGTAAGCATGTGATGAAGAAATTGAAATAGTTAAAGATTTTGTACACTTTGGTTCAATCATCAATCCACATGGTGAATGCAAGCAAGAAATCAGAAGACTGAAACTTGGAAGCATAGTAATGAAGGAATTAGAAATAAGCAGGTATAAGGAGGTATCACTGGAGATCAAGGCCAAGATAATCCACACTCTTGTGTTTCCAGTCACTATGTATAGATATGAAAGCTAGACAGTAAAGAAATCTGATGGGGAATGATTCATTTGAAATATAGTGCTGGAGGAGAGTTTTGTGGATACCCTGGACTGCCAGAAAGATAAACTAGTGGGTCCTAGATCAAATCAAGCCTAAACTGTCTCTAAAGACATAAATGATGAAGCGGATGCTGTCCTATTTTGAGCACATCATGAGAAGGCACGAAAATACTATAATGCTGGGAAAGAGGGAGGCCAAATGATAGATTGTTTGATGTCCTAAAGGAAGCTACAGGCTTTAGTATATAAGAGCTGAGCAATACAGGACATTTTGGAGATCTCTAATTTATAAAGTTTCCATAGATGTGTAGGCGACTTGGTGGCATGTAACAACAACAAAGTATATGATGGGAGGTGGTGAGTGAGGAGCATGGACTGTTTGTAAGAATTGTTCTGATTGGTTGGGAGGGAATCAAGGAGTGTGTTTGTGAGGCAGTCTTGAGTTTGATATGGAGGAGCAATCTGATGTGAAGATATGGGACAGCGAGCAGTTTTGGAGTTTGGTGTCTGAGGGAGAAGCCAGAGAGAGAGAGAGCAGTTTGAGAGGGAGACTGAGGGAGGAGGAAGAGGTAACAGAGAAAGAGAGAGAGAGAGAGAGAGAGAAGGATTGTGCTGAGTGGATTTCAAAGTCTTAGAATAAACAATGTTCTTTTAACACTATTATTTTAATAAAACCATATCTGGCTTATTCAAGATGAGTTGTGCTGAGTTCAAGACCTGAGGATTGGTGATGCAGAGAGTATTATGAGGGCCTGAATGAAAGGACAAGTATATATATACACAGAGGCAAGTGAAGATTGATGGAAACAGAAGGAGGAAAGGAAGAATTAAGTGAAAAATATTAAAGGAAACATTTATTCCTGTGGTGATTTTAAGAGACTATTACCTGAATAGACAAGTGACTATGCAGAGGTTGGACATTAGAATCAAAGAGAAGGCTAGGCGGCATTTCAAGGAACTCAACACCTTGTTAGAGGTCTTGCCATCAGCACAAGACTACAACCATATACATATTTAATCATGCAAAATATGCAGTTTGTTTGCATAATTTGCACAAAATTTCTCCCTTGTGAAACACAAACACATACAAACACACCAAGTTTAAAAGGAATTCTCAGAAAAATAGAGATATGAGTAATTTCAGTTTTGAGAATGATGAGACTAAACCCAGTAACAATGCTGGTTATGATATACATCAGCATCACCATCACCCTTCTCACTGAGATGGAAATAAATAAATCGCTACACTGCCTTGTTCAGAATAGTTGTACGAAATGCCAGAGTGTCTTTCTTTCTTGATTTACCTAGTTGAGCAATGGCTTAGATACCCTCTGTGACAAGTAGTAAAATTGTCTCTTTTCAGGAAGTTTTGACTAACCCAAATGTTTTGTTTAGAGTTTTTGGTTAAAGTTGAACTAGGAAACAAAGCAAAACTTAAAACACCAACAGTGTGTAAAACATTCATCATCTGTCTAGTGTATGTAGCCTCAAGATAGCACAGAGTTGGCAACCAACTAGCTTCTTTTCTGATATCATCTTTCTAGGTCACAATCTATGTTTAAATCAAGTGTGAGTTCCCTCTGGCAAACCTAATTTCATTGCAACTCTGTAGGAATGTAGGAGAAAGATACAGAGATGCCTTCTATAACAGTGTTTGTTAGATTTACTGAGAGGTTTCCTAATGAAATTAAGTCTGCCAGTTTTTCTTGTCATCTCCTTTGGGAATCTGAGAGAAAAAGACTTTATTGCTCCTAGAAAGAAGATTCATGATCTCTTCTGCTGAAATGAATTCATGATCTCTGAAGAGATTTTGCTGAAGAAGCTTGTCTTTAGCATTTACTTTTTAGAACAACCATTTTGTTTTCATGATTAAGACATAGATTACCAACTGGAACTCAAAGCACCTATTTTGGTGACTATTTTACTAAATATTAGGGCGATTTCTTTCTTTCTTTCTTTCTTTCTTTCTTTCTTTCTTTCTTTCTTTCTTTCTTTCTTTCTTCCTTCCTTCCTTCCTTCCTTCCTTTCTTTCTTTCTTTCTTTCTTTCTTTCTTCCTTCCTTCCTTCCTTCCTTCCTTCCTTCCTTCCTTCCTTCCTTCCTTCCTTCCTTCCTTCCTTCCTTCCTTCCTTCCTTCCTTCCTTTCTTCTTTCTTTCTTTCTTTCTTTCTTTCTTTCTTTCTTTCTTTCTCTTTCTTTCTTTCTTTCTTTCTTCCTTTCTTTCTTTCTTTCTTTCTTTCTTTCTTTCTTTCTTTCTTTCTTTCTTTCTTTCTTTCTTTCTTTCTTTCTTGGAAGAACAGGGGTTCTCAACCTTGGGTCCCCAGACATTCTTGGACTAAATCTCCCAGACGTCTTCACCACTAGCTGTGCTGGAGATGAGTCCCGGGAGTCGGCAACAATTACGAATAGAGATCAGCATGAATTAAAGAATGACTCACCAAATTTGTTCAAAACTTGCTAATTCATTGATTTGTGTTTGTACAAATCAATGCCCTGATAAATCACGAATCAATGAATTTTTAGTGATTTTCAATTCATGTACTGTATTTGTTTAGCTTAAAATGGCTCCCAAGGCACCTAGAGACACTGAAATTGCAGGGAAGCTTCTTCCGACTCTCCCCTACAATCTTTCCACGTGTGGTGAAGGTTGGGTTTCAGGTGTCTGAGTTATACACCCAAAAGGAGAGCCCCCCCAGGAACGTTTTTCCCCAGGCACCTGGAAAAACCAAAAATCAGAGAGAATGTTCCCATTACTCTAATCTATAATCCCTCCAAGTTTGATGAAGATTGGATTAACCCAAGTCAGGTGCTAAATAGCACTTTCCTGAGGGGACCTACTACTTTGTGGGTGTATAAGTTGGATGTCCAAAACTCAATTTTCACCCAACATGGAAGGATTGTTGAGAAGGGTCTTGGGAAACGTTTCTGTGGTTTTGGTGTCTCTAGGTGCCTGGCGAAAAACTTTCCTGGGGGAGACTCTCCTTTTGGGTGTATAACTTGGACATCTGAAACTCAAACTTCACGAAATGTGCAGGACCTGTAGAGGGGAAGCTTTTTGGAAATGTGGTGTCTCTAGGCTCTTGGGGGGCATTTTATAGGGTTTTTAATTAAAAATGAACTGACAAATCAATTCATCGATTGATCAAGAAAATAATAGTAAATTCATAATTTGTGATTTGTTGACCTTGATGAATCATGAATCAAAACAAATCTCCATTTTTCTAATTCATGCCATTTCTAATTATGAATGCTTTAGTTCTTCAAATATCATCATATGTAAACTAGTACCTGTTCTTTGGGAATTAATCATTGTTTCTAGTGTATACTTGTAGCTGAAACAGGGTTCCTAACATGTTTTAGTCATGCTGTTCATTTAGTTCATATTAATTTGTATGGGGGATAGTGTGGTAGTTAAATTAATGACATTACATGTGAAAATAATACAATATCAGCTCTTTGTAACTGAATGCTCCATTATTCTGTTCACTAGATCATGAGATATGTTGAGAACATGTGGCTTTCCAGATATTTTTGGATTGCTGTTTCATTCCTCTCACAGTAGAAGATGCAACAGAGGGCTGATGTGCAATGCAGTTCAATAACATTTGGAGGGCCACACATTCCTCACATTGTTACCTTGCATTTAACTATCCCTGGTTTTGTTATTGCTAGCAAGGTCAACATAAACTTAATTTGTAATAAGACTGTGTGGGAGGAATTTTATTTGGTCTGTTGATATTTGTTGTGAAGTTGCTTCTGGCTTATAGAGATCCAGTGGAATAATGACTTCTCAAATGTGCTATCATTTAAAGCCCTATCCAGGTCTTGGCTGTGGCTTGCTTTATTGAATCAATGTAGGTTATGTTAGGTCTTCCTCTTTTCCCACTGCCTTCAACTTTTCTCAGCATTACAGTGGTGCCTCACATAACGAGCGCACTGTTTAACGACGAATCCGCATAGCGATCTATTTTTTGGATCGCTAATGCGATCGCATTGTGATGTTTTTAATAGCCTAAACATCGCATTGCAATGTTTGCGGAACAGCTGATCGACGGTTCCAAAATGGCCACCAGGTGCCCAAAATGGCCGCCGCAACCATTTTCGCGTGATTTCCTCGCTTACCGAAGTGGTGAAAATGGCGGCGCTATGGAGGATCTTCGCATAACAGTGAGTTTTCGCCCTATAGGAACGCATTAAACAAATGTTTCCAGATAGCAACGATTAATCCGGAACGGATTAATGTTGCTATGCGGGACACCACTGTATTGACTTTTCCAGTGGGTATTATTTTTTCATGATATATCTGACGTATGATAGCCTCTGTTAGTTATTTTAATATATAGTGATATTTCAGGTTTTATTATATATCAAACACACTTTACTTGTCTTTCTGGTGGTTTGTGGTATCTGTAACAATCTCCTTCAACACCACATTTTGAATGAAACAATTTTCCCCCCAATAAGCTTTCTTCATATTCCAGCTTTCACGTCCATAGATAGTATACTCCTCCCTTGAACTACACAGATCTGAGCAGCACAGTTTTAATTACACATGGGTTTTTTTCAGTAAAAAAAAGGAGGTTAATGGATGTTGTGACTTACTACTTTGAATGTGTTTTTGATATTGAATGCCTTTTTCTTGTGTGGTATTTGCTTGATACTTTTTTAGTTTTTGTTTACTTGATATTTTCAGCTTCAGAAATGGTCTTTTAATGACGTAAACTACCTTGGGTCCGTTTTAAGGGGAGAAATGGGGTAAGCAAACAAACAAACAAACAAACAAATAATGTGCCTCTAGCAACCAGAGCCCCATCAGTTCAACACTGAAGGTGTCAAAGCGGTCTACTTGCCCCCAAACACAACATCAGCCTTAGATCAAGGGGTCATAAGGACCTTTAAAACTCATTACACATAGTAATGAGTCTTAAAAAGGATTGTCAACTTTTTGGAAGAGGGCTCTGATAGACAGAACATGTGTGTGTGTGTGTGTGTGTGTGTGTGTGTGTGTGTGTGTGTGTGTGTGTGTGTACTGTTTATGCTTTCTAATTATGTTTTGGGGGCCGTAAGAGTTATACAGTACATGGATTTTGAACTGTATTGGGGCCAGGTGCCCATAACCCTGGTGCTGTTGAAAGTAGACATGTATCATAATATAATTTGGGTTTCTAGTGATACATTCTTATGCATGAGAATCTTTTTGTAGCAACTTCATATCTTCCCTTTCAAGTCTCAGTCTTCTGATTTCTTGAATGTAGTATCCTTTTTGATTAATGATTAAACAAAAGTATAGGAAATCTTTAATTTGCTTAGGCCAGCAAAACAAAACAATAAAAATCTGGGTCATGTGTGCCCAGCAGCATTAGGTTTGAATTAGAGAGATCTACTGATAAAGTCTTAAAGGACTTGGCTTTCAGTAAACTGACATTTATTTGAAAGACCCTGAGGCCATTCAATTTAAGCAATAGAACATTCAAACAGGTAGAAACAGTGCTTATATATGGCTTATAATGAAATTGCCCTCCTCGCCCAGTTTTCACTCTAGCCTACATAAAGTGTGATCGTTGTCAACTGTATCGGATTGACATTATTAACAGATCTGTTATGATTTGTAACTAGATAACAGGAAATGTCAACTTTTTTCACATTATGAAGAAACAAAGTCTTAATTTTATACATCCCAGGAACAATGTTCTCTGTCCTTTTGAAGATACCATTACATTCTGCTTGCTAAATGTATACTACACACTGCTGCTTGTGTAGTATACATTTAGCAAGCAGAGTGAGAAGTGAAATATATTTTATAAATCAGTATCTAAAATATATTTTTAAAGCATGTTTTCTTATTTCCTACTTTTTGCTTGCCAAATGTATGCTACACAGGCCGTGTTGTAGTGGAAAAGTTTGAAGTGGTAATCCCCAGAATGATGAACTTAAATGTTAGGCTTGGTCATGAATCTCATTGGTGACATTCAGTGAGTAACAGTCCTTGAGCCTGATCTGCTACACAGCATTATTGTCAGAATACAGTGGTGGGAGGAGAACTATGTATACCAACTTGAGCTCACTAGAGTAAAGGTAAGATACAAATGCAACAACCAAATAATAGCAACAGCAGATGTAATAAAACAGTTGCCAAAAAAAAAATAAGAAAGCTCAGTCTCCATTTGTTTTAGTGCAGTGGTTCTGAGCCGTGGGTAACGCAAATGTTCTTGAACTGCAGTTCCCAGAAACCACGGCCAGCACAGCTGGTGATGAAGGTTTACGGGAGATGCAGTCCAAGAACACCGGGGTTACAGTTGGGAACCACTGTATTAAATAAATAACATGGAAGCCACTCACCAACCGTGATTATACAATGTTTAGAGCTAATATGTAACATACAGAGTTGTGGAATCAAGTCTACTCAGTCAAGGTAGGCTATAGGGTTTCGGGGTATCTGTCATAACTGCATCTGGGTTTCTATCAACAGGACCAGATTCCACTATGTTAATACTGCAATTGAGTTTTAATGAACTTAAGGACTGTCCAAAACTACTGGAAGCTCCTGTAGATCCATATCAACAACACAGTTCTAGCCATTCTCATCAGCTAGAAAATGTCCTCTGCAATGCCAATGATTTGTACTTGTTCCTATAGTTTCTCATTGACCAAGTTCATACTCAAGAAAAGCAGTCCTGTCTGGGCAGCACAAATAGCTGTGCCATTCAAGTAGGATTGTTAGAATAGCAGCATCCCATTCCAAAGCAAAACCCAAAGACTTAGGAGTCTTAGCACTCTTATTATATTTGCCATTGTGGTGTCACATGCAGAGCTTGAGTGAAAATTGCAAAAAAAAAAAAAAGTGTTTGAAACCCTGTTGCTCAATTTAGTAAGTCACAAACAGATTAGGCCTATTGAATCAGTGTGGATTTGGTGACTGAACTCTTTCAAAAATTTCATTGATTTAACAGACATACTCTAGTTTCAACTTACGAGCTTTCGTGGACAAGTCTACTTCATCAGACATAAGATGAAGTGGACTTATCCACAAAAGCTCACATTAAAGAATATAACAGTCATTCTTCAAAGTCCTACCATATTTTTGTCTTTTGTTTACTCTTTATTTTTATTTTGTTTTTGCATATAATATTCAATCAAGATAGTTATTCTTCATTCTGCCACTTTCCCCTTATTTTTCCTTGACTAACTGGGGAAAAATATATAGTGATTTTACAATTCAAATTCTTTTTTATTCTTGCTTAGGGCAATGGTATTTACACCTTTTATTTCTTTCTTCTATTCACCACAATCAATTGAAGGAGCAGATAAAAGGGATGCGAACTAAACAATTTAGTGTGTTTCTAACGAAATATCAGCAAAAGCTTATTAGTTTATGAGATGTGTTTTCAATGTTTTATGATCTTGTACAGATTTTTCCTTGTTCTACATTTGTTTGCTTGATGCATTTCAGCTGCACGGCTGATATCAGAGTCCATACTCACAATAGATCTTAACAGGATCATTTTCAGAGGTAAAATTAATCAAAAATGCATTTGTTTGTCTAGCACAGTAATTTGATAATGATGGCTGCAGGAGTAACATTTCATAAACCTGAAATTGGGAGCTAATGTGTGTGTTTGCATGCATATAATTATTGCATCATTTGAAAGATTTCAATTATCCTGGTATCTGTTGGGAAACAAATTCTGCCAAATATGGACCTTCCAAGAAATTATTGACTTGTGTGGCTGATAATTTTCTCCTACAAAAAGTGGAAGAAGAAACTAGAGGAGTAGCTATCCTGGACTTGGTGGGAGAAGTGACATTACGGGGGACTCTGGGGGAAAGTGACCATGTTGTACTTGAGTTCTAGATTACAAAAGAAATAAAATTGGATTTTAACCACACATATAAACTGGGTTTTAGGAAAGCCATTGTTTTTTTTTTTTAAATTTAGGACAATGATAGGAAAAGTCCCATGCCAGGAAATCCTGACAGGAAATGAAGTACAAAATGAGTGGGAGTTTCTCTAAAAGCAAATTTGAAAGGTACAGTTCCATCAGGAAAATCTTTTAAATTGCTAAAGGAGTATGACAATGGAGCTAATTATCTCAGGAGGTGACGAGCACTCCAAAGCTGGAAGCATTAAAGACAAAATTGGACAATCATTAGTCAGATCTGCTTTGATTTGGATTCCTGCATTGAGCAGAGGGCTGGACTCGATGGCCTTATAGGCCCTTTCCAACTCTATGATTCTATGATTCAGTTGTAGAAAAGAAAAAGTCTCAGAATCACAGTCAGGAATGTTGAAAATTCTAGTATAGTGGTTCCCTATCTTTGGTTCCTAGGTATTTTGGAGTACAGTTCCCATCATTTGAAGATTATGGTCATGGTACAGACTTGTAGTAAAAAGATATTTTGTCCTATATAGTATGCTGGTTATTATATGAGAATTCCCAAACACCTACCTACATTAAAACAAACATGGTTCTGAAAGACAGCTGTCAAGAGCTGGAGAGAACTTCAGTGACGGCAGTGAAAATGTTATGTAATTCTCATGTTGTATTATTTTCCCCCCCAATGGTTAACTGTAATCCTCTTTTTCCTCTTTTCTCTTTCGTTTTCCTCAGTAGTCATTTCAGGTTGTTGCTGTTTTCTGCCAGTAGTACTATATCATCTGCATATTTCATTACTGTTTCTTCCACCAGTTTCATTCTTCTTTCTTCTGAATCTAAAAGGGCTTTTCAAGTTATATGTTCTATACATTGATTGAACATACAGGGCAAAATACACCCATGCCTGACACTTTTGCTATGGAAGAGCTATTATATTCCTCCACATTTCACCCTAACAGTGGTTTCTTGTTTAGAGTACAGCTTATGTATCAGGACAATCAATTGCATTAGTACACCTTTCTCTTGGAATTATCCATAGCTTTTCATGATTAATGCATGCAAAGCACAGATTGAAATCCTTCAGTACCCTCCAGTAGCATATTTGCCATATGATCTCTGGTGTCTCTTCGTATTTTGAATTCAGCTTGAACATCTAGAACTTCTTATTCCATATATAGTAAAAGTCTTTGCTCTAGAATCATCAGCATCACCTTGCTTAAATCAGAAAGTAATGCTATGGGCTTTAGTTACTGCATTCTCTGGTGTTTTCTTTCTTGGAGACAGGACGGCCTATTAAACATTTTGAAACTGTGGGCCATAATTTTGTTTTCCATATTTCTTGACATATTCTTGTGAGGATTTTGACTGAGTTGGTCTTTGTAGTTTGAAATAGTTCTCTTGGTATCCCATTTACTACTGGCAATCTATTTCTTTCAATTGCTGTAGGAGTGACTTTCATTTCACTTTAATCATCAAAGGATTCTTCTTTAAAGTTTAGGTTTCATTTATTTATATGGTATTTGTTTAAGCATTTATGTATCATCTTTGTACCTTCATATAAACCATTTTCATGGAACTGATGGCCAGAAAAGGAAACAAGATGAATATCAGAATCCTCACAATTAATTGTTTCACTGACAAAAAGTATGCTGCTGTTGTTGCAGTTTAAAGGTATCTCAACTTTAATTAAATATGAAATAGCATTTTACGTGTGACAGCAAAAGCATGCAATGTACTTTACAGTAAATCTTAACATAATGCTAATGCTGTCCAGGTACCTTGCTGACTTTGGAACTCTCTAATGATATATGAGGTTTCACCACACAGTAGCTCCATTGACTACACTGAGTACAACAGAGTTACTGCCTTGCAAATCAAGAAGCCAGGCAATAGATCTTATAGCTGTTTAGACATTTATTCTGCTTGCCATGGTACAGTGCATTTAAAGTTGAAATTCATTAATACATGATAACTTTACAGTTACATGACAGTCTTCCACAGTATCAATATGTGAGTCTTTGGGATCTGCAGAACTCTGGGGATTGGAAAATGTAAAAACTCTTGTGGGGAATCTTGTTAACACGAAACTTTCATCTCCCATGTTCTGCCTAAGAAGGAATCTTTGCCTTGCATTTTGTTTTATGTCATAAAAGATGAGAAATTAGATATATTCACAAAGGATAGTTACGGGATGGGGGATACTTGACTCAAAAATACTACATGTAAGAAGGATCTTGAAATAGTTGTAGATAGAGATGGGGTATTCGTATTCGTATATGAACATGAATATTCCTGCATAGCTGGAATTAACTAGGGTCTGGCCCTCGGCACCAGGCCATCCATTCATGTGTCTGGCAGCGACAGCCCCTCTCTTCCTTCCAAACACTCCAGAGCCCCACTCAGCTAGCTGCTTGGCATCCTTACAGGGAGACTTGTCCTCTCTCCCTCTGCCAGGAGTGGCTAGCCAACCAGGAAGAGAACGGCTCTCAGGAGCGATTGAAAGGATGAGCAAGGTCAGCAGCGGTGGCGGATGTGTGAATGGACGGTGCTGTAACCTCGTTAACCCCAGCTGTGTGGGCATATTCAAAGATGAATACCCCCATCTCTAGTTGTAGACCACCAGCTGAATTTGAGCCAACAGTGTTGTGCAGCTAGCAAAAAAGGCCAGTGCAACTTTAGACTGCATTAAAAGAAGCATTGAGAGTCCCCTGGACTGCAAGGAGAATAAACCTATCCATTCTAAAGGAAATCAACCCTGAGTGCTCACTGGAAGGACAGATCCTGAATCTGAGGCTCCAATACTTTGGCCATCTCATGAGAAGAGAAGACTCCCTGGAAAAGATGCTGATGCTGGGAAAGTATGATGGCAAGAGGAGAAGGGGACAACAGAGGATGAGATGGTTGGACAGTGTCATCGAAGTGACCAACGTGAATTTAACCCAACTCTGGGAGGCAGTGGAAGACAGGAGGGCCTACCGTGCTCTGGTCCATGGGGTCCCGAAGAGTTGGACACAACTAAATGACTAAACAACAACAAAACAAGCATAGTCTCCAAATCATGTGAAGTATTAGTTCTGTTTGGCACTATTTAGACCTCACCTTTCGTATTGCTTCCAGTTATGGACACCACACCTTAAGAAGGATACAGACAAACTGGAATAAGTTCAGAGGACTAAAACAAGGATGATTAGGAGACTGGAAGCCTAATGAGGAAAGACTGAAGGATCTGTGCATATCTAGCCTTAAGAACAGTAGGACCATGGAACCAATTATCTCAAGAGGTGGTGAGTGCTCCAATTCTGGAACCATCCAAGAGAAAGTTAGACAGCCAGATACATTTTAACTCATATTCCTGCATTGAGTGGGTCTTGGAGTTGGTGGTAGAGATGGGCCTGAACTGTTGCTGCAGCTTGGTTTGTTTCCCAGTCAAACAGCTGATCTGTGGTTCAGTGTCCCACCTCCTTCACTGAGCATTCAGTTGGAGGCAGCACATGGAGGAGGCGGGGTGGGTTTGGCAGTTCATGCCTATCTCTACTTGGCAGCTTTAAAGACCCCTTCCAGCTCCATTATTCTATGATTCTATTAAAATCTCTGTGATCTGGCAGTTCTACTCCTGTCTTATTTTGGTAGTTATATTAGAACTCTCACTTTATTGTGGCATCTTATGCAAACTCTGTGGGCTTCATTTGAAATTCTGCAAAGCAACTAAAAATCCATCTCAGCATTTGACTTCAAACAACATTGTACTGGCAGAACAGAGAGATCCGTCCCACAGACTGAAAGAGAGCAGGGCTGGAAAATGTGTAGCTCTCCAGAGACTGTTTTTCCCCTGAAAAGTCCCATCAGCCCAAACCTCTGTAACCAACGGTGAAATATATTGGGAAATGGAGTCCAGCAAGATCTGTCGATCCACATGTAGCCTAGCTCTGGAATAGACTTTCTATTTAGATTTATAGATGCCTGTGCATGGCACAGCTGGAAAACTGCAAAGGCAGGGTTATTTCCAGATTTTAAAATGAAGCATACTGCATTTCAAGCAGTTACTACAGTAGGACAAAGTTATTTCATAAATTCTTGGTAAGAGAAGTTTTCAGTTTCATTTAATGCCTAGCCACTCATGAAGAGGACAAGTTGCAGTCAACCCACAGAGTGGAACTGTTGTAATAATTTTGTATGTGTATTTATTTATTTTATTTCTTTATTTGATTTGTATCCCACCCATCTGGTCTATGCGACCACTCTGAGCAGCTTCCAATATAATACAATTAATAAAAAACACATACCTGTAGTTACATAAATCTACAAATGAAAATGTGGAAATCAAGTAAAAATAAATAAAGGAGAAATGAGAAGAGAGAATCAAGTATTGACTGGAGGGAAGGCCTGAATAAACATCCGTGTTTTTACTTGGCTTTTAAAGATACCCAGCATAGGGGCCGCATGAATCTCTGGAGGAAGTTTGTTCCAGAGGCGAGGAGCCACCACTGAGAAGGCCCAATTTCTTGTCTTTTCCTTCCGGGACTCTCTGGGCGTCAGGCCCCTCAGCCTCACCTCCTGACTTGCACGGGTGATCCGGGTAGAGCTTGGTGGGAGTAGGCGTTCCGCCAAATATCGAGGTCCTAAACTGTTTAGGGCCTTATAAGTAAGCATTAAAACTTTGAAGTCGATGCAGAAACGGATGGGCAGCCAATACAATGCGGCCAGAGTAGGAGAAATATGTTGGTATTTTCTCACTCCACTAAGGAGTCTGGCCGCCGCGTTCTGCACCACCTCAAGTTTCCGCATCAGCTTCAAAGGCAGCCCCACAGAGGGGTATGTATGTATGTGTGTGTGTGTTTACATTGTATGACAAATCTCAGAAAGTTGTTGTCCTTAGTTAGATAGAGGGTAAGGAGTGATTAGGTGGTCTTCCGGACTTTTTGCTAGATCTGAAACAGATATGAACAAATTGCTTAATTCAAAGTGTGAAACCTTAAAATGTGCTACCATACACTCCTTCTTGAACATTTTGATGTTGGCAGGTTTCAGGTTTCAGAACACCTAAGATGGAACCTGTCAAATACTAGTCCCACCGCCTATTATGAGAGAGAGAGAGAGCGGGGGCCATTCATATTACTGTGCTGTACAAGCAGCAGTGAGTCTGGGATATACTAACAAAATATTATGGCATGAATCATCGGGATCTAGAGCCCACAGATGTACAAATACTGCAAGAAATCCTGCTAATTTTTGTGCTATTGGGCATATGACGAGATAACCTTTAAAAATCCTGTCAAATGTGACATATGGGTGGTTTCAGGCTATCTTCTCAAAATCTTCAGCTCAACACAAGTGTATCAAACATCTTTTTGTTTGTTTTGTGAGCTTGGTTTCCCAAAAGATAAATTCCCTGTCTTCTTTTGATAAAAACAATATTTTATGTGCCCAAACAGTTACTACATTTTATCTTAACCACACCTTTTATGCATTATCTGCAAAGGTATATGGATAATGCAGTTAAAGAATATTCTATGTCCAAAGGCAGTTTTAATTCACATAGGAGGTCATTAAAATGGTTATCATGAACTGAGTCTGCATCCTAAAAATGCCCACAGAATCCTCTGAGCTCTGCAGGCATTTGGGGCAGACCTACTGAAACTCTGCATTCCTTGGCAGACCCCTCAAAGCATGAAAAACATACATCATTTGGATGTCACTTGCCTATTTTGTATTGTGTTTATGATTAGTGGTACCACTGACAACAAAGATCAGAGCCAGCATGTTGTATGGAATGTTCACAGTTATTCCAATATACTCAGAAGTTCACAACATTTTAGCATTTCTTGTAATTGTACTTCTGTGAGAAAAGGGAAAAAATTAGTTTCTTGCCATTAAAAACAGAAAAAAACAAAAATAAAAGGAGCAGCTAGAGATTTGGGAAGGTTACAGATTAGAAAAGGACTCCTGGGCCAGGGAGGCTAAAACTAAGATGGTTGGTGGCTCACTCCGGAGAAGGAATGAGCAGGAGGAAACCAAGAAAAGTGAAGGGATGAAAGGGCAAGGAGAGAGACATAGGGAGATGCAGAGTACATGTTGAATAGAGTTAAGGGAAGATGGTGAAATAAGGGTTGCAATTTAAATCTTAACTGAACTGAGAAGTCAGTTCTTCAGCTACAAGCATCTGGTCATGTCTCTTTCAAATACTAACTGCCTTTGCATGTTAGAGACAGGCATGAATTGGAAAATTGGTGGTTTGTGATGGTTTGTGGTTAGCCAGAAAGTACAATTCCCCGGAACTAACTGGATCACAGTTCGGTTTTAGGGTTCATTATTCTGCCACCTGGGCCTACCACCTCTGCCTCCTAGTGAAGGGGGTTCTGCCTCCACCTGGCAAAATGGGATTGCCAAATTGAGTCACAAATGAGTCCAGTTCATCATTTTTTTCTGGTTTGTGGTTGAGTTTGTGCCCATCTTTAGTGCAAACTATTGAAGATGTTCAAGTATCTTCTGTCAGATAACCTCCTACTGAGAACCAGTTATCCTCTAAATGCCCAATTTAAATGTCAAATATGTATAAATAGACAGGAGATTGCTGAGGACTTTAAAAATACCTGGATAGTATTCACCCTTAAATTTTAGAAGCATGCTTTAAAAATATTTTTTGGGAATAAATAAATTTCAGGTCCAGATTTTACAATAATGGCTTTTTAAAAAATGAGAAGCCAGTGGCTTTTGTTGCACTATTTTTGTCAGTATTGACTGTCCTGATTTCTGAAGGTCAGTTAGTATTGGATTCCTATACCGCTTGACTGAGCTGTACTGTACTAGATGCAGAGAAAGTAGTTTTTTTCTTTTTCAAAAGTAACCACATTGATTTGACACATCATGTAAGCCTAACTTTTTCATTCCTCCATCTATCTACCATTTTAGGATGCTGTGAGGAAATAAAGGAATAAATAAAAGGGAAGAGTGATTTTTTTTTCTTTTACAGTAAATGTTCTAGATCTAGAACCATCTGTAGTGCAGCAGAAAATGGGGGAAACAGACCAAAAGTATACCAGCAAAACAGGTTTATGTCAAGCCCAGTTCTGTAAGTAGGAGAACAGTCCAGGATGACAAGCCATCTCAGTTCCAGTGACAAATGGGTTCACAATTCACAGTTACTAGTTTCACAGTTAAGCAGACAAATGAGGTAAATAGCTAAATGAAGTGAACGTATGAACTACGCATTTATTTAATGTATCAATCACCAGCTGAAACTGAAACAGGGTTCCTGATGAGGATGTTGCATACCAGGCATTAAATACCAGAAGGCTAATCATGCAGAAATGAGGAGCTCAGGAGCTCAATCCTATGAGAGATCACTGTGAGCATTTTGCTTAACTTCAGCAAGGAAGCTAAGCACTTCAGCAAGGTCATCTGCACTAATAGCCAGCGAGGTAAACCATGGCATTCTACATCAGATGCTGGGAAAAAACCTGTTGATTTCCATCTGCTTCCCCCTTCCTCCTTCTCTTGTCTTCTCTCACCTGTTTCCTCCTCCTCCTGTTGTTGTTGTCATTTCCTTCCCTCATCTTCTCCCCCATCATTTTCTCTCGTCTACTTTACTGCCACCCTACCTCCTCCTCCTCCTCCTCCCATATGCTTCAAATGCACCATCTCTTCCCATCTCATTGCTACTGCTTCTTCCTCCTCCACTTACCCAAGAGGTGGTGTGGAAATGCTCTACTGAGGCCATCAGAGAGTCTAATTCTCTACACATAGCCAGCTATTTTCTAATTGCTGAGAGAACTTAGAGGACCTCTCAGAGCCAAGACTATCTGTCTTGAAAGAGAAGGGCTGTAAATAAGAGGTCTGAATTTCAAGAAGAGCAGGATAGCTGAAGAGGCTAGAACTGCTGTTGCTGGTTGGACTACTGAGACTCTTGCCAACATGGTTTACCTAAAAATTAGGTATAATTTTTATATGTTTGTGTTGGAGGGATAAATCTACAGAGTGAATTCATGAACTACACAGAACTGCATTAATATTTTATTTTAGGTTTTTGAAGATTTTCTTGTATTGTGGATGCCCAACAAAGTTGAGGAGGATATCTTGGATTTTTGACTGTCTTGATTTCAAAGTGATACAGTGGTGCCTCAACTTATGAACTTAATCCGTTCTAGAATGATGGTTGTAACTCAAAATGGCCGTAAGTCGAAGCACCTTTTCCCATAGGAATGCATTGAAACCCAATTAATCTGTGCTGGCCAGAAAAAATAACCATAAAAAACAAAACAAAACAAAAATCACTGCAAGCCCGGAATGCGTCACGGCTGGAAAAAAAATCACAGAAAAAAACAAAACAAAACAACTCAGAAAGCCCCATCGGAATGCACTGGGGCTGAAAAAATCTCCAAAACCCCACAAAAACAAACACAGCAAGCCCCATCAGAACACACTGGTGCTGAAAACAAAATCGCCAAAAAAAATCACAAACAGAGCAAGTCCTATTGGAACAATGGGACCAAAATAAAACAAAACAGAACAAAAAAAAAAACCAAAACAACAACACAGCAAGCCCCACTGAAAGGCACGGGGGCTGAAAAAACAAACACACCAAAACACAAAAAACCATCACAGCACAGAAACATAACTCCCCACCCCGCTGCAAAACCCTTAATGTATTCACTCAGAAGCAGAAAGCAGCACCAGGCAGTCTGAAGCCTCCACTGATACACACTCTCTAACCATTGGGGTGAAAGAGCTACAAAAAAGCAGCCTCTTCACCAACCAACAGTTAGTACACTTGAATTCCCCGCCTTTTTCCCCACCTTTTTTCCAGTCATAACTCGAAGCTCCAGTTGCAAGTAGAAGCAAGATTTTGCAGCCAGAGCTGGTCGTAACTCGAATTGGTCGTAAGCTGGGATGTTCATAAGTCAAGGCATCACTGTACTTTGCAAACTCTACAGGCAACCTCTGTATTGGTGCTGTTGCGAAGAATTTGAGTGCACAAATTGTGCAGTATTCTGTTGTAATTGTTCTTCTCTGTTATGTGAATGCAAATAAGAAATCACTTGTTTTGTGTAATTGTATTGACAAGATTCATCAATAGTAAGCAAGTAGCCCCATGGAACCTAAAAGTGTTACAGTAGCTCTCTAAGGGACAGGCTCATGAGTTGAGAGGCAAATCTGACATTTTTGGTTATCTGTAGTGTGAGGCAATGACCTCTGTTCAGCTGATGTCCTTTTCAGCCAGAAAACTAGACTGCAACAAATTTTCAAATTGGCACATCCCTGGCAGAAAAAAGTGAAACACAGTCATTAGGTGAACTAGGGCCACTACATAAGTAAACTATTCAACAGGATCTACAGCAAGGCCTGTGCACTGTATGTTGTTATTAACACACAGATCCTTTAAGAGAGATCACGTGATCACACAATGTAGTTCTAGAGCCTGGAAGTAATATGTCAGAAGTAAAAATACTAGCATATTTATTGATGAAGTAACAAGGAGATAACAATGTTTGTTTTATAAATAAACAAATGACTGGTGACATTATTCTTCCTTTCTGCCTACCTTTTCTTATTACTTACATTGTCTTGTCTAAACACCTCTTCCTAATATCTACTGCCCAAGCCACCAGATTATCTCAGGCTGTTTCATTGCGGGTGTCCACTCCAAGGGAAGCCTGGGAAATATCCACTAGAAACTAGGCCTTCTTGGTGATGGCTGTGACATTATGGAATTCGCTGCCTCTGGATTTGCACCAAACACCCTCCCCTTCAGGGAGCAGGTGTTGCCATCACTTTGGAGTTTGCTGTGTTATGTTATTTTATGATTATGATGTTTGTTCTCATATGTTGTTTTGGGCTGGATGTTTTGTTATATGTTGTTTTGTTAGCTGCCCAGAGTACTGGTTTGCTACTAGATGGGCAGTATGTAAGTACATTCACTCACTCACTCACTCACTCACTCACTCACTCACTCACTCACTCACTCACTCACTCACTCACTCACTCACTCACTCACTCACTCACTCACTCACTCACTCAAATTTTGGGCAGCATTTTGACAGTTCTTTTTTCAAATCCAAGGTAATTTTATACCCTCTCAAAGGTTTGGCTTGTTAAAAGGAACTAAAGGAGAACTTTAAAGAAATTGGTAACATATTGAATAATGCACATGTATTATTACACATGAAAGGCTGTAGTAATTGTAATGGGGTATGGTGTGTATGTGTATGTTTCATGAATTATGTAACAAATTAATTTTTAAAAGTAACTTTTTGTGCTCTGCATAATTTACAACTTGATTCCTTTTGGCTGCCTCTTGTTGAGAGGGTCATAGTTCTGGTTCATAGTTCTTTGAAACTTAGAGTGAGCCAGACATTTGTGTTTCAGCTCCCCATGGCCTATCCTTAATGTCCAGGCTTTCTGTTCCCCTTATCTGAAAAAAGGCACTTTGCCCAAGAGTGAATACCACCCGCCCTTTCAAATTTCTATTCAATCTATTTTGATGCAGCCCACACATCACCAAATTATTAAGCAAGGTTGTTGAGGCCAACAAGCCAGGGCTAACAAAGCAAAATAGGCTTGAAAGGGAGCCCAACCATAGCAGGGGTGACATCAGATGAAGCACCATCATAAACAGCTAAGGAGATGTGTGTTACGTCCCTGTGTGAGTTTAACAACAGATGAGGAGGCCCTAAAAGTGAAGTTCCTTCTTTGATCTTCCAAACTTTCTAAGTGCAATCAATGAAAACAGAAGACATAAAACCAGCAGTGATATGATGGCAGGACTATTCTTATATGATGCTCCTATTTTGTCTTTCATCCTCTTTCTAAGGTTTATCCTCTCATACATCTTACACAGTGAACATTATGTCAGTTAAAACCACCAACAACCTTTACACCATCATTGATTCCAAGTTTCTGTAAGTGAAAGTGTGCAATTGTTAGAGGACTTGGCCCACAGCGGTACACATAAAGCTGTCAAAGCTTTTGTGGAATTGCTCAGCAATAGTCATAGAATTGTGCAACAATAGTCATAGATTCCAAAAATATGTTCTTTTGGGGCAGTATGACCTTTAAAGGTAGGGCCTGGCTTGGTGAAAGCTTTAGGCATAGAGCTTTTCATAAAGTTTATAGATTTTGTTTCTAGCATTTGCTTTGGAGACATAGCTATTATTTGACTCTGATAACAAACTGTCACTTTATTTGGCAAAAAAAAAATACTCAATGTCCACTGCATTCAGTGCTGCTATGAATAAAACAAGAATTGGACTTGTGAGAGAAGGGACAGAGAAAAATTATAAGAGTCACGTCTCTAATGATCCTCAAACCTTTGAAAGTAGTATAAATGATATTAATATCTCATAATGAGTTGGTCAGTCTTGAACAAACAGAGCAGCCCAGTGTTGAATTTGTGTGATGTCCATAGGACAGGAAGCAAAACACTCATGAGGTGCTTCTCATTGCTGTGGCCTCAGTGTAACCCTAAGGCAGTTCCCGTTTTAGTACATGACACCCTGAAGACAGTTTGGGTCATTAATAGCAACCACTGGCATGGTCATGGAGATGCTTACTTCCCATTCACTCCCAAATTGAGAAAGCCATAAGCTCCTTTCAGAAATGAGCTGGGAACCAAGAGGTAAGTTTGGAAATGGAAATGAGGAACCAAATCCAGGTGGAGTGCTTAAATACCAGGGAAGGTCAGCCCAGGAAATTTTGCTGTTGAGGAAAATACTCAATTGTAATTAAGTATTATTATTATTATTTAGCATTACTGAAACAGTGACGTCAACATTGGCTTGGACATGTCATGAGAATGGCTGATGGTCAGATTCCAAAAGATCTCCTGTATGGAGAATTAGTGCAGGGAAAGTGCCCCAGAGGGAGACCACAGCTGTGATACAAGGATATCTACAAGCGGGATCTGAAAGCCTTGGGAATGGACCTCAACAGATGGGAAACCTTGACATCTGAGCATTCAGCCTGGAGGCAGGCGGTGCAGCATAGCCTCTCCCAATTTGAAGAGACACTTGTTCAGCAGGCTAAGGCAAAGAGGCAGTCCTGAAATCAGCAATATCAGGGAGCTGGACAGGGGGCAGATTGTATTTGTCTTCAACGTGGAAGGAATTGTTACTCTCGAATTGGCCTTCTCATCCATACTAGACTCTGTTCCAAGACCTCTATTCAGAGCACATTACCATAGTCTCTCGAGACTGAAGGATTCCTGCAAATATTATTTTGAAAGCCTGCAATAGTAGTTGCAATAGTTACAATTTAAATATAACTCTTTAAATATAACTCTCAAATCAGCTACAATTACTTTTTTTGTTACTTAAAATATCTGAAAGCTACCAGCTGGAAGTCATGTTTCTTCTGTCCAACCCATCACTGTCTCAAGAGTCATAAGAAACTGGGTGATGCCAATTGAGGTGTTTGCCCCCCCCAAACCTAAGAGAAAACAAGAAAATAGTAAAATACAGTGAAATCTTAAAATTTGATGGTTCTCTCAAGGAATTGAAGTGGACTGGTGGGCTTGATCCCAGTTATTATCAATATTTGTTAAGGATAAGGGAGTAGTGAAATCTTGTATGATTAAATGGGCACAGAATGTTGGGCTCAATATAGAGCTAGAACAATGAGAACGAATATGGAAAACAAATACAAAATTAACTAAATCTGTTATATTTAAAGATAATATTTACAAAATATTTTATAGATTGTATATGATCCCCATAACTTTAGCTAAAATGAATGCCCAAATATCAAACTTATGTTGGAAGTGCAAACAGAAGGAAGGATCATTCTATCATATGTGGTGATTTGTAAAAAAGCGTAAAGATATTGAAACAAAGTGAGGCTGTTGTTACAAGAGGTTCTTGAAAGTCCAGTTCCTATGAAACCCGAATTATTTTTATTAAATATTTTGCCGGACTCAATGGATGTTGCAAAAACATAGTTAGGCATTCATATTATAACAGCCGCAAGATTAGTTTTTGCAAAACACTGGGAAGAGCCTGAAATACTGCAAATAGAGGAAATGATAGCCAAAATTTTTGAACCTGCAGAAATGGATAAATTATCAGAATGGCTAGATGAAACAAGAACAAGAACCACCAGAAATGTTGGAAAAAAACTATATGTATGGTTTCAAAATAGATAGAGGAACTGAAAATATAAAAATATAGACAGCCATGTGACTAATGATTAGATTAACACTAAGTATGTCTGAATTGGATTGTGTAACATATAGAAAGTATAATTTGAATGAATTGTATACTATATGGGAAATATATCAATTGTTTGTAAGGTACCTTTTCAATCTCACTCCCTCTTTATCCTTATCCCCATTTTTCCCAATTGTTCTTTTCCATTCCTTACCCTGATATGAAAATAAAAATGTTAAGAAAAAGAGTCATAAGTAAAAATGAAACAGTGGCACTTGAACCATGTGACATTTCTCGTCCACTATTAAATGAAATCATATCCCTATAAGCATAAATGTTACTGTTGCACTGCAAAAGGAATGAAGTTGTCCACTTCTAATGTCACAATTGAGCTCTGCCTTTCCCGCAAAATGTTCCACATTCAGTCCCTGGAATCTCCAGTGAGTGCAAAGAAAGAATCCAGTCTGAGATGCTGGAAAGCCATGGCCAATCAGAGATGATAGTACTGGGTGGGATGGACCAATTGTTTCTTAGTGTAAAGAATCTTCCAATGCTGAGAGCCAAATTTGGAAGAGGGGACTTTCCTTTATTCAGTGTATTTTCCCTTGCCATTTTCAGGGGTCCTGATCACATGGAGAGCCTCCATACAGATGAGTGGCTCTTCTTGTTAGACTGTCATTTCCACATGCAAGGTACGCTGGTGGGGTTCAGGGTTCGCACACCCCATATATTCACATTAACCCCTTTTAAATGTTTGAATCAGATTAAATGTCAGTTTTCTATCTATCTATCTATCTATCTATCTATCTATCTATCTATCTATCTATCTATCTATCTATCTATCTATCTATCTATCTATCTATCTATCTATCTATCTATCTATCTATCTATCTATCTATCTATCTATCTATCTATCTATCTATCTATCTATCTATCTATCTATCTATCTATCTATCTATCTATCTATCTATCTATATGTTTACAACCATTCTGTTACTGCACATGTGTGTCTATGTGCCATCAGGTACGTATGGTGAACCTAATAAGGTTTTCAAGGTATGTGAGATATTTAAGGAGTGGATTTATCAGTGGCACACTCTCCCTCCATTAAGTTCCCAGGGTCCAGTGGGAGTCTTTGCCTCAGGCAGCAAAATGTCAAATGTTGCTGTTTCATTTCAGAGCGCCTCCATGTGGGAAGTGTGTTTGTGCAGTGCTTCTGTGCTTGTGGTTCTGGGCCACTGCTTTCATTGGACTTTTTGCACGTATCTTCAAAACAAGGAGAAAACTACTTACAATCCCTACTGAGATATTGGCAGCTTACAATAGTAATGGCTGCAAAGTGCTGAGATGGGGATGGAAGTCACACTATAAATCGCCACAAGAGGCTGAGATTATTGATAGCTCCTTCCTTATGCAGAATTCACTCTGTTGCCTCAGCTTTTAGAGGAAAATTACATTCTGAAGCTGCTGCGCTGCAGTCTTTTATTTATTTATCTATCTGTCATGGTATTTTGTGATGAAGAATGCATTTATGAAGTGTTTTATTATATCTTTAATAAATTGAATGCCCACACGTATAAAATATTTCTTGGGGAATTAGTACCATTTAAAAGCTAATTACAGAAAGTGGCGGCTGCGTATTTCTCAGCCGAGTGCCTCTTGGTTGTTGAACAATGAGAATCAATATATTAAAGTTCGAAATGAAACTCAGCAAGGCAACAGATTAGGAACAGCATGGATGAGAAAGTCACAAAATGTCAATGAATTTCCATAAGAGATTTGCAAATCCAACTCTGTAGCTATAAGTGGATAGCTGCCCACTTTGCACCTGATTTGAATATAGAAATTCCAAGAAACTGACTGCAACCTTTTCACTCCAGTATCTCCCAGAGATCCCAGAATCTATAAAATAATTGTGTGCTGTCAAGTCAATTATGACTTATGTCAACCTTTGTCATGGTTTTCTAGATAGAGTACTCTCTCTCTTTCTATAAATATATATAGTTGTTGTAGGATTCTCAAGATAAATGAGTTACACAAGAGTAGTTTTACCAGTACCCTGCCCCTCCCCATAGTAAATTTCCATAGTAGAGCTGGGGAATTAGACTCAGATCTCTTGAGGCCTGTTACTTTATCCAATATACCATCTAGGGTACCCTATCTAAATGCCTATCTGTCTCTCTATCTATTCGATATGGGCAGGAATCAGAAAAATTGTGATTTGTTTTCATTTGTGATTCATCAAGGTAAAAAAAAAGGGATTATGAATTTAAGATTTTTTACTGCTTAATCGATTTGTCAATTTGATTTTGACTTTAAAACCCTATAAAATGGCCCCCCACAGAGACACTAAATTTGTAAGAACGCTTCCATGGATTCTTCTCTACAAGCCCTGCAAGTTTGGTGAAGTTTAGGTTTTGGACACCTGAGTTGCACACCTACAAGAAGGGATCTCCCAGGAAAATTCCCCCCCAGGTACACCCAAGTTATATATCCCCCAAAAGTGCCTTTTTTGAATTAATTTGGTGACTCGTTTTTTATTTGTACCCATATCTATCTATCTATCTATCTATCTATCTATCTATCTATCTATCTATCTATCTATCTATCTATCTATCTATCTATCTATCTATCTATCTATCTATCTATCTATCTATCTATCCATCTATCCATCCATCCATCCATCCATCCATCCATCCATCCATCCATCCATCCATCCATCCATCCATCCATCCATCCATCCATCCATCTATCTATCTATCTATCTATCTATCTATCTATCTATCTATCTATCTATCTATCTATCTGTCTGTCTGTCTGTCTGTCTGTCTGTCTGTCTGTCTGTCTGTCTGTCTGTCTATGGGTGCAGATAAAAAATTAGGGTTAAGCTACATTTTCTCAGTGCACAGGGGACCCAGCAGCTCCCCAGGGATTGTTTGAAAACAAAAACAAAAGCAAGAGTATTGTGTTCCCTTCAAGAGTAACACATTTATTTCAGTGTTACCTTTTTGCGGATTACAAAAGCTTCCATTTGTCTGCAGAAGGGCATTTGTTTAACTATGAAAGCTCACACTGGAATACATTTGCCAGTCTTCAAGGCAGCACAATATATTTGTTTTCATCTCTTGATCATAACACTGTGGAGTAATGGGCTCAAATTACGGGAAACCAAATTTCAGTTGAGTATCAGAAAAACTTCCTAATTGCTAGAGCATTATGACAATGGAACCAATTACCTTGGGAGGTGGTGAATGATCCGCCTAGAGTGGTCCGTTTGGACCAGATAGGCGGGGTATAAATCAAATAAATAAATAAATAAATAAATAAATAAATAAATAAATGGACACATTCAAGAGAAAATTCGACAACCAACTGTCAGATCTGCTTTGACTTGGATTCCTTGATTGAGCAGAGTGTTGGACTCAATAGCTTCGTAGGCCACTTCCAACTTCATTATTTATGTTTCTACGATACTAAGTTCTGTTATTGTTTAGTCTTTAAGTCGTGTCTGACTCTTTGTGACCCCATGGACCAGAGCACACCAGGCCCTCCTGTCTTTCATTGCCTCCCGGAGTCGGGTCAAATTCGGTGACACTGTCCAACTGTCTCATCCTCTGTCGTCCCCTTCTCCTCTTGCCTTCACACTTTCCCAACATCAGGGTCTTTTCCAGGGAGTCTTCTCTTCTCATGAGATGGTCAAAGTATTGGAGCCTCAGCTTCAGGATCTGTCCTTCCAGTGAGCACTCAGGGTTGATTTTTTCCCTCCAAAATGGATAGGTTTCTTCTCTTTGCAGTCCAGGGGACTCTCAAGAGTCTCCTCCAGCAATACAATTCAAAAGCATCAATTCTTCGGCAGTCAGGCTTCTTTATGGTCCAGCTCTCACTTCCATACATCACTACTCAAAAAACCATAGCTTTGACTATGTGGACCTTTGTCGGCAAGGTGATGTCTCTGCTTTTAGATTTAGAACTTTTCTAAGTTCTAAATAGAAATTATAACATATCACCTGATTCACTCATTCAAATCCTTAATTTGTAGTAGGAAACAGATATGGCCACCAGCCTGAAAACTATATTTGCCTGTCTTTTATTCCTGATATTTAAAAGAGTTCACTGAATTTTCATGTGACATTTTCATTTCCCAGACCTTTACTTCATACAATACCCCGTGCAAGTATATGTGTGTGTGTGTGTATATATGCACGTATTCAAAACTACCTCTTTAGTAGAGTATCAAGCACTGATATGTGTTACATGCTGTGCAGCATCTTTCTTCTTTGTTGCTACAAAATGTTTGATTAACCCATAAAGATATTGTGTTTGCCACATTTTAAGCTGCTACTCTTTATGCAAAGACTTCATTGTTCAATATCTGATTTATTAAGGCTGAGAAAACTTCGAGGCAACTGTGTGTACTCCATTAATGGTTCTGTTGAAGGCAGAAATTTTGAATATGGATATAGGACGTCATTTCATGCTTATAGCTGGGCATTCTTTGTAAACATGAGTTTCTCATGATAATAACTTACTAAGTGAATAGTGATTAGAGTTGATCACCGATTGCGTGAAATAGGCATGTGATGCACATACTTTGCTAGGACTCTATATAAATGTTTCTCCTTTGCAAATAAAAATGCATTTCTGCAGTCAATGAGTGAAATATTCAAAGTGCATGAGAGTGCTATAGTTAAATGGCAGAACGCACAGCTTTTAATGTATGTCATTATAAGTTCATGTGTGATATTTCAATAGTTAAATCCATTAATGGCTGAGATAACTACTATTTAAATAGGTGAACTAATGGATGTTCATATTTCTTATTTCTTTCTTTAATATGCCACTTTTCTCCTTATAGTGGTCTTCGAAAAGCATATATTTTTGTATGCAGATCTTCTGTTGCTTACTGCAACACAATCCTTTATGCATTAAGATTTAAAACAATGCAATATCTAATGAAAGGTTACCTGTGTAACCTTCAATCAATGTAGTAGCAGACAGAACAGATAGGGGCTAGGTTTGCAGCTGAAAAAAGGATAGATTCCTTCAAGGCTAACAGAGTAAAAACTGCTATTTCAAATCATTTTTTGCAAATTACTTTTTAATATGGGGGTTTGGGGAGAGCCCTTGGAGGCTAAAAAATGGTCCTTGGGACCACAAGCAGCCTTGTTTGTCTGAACCTTTAATAACAAGACTTTACACATCTATGAACTGTGGATAGTGTCACTCATTGGATAATTAGTCATAAAGGTTATGCCTGTGTGTTTTGCCCATCTTTGGTACAACAGGACTAAAGACTTTTTTTCCAAAGAAAAAAGTGAAGGTTGAAATCTAGGTCAGAGCAAAAGCATGGGATGGCAAGCTTGGAATCTATGTGCAAAACACAGCAGACTAGGTAATAAGGTAACTGTAATTAAAATGTATAGTTCAGCATGGCTCTGTCAGCCATTGGCAGAGTTAGTGCTGGGCTGTGGTTTCAAGAAGCCAAGAAGTATGAATTCTGTATGGATGTTATGAAGATATCTAGCAAAAAACTCAATTTCTATTTCTGTTTGGGATCTTTCACGGCTGCCTCTTTTGCTTCTATATTCTCATGCACTAGTTCTTTTGTTTTATACAAAAGGAACCACCTCTTTCAGGTAAGCTCTTTCCATTTTTTTGGTCTAATTCCTGTTTTCTAGCACTAGTCCTATAGAACCCATATTTCTAAAAGCAGAGACAGGGGGGAAAAAGAATCAATCTGTTCCAAAAGCAAGCAGTACAATGAATAATAAACACCACCAAACAAAACAGTCCTCTCAAATCCAACCAAAATATGCACATTTAACAGAATAAATATACAATAAATACACATATAAATTCTTTTAAAATCAATCAAACAGGGAAAGCACTCCCCCAACATAGAGCACATAAAGTAGTAAAACAATTTAAAAAAATGCTGTCCCATCTCCCTCAAATCAAAAAACAGCAGACAAGCCTTCTCTATGTTCTTTTCTGCTAGTTGGCTGCCCTTATGGTTAGTAGAAGGCATTGTCTTATGATCAGTTTTTACTTAACTGCAAGACCAAACAGTTTCTCTTTATGGACTGGCATGGGTACTTGTGTGTGTGCCATCTTGTTCTTTGCCTCAGGCAGCAAAATATCTTTAATCCGGCTTGTCAGTTAGAGATTTTCTAATTTATATCGACCTTTCGGGGAGAGAAACATAGGAAATAACTCATAGACTCTCTTAAAGAAATTTCAAGACTCTATTTAAAATGTTTGGAAATGACATCTGTCATGAGATTTCGGTTGCTAACTCATTAGCTCTGTTCTTAGCTTTTGTTCCTTTCTAAACGTTCCTCCACTTTCATGGACACAATCGGTAGACAAAATATATGGTGGCTGTAGCGGGCCACTCTGAAGCCTCTGTCAACTCAGGCCTCCCAGAGTGCTCACTACTCTTCTTCAAACTGCTGCCACCAACCTATCCTTAGTACTCACAAAGGAGAAGTTTTTCTTTCAAACAAATAAAGGGTTTATTGATTTGTACAAAATAAAAAGGGTGAATCACAGGTAATAAATCAAGTTGTTAATCATGTTTCTCAATTACTAGATCACAAACTTTTCCCTCACTGACTATCTCTCTCTAATCTCTCTCACTCTCTCAATCAACTTCTCTCATCTTTTCAAACTCTCCAAAAACTCTCCCTTTCACACATCACACACCCATTATATAATCCAGCTCCTCCCCCTTCTGCATCACCCTCTGTCCTCTCATTGGCTGAGGTTCCCCTGCCCAGCTGTGAAGGACAGGTGAGAGCAGAGCTGTATGCCACAGTGGCTTTTCCCTTTTCTCTGCCTGGTGATAGATTTTGTGAACTTCTGGCTAATTAATCAGCATAAGTGATCAATTTTCTCTTTCAAAACATAGGCAAAATGCATTCCTGCTGAATGATGTATACATGTTTTAAGTGTCTTTGTTTGTATTAACCCTTTTATGCCAAACAAATTAGCTATGGCACGTACATATTTTACAATCCAACTCGAACACCAATGAACCAAGGCAGCTAGAATATTTTTCATGATAACTGGCCTCATCTACAAAATGAAGTCTTATTGTCAAAATAGACAGCTTTGTGTAATGTAAAGCTGTTGATAAAGAGGTACATGCCTGGGGATGGATGGAGTAACATGTCAAGTGAATGGACAACTCTTATGTCATATTTCTTTTAACAGTTAAAAGGAGGAGCAAATATTTCAGTCCTTTACTGAATGGTAAGGGATGCCTTTGAATTGTGGTGCTGGAGGAGGCTCTTGAGAGTCCCCTGGACTGCAAGGAGAATGAACCTATCAATTCTAAAGGAAATCAACCCTGAGTGCTCACTGGAAGGACAGATCTTGAAGCTGAGGCTCCAGTACTTTGGCCATCTCATGAGAAGAGAAGACTCCTTGGAAAAAACCTTGATGTTAGGAAAGTGTGACGGCAATAGGAGAGGGGGAAGACCGAGGATGAGATGGCTGGACAGTGTCTGCGAAGCAACCATCATGAATTTGACCCAACTCCAGGAGGCAGTGTAAGACAGGAGTCAGACACGACTAAATGACTAAATGAAACAACGAAGGGATGCCAACAACTACATTATACATTATACATTCCCACTTCTAAGTTAGCCTCCAAAGCCAGCAGACCATTCTTCATATCTATACTGTATAACTCCCATGTTTTTCTCTTACTTAAATCACTGTAGCAATTTTGAGAAAAGTAGCTGTGTTAGTCTGTCTCAACATGTGAGCAAAACTAAAGGTGAGAAGAGAGAAATAAAGCAAAGTGTAATGGCAATTTAAAAACTAACAGATTTATTTCAGGGTAAGCATGGATTAAAAAAATTACTTCTTGTGTCTTCATCTTATGTCTGAAGAAGTGGAGTTTGAATCATGAAGGCTCACAATGAAATAAATCTATTAGTCTTTAATTTGCCACTATATTTTGCCTATGCCCCCTCCCTGTTTTGTTTTAATTTCCCCAGATGGAAAGCTAAATTATACTGTAAGATTAACACAAGAGTTTACCGCAGTAAAGAACTCAGTGTAATAATGATCTGTTAGATAATGTACAGAGTGTTTGTAGACCATTAACAAGTAAATGGAATATAAAGAAATGCATCACAGAAAATAAAGGCAAAATATTATTTTTGAAAGAGTGCTTCTTTCATTATATCATGGGAATAATATTCCAATATTATTGTCAATTGACTGTTGCAGCATTTTGTTTAGGCTGTCTTTCGCATGCTAAGCTGAGAGGTGGGCAACAAGGATGATCAGAGGACTGGAAGCCAAGCCCTATGCAGAAAACTCAAAGAACTGGCCACTTTTAGCCTTGGGAAAAGAAGGCTGAGGAGAGATAGGATAGCACTTTTCAAATACTTGGAAAAGTAGTCATGTAGAGGAAGGGCGGGATATGTTCTCAATTAGAGATGGGGTATTTGTATATGAATACCCCTGCACAGGTGAACAAAATGAGGGTTCAGCCCCCTGGGGGTTGGACCCTCATTATGTGGGGGATCAGCCACTGCTGCAGGCACTGCAGAGCCTTCCAATGGCTCTGAAGATGGTATTTGGCTCACCGCCCTGGTCAGGAGGTGGGACGACAAGCCTCTCTGCTAGGTCGAAGAGTAGCTCACTGAACGCAATCTTCAGAGCCACTGGAAGGGTCCGCGGCATCCGCGCCAGTGGTGAATCAGTGAGTGGACTGTCTGGCCCCAGGGGGCTAGACCCTCGTTATGTCCACCTGTGTTGGGATATTTGTAAAACGGGATGAGCACCACCCCCTAGAGTCAGACACAACTGGACTAAAAATATCATGGGGAACCTTTACCTTTACCTTTACCCCCATCTCTATTTTCAATCATCCCAGAGTTCAGAACATTAATAATGGGCTCAAACTACAGAAAGCTAGATTTAGGCTGAACATTAAGAATACACTCTTAACTGTTTGAGCAGCATGACAATGGAACCTTGGGAGGTGATGAGCTCTCCAATACTGGAGATATTCAAGGGAAATTTGGACAACCATTGGTTAGATCTGCTTTGATTTGGACTCCTGCATTGAGCAGAGAGTTAGACATGATGGCCTTAAAGGCCCCTTCCAATTGCATTATTCTATAATTCCATGATAATGATACAACCTGCAACTGGAGCTTTTTCTCCATTTGAGACATTCTTTCTTCTTCATAGTACCTGGGGTATTTTTTTTGTACTTAATTAATGATCAGAGTAAGCAACCTGTTTCCAGTGCAACTGTTATCCCTTTGGATTGGCTTGTTTATTATTTAGTGTAAATGTAAAACAAAGTATTGCTCTCCAGGTGTCATATTGTAACAAGAGCTATAGGCAGCATAGCCAATGGTGAATTGGTGGGAGCTGCAACCCAACAGCACCTTGAGACCACCCCCAGCTGGAGGTTTACTGGGGTATGTGAACTCAACAAATACTAACTGTCTGCCTTGTTGGTCCTCCTCTTCCTGAACAATAGAGATGGGAATTTCATAGCCTCTTGTACTCAGAGAAAAACTCTCTTAATTCCTCAGACTCAGATCTTTCTGTTTAAGATTTTTATTCCTGAGAAATCTAATGTTATTTCTAAAAGATTTCCTGGCTTTTTTTGTCCTATAATAAATGTTGCATTTTACAGAATTTTTACCATTCTTGTGTAGAGTGGTAACTTTCCAGCACATGGTTCTCACTTAGAAAGGGCAGAATAAACACCAAGCTGTATAGGATTGTTACCATTCCTGCACAGTATGGAATCTTTTCTGCACAGATTTCCCTGGAAAGGCCATTAAGTTGTGCAGTAGTTGGTAGTTTCCTCTGCTGAAGAACAAATTAAAAAGAAAATAAATAAAAGGGGGAGAATGAAATTAATGTCATTTCTGTGTGTGTGTGTGTGGGGGGAGGGTCTCATTTTTGCAGGAAGCCAAACAATTCTATTATCTCAGTGAAGAGACTTACATAAGAACACTTGGAAAAATTATTAAGAATGAAACATTTTGTAAGTGCTCATCACATCCTTTCTATACAATCCAGTACCTCTTCCAAATAAACCTGATAGTTAGCATCTACTTCCCAAATATGTCTAGTTACCCCATTTATTTTTTAATTGAATTGTATTTAAAATATGCATTTTGAAAAAAAGCAATGTACACTTTAACACAAACTATACTTTAAAATAATATTTTACAAATTGTAAGAAGATTTATGTTCGTTACAATACTATTATTAGTATATTATTATATAAAAACATGATGATAAGAGTGGTTTAACTAGGATTTCTTTTAACTGCAGGTTTAAATTCCAGTATCCTACCAGTATACTGTACTATTCTCTTTGCTGCATAACACTGGCTGTTGACTACTGGCTTTAAATCAGAAGTCCAAGAAGAGTAAATGAATCTTTCAATAGTCTCAGACAGGTTAATTTGTCTCAATGCCCTGAGGTATGGCAAGTCACACACATTTTAAGGATTGAAAGAATATCTTGACTTCATCCCTGGGAAAGTGAAGTGAGGAGTCTGAGGATATTTAAGAGAGTTCTGCTTCCAAAGCTCTGATGGAGAAGTGCCATGGGTGCTTAACATGACAGGAAAATAGGTTTCACATGAAATTCCACATAGGATAAAAGAGAGGCATATATAACCACTCAATGCAGAAGCTCTTCATGATCTTTAAAGATAGGCCATATGGCCTATATATAACCACTCAATGCAGAAACTCTTCATAGTCTTTAAAGATAGGTCGTATGGCCTATATATAACCACTTGATACAGAAGTTCTTCATGGTCTTTAAAGATAGGCCATATGGCTATATGGCATGACATTCACTCCGCTCCCAAATTTACTTAATAGTACATCACTGCTTGTTTTCCCCTGCTGCTGTGATGGAAGAAGTACATTTACATGGCAATGGAATATAACATATGGGTGGCTTTTTTCATGTGATATTATGGGAAAAGTTCTCTTGATCATTGTAGCACAGACTCCAGAATTTGGTAGTTTGCCCTCCCAAAATGCCATTTCAGCACACACTTCCATAACCTTGCATTATTTCACTTCAGCAGCAGACACTGTGAAGTAGATATAGTATGTATGTACTAAGTAAAGTGCTGTTTGTGCCATTCAAAACGGTAGACCCTTGACCTCTAAATCTGTTTCTGAAATGTGTAAAGGATGACAGAAGTTGGGCTGGCCCTTGGCTTTTGTAAATTAGTACTGTTGATGCTAGAGTACACAATGTGTTGAACATTTCCATTTGTTAAAAAAAAAAGAGAATGCAGAGCAGAATGTGTGCACATGAATATGATTTAAGGAGAAGGAGAAAGAGTTAAAGAGAGAGCGTACACAAGGAGGGAAAGCTTCCAAACAAGCTGTTTTGTTTGCAATATTATCTCTATGCTTTGGTGACAATACTGTTTTTCTCTCTGTATGTGTGTCACTTCATCCACCGGACAGCAAATGAAGCAGGTAGATATAACCCTCCCAACTCTCAGTAATTGCCATCTTTTCACCTAATTCTCTGTTCAGTTTGATGGCGCTATATACACTCCAAAGAGCTTCACGTCTAAAGATATTTTGGATGGCACCTGCAAATGGCTGGCGTTGACAGAACTACAGCTGGTGTTGATAGCTTCTAAGAGAATGCTTGTTTATTGTTTGCGATCTGGGTTTCCAGCACTTCCTACATTTTTCTTTTGTCAGGCAGACACATAAACAGGGATTGTTGTGAAGAGAAACCTTGGAGTCAATCAGTCTTGTTATGTTTGAAATCTCTATAAGGGCAAAAGGCTGCAGGTGACAAATGTAGAGTTATGAATAGGGTGGCCAAAGGTCTGAAAAGGTCTATACAGGTTCTGTAGTTGTCTGGGAGAAGGAGTTTTGGCAGATGCTGCCTGTCATGGTTGGGTGAGTTGGGAAATCAGGCCACCTGAAATCACTTCTGGCTTGCCTGGAGAAAGGTTCCTTGGAGAAGATGGGTGAACACATGAAACGCCACACATGAACTCCGATTGTTCATCTCTTTTGCTCAGTATTGTCTGCAGAATCTCTCTGGGGTTCAGTCAGGATTCTTATCCTGTTGTAACTGGAGATGACAGTGATTCAATTTGATACCTTCAACATGTAAACCATGCATTGTACCACTGAGCAAAAAACTCTGGTGAATGGAAAGAGGATTTGGTGGAGAGGCAATGAGAGACCTCATGGCACAGTGGTTAAACTGCAGTACTGCAGACAAAGCTCTGCTCACAACCAGGGCTCAATCCTGGGTAGCTAGCTTGAGGTTCATTCAGCCTTCTATCCTTCCAAGGTCAGTAAACTGAGTGCCCAACTTGTAGCCTATATAATTAAATTTTAAACCACCCAGAGAATGATTTAAGTGCTATGGGGTGGTATATAAGCAGCACGCTTTGCATACTTTGCTAACATCAAATAAAGCTGGCTCCAGTCCACAAAACCTATGCCAAATAAAATTTGTTAGTTTAGAACAGGGGTCTCCAAACTATAGCCCGTGGGCTACATCTGGCCCACCTTGCCATTTTATCTGGCCCTTTAGCCTGTGCGTGCATGGAGTGGGCAAGTGGGCAGGGGTGTGTGAGTGTGGGAGGCATGTGTTCATGTGAGGGGGTGCACATGCGCACACGTGTCCATGCATGCGCACATGTCCCTGTTCCTTCAGCCCCCAAAGATGTTTAAAATATCTAGTGTGACCTCATGGTCAAAAGTTTAGAAGGTACCAGAAGATTCTTATTTCTGATCAATATGGGTTAATATTTGAAGTAAGAGCAGCTAGAACCTTTCCAGATGAACAATGAAGAAGGCATTGAAAAATTAGACCCCCAGCTTAGATAACAGCTGCCAATGGTAAAATTTCAGTGCCTAACAGTGAAGTTTTAATTGAGGAAACTGGTGCTCTGCCTTTTCACACTGGAATGAAAATATATTTGGCACTGTATTGTTATTTTCTTTATATGATAATTGGATGCATGTTACAGTTTTATATGATCCAATTATTTGTACAGAGTTCTTTCATATCATTATTATTGCTGCATAAGAGTACAGAAATGCTTTTATGTGGCAGAGCAAATCACCATTCTACAAGGTAATTGTGAAAAAAGGGAGCAGCCCAAACAATATATATATATAACTTTGAAACTAGGCTTCAGATCAGAACCAAATTTGGCACAGTGGTAGCAGACAGTCTGTTCTTGCTCTGTGCCAACTTTGGGGAAAGGTGGATTGTTTTACCTCCTCTCCTCCTGCAGAAACAAGCAACCTTTAAAGGTCCCCACATTTTAAAACAGAGGTCACAGTGATTATCAAATTCAAAAAACCCAATTTGCTTTTAAAAAAGTAATGGAGTGATACTCATTCAGAACGGGGGACATTTTGCCATGTAACTTCAGGGAATTAGTATGCAATTTAGTAAGGCATATTAAAACCTTAGAAAAGCAGATAGCAGCTGTTTTTTTGTGTCTGTTTTCACTAAATATTCTCTAAGGAATTCTGAGATCGAACAGTCTGACATAAATTTTCAAAAGGGAAATGAGCTTCAAGTCTGAAGCAATCTAAACATTTGGACCTGTTGGCCAGGACACTATTAACTGATTCTCAGGAATTTTTTTAAATGTTTTTTTTCCTGGCCAAACAGTGGGATTAATGCTTGCAATGGGATTCTGTGGTTATAAATGATTTTAAAATATATATTTTTTAAAAGTGAGAACAAATATTCAGAAGCTCACTTGTTTAAACTGTGAAATTATAGTTTTGTGCTTTGTGGCTAGAGATAGCTTTACTTGATTTTAGTACAGCTTTTTTGTGCCGTCTCCTCCTGCCATAGTCTCTATTGATAGTTGGGGACCTCAGCCATTCCACCCACCTTATCACTATACGATTCCTTGGTAATACTAATAAAAAAGCCCACCAAAGATGTTATGTGCCATCACAATATCCTGTCATTAACAGCTCTGCTCAGATTTTGCAAATAAACAGCAGTGGCATTCTTTACTTAGTCTCATGTTAGGCCCTTTTTTCTTTTTACTGCCCGCTCCCTTTTCCCATAAATGTTGTCTTTTCTGGTCAGTTCTATATTCTTATTATATGTACATGGTAGCCTCAGTTTTCTAGTTTGTGCTCTAGTGAGAGTTCAGGCTTGACCTGATTGAGAATCCACATATCTCCCTTTCTAGTGCTCCATGATATCTGTAAGGCTCTCTTCCAACAGCCCATTTCAAATGAACTGTTCCTCGCCCCCACCATCTTATTTCACTGTCCATCTTTACACTGTATGGATTATTTTGACTTTGATTTCCAATGACAATCTTTGCTAATTCCCAGACCCCCTTTACATAGTAAAGGGCAGGCAAGCAGGAACATACAGAAAGTTTTCAAAAACAGCTGTGACAGTTGCTTTATGTTGAGTGAAAAGTGGTTAACTGATTTTTTTTTTAAAAAAAAGGAGTAAGCTTCTGGAATTTTTGCTTGCTAGGTGTCTCTTTGCGAATGGTAGTAAGGGTATCTACAGACTATCTTGACTGCTGACATTGGTGCTGTGAACAATCAGGCTGCCATTTGTTATGTAAAGCTTTACATCTTTTTCCCTGCTGGCAATGTGAGCATGTTATTGTGCAGCAATATTGGACCGTTTCTTAACATTTTAAAATTATGGTTACAGAAGCATAATATCCCACATTCATAAACCAGGGCTTTTTTTTGTTGTTGAAGAAGAATTTAATTTGTTCCTTTATTGCTACTTTTATTTGTAATTCTTTATATTAGATTATATTTTGAATGGCTTAATCTGATTTGGTATCATTTTGTGAAAAAGCAGCTTACCAAAAATAAAGCAAAAAGAAAGAAGTGCATGAGTTATTTCACTTTACAAATAGAAGAAGAGAACTACCATTTTAATCACACTTGGAGGGTAAAAAAAAACTTGTCTGCTAAACACAGTACAAGAAAGATAGAACCATCAAAGTTTATGCAAAGAAATGGCTATGAATACCTAATAATCTCCAACAACTGACTGAAATTACAGATTATAATTTATTTGTATTTCTTTAACCCTTCACTTTGAATGAAGATGGTGAGCATCTCATTTTGATATACTGTATACTCACTAGCATTTAATTACAGTGGGGTCTCGATTTACGAACTTAATCCGTATTGGAAGGCAGTTCTCAGGTTGAAAAGTTCTTAAATCGAATCTGCATTCCCATAGGAATGCATTGAAAACCATTTAATCCGTATCTGCTCTTTTCGTCCATAGAAACTAATGGGAAGCTGCTATTCCGCCTTCTGCCACTAGAGGGGGATATTTATTTTCTTTTTTCCTTTTAACCTAAGATGACTTAGCTTTAAAAAAAAGGAAAAAAAGAGTTCGTAACTCAAATCTAAGTTCGTAAGTCGAGTCCATATATTCCTATGAGAGCGGTTCGTAAGTCGAAACGTTCGTATGTCGAGCTGTTCGTAAGTCGAGACCCCACTGTTATTAGTAAATAACTGCATAAAACATCCAAGCCACAATTTCATGGACCGGGGGGGGGGTTTAGGTTTTTTGCTATATACCTCGGGTTCTAGGGAGGGTCTCTGAGTGAGGTCACTAGGCTGGATTTTCCCTTGCATCCATTCTTTGTGTCCTTTGGCTTCACTGCAGTGCACAGCAACATGTTGGTCTCACATTCTTCAATTGTCTTTAATTTTAATCTAGTTATTACTGATTACACCATTAGGTCTGAATGTGCATGTGTACATGCAAATGGCTGTGTTCCTCTTGGAGTTTTTGCAGCCTCGCTTGCTGTCTCTAGTAGGTTTTGCTGGGAAGGGCTTTTCTAGGCTAGGACAACTGTCAATCAATTCAGCAGTAACCAATTGTTCCTTCCCTGGCTCTAATTTTGGAGAGAGCCTCTCTTCTTAAGTATCTTTACTCCTCTCTTTTTGAAGTTGATGGCAGTTAGCAATGGAATTATTGTAGTTAGAATGTAATCTGTAGGGATCTGCTGTGGGTCTGTTGAGACCTGTTGCTGCAAAATAGTCATTTTTGTACAGTACATTTTTAAAAATCTGTTCAACTGATTTTCTTAACAATTTCTTAGAGGGAGATGTTGGGACTATAAGTGCCAGTTCGTGTGAGTGATCTACTCTGGGGAGATTTGAAGCTAATTCTGCTCTGCAAGTCCTTGTACTTCTGCTTTGAAGCGAGAGGAGTTTAGTTTATCCAAAATTCAAAACTCTGTAACATTTCCTTCACATGTCTAGTTAGGGCAGAACTCCATTTTAGGATGTTAAGAGTCAGTTTTTCTCCCCACCAATTCCCTAGTTTCTCTCTTCTTGTTGATGCAGTGGTGTTACTGCTAACATTCATAAATAGCTGTCTCCTGTTTTTCTTTTTCCGGTGTTCTCTAAGCTGGAGGTGGACAAATAATTCTGCCAGAAACAATTTTTGTTTCTTAGCACAGAGGACCTCTTCTGTTGCTGCTCCCAGATGCTGGAACTCCCGAGTACTGAGTATGAAGATGCTCCGTATGTGTGTTGTGTTCACTGTATTTATTTTAAAGGTAGAGTAGGAAATGAATATTGTCTGCCTCATGCTCTCCCTCTCTCACACAAACACGTTTTTTGCCATGGTTACACAAAGGCTGGGACACTGTACGGACCAGTCCTCTGGTCTCAAGTTGTGTCCCTGAAATCTTACCAAATGTTAATCTGTCAATCCAGCAATCCTACATGGATCCAATCTTGCAGAACTCAAATGTATATGAAAAACACAGGGTTTATTCAAAAACTTTTTAAAGACAGAGAATACTTTATTTTTGATCCATGCTTGCATCCTCCTTGTGTTAAATGGAAGGCTTACAGGGTTAGGTTAAGATGACTGTGAAGTATAAGCATCATAAAGCAGTGATGAATGAGTCAGTAAGTGTCAGGAATAGTTTTAAAAAGAGAAGTGAGGGTGACATAGGGTTCAGACAGGGTCATGTGTGTTAAAACATAAGAGACAAGGCAAATCTTTAAGTAACAAATGACAGCACTAGTAGGATTTCTTTTTCTCAAATTTGTAATAATACCAATAATGTTTTTATCTGATAGTTCATCATTTCAGGGGTTCACAAATAAACAACAGCACTCCAAGCAGATTCATTGGCCACATTTCTTTATTTTGTACCTGACCACTAAAGTGATTGTTCAACTGCAGTGTATCTTTTTGCTCACATTTCCTTTCCATTTAGAATGTGAAGAGATTTGTGACTTTTGGAGAAATCTTGTAAAAAAGGAAGCAAAAAAAAAAAAAATCATCCATCTGCGGCTGGGAGCACATAGTTGTTGGAGGAAGGCCAAGATCAGGTGAAATTTCATTTTTCACAGAAGGAGCTAAAGCCTATGGTTGACAAAGGAGGTGTCCTAAATACTAGCTGATTTGAGGAGGGATGGGCAATTTGCCCATTACATCAATATACAGTGGTACCTCGACTTACGAACTTCATCCGTATTGGAGCAGTGTCCGTAACTCGAAACGTTTGTAAGTCGAAACACCATTTCCCATAGAAATGCACTGAAAACTGATTAATCCATTCTGGCTGAAGAAAAAGTCCCCCCCCCAAATAAAACACTGCAAGCCCCATAGGAATGCGCTGGGGCTGTAAAAAAAAAAAAAAAACCTAGGAGAGAAAGGGAGCTTCAAAGGCTGGCCAAAGTGAATGGGGCCGGGGCCAAAGACCTGGCCGGGAAGCGCTGGCCTGCCTGCCCACCCACCTATTCCTGCTCCTCTGGCGCTTCGTCAGCAGACATGGCTCCCCCCCCCCGCTGCCCAGAAGAAAAAAATAACAAAAATAAAATAAAATAAAATAAAAAGAGCACAGCAAGCCCAGTCAGAAGGTGCTCCGTTGCTGAGGCTTTAAGAAAAAAACCTCAAAAAATAAACAAATATTAGAGCCACTTCTGTTGCTGAGGTTTAAGAAGGAAAAAAACTCCAAAAATACAGACATACACACACATATGCTGGCTCTGAAGCAGAGCACAGAAACAAACTCTCCCTGCAGACACACTCACACACTCACTCCGAAACAGAGCCACCAAACCACACTCAGAACAGTTTTTTTAAAAGGGGAAAACAGCATCTTACCTCCCTGCAGACACACACACAGGCTCACTCTGAAGCAGAAGGAGGCTCTCCCAAGCCTCCAACTGCGACAACCAATAACTGCAGAAATAGCTACAGCACAAAGAAGCAGCCTCGGCGCCACTTACAGTTAGAAAGTTGAATTGCTCACCTTTTCCCCATGCGTGTTTCTGTTCCTAAGTGGAAGCTCCGTTCGCAAGTCGAAGCAACATTTTGCGGTCAGAGCTGTGCGTAAGTCAAAATGTTCGTAAGTAGGGATGTTCGTAAGTCTAGTTACCACTGTAGTTCAAATAAAAGGTTATCATGAAAGAACAGCAAATGCAGTAGGACTCCTGTAGCCACGTGATTAGTACCCCCACTGAAATTCGGCTGGCACCCTCGCTGGGTGATTTCAAAACTTAACTGAAAACCTGGTTATTCAAACAGGCCTTCCCCCCAGTCAACTAAGTAATTTTTTCTTTTTTCCCCCCTCTTGTTTCTTGACTTTTGACATCTTGTATTATATATGTTATACTGTATGCTGTTTTAATGTGTTTTAACTTATGTAATCCACCCCGAGTAGACGTTGTCTAGAGGGGCGGGGTAAAAATCGAATAAATAAATTAAATAAATAAAATAAATACCCATGGTTTCTGTTGTCCACTGCCTGAAAATATTAAATAATAAGCCAAGAAATATGTGTTTCCAGTGTATATTACCAGAACTGACTGCTAGAGGGAACTAGAGACTATGCTATATATAGGGTTTGCATATCTATGGTTTTCAGCATCTGAGGAAGGAAGGGCTCAGAACTGATACTGTAGATACTGTGGTCCTACTATATATCTTTTTTTAAAAAAACTACTGCCTTGGAAAATGTCAGTTTTTAGAAGAAGGAAGTCCAAATATGTGAGGGTATAATGGGCAGAGAAAAAGCCCATACCACATGCTCTCTGTGACCAAGAACCTGGAGCCCACCTTCTTGATGCATGTTTCCTGCTGGAGGACCATTATGTGCTCATTAAAAAGCTAGCAGTCTTCGAGTCTCTCCATGTGAACAAGTTTAGAGTAGCATGACTATATTTAAAACTGATTATTTTAATTGCTCATGATTTTAATTTGATTTAATGGCTGATAACTTTAATAAGCCCAGAAGCAAGACTAATGGCTATTAAAACAATTTTTGGATATTCCAGACTATTAACTTTTTCAAATCTATTTGTGGCCCGTATGTATGTTTTTAGTGTCTTAACACACATTAAAACTCTTGTATGATTTTGTAGAGATAAGAACAACTCCTTGACTGCCTTTGTTCCAGTGGAAAACAATGTGAGTAGCATTATTTTTCTAAGGGGATGATTGGTCTGTCATTTCCTCAATGAGAAATTACTCTCAGTAGTGGTGGTGAAATCACTACTTCTACCATTGTCCCCCTCCTCTGTTGTCCAAAGGTGGGTTTTTGTGTACATTAAGAGACATGCTCCATTAGACCAAAGGATGACCTAGTCTAGCATTCAGTCCCCACCGAGTCCACCCACTTTGGGAAATCCATGAGCAACATATAGACACACAATAGCACGTTCCTGCTTCCCAGCAATTGATATTCAGAGGCTTCCTGCCTCTGATATGGAAGAATTTAAATAGCTGCCGTGATTTGAACCCATCAGTCAACCTATTCTCCACGAATTTATCTAATCACTCTTTGGAACCATCCACGTTAGTGGCGATCACTGCATCTTATGGTTGCTTATGTCATCATTTTATTATGTGGAGCATGGATATCTTTGGTCAGGGGTCGGGGTAATCGGGTGGCAGCAGAGGCAGTGACTAATTGATGAGGTATGCAGAGTTCCTCTAACTTTAATAATAATTTTGGAATGGTGGTGGTGGGAGATGTCAGTAGTCATAGCATGTATTAAAATTTGTACTTGTTGAAATTCTAAGCAATTACTCTTCAAAGCAATTACTAGAAGTGCAAGAAGACTTTTATTTTCTTTAATCTAGCCACACCAGCTCAGAGGCATTATATAGGGGCACTCAAAAGCTCCCTTTTGACTATTTAGGACTTCCCTAGCAGGTTTTTTTCCTATCAACATATCAGATGATACATAGTGTCCAAGATAGTAATGCTCTCATAGGAAAAAACATGCTGCCAACAGTTACGTGACTATAGGAATGTCTTCTGCTTTGCCTGGAATGATATATATTCATTCATTCATTCGTTCCTTCATTCATTGCCTTTATGGCCTGCTTTGCTGTTAGAAAGACTTTCAGAATGGCTTACATATAAACTTTGGGCAAGGAGGTAGGGCATCTCTGCTCAGGCACACAACCTGAGAAAGATACAAATGAAATGGGAAAGGTAATGGAAAGAAAGAAAGAAAACCAAGACATGAGTTCTTAATGTTATCAGTGGATTATATCTGGAAAGTATTATATTTGAAATAAGGCAAACTATTACTCAAGTAAATCTCATCTTCTGATCAAATGGTTTAGGGTAACCACTGAGCATAAACAGAGTGCAAAACAAGCATGGAATATAATCATAAATTTTCTTCCACAATACCAGTCGAGCTGTAGGAAAAAAACATTTTACTGCAGAGGGATGTCCCCTTTAAGCACCATTAATTAAATTAATGTTTTCAGCTGAAATATCTGCAAGTTCTCCCTTCTCCTTTATAACAATGACCATCACTCCAAATAATCATCCCCATGAATCTGAAATGGTGATAATCATTTTGGAACATGATTTAGAATGAAGAAATTTAAAACACAATATATGTTGTAGCTTTCAGATGGGAAGGTGAATGTCATCATTTTTCAAGTATGTGAAAAAGAATAAACCACACAACAGAAATTTAACTATGTTGGGAAGATAACCTGGCCAGGAGAACTATGCCTCTCGTCCATGAAATGCAAGACTGCCTTTCTTCTTGATGAATGAGAATGCAACGTTCGTGTTATATTGAGATTCACCGGCCAAATGTTTCTCTCTTGGAATGTCTGCCTATGATATTTGTTCCACTTCACCGTTTTTTTATGATAACACACCAGGATGATGCCTTTACTGTTTGTTTGGGAAGGCAATGAGGGGTGGAAGCTTTTCAATTACACTTCTTGGTCTAGTTAGAAAAATACATGAGGTTTTAAGAGAAAATATAAGGAAACAAGATTTTTTAAAAAGAAGAGAGTTGAATAAGATCATATTCCCCGGCATAGGTGTAATGAACAGAACACAGACACATTTCTGTTTCTTTGGACTACAACTCCCACAATTGCTTCAGCCAGCACAGTACTGACTGGTGATGCTGGAGGTCATGATTCAGAAAAACAACTCTCCTAAGCTCTAGTAATGAGCAGCTGGTAACACCAGCATTTGTGATTTTTTGGTTCCCAGAATAAATTAAGCAGGAGTAAAACAACTTCCATCTCAGTATCCCTGGCAACCCCCTTCCTGATGTAGCTATTTTTTTTACAGTTAGCTGATCTTTTCACAGCAGTGTTAATTGGATTCAGTAACCTTCTTTGCTTATTAGTGATATAATCATAGATTTTTAAAAAGGGAAAGTCAGCATGGTATTTGCATTATGGGGAGATCCAGCATTTGTTACAGCACAGCTTAGACAAGTTACTTCTTTTCATCCACATGTTATTTGGATGATTCTTTGAGTTGCAGGCCAAGAAGGTTAACCCTCCTTGTGTTGTATTCCAAGTAGCAAACAAATATAGTAGATGGTTGTTGTAGGTTTTCTGGGCTCTTTGGCCATGTTCTGGAGGTTTTTCTTCCTAATGTTTCACCAGTCTCTGTGGCTAGCATCTTCAGAGGACAGGAGTTAGAACTCTGTCTGTGTTCTGGTGTAGTGTGTGGGATAGTTGTGGTCAGCAAAGGACAAAAGGGACCCCCTCACCACTGCAGGAGTATACCGGATACCTTGCAGTTGTGGCCAGGTATATAGTGGGACCATAAAGTGCAGCATCCACACCAGAGTCAAAGAACATGAAAGCCACTGCAGACTAAAACAACTGGAAAAATCATCAGTAGCTGAACATGCCCTGTCTTTCAAAAGACAGAAGTACTGGACAACACCAGCAATCATTATGTTAGACTACACAGCAAAGCCATTTAAATCCATAAACATCAGCACAGCTTCAACAAAAAAGAAGAAAGTCTAAAACTCAACAAAGCACTGAAAAATACAGCCTGCAAAAAGGTCAATGAGCTCTACCCAGCCACAAGGACTGGTGATCACTGCACACAAAAGACTAGCTAACGACACCCATCAATCACAGCAACATAGCATCTCCCCCTTTATCACAAGAATACACCCATAACAAAAAACACCCTGATCACCATAATCACCCGATCTCCTGAAAAGGACAAAAAGCTGATCCCACAGCTATAAATACTCAACAATCCTACACAGTACACCAGAACACAGACAGAGTTCTAACTCCTGTCCTCTGAAGATGCCAGTCACAGAGACTGGAGAAACATTAGGAAGAAAAATCTCCAGAATATGGCCAAACAGCCCGAAAAACCTATAACAGCCATCAGATCCCAGCCGTGAAAGCCTTCGAGAATAAATATAGTAGAACTGCCCATTCAAATAACTGAATTTAATGGAAGCCAATAGGTATATTATCCTACTTTTCAACATTTTCATTCTTCTTACTCTTCTGTAGGTCCACACATGGTGAGCTGGTTTGTTAAATTACAAACACACTTTTCATCAACAAAGATTTATTAGCATAAAAATAAGTAACTGTAGTTTCAAAACTGCCACTAGATAAAGGTTCTCATAAAAAGGAATTGTAGTAGCTCAACCTGGAAATTATCACAACGTGTATAACTCTGGCTAGCTATGGTCAGAAATAATAATATTTAATATCCCTACATCAGTGAATAAAAAGTTATTTCTTCACCAAACCCAGCTGAGAAATCGGGTGGATGTACAATGCAGGTGGATACACAGTGTATCCTCTTATTAACAGAATATGATGAAACAACACTCTCTGTCAACAAATGGAGATGTCAAAATCCTGCTAATTTCTCCCAGGAAAGTGACAGGACAACATACTCCAGCTGCTAAGATAAGGGACAATGGTCAAGCATTCACCACCACTTCTCAAAAACCAAGCAATCTGTTCTCACAGTAAAAGGAATCAAAATGTGTTTTCCCCACAACAAGCAGTTTCCTTAGAAAACGTGTCAGATTGATTCCATATACTTTCCTGTGGAGAAAGCAATGCTATCTGAAACAGTTATGAGAATGGCATAGTTCTGTCATATACTAACAATTCCTGGTGGATCAGGCTAAAGACTTACCTTGTCCACCATCCTGTAGCAGTAAGACAAAAGTGCAGTGGCCGTCCTCCTTGCTGTTTCCCAGTGACTGCCATTGAGAGGTATTATCTGATGGTCATAATGATATAGCTATTGTGATTAGCAGCTACTACTGTTCATTGACATCCTTTTCATTGACATCCTTATCCACCCTGAACTTGCCTAGTCTCCCTTTAAAGACGTGTAGTTTTATGGGTCCTTGTGGTACTGAATTCCATGGGACTCCTCATAAACCTCATGCACCAGGACAGGATACTTTCATCCTCCAGAGTCCTGCTGTGTTTCAGGATTCACTGAGAACTAGATCTAAAGATAAGCACTCTTTGTCATTTATACAAGGTGGGGGCGGCGGGGATCCTCTCAGTTTTAGCAGCTTTCCATCTTTTATTTAAGTCATAAAAATATTTCGGACAAAATTTGTCCCCCAAATTATTACTTTTTACCATTGTATTACATTTTGTCCCAGCTAATGTAGAAAATTAGGACAAAAAATATCCCATTCCATCAGTCAACAATGACACTGAGAAACAGAACTGAGGTAATGTATTCTCGAAGGCTTTCATGGCTGGGATCTGATTGTTGTTGTGGGTTTTTGGGGGCTCTTTGTCTGTGTTCTGAAGGTTGTTCTTCCTGACATTTCACCAGTCTCTGTGGCTGGCATCTTCAGAGGACTGGAGTAGGACAAATGAGGTACTCTGGTTGTCAGTAGACTGGACATTTTCATGAGGCAAGCCATGAAAATTCTCAGAGGATACAAGAATCAAAGGATGTGTTCCTTTAAACCAATGTCTAACCACAATGTTAGCCTTCAGGATAACTGAATTCTCAAAGTGACAGAAAATAATTTGAAACTCACTGAAGTCAGTGCAGGCTTTAAAAAAAATCCAGTGCCATGAGGGTTAAAAAGAGCGAGCAGTGATTCCTCTGTACAGTACCACTGCTTTTGGGTCACTGGTGTGTTAACCAAAGAACAAATTGGATCTGATGATGAATGAGTTCCCCTGCCTTGTCTTGCTGTAAAAGTCATTTGTTTTCTCAGGGCCTTGATGAAGAATTCTTAGGGAAAGCCTGGACTTCCCTGGTATTTTCACAAGAAAACGTTTTTTAAAAGAAGGAAGAAGGCAAATAAACACAGAAAAGAATGTTCTCATCTTTTAGTGCCAATCAGTTCAAGTGAACTGATCTCTGTTGGGGAATAAGTAGGGCAATCCACCCCCCAAGAGATAATCTTGCATAACATTTGCACATCTTTAAAGCCATCAGTATGTATAAGACACATCTTGGAAATGTTGCTTTCTGGACTATAGTTCCCAGGATCCCTAGCTGGTATGGTGTGAGGGTTCGATGTTAGGCTCTGTGTTAACTCCAAATAAATCAGCGGACTTCCTTGGTTTTGAAATAGGTGTAACATTTATTTAGTTACTTAACAATAGTGTGCATAAACATATTCCAACCCTTCTTTCTTTCTTTCTTTCTTTCTTTCTTTCTTTCTTTCTTTCTTTCTTTCTTTCTTTCTTTATTTATTTATTTATTTATTTATTTATTTATTTATTTATTTATTGCACTTATATGCTGCCCATCTAGACATAGTCTATTCCGGGCAGCTCACAACATACAAGATAAAAACAATTTAAAATATACACAGTTTTACATTAAAAAAACCCAAAATGATATAAAATATAATATTGTACATTTACAATTTTAACAATTAATTTAAAGCAAACAGTCCCAAGATGGCAAGAATCAAAAGAAGAGAAATAAGAAATAAGAATGACTTAATTGACTAAAGGGAAGGCCTGCTTGAATAGCCAAGTTTTCAGCTGGCTTTTGAAAATGCCCAGCAAGGGTTCCAGCTGAATTTCGGTAGGAAGGGTGTTTCACAGCTGAGGGGCCACCGCCGAGAAGGCTCCTGTTCAGACAACCAGTCTGTTGCGGGCTTCCAATCTTCTAACTTGAAGGGGTTCCCTTCTTGAACATTCCAACATCCTGGCCATTCCAGTAGGGTATTAGGGTTCAATAATAGTCCTTTCTCCCCCACCAGTAAGGGGATGGTGTCCTCATCCCGAAAGTCCATCCAGTCACCATCCCAGGTGACAGGTTTGAGATAAACCTGGAGAAATTGTTAAATCCAGTTCTGTATAAAGCAGTCAAAGACTATAAGTAATTGTAAGGATCATTGCTAAGAAAATAAGTAAAATAAGAATTTATGCAGCTGGGATAATACAAAGACTCACATCAGCTGAGAATGAAATCCCAGGATTGGCTAACCCTGGGATAAAGCAAGCAGACCCAGCACACATACTCTGTGGTGTTGTGGTGGTGCTGTGGTAGAGTGGTCGTGGAAGGTGCTGTGTCGTCGTGGAGAATACTGGAGAAGGACTCTGACTGCTGGACTGAATTATATATGACTGCTGAATTGATTTACAAGGACTTTGACCTGATTTATGCCAGAACTCTGTTGGAACTGCTGTATATGGCTACAGGACTGGAAATAAGGACAAAGCTGTATGTGTATGTATATATTCTACAAACAAATTAATACAACTTTTCTGCTATCAACCCTGTCTTATTGCCTGGTGTCTTCATCTCTCTGGGAAATTCTACTGGTTAGCGCCACCTAGTGCCTCCTGGTAATACTACAACTCTGTCACCAGGTGGATTCCCCCATCTGCCACGGTCTTCCCAGGACTCCATCCTCTGCATCTCCCACATCCTCCATTCTATCCTCTCTCTTCTTTCCCTCTCCACCTTCTCCTCCCTTAATTTCTCACACCACTCTTTAGTCTCTCTTTCTCCCCAATAAGAGGGTTTTTTGGGGGGGCAGCTGTCTTATCCTTCGCGCATCCACTTCCTCCTTGGGGACTCCTAGCTTCTTCACTTTACCAGTCCAAGGATCCTCGATCCAAATCCATTCCCAGCTTGGTGGGAGTCCTCCCTTTCCCCCCTTTATATCCACCAACCCCACCTCCACTACTTCCTGCGCTTTTTGTTTCCCTTCCTGCCACACTGGTCCCGGGCTGTTCAACCATTAACACCTTCAAACTCTCCTCTATCTTCCTAGGGTCCGGCTTGGGTTGTTTCATCATCCTAAGCAGGGGAATAGGTGGGGTCTGACTCTCCTTATCAGCCGAAGGAGGGAGGGACAGCACTTCTGTGAGAGGCCTTGCCCTCACCTCTTGTCTCACATATAGTCAGTGGCCAAGTTTTTTAGTGTACTCTGGACTCCAAAAGATAAAATTTCCAAGCAGTGGTATAGGAATTTGGCTTAAATTCACAAATTGTTTCATTTCCTCATTATTTGGGGGTTGAGTTTAAAATTTAGATTCTTGAGATAAAGGAACAGTCAATCGGGACTTTTAAAAAATAGTGCCAAGTCTGTATGTTAAATGAGACAGTCTGTTAAGTGACAAAAATATGCAAAATAACTACATAGGTAAATCTGTGTCCCAGCAGGCATCTGCTTTCTCAGATTGGTTTCATGTCAGCAGTTCCCTGAATTCACAGGGAGCTTGTGGATTTTTTCTCTCTGCTGATAGGTATATGCAGATGGGGGGGGGAATCAAAACCCAGACATTGACAGGCAAAATGATTAAATGCAAAATCCCCTGCCCATATTTTAAAATGAGATAAAGAATATTCAAGACTCTAATGGCTCAACACCAAGCACTGATTACTTGATTTAAATACAAACGATTTTGAGCATCCTGTTCTAACAGCTAGCCTATGGTGCACAGCAGGTTGCTAAAGGGACACTGTAAATGATTGGTAGAAGAGGAGCTGGTTTGGGGACTTAACTGCATTTTGCACTTCTTTCCAAAGAGACCAGAATGGCATTTTAGTCACACTAATCTAGGGAAGTTGGTTAAAAAAAGCTATCTAGACCAGCTCAGTGAAGTTGTAAAGACTGAAAGCTCTTGACCCCGGACTCAGAACTCTGAATCTTGTCCTCCCCAGATCTGTTGGAGAGCAGATCTGTTGGAGTTCCCCAGACAGCCATGATCCTGTTTCCATGATAGCATGGTTCCATGGTTTCCTGGATTTTGAATGGGGTTTTCTCCATTCTAAAAGAATGAAAGGACTCCTCTGAGCCTTAATGACAATCAGTGAGAGCCTGCAGCTAAAATAGGATGATATTTTTGGTTACATCCTTTTGCTTTTGGTCTTGCATACCACTTGACTGGAATGTGGCCCTTAAAAACATCTCTGAAATTCAATACATTTCTCACACTACCATTGTTGTAACTGCTGAATGGCACTGGCAGCTGTGATGGTGTATTTGGTGCATGAGAACTTTCTGAACATGCATTTATTTATTTATTTATTACCACCCCATTAGTGCAGAAGCACTATTCTTTGTGGTTTACAAAGGTGAAATTCATCTGTTCAGTTAATAAGAACCTGTTCATTTGGAGTGAATGTAATCAGGCACCAGAGCTCCTATTCATGGTGGCCCTTCACACTTGATAAAAAGATTGGTTCATATACAAGTCTGCACCACTTGAGTTTTTCAAGCTACATTAAAAGACTAGAATGTGGCTAGAATGTGCAATTTGTGAACCAACTGCACTAATATATCATTGTCTGTAAAGCAGGAATACTGGAAGAATATAACTATTGTCATATCCTACACAAAGTAACCTCATCCATGTACCTAATGCACACACTCCATACATCTTTAAGAGGTGTGATGCAGTTCTTGGCAGTGCTTAGAAAAGTTATTTTTTGGACTTCAACTCAGAGAATTATAGAGCCAACATGGATAGTGGCCCATGGTGGTTGGGAGGTTTTGGGAGCTACGGTCCAAAAAGTAACTTGTTGGAACTCTGGACTTTGACAGATTAAAGAAAGACATGTTTAAAATGTATGTTTTGGAGAAAATGCACATTTACAACGGTCACTTTGAGAGAAGTAGATATTTTGAGAGTTTCCCCCCTCCTTAATAAATAATCAGATTAATTTTGAAGCGGTCTGAATGAAACAGAATTATCGAAGCCTGGAAGGAGAAATGCAGAAGTGACAGAAAAAAAAACCCAAAGAAAAAGAAGAAAAGTAATGCATATTTGCTTCTGCCCAGTTTATGGAGAAGTGAAGGTTCCAATAGTTTAATCTGTGGTTTTCCATCCTTACATGTAAACTGCCAGTTAGTATGGTAATCTTCACACGATGACCAGCTAACAACACCCATCAATCACAGTGACAAATAATCTCTCCCCCTTATCACAACAATACACCCACAACAAAAACACCCTAATCACCATAATCACCCATCTCCTGAAAAGGACAAAAGCTGATCTCACAGCCACAAATACTCAACTCCCAAACAAACTGCACCAGAGCAGAGTGCTACTCCTGTTCTCTGAAGATGCCGGCCACAGAGACTGGTGAAACGTTAGGAAGACCAACCTTCAGAACACGGCCAAAGAGCCCCAAACCCCACAACAACCACTACAATGCTTACTTGAAATTCTCCTTCTCCTTCCCCTCTTCCTCTTCCTTTTCCTCTTCCTTCTCCTCTCCCTCCTCCTCCTCCTCCTTTGATGAATGAGGAGTCTTCATAACAGTCGGGGTTTCCAGGTCTCAAAGGGCTAGCTGGAGCCTTAGGGAATTACTGCACTTCTCCAAGTTTCCAGAAGAGGAGAGAAATCTCAGGGCAATAAATGATGGAGCGAAAAAAATGATTGCTGTTTGTGAGTTGGATTTAAAGCCTAGCAGCTCATACCAGGCTCAGTGTTGAGGTGTTTTGTGCTTGTGGGGCTTGAGTGGAGAGTGACGGCGGGTGTATGTATTTGGGTCCATGCTGCCATTTGAAACAAGGGGGAGAGTGGTCATAACTCATGAGCCTTGTGGTTGCACAAGTCCAGGCAGCAACACAGGGCTGGCTGATTAGCTGTCTACAACCCCTAGGCATAACATGAGGCCTGGAAAAGTGACCATGCCATATGTGTTCGAGGTAAGAGAATATGGGATGTGAGCCCTAGCACATATGGTGGCAACCACCACAGCAGTTGGGCATACTTTGGGGTAAAAATATTGAAATAAATAAATACGCCCCATAGAGAAGGATTTTTCCATCCTTGGTTTATTTCAAAGACGTTCTAAAGCTTTGAGTAAGTACATGGGTGAGATATTTATTAATCATTTACATGTACTTTCAAAACAATATTTTAATTGGATATTAGTTTCCCTTTTTAGAAAATGTTTCTGTGTTTCTGTTTGTTTTTGGCAGGCCTTTTGTATTTTGCTTGAAATACAAATAATAAATCTGTTTACCGATAGGAAAATAGAGCGGTATTTGGAGACTGGGCAATTAAAGGGGGGGGGGAATCATCTGGCAAACGAAATAAAATTGCTTTGCAAATGACTGAGACACAGTAACAAATAAAGAAGGAACCCTACAGTGCCATTTATTCACTTTTCAGTGGAAAATTGCATTTTAAACATTTAAGATGATTGGCGCAACACTCATTTCAATGTACCACTAATTGTAATCATGACAATTATCCTGCACAACTGCGTGATTATAGTGAACTGTTATAATAGGATTGTGACAAATACTAAAGTGTACAACGGACAGCACTGTTTAATTTTAAAAGCACTCGGGAATGCTTTCAAAGAGACATCTCACATGAAGCCATACAATTTCACACTGTGCTTGTATTTAATGGTAAAAAGAAAGTCTTCCATGATGCTCCCTATTTTCTGCTTGACTTCTCTTCACATAGATAGAAATAATTACAGCTGCAAATTTGAAATCATTCTGTAACAGTAGCCCTATGCATTTCCCAAGGAAGTGGCTGGCCCTAAGTCAAGCCACAGGCTGAATGCCCTCATATACACTGTATACATCAGTGATATACAGGGCATGACTGCACCCTATGCTGCCTTACAATGGCAAGGAGAAAGTGATTGCTATATTTGTCTTCTGATCTCCAGTGAGCCCGATGAGAAGTTGTTTCTCAATACTGGCACTATTTTTGGTTGAAGTCTCATGCTTTGGTATGACTATGATCTGAAGCAGGTCTCCCAGTACAGCTATAGAATTGGTATGCTTATCTGGATGGCTAGGCAGGGGGGACAAATTCCAAGGTGAATAACAATGGAGAAGGGGATGATCTGATTTGAGGACATGAGGTGGCTTTAATAACTGGGTGCCCATCTTTAGCTATTCACAGCAGTCAGCAGACTACCAACGGAATACAAAACAAAATCACTTCTTTCTACCAAAATTTTCCCATGAGAGTAAGGGACACATAATACAATCCTATACAGGCTTGGTAACAGCAAAGGCTATACGGGGCATACTTTTACAGAGGCATACATAAAACTTTGGTTTTTGAGGGGAGGGCTTTTTGGGAAGATTTTTTTATTCATCTTATATAAACCTGTGTAATTTTTTATTTATCTGATGTAAACCTGTGCAATTCTGCTAATAACTGCAAGTCTCAGCCCCTTTCTTACTTTTTGATTTCATTTATATCAAATTGCCCATTTCATTTCACCTTTAAATGCTTCAGAAAATCGCACATAACTATGACAGAGTGTTTTTTTCAAAACCTCACTCGGAAGTGTATGCCAATCTTTTGCTATTTTTTGTGTATATAAGAGATCGTTAACATCCTGGATAGGATTTTATATTTTTAAAGGTTACTCTGGAGAGTTAAATTTGATTATTCATTAGACATGGCTCGCTGCTGCTGGTCATAATCCAAACTACTTTTTAGTTTTTCTTCTGCTGTTTTCCCCCCAATTTGGCCATAAGTACTTGATCATAAACTCTAACCACTCAGTGGCCAAAATCCTATTGTGGAATTTATGCTAACATGGGGAAATGACACTGTTATTGTGATAGACTGCTGCTAATTAAAGTCCCTGCTTCAATTTTGCCTGCATTTTCTTACTGTGCATGATTCAGCTCACTTCCTACATGGTCTGGAAAATTAGAGTCTGTTTGGATTCCAGGTCCAAGAACTTGGAATTATGGATTGTTCCAGAGATGGGCACAATCATTCTTAATAATAATAATAATAATAATAATAATAATAATAATAATAATAATAATAATAATGATGATGATGATGATGATGATGATGATGATGATGATGATGATGATGATGATGATGATGATAATAATAATAATAATAATAATAATAATAATAATAATAATAATAATAATAATAATAATAATAATAATAATAATAAGAGCCTCGTGGCGCAGTGGTTAAAACGCTGTACTGCAGCCAAAACTGTGCTCACGACCTGGGGTTCAATCCCAGGTAGCCGGCTCAAGGTTGACTCAGCCTTCCATCCTTCCGAGGTCGGTAAAATGAGTACCCAGCTCGCTGGGGGGGGGGGCAATGTGTAGCCTGTATAATTAAAATTGTAAACCGCCCAGAGAGTGCTTGAAGCGCTATGGGGCGGTATATAAGTCCAATAAATAAATAAAATAAATAAAGAAGAAGAAGAAGAAGAAGAAGAAGAAGAAGAAGAAGAAGAAGAAGAAGAAGAAGAAGAAGAAGAAGAAGAAGAGTACCATTAAGTAAGTTCTGACTTATGGCAACCCTTTTCAGAGTTTTGTAGGTAGAGAGTACTCAGAAGTGATTTACTATTCCCTTATTCTGGGGGAATCCTGGGACTGTGCAACTTGCCCAAGGACACAAACTCACTCTGCTGTGATGCACAGTGGGGAACCAAATTCACAACCCCAGGCACCGCAGCTGGATACCTAACTCACAGAGCTATCCAGCCTTTTAAAAAGGCTTACAAAGAAGCACCTTCAGCTGTAAAGCTGAATTGTGTTTATTTATTTATTAGATTTCTGTTGTAAATTGTATGTAAACATATGACTCCTACATAATGTAAATGGAGTTCTGAACCTAGAAGAATGAGGATTGTTGGAGCAAAATATTTCCCAGACAAAGAATGAGATCTTTCTTTTTCTTACTTTCCTAATTATTGAAGGCCATTTTGCAAATTGCTGTGCCTCTTTATTATGTGGCTGCCTTCCCATCACCACCACCTTCTACAATGACACAACATCACCGTGGACACTGTGTCATTGTCCTGAAAATATACTTCCTGATAATGTAATCCAGCAGTAATAATCTCCCCCTGACAATATTTTAACCCAGTGGCTACAATAATAAAAAACTTCCTCCTCCCATCCCATTGCTCCCACAGCTTCCACTGATGAAAATGATTATTTGGAAGTTTGAAAAGCCACAGGAGAGTTGGGGGGGGGCTTTGTGCAACAGCTACTGCTCATGGTGAGCCCCAGCTTTGAGAATTTTGTAGAAATTGTCCCCCCAATTCCTTTGCCTGCACACAATGTGGACAATTTTGAGAGGTGAACACAATTTGATGAGACGATGGGATACAAATGTCATAAATAAATACATCAAGAAATAAATGCACATTCTATTCTGTAGATACATGTGGCTTTCACACTTGACACAGCATGCATATAATTTGTAGCCAAGACAATATACAAAGATTGAAAAATTATATGCCTGAATACAAATTGCTCCCAGTTGATAACCCTTACCTCCTATAAATTCATATGAAATGGGAGTTCAAGCAATAGATCCAACTCCATGGGAACAATTGTTTCATATGATAAGCAATTCACTTATTACCAAAAATTAAACTGAGCATAGAAATTAGTAGGTATTCACAGCCTGAAATTTAAAAAGGAACTCTTTACGTAGTGCCAACCTGCCACTCCAGGTGCCATCATTCCCACTGCACCAGTAGAGTTTTGCAAGAGGATGCTCGCCACTGACTCATAGGCTGAAATCATGTTTCATAGAATCATAGAATCATACAAAAGTGAAGTTGGAAGGGGCCTAACAAGGCCATGAAATCCAACCCCCTTCTCAGTGCAGGAATACAATTAAAGCAGGTTATTATCCAAGTTTTTCTTGAATACCTCCAGTGTGGGAGCACTCACCAACTCCCGAGGTAACTGCTTCCACTCTCGTACTGCTCTAACAGTTAAGAAGTTTTTCCTGATATTCAACTGAAATTTGGTTTCCTTTAACTTGAGCCCATTGTTGTGTGTCCTGCACTCTTGAATGATCAGCCAGAGATCTTGCCTCTCCTCTGTATGACAGCCTTTCAAATATTTGAAAAGTGCTATCATATCACCCCTCAGTCTTCTTTTCTCAAGGCTAAACATGCCCAGATCTTTCAGCCTTTCTTCATAAGGCCTGGTTTCCAGCCCCTGATCATCCTTGTCACCATCCTCTGAACTTGTTCCAATTTGTTAGCATCCTTCTTGAATTGTGGTGTCCGGAACTGGACACAATACTCAAGGTGAGGCCTAACCAGTGCTGAATAGAGGGGGGCTAGCACCTTTTGGAATTTGGAAACTGTACCTCTATCAAATCACCCTAAGATTAGCATTAGCCTTTTATGTAGCCACATCACACTGTTGGCACATATTTAGCTTGTGGTCTAGGACAATTCCAAGATGCTTCTCGCTTGTAGTTTTGTTGAGCCAGGCATTCCCCATCTTGTAACTGTGCAATTGGTTTCTTTTTCTGAGGTGCAGTACTTTGCACTTCCCTGTTGAATTTCATTTTGTTGCTTTCAGCCCAGTGCTACATCCTATCAAGGTCATTTTGAATTTTGTTTCTGTCTCCTAGGGTATTAGCTATTCTGCTTAATTTGATATCATCTGCAAATCTGACAATCATTCCCTGCACTACCTCATCCAAGTCATTAATAAAAATATTGAAGAGCACTGGGCCCATGACTGAGCCTTGGGGTGCTCCACTAGTTACCTCCTCCTAGTTAGAGAAGGACCCATTAATCATCACCCTCTGAGTACAATTCTGTAGCCAATTATGTATCCACCTGACACTTGAACTACAAGGGGGTGCTGATAAGTACTGAGCCTTTTCCAGAAAAAAATTGAACTAGGAAGCTGTAACTGCCACACTATTCTACATATTCCCCCAGGAAGTCAATGCACTTGTAACATCTGTCCTGCAGCTTCTTAAGTCCCTGCAAATAAAATTCTTCCGACTACTGGTGTAACCACTCATTTGCAGCATTAGTTGCCTCCAGAACACTCCCAAATCATTGTCCCTTTAGATGTTTTTTTGAGTTTGGGGAACAGATAATAGTCAGAAGGGGCCAGGTCGGGAGAAATAGGATGGATGGGGAATCACTTGAAAGCCTAAGGACATCAGTTTTGCCATTTTTTCACCTGCAGTGTGTGACGAGGTGTTGTCATGCAACAGGATGACACCTTTGGAGAGCTTTCCTCAATGTTTTTCCTTGATGTTTTGCCACAACTTCATCAATAAAACACAGTAATATTTTGCATTGATGGTTGAACCCTGTTGGAGGTAGTCCACCAGCAGAACTCCTTTCTTATCCCAAAAAAACTGTTGCCATTTGCCTCTGCACCAACCTTTGCACTCGGAACTTCTTTGGCCTGGCGAAACCACTGTGCCTCCATTCCTTAGACTGTTCCTTTAACTCAGGATCATAACAGTAGATCCATGTCTCATCACCAGTTACCAGTTTGCCCAGGAAATCTGACTCATTACTTGCAAAATGTTCCAAAATAGCCACTGATGACTCCACAAGTTTCTTCTTTTGTTTGGTTGTCAAAAGTTTGGGGATCCACTTTGCTGCCAGCTTTCTCATTTCCAAGTCATTGTGGATAATGGCACCAACTCTCTCACGTGATATTCTCAGATACATCGCAATACTTTTGGCTGATATTCAGCAGTCCTCCATGATCATGTCATGGATGGCTTTCACATTTGCAGGCACAGAAACAGGCCTTCCCACTGGGTTTCTCACTTTCAACACTGAAATGGCCAGTTTAAATATCAACAACCCAATGTTTAACTGTTGCATATGAAGGGACACTGTCACCCATAGTTTGTGACATTTCATCATGGATCTGCTTTGCACCTTTCCCTTGGAGAGTCAGGAACTTGATTATGATCCTATGCTCTTCTACATTGAATTTTTCTGGAGGTGCCACCATGTTTACTTTGGACTGGAAAATGAAAGTTAAGTTAAAATCCTAGGTAGCTGATTTTTGCACCGTTGAATATAGACAAATTGGCCAATACATCCTGCAATTTATAGCTTCCTAGCTCATTTTTTTCTGGGTAAGGTTCAATACTTATCAGCATCCTATGGCTTTTCTGACTTGCAAACAATCCCTTTCATCAGTGGAAGTGCTGGGAGCTGTGGGGCTGGGAGAAGGAAGTCTTTCATTATCACAGTCATTGGGTTACATGGTTGTCAGGGGGAGATTATCAGGATTACATTATCAGGGGGTTCATTTTCAGTAATAAAAGACATCCTCCTCCTGTCCCATAGCTTCTAAATGATGAAAGAGATTATTTGCAAGTTAGAAAAGAAGGAATGGAAGAAAAACAAATATTTCATTATCAAAAACCTCTCCTTGTTGGTAATGTCATCATCCTTCTGCAGGTTTAGGTACCCTGACAGGATTTCAGCCAAGGAACTCCTAATCTAGATAGCAAATAAATTTTTAAAAGTCAAAATCTTGATGGCAAGCATGAAGGTAGTTTAATAATGAAATCTAGGAAGGGGGCAGTGTGATGAAGAATGTAAAGGGCACGTGTAGAATCAAATAAGGTGTCTTTATTAATACCAGATCTAAAGTAGTGTGGGTTAGAACACCATCATGATTTGATTAGCTGTCTCTTGGCAGCAAGCTGTAGAGCTACTTATATTCTTTTGGTTTTGTGCGGTTGCAATACTTATTGTTGGGAGCTAATGACTGTTAGCATCTGAAACAAACTGCACAGATCACCGTAATCGCCGAAAAGGATAGACAGGACTGGAAGAAGGACAAGCATGTCAGCCTGACCTTGTTCTGTATTTCTCATAGTTGCTGGTACACTAGTCAGAAGTTTTTCAGAATATAATTTATTTTGAAGTTACTCAAAGTGCAATTTCTTTCTTTCAACAGTGTTAATGGCATTTTCTAATAAATGTTGAATATTTGTTTGGTGGCCTAAATCATCATTATCACTGTTGTTGTCGTCATCGTCATCATCAACATGCAAGAAAGATGAAATGGTCTTGTGGCAGCTTAAGAACCAACAGGTTTTATTTTAAGTTTTTCTAGATTTTCTTCAGATGCATGTTTTACAATCTAAGTACACCGGCATCTAGGCACTACACCCATTGGATGACATAAATTTCTTCCAAATAAAAGTTGCTAGTCCTTAAGGTAACACAAGCTTTCTTTTGACATTTTTGTTGCAACAGATAAATATGGCTATCCACACACCCACTCTGGATATCATAATGGCAGTTACTGACAGAATGCAGTTATGAAAATATGAAGCTGCTAAGAGCTTCGGTGGAAAAATCTATCAGTTTTTATTTCATTCAGCTTCTCCAAATCTCACTGTTCCTTCTTGGGTCATGAATCTTTCATCTCTTTTTCTCCATGGACATTCAGGTTTATTTTTGTGCACATTGTTCCTAGTGCGTCAATTTTAATTATTTTTCCTATTGATTAAAGCATCTTTATGTGCATTTTTCAAATGAACTTGTTGTTTTCAATTTCCCTTCAATTTTCAGTTTCCCAATTTTGTTGAGTGTCTTAAGCAGACAGCTTAACCTCTTAATAATATTGGGAAGTAAAAAACCCACACCTTCCTCAGGTTCCAGGGAGAGGGAGATATGCTAGTAGCTGTTTCAGAAAAGAACCTGTGTATTCCAATACTACTGGAATAAAGAGAAAGAAAAGTAGCACTGATTTTTCTAGAAAAAGGAAGAAATGATTCATATATCAGTCACTTAAAGACAACAGATGGATTACAGGCAAAACCCACCTGACTAGCTATTGGTTTACAATCCTTGTTGGTGCAGGTAACTTGGTATGTGCAACTGATGCTTTGTGCTCTGAACAAATGCAAGCTGTCAAAGGTCCTTTCTATCCCTGTGTAGAGCCACGTGGAAATAGTCTATATAAATTCTCCATCTTAATTGGAAGCCAGAGAAAGTGAGGGGCAATGATACCAATTTTGACAGCTGAGAAATCTAGAACTGTAGACATGTGAAACAACAGAGGGAAAAGCAGAGCCAGAGAAGTAGGAGTAATAGGATTTTAACTGGGATTTCTTTGCTTGAGTTCTGTTATGTCAAGTGAAGCCTACATCACCGGCCATGTATTTCTTGTAGCTTGCCAGTGACTCAAGAGACCCCCTGCTTTTGCTCACTGCTCAGTAGTGAAAACAAACAAGGAAGTGGAACGTCAAGCCCACTGTAGGTCTCAGCCTTTTTTTGATGGGCTGCATTTGACTTGGTTGATCAGAAGTTGTACAAGACTATTTTTGTCAAAATAATACTGTCAAGAAAAAAAGTTCCAAAAGTATTCTTAAGTGTTATCAGAGGCCCAGACTTCTAAACTTTCTTCACTTGTGAATTCTAAAATTTAATTTATTTTCCAGAAAGCCAACCTTTTCCAAAGCTTATCTTAAGCTGCAGAGCCCAAGTTCTTATCTTAAGCTGAATATAGAACTAGGAAAAGATACATGAACACCAGACTTGCAGAATATAGAGAGATTTTTAGAGAGGGGACAATTTTGGAGATATTGAGAAAGACGTGTTTACCACACTTGCCCAACAGGGAGACTGAGGAAGGAAGGAGGGAGGGAGCGAAGGAAGAAATAAAGGAGAGAGAAAGCAAAACAATAACCCTTTTGGGTGCACAGAGAAACTGGTGTGCATATAAGACTTGCTAGAGGAACGGCGTGAGGGAGACACATGTCTATTACCAAGTCTCAAGGTGCTGACCAGAGTCTCAGGGTGTTACTGTGTTTCTCTGGGTCTTCAGGTTGGGGGGCAAATATAAAAACATTCAACAGGCTTACAGCCTCACTGTGAAGATGTATCACTCTATTTGGCACTGCACTTTAAGAAGGATGCTGACAAACAGACACAAGTTTTGAAGACGGCAATATGGATAATCAGGGAGCTGGAAACCAAGTCCTATGAGGAAAAACTGAAAGAACTAGGCATGTTTAGCCTTGAGAAAAGAGGACTGAGGAGTGATATGATAGCACTTTTCAAATATTTGTAAGGCTGTCATACAGAGGATCATCCCTTTTTGATCCTTGTGGCCAAGCTGGACCTTTTTGGTCCTGTTGTATGGCTACTATTTTTGGAGGCTAGACTGGCATGATTCCCTGAAAGACAGAAAGATCACTCAAAAAGGAGATTGCTCCCTGCAAAGCAACTTTTTTGGTGTGATTGGACGCATGACTTTTCCATGATCTGATTCTTCCCTTATTAAAAAATAAAAATAAAGCTTGAGTCCATGCCTGGTGGTGGCATACTTAAGATCCAGCTGAAAACCAGCAGAACAATAGGTAATATGATAATCTAGGAGTATGGAACTGTTGCCTTCTGAATTGCTGAACTACAATTATCAGCATCCCTCAGTGTTGGCTTTGCTGATGAGGGTTGATGGGAGCTGCAGTCTAAACACATCTTGAGACCCTCAAAGCATTGCCCATCTCTACTGTAAAATAGGTAGTACTATGCTCGTCACCTATACTGCCATAGGTAGTACTATGCTCGTCATTACCATTGCCATCATCTGGAACCCCCAAGGAACATCTAGCTCCTCTGTCATAATCTCTTTTCAAGAATGGAAATGATTTTCTTAAGTTATTAAATATTACATTTGGAAGCTTAAGGAAATTTAGAAAATTGAATTAATTGTTTTGGGAAGCTCTTCAACTGAAATTCAGAAAGAAGCCTAATGGGCAGACAGAAAAAATAAATAGGGAGTAGGGGGGAATATGTTGGTTTATATCCATTTGTCAGATCACTCTTTAATGCTTGCAGAATCAATATTTGCTATTCATTAATTCATTGATTCTGTAACTTATGATGGATTGATTTTACTATGTTGTATAATTTTCTTGGACAAATACCTCAAGTGAAGCTGAAACCCAGGTTGAAAGGTTTGTTTAACTGTTTAATGACTTGATCAAAGGATCAAACTAATTGAATTAGTTTTCTTCAAAACTGAATGAACCAATTATGATATCTGAAAATTCCTGATGTTATTTCTAATCTGGGCACTCATAAATGGAAGAAATACTTTTTCAGAAATATTTCTTCCTTGCTTTTTCTGATGTCCTTCACTCTGAAGGTCTCAGATCACTTATGTATCCTACACAGTCAGTACTAGCTTGTTTGGTTTACATTTTGACAAGCATACCCCAAAATCTGTAGATTTGTTCACCAGTCCAATGGAAACAAAATAGCAAAAGAGATAAACTGGCACACTGAGGCAGAAGGCTATTAGTTGTCCAAAGTCTGGATTAAATCCCTGTATATTCATTCAGTCATGTTCTGGGTGCTGAATTATGGTTGTCATAATTTCTCCTAAGAGGCTCCCCACCTTTAGCAGGCACACCACAAGCATAATCCTCTATCTTTGGAAAGCAGCATTTCCTATTGCACTTGGTCACCATGGATGGCTGAAATGTTTGTTTGATTCTCTTTTTTAAATAGTTTCTTCATAATTAGATAGAAGGAAAACTTAACATTAAATGAATGAATGGAGGAGAAGGTGCAGTTCACACCATCATCCATGCCTGGTGGCAGACGTTAGAGTTGGAGGAACCTGAAGACAAATTATCTTCATTTCTAACCCTAAAACCAATCCCAAATAATTGGGTTCAGTAGCAGCCAAGTCATGTATTATGTTTGGAATGATGTAAGTAAGTAAGTAAGTAAGTAAGTAAGTAAGTAAGTAAGTAAGTAAGTAAGTAAGTAAGTAAGTAAGTAAGTAAGTAAGTAAGTAAGTAAGTAAGTACATAAATACATAAATACATAAATACATAAATACATAAATGAGGTGTGTGCCTAGAACTAGCCACTGTCATTCTTCAGAAAAAGCAGCTATAGAAGGGGCTGGTCCTGACTGGGATCACAGCACAGCACTTCTGAGAATGACCAGAAGAAGGTTTGGCAACTGGCTATATGATCAACTATAAAATGAATGAGTGACACATGGCCCTCCAGATGTTGTTGGACTTCAAATGTTAGCATCCCTCTCCATTGTCTATGTTTAGGATTATGGGAGTAGAAACCTGATTAGAATTTATATACTATTTCTTTATTGAATTTTTACCCCACCTTTTAGCTCCCACAATGGTTTACAGTAAAAGGCATGACATGGAAAAAAAAATAAGGGCTAAGGGCTGTGGCAGGAGGTGGAGTGAGGTATAGGTTCAGATGTTGGAGGGAAGGACACAGTGAAGATGCATTTGGGTTCCCTTCTTCTTCTTCTTCTGTGGACAGAGCAACAGAAAATGGAAACTGGAGGGAGTGGCATGATGGATAGATAGATGCCTGTCAGCTGTTTTTTCTCCTTAGCCCAGGCATTCCTGATACTGAATCCTCAAATATGAACAAACTTAAAAGAGGAATGCTCAGCCACACACCTGCATCATTACTTTCTTCAAGCTTTCCATGATGAGCTTGAAGTAGAAAGTTTCTGGGAGCTCTTTGCTAGGTGGCCATGAATTGTGGGAAATTTGAGGGTGTGGTTAGGCCTATCCCTGTTCGGAACACCAGATTCATTAGTGGCTGACTAGGCTTTCTGTGTGGCCTGAGCAATGGCAGTTGAAATCTAGATGTAGGGACATGATAAAGGCGAGCATGACCATCTTGCTTATCCCTCTGTCAGCATCTGGAACACTGCATATTTCTCACCCTTGATGTAGAATTTAGTAACTGAAGGCGAAATGGATACTTTGAGGGCCTTGAGATCAGTGATGATCAGCATTCACGAGATTACTTAGATGTCATTACCAACTGTTGGAGGATATATTTTGTTTTCAGATAAAATGTAGTTTCCAAATGATGGCCTGGAGCAGCTACCTTCAGATGAGGAATGTAGTGTGCAACAAAGCAAAAAATGAACTTTGAGAATGGACATCGTACAGTGCTATCTATTCTTAGTTCTACTGTATGGCATGACATTGTGGGCTTTAATACAGGCTACTGTAAAAAGGTTGGATGATTTAAAGTGTAGATTTATCATAATATGTTAAGAACTTTTTGAGCTGAGAGGGTGACCATTAAAGAAGTAATAAGAAAAATGAATCAAAACCCAAAATAAAGTAAAAATAAAAGACATAAAATGCAGAAAGCTAGACAACTCTGATTATGCTATGAAAAATGAAAAGTACAGATTGTTACAGCTGATTATTCAAGGTATAAAAAAGTGGAAAAAGAAGGGCAGGAAGGATGAGAAAGTACTGGCTGCAAAACCTTGGATACTGCTTTGGATGCAACCCAACAAAGTGACTTGGAGGAACTGCATTCAAAATCAGAACATCCCTGATGAATCTAACCTCTGATGGGAGACGAATAGGAACAAGAACTCAATGGATGTGGCACGTGGCAACGCAGAGAGTTCTTTTTGGCTGAAACAAATGTGAAGAAGAGCATTCTAAATATTCCTGCCAAGAGACAAGCAAAAATAATTTCAACTAATCTGGTAAAGAAAACATGGAGCAGTAAATATATAAACAAATTAAAAATATTACATTGCCTGTTATGGTTCTAAAATCGTTTGGCCTTGAAATTAAGATTGGCAATCCATGACTGCATTTGGCAAAGAGTATATTAACTATTAATTGTTCAATTTTCCAATATCCAATCAGAAGCTGGCATTGTGAATAAATGCCTTTACACATTCTCTGAGAGGGATGCAGTGCAGCTGCTTAGAAACATTTTTAAAATCTGAACTGGAGATCTTACCACCTGTTTTTGCTTTGAGGTCTTTGGTTTCTTTCAAGCTTGGAATCATTATATCACAACAATGTACTTAAAACATTCTGCTGTACAGAAATAAAGTTCTGCGAGGGGGTACAAGCGTGCACCCCATACGAGCCGTCTGGCCCCAGCGCACAGGTAGCAGGCAGATAAGAGGAGGGTGAGGTCTCCTCAGGACCAGGTCAGCTGGAGGATGTCCCTGCAGTTGCAGGAGAGATAGCATCCTCATGAGACATAGCTGGAGAAGGCATGGGCAAGGGCAATAAACGAGCAGAACTGTGAAGGTAAAGGGCTGCTGCCTATTTTGAAAGGAGAGGATTGAGGGAGGCTGCCAGAAGCTGTTTATCCTCACCAGGTTTATTGGCTTGTGATAGGAGTTGGGCATTGGAGATCCAGTCATGCGCTTGGAGAAGACTATGCTAGCCTGGATGCTGCCACATCTCTGGAGAGACAAGTGAGGGAAAAGATCAGGAGAGATGAGCTGTAGAGACTGACTTCTTATGCTCATTTATACAAGTCTTCTTTAAAAAGAGTGCATCCTGGACTTAAACTCTCTCTCCCTTACTGCCTTCCAAAATGTCAAAGCCACTGGGATTGAAGGAATCCCAGTGAAACTAACTGAGCCCCTAAGCTGATAGGTCTCTAAACTTTGAGACTATAATATGACTCTCTGGGACTGTGGCAGAGGGAACTGCTGTTGTAACTAATAGAAACTGATATGAGTCAAGAAGCAAAGCTGGAGCTCATGGAGTTACTAACAAGGAAGCCCGGCTCCACCAGCAAGGGGGCTGGCAGAACACACAGATACACAAATCCTTACCCTATGGATCAAGCAAAGCATTAGAAGCTCGGAAGATATAGCTGAAGAATACTCTTATCACCTCTGAGATGGAATATAAACAGCTGGTAGAAAGACCTAGGAAATGCCTGTTCTTTAGATATGATTTATAATGTCATGTTTTCATTTCATTTAAAATACCTGGAGCCACAGTGGTTGTCAAGGCCAAGTTGTTCCATTAGGGGAAGTGTGTCCTTGCTTTGGGCTGTAGATCATGACAGGCTGGTGAACGGTGTGCAGCACTGACTATTTTGTATGGCTGGTGGTTATCCTGCAGAAAGTCCCAGATTCAATCTCCTGTAGCTTCATCTAGAAGGATCAAGTAGCATCCCTGCTTGTAAACCTGGAGAGATGTTGCTAGTTACACTGGAGTGTTGGATTTGGGAATCTCTTGGCACTAGCTGGGGTTTCAGGGAAATGCTGTGCTTTTCTAGTTCTCCATGCAAGGAGACAGGTGGTCATGGTGGATACAAAAATCTGGACTTCTCCATGTGAAATGGCTTTAAAACCTGGACACACATCTTTACCTATACTCAGTGGGTGCCAAGGTTCCCTGGACCAGCATGGAAGTGTTTCTATGTGTGTTGTCTTTGTGCAACATTGGTGCACCAAAGAAGGCAAGAATGGGGAGAGGGAGCTGGGGAGGAGCTAGTGGATGTGTGCCTTTGGACCCCTTGTGCCATCTGGAGCAAGAAGGTGGCACAATATGAAGACTGCAAAGTGTGTGGGTGCTCTCATTGCAGCAGCCCTGGAGGCATTGGCTGGGGGAAGGATTGGCTAGTGATTGCAGTAACATCAGTATAAAACTGGAGAAACTCCACCAATGTCCTATGGCCAGGAGGTAAGGCACCCTGGCTTGTGAGTTCTGGCAGGAATAGTGGCTGCAGTTGCCAGGATCATTCTCCACCTTTGCTGAATGATTTCATTAGCTTGGTGTTTCTTGAAGGACAAGAAAATGTGTGAGAAGAAGGAAGAAAGGATTATCAGCAACACTAAGAATAGCAATCTAAGGTTGAAGAAAGGTCAGAGCAAGTTCGGGCATGCAAAGGAAACCTGAGGAAGTTCTCTCTCTCTCTCTCTCTCTCTCTCTCTCTCTGGTTCCCCATGCAAAAGACACACACTTTCTTGAATGTAAGCTGAGCTACACAGTATTCACTTTTGATACTGAAGGTTGTTATCAAAGATAGTAAATTTTCCAAGGTCTGCTTAAGGCAAGATTGTTTCTGGCAGATGAGAATTTTAAAAATAAAATAAAATTCCCACAGGCTACATGCAGTTTCTGCCAGCTGGTTTGAAAATAACAGAAGGCATTTTTGTGATGTTGCTTTCCCTTCTCCCTGCCATATCAGAAGAATACTAACAGACATCTAGTTTATAGTCTATTTTAGAAGGAGTAGTGCCATGAATCAATGTTGAACAATAAACAGCCTGCACCCCCAAAGAGATATTCAAGCCATACATCCGGAGAGCTGAAAATAATGTTCTGAGCATTTTGCAGGTTTGAAATATGATGGTTGAAGATGTTACATCCAATATCACAACAGGTGGTGGCGGCGGCGGCGGTAGGTTTGCTTAATTGAACACAATGAATTTCAGCAAGGAAAAATGTAAAGTGCTACACTTAGATAGACATAATAAGATGCGCAAATACAGGATTAAAACAGCTGACGGAAGTAGCACATGGAGTCCTAGTAAATCAGAAGCTAAACATGAGCCAACAGTGTGATGTGGCAGCAAAAACCAAATGTTATACTAAAATATATGAACAGAAATATAGTGTCCATTGTCCAGATCAAGGAAATAGTGCCACTCTCTTTTGCTTTCATCAGACCTAATCTTAACAACAACAAAAGCAGCAGCAGCAGCAGCAACAACAACAACAACAACAACAGTTATGGAACATCTGGAAGTTAAAAAACCAGAGGACAAAATGAAGAGAAGGAAGAAAAATTAAAACACCTGGAGAAATAAAACAATATCTTGGCCATTCTTGTAAATTAAGTTTGTGGAACATATGGCTTTCCAGACGTTGTTGGCCTTTTTAACTCTTGCAGCATAACCAGTAGTCAGGGATAATGTCAGGAATATGCCATACAACAAGTGAGAGGAGATCAAAATTTAAGAGGAGCACCTTGCTCTCCATCTGCCCATGGATGACAGGGGTTATAGCCCCACATTGAGGCACACTCTTTCAGGGAAAAGGTTTTGACACTGCTATTGAGAGGCCTACAGCTTTGGCCTAACTGTCATAGCTGAGAAAGCAGAGGCGTATAAAGCAAGGTATATGATTATTACGAAAAAGGATCACATGGGAGATTATCTTCTAAATGAACTGTTTCCAAATAAAATTTGTCTAGCAATTCTATCTTACCCACTTAAAGAATCTTATACCCCACACTGTTCACCCATTGAAAATGTGGACAAAAGCATTCCCTACAATATGGAATTCCTCTGTGTGTGTATAAAAAAGAAAATTGCACTTCCTTGAATTGCATTGCAATCTATGAAGCTGAGAGTTGTGCCTTCTGTGTTTATGCTTAATAGTTACACTCACTTTCTTGGGTTAGTGCCTTTGAGAGGTTACTACATACTTTTTTTGAGAGAGCAAACATGAATTAGGAGCACAGCTCATACAGAGCTCAACTAAAAGTTCATTGAGAACCATTAAAATGCTGGAATGATGGAGGCAGGAAAACAGAGCTTTCCTGCTGCAATCTTTCCATTAACGTGGCATGCTGAACCTTTTGATGAATGCTGCCTTGCTTCATAGATTGGTCTTAATGGAACAATGGGAGGATAATTCACTAGCCAAAATTTTTATCCTCCCCCTTCCCTTCCCCCACCCTGCCACTATCCTTTGCAGGATTCTTAAAGCCTCTAACACTGAAGGATAACAATTCAGATGGCAGCAAAGTGTAGGTCAAAATCAAGTTAAGTGACAACTTAAAATCCTGAAAGCTTCTGTGGTGAGAGACACAAGGCACTTGCCATTCATAACTTGTCCTGTTTTCTTCTCTGACATTACACTTTGGGTTTGTAGCGACTGCAAAAAGGATTCCAATTAAGACAAAATTGTCAAGGCTTCCACACACTCAAATGAGCATGAGGGCAAAGAAGATGATGGTAATTATTCTAATGAATCTGAATGAAGCTGTGAGGTTAAAACATTGGTGCTGCTTCTGCATCATGCCCTCCTCAAAGGGGTGAGGGTGACACAGTTGTATTTCTCAGTGGTGAAATTTCTCTTGTTCTGATTCTGTTCTCATTAGAGTTCCTGCTTTGATGTTAAATAGCATACTCTTTGGAGGCAAATTACCTCAAGTTAAGAAATCACCATAGGTATGACTCAGTGTGCAATTGATAATGTCTACGGTGATTTTGTAACTTGGGTGATTCCAAAATGTGCACTGTTTGTGTAAAAGGATTTTGGTTAATGTCTGGAGGGTCCAAGGTCCAAGAAAACACATTATGGAATGTTGTGTTTACTGTCATTTTGTTTAACAACAACAGCAGCAGCAGCAGCAACAGCTAAAGGACACATTAAAAACACACCAAGGCAGTGTTTTTTTCAGGTTGTGTTCTGGAGAATTTTGAGGTTCTTTGGAAATTTATCAAGTATACCTCAGAAAATATTAGTAAAGGCAGAGAAATGTCCTCTTAAATTTCTTTATTTAAAAGATTTACACCTACCTTTCAAATGCATAATTCTCAGTTTGGTTTACAACTGGGTGTAACAACTTGAAATTTGACAAAATTAATGCTTACATACACAAACCATCAAGCATTCATCCTTTGGCTGATAGAGATGGGGCCAGAACATGTTTCCCTTAAATTTTTTTCAGTACCATTGCAACTGGTTATTGGAGCCAAATGTTCTGGCTGCCAGGGACACCTGAACCACGCTTCCAGCAACTACGTCTACTCTGACTAATGGTCATGTCATAGTGGTGTTCCTCTTGTCATGACCTCTTCCTGACTGACAGGGAATGGGGCTTTCCTAAAGGCCTTTAATTCTCTGGTCAGTGGAAAAGGACAGTCTGCATCTCTTCACCTCTGCAGCCCAGGTGCAAACTGACAAAGCAGCCATGGTGGATTAGGCCAAAGGCTAATCTAGTCCAACATTCATTCACACAGTGACCAATCAGTGAACCTGCCAGCAGACCATGAGTGCAAAGGCATATAATGTCCAAAAGTATATTTGAAAGAACATTCTTAATGCCCATAAGGTGGCAGTGCAGGAGGCAGCAGACTTTGCTCGCAGATTTCTGGGGGGGCACATTAGAACACCTCCCAGCATCCTCTCCAGTTGACAGGTACCCTGAGACAGATGTGAAAGACCTTCCCTGCTGACAATTGATTTGAAAACTGACACAGAAAGTCTGCAGACCACCTTAATAAGACCATAATAAGGCAACACATCCATAAGACTGGACTAGGGATATGAACCTCACAGACTCTTGCTTCTGAAGTGGAACAAAGAGAGAAAATACTTATTTCTCTTTACAGCAAGATTTCTTTATGGAAGCCCCACTCACATGCCATCTCTCATGCGGCATTTTTTTGCCTTTTTTTTCCTTCCGTGACAGAAATACCTTCTTGTGCAGGATTACTATAAATAGAATGGCATCTTCCATGCACATGATTCACCAGGAATGGACAGAAGAAACACCAAATCACACAGGATTATTACAATAGCTGCACACAACAGTATCTTTTCTTTAGAGCAGTGGTCCCCAACGCTGGGCCTCCAGATGCTCTTGGACTCCAACACCCAGAAATCCTAGTCATCAGAGGTGGTAGTGAAGGTTTCTGGGAGTTGTAGTCCAAGAACATCTGGAGACCCAAGGTTGGGGACCACTGCTTTAGAGGATTCAACAGAAACATTAACTTACTGTGAATTTAGCAGTTTCCTGTGCATAAGAATGAATGACAACAATGATGATGGGGGGGCATGGTAGAGACAGAGGTCTCATTTTCACAGGAAGCAAGGAAATCTTGCTGATGCAGGGAGAAGACCTGGTGTGGGGTTACTCAGAAAGTTGTTGAGGATGTTTACCTGTCACGTCTCTAGACTGCACCAGCCTGCTCTGGCTCCATCCCTTCCTTCTGCTAAAACCTGAATGCAGACTACATGTGTACATATATTTCCACTATTCTTGGTTCTGATGCATGTACAGATGAGAGCTGGACCAGATGACTTTACCCCACTCCTGCAGTCCGCATAGGCATGTGCCATTCTTGGTGAAACGTTGGGTCAACAGGGTTGAGGAAACAAACTCTAGTAACAGTGAGGCTTAAGACGAGCTCTTTTGCAAAAAGTTCCACAATCTACTGGCTCTCCTCTCAGAAGATTTATCATAAATTATATCATTTGCAGGAAGATGTCAGTCTGGAAAGTATATGAGAAGAAATCTGGGTCTGTGAACCAAGAAAGAAACTTTGGCTGAAAAAGACTTTGGAGAAAATGTTCCTGGTATAATTTTAAGATCTGAAATGAAATATTGGGCATGCTCTATCTCACCAGTGATAAATGAATATTTAAAAATAAGCATACAGTTTTTTTTGGGGGGGGGGCATTTTCTGTTTCCTGTTGGAAAGAAGTCCTTGTCAGATTTTACAATTACCACGATCCTCTGTAAAAAACAGTAAAAGTAAGAAAGTGTGACACAGAAAATTTTAACATGAGTGAAATAAAACAGAAGAATGGTCGATACCAGCATTTAATTCAGAGATAAGACAAAAAATGATTTTTCACCCTGTGGTCTTGACAACACCATACTAACAATCTCTGAAATGTCGTTGTGGAAACAGAACAGGGTTGAACTGTGGATAAGAACATGAACAAATGACATGCATTAAGCTGTAGAAGTCTGATCTCCAGAAAAATCCTTTAAAATAATAATATAAACAAATGTTACATGGGCCAATATCTTGTTGATACTATAGCTGTGCAAGTGGTATGTGAGTGTTTTTGTCGGCCATCTGTTAGGAACCTTGTTGTGCCTTGATTGTGTGAAATCCATTGCATGTCCATTTTAGTGCCTACTCATGCCATGGACAGCCTGTGCAGTATCTTTCATGTACATTTTAAACTTCCATGGAATTTGGGCCAAGGAGTTTTATGGAACTTTTAAGACAAGACTTATTTGGCATAAGACAGACTGCAGCCCACCCACATTTGAAGGGATGTACAGTCCTCCAAAATCTATGTCAAATATATTCCTTTTTCTTCTTTTGCCAACTGTAGATAGATTTACTCGTCCCTTAAAGTGTCCCTTGATTCCGGTATATTTCATTTATCCAATTCATTTACTGACATTCAGTAAAAACTTCCCTACCTTTGTTCCAACTACTTCGTAGCTGTCAGTTCTGAAGTATTTCCCTCTCTTTTTTTAAATGTCCCTTTAAACCCATTTCCATCCTTGTCACTTCAGACTCATGGAACAATAACAACTTTGTCTCTCTGTCTAATACCCTTGAAAATCTATTATTTCCAAGGATCTTAGGTCATATTATAAAGGGGAAACTGTCTTTTCCATTTTTATTAATATATTACAATGCATGATTTTGATTCACAATAAAGGAAAAACCTCAGTTGCCTCAGACTTACAGAGAACCATTGTAATAAAGAGAAAATCCTAAGTATAACATATTTTATTAAAACACTCATCTGTTTATTCACTTTTTAGTCAAGAAGAGCCCCCATTGACTTTGAAGAGATCAGTTTTTCCATGGTTTGGGCAAAATTAAAGAGAATAAGAAGTTTTAGGATATGAATTGTTGGGCTAAAATAATATCAGAAACTTCCTGAGAGTTTAAAGATTAATTGATTTATCATGGAGGTGAGATCAAACTTTATTAGATGCACAAAGAAGACAGTAAACTGATTGTCAGTGTATTGCATTCTGCCTCCTGAAATATACATTACTAGTGAGACCTATACTAAAACCATCAGCCTAGGATGCCGGACCTTGCTCTTGTGAATTTAACTTTCACATCTTAGGGAGACACTTGCTTTCAAAAACAGGATTACTGTCAGATCTTATTATACCAAATCTACAGTCTGATTTACATCACTGAAAGCAAATGCCCAGCACACCATTTTTAGCATGTGGGAAAATAGCAACTTACGTGTGCCTGTATTTTAGGACCTGCAGTCTTAATATAAATAGAATCAAGTAACTAGGTGAATGGTACTTCAATTCACATAATCACTGCCTCTCTGATTTCTTAGTTTTGCAACAGACATGCCACCTGATCTAGCTACGGGCTAAATGCAGTTGTTAATCAAAACTAGAGAGAAAAACCATTGATTAAGAGATGTTGGACCAGTGATTTAGTGGTTCTACTCTAGCTGGGAACTAACAATTGGAATCAGCCTACCTGAAGCAAGAGGTAACCTCATGAAACATGTACTTAATACCTTGACACTGAATAGCCTCACTCTGACAGATATACTTTCACCACCTTCTGTAGCAAATGCCACATTTTGGAATATCCCATTAGCAGTGTTCTGTAACTACCACCTTGGATACAATTGCTTTTAATTCACATCAGAGTAGCTTAAGAAGGCAGGATATTAAGACTTTGATATTTTTCTTTCAGGATGGGTAACTCTGTCAAGATCGATTTCATTCCAGTTCTCATTTTTCTGAGCTGCAGGAGCTGTGTCCCAGTTTTTAATGATTTCAAAAAGTCTACATGAGCAAATGTACAATTATTGAACAACACATTTTGCACCATTTCCCACAAAAAATTAAAAAAGAAGGTATTCTGTCTATGTTTTTTCCCAAATACACATTTCTGAAAAACCTGTTCCTCAGTGTGATAAATATATGCCTGTAATCTTCTAGCATCTGGAGAAAACTTCTCAAAATTAATAACCATTAGGCATTCTTCAGTCTCGAGAGACTATGGTAATGTGCTTTGTATGGAGGACTTGAAACAGTGTCTAGTGTGGCTGAGAAGGCCAACTCAGGAGTGTTAATCCCTTCCACATTGAGGATAAATACAATCGGTCCCCTGTCCAGCTCCCTGATTTTGCTGCTTTCATGACTGCCTCTTTGCCTCAGCCTGCTGGACAAGGGTCTCTTTAAATTATGTTCATATATCCCACAGATATGTGATCACAAAATTTGCTAGAGACCAATTTGGATATTTCGTGAATGGCCCAGACTATTTCTGAGTCAGTCTGTTTCTTACTGGGTCTCAAAAGTCAGTCTAAATTCAACCATAAATTTGTGCCTTCTTTGGAACACAGCAACATATTTAAAAACAGCTATAATTTTAATTTCCTCTTTTTCAGCTGGATGAAATTGCTCAGCTTAGTAGAGTCTCAAGCAAGTATAGTCCCAGCTACATGGGTTTTGTGCTCATAAGCTGGCTGCATAGCTCAGTGGTTTTGGTTTCTGGCTGTGGAGCCAGAGTTTGAGAGTTCAATTTCCCATTGTGCCTCCTCTGAGTAGAGTCAGCCTGTGTGGTCTTGGGTAAGTTGCACAGTCCCAGGGCGCCCCCACAAGAAAGGAATGGTAAACCACTTCTGGGTATTCTCTAACTGGAAAACCCTGAAAAGAGTTGTCAGAATTGACTTGAGAGCACATGATGATTACTATTATCTATTTGTGCTTAGTTAAAGGTAAAGGTTTCCCTTGACATTTTAGTCAGTCGTGTTCGACTCTAGGGGGCAGTGCTCATCCCCATTTCCAAGCCGTAGAGCCAGCGTTTGTCCGAAGACAGTTTCTATGGTCACGTGACCAGTGCGGCTATACACGGAACGCTGTTTACCTTACCACTGAGATGGTACCTATTTATCTACTCGCATTTACATGCTTTCAAACTGCTAGGTTGGCGAAGAGCTGGGACAAAGCGATGGGAGCTCACTCCGTCACGTGGATTCGATCTTACAACTGCTGGTCTTCTCACCCTGCAGCACACAAAGGCTTCTGCGGTTTAGCCCGCAGCACCACCACGTCCCTTTGTGCTTATGTCCCTTTTAAAGATTTTTTTCAAAACAGAACAGCCAATAACTTTGTTGATACATATAAATATTTTGGAGAAAAGGACGGGCAAGTTAAAGTACAGAAAAGACTTTAACAAAATTCCCCGCAATTGGACAAGATTTGCTGTATGCATGGACAGCTAGCAGGTGACTGTTTACACTTTCCCAGTTGTTTTAATTCTGAAGGAAGTTAGTTTAAGTCAGTGCATGGTGAGAAGCACCAATGTAATTTGGTTGCTGAAGTGATATGTGGAGTTTAAATTCCTGCATAGAACCAAAATTTACTGTGTTGCCTTAAACCAATCACTATTTCTCACACAAGCCTAACTCACTGAGTGAAGATATAAATGGCAGGGAGCCTTATAGAAAATGAAATATATCAACGCATTTCAAATTTTCATATAGGGAGGGCTAAAAAAAGAGTGCACAGGTAGATTTTATGATAAACACATAACTGCTACTAAAAATGACAGCTACTTTGGTTAGCTCTCGCCTCCAACCCCTTTGTGAGCACAACTTTTTTTTAAAAGGGCATCCATCATAGAGTTCTTATAAATCTTGTATGTTAGCTGCGCTCCCTCTACAATCATTGAGTATATTATCCGTATGTCAGTATTAAGCTTTTCAAGAGATTATTTGATACTATCTCTCACGCATACATGGACCAAGAGCATCACCCTACCCCTGCTCTGTTATGGATAGCTTTGGCATATCATTCTATTCGTTATTCTTAAAAAATAACTTCCCAAGCCTTATATGCTCATAGACCAATGTGCCGGTGTGCATGCATACAGATGCATACACCAATCTACCATTTTTTTATTATGATAACAGGTATCTATTGCTCGCCCAGAAAGAGAACTGAGAAGGCATGAAGTCAATGTTCTGTTTTATAACTAGGAAAAGATTATCAGTGCTCTGATAGCTGCTGGGTTCACGAAGGCTTTCACGGCCGGGATCTAATGGTTGTTGTGGGTTTTTCGGGCTTATTGGCCATGTTCTGAAGGTGGTTCTTCCTAACGTTTCGCCAGTCTCTGTGGCCGGCATCTTCAGAGGACAGCAAACTGTGCTCTGGGTAAGGCATGAGAGTGGAGTATTTATGGCTATGAGAAGGCTTGTTTGTGAGAGGGCTATTGTCCTAACAGGAGATGGTTAATTAGTATGTTTTCTTGTGGCTGTATTGTTTTGATAAGGAGGGGAGATTATCTGTCCCTGCGGTTGATGGGTATCATTAGCTGGTGTTTTGTGTGTAGTAATCCCCTGACCTTGTGGCTGGGTGGAGTTTGTTGACCTTTTGAACTCTGTGTTTTTGAGTGCAAAACACAGAGTGCAAAAGGTCAACGTATGTGTTGCCTTAAACCAATCAAAACAATACAGCCACAACAAAACATACTAATTAACCATCTCCTGATAGGACAATAGCCCTCTCACAAACAAGCCTTCTCACAGCCATAAATACTCCACTCTCAAGCCTTACCTAGAGCACAGTTTGCTGTCCTCTGAAGATGCTGGCCACAGAGACTGGCGAAACGTTAGGAAGAACCACCTTCAGAACATGGCCAATAAGCCCGAAAAACCCACAACGACCAGCTGCTGGGTTCTTCATCACACTGAGGGCAGAATGTCTTGACCAGCCATTCTCAACCTTTTTTTTTTTTTTGCCACGGCAGTAAACACAATATGAAAGAAATATGGGCTGAATCAGGATTGTGTAAGTCATATAGTGAACCTTATAAAGTGGTGTGTGAAGAATTGTTTCCAGTCTATGACCCCCTTCAAATATCCAAGGGCCGCCAGGGGGACATATGGCCCCTGTTGAGAATGGCTGGTTTAGACCATCACTACTCCCCGTTGCTGCTTCACTCATGCAAGCAGTGATGAATCTGAAAAAGAGAGAAAGCCTGCTCACATGGGTGTTCTGCACATGAGCAACAAACCCCAAGGTCCTTGCTCATGTGAAGAGCCTACATGCAAACTAAAACCTCTCTTCTTGATATTTGTTCTTCATGAGAGCAAAGTGAGTCAGAGAGGGCAGCATTATGCACTTCCTTGTAAGTATTTTGACATCTCCAAAAGGCCTAACACCTGAATAAAACTCTTCAAAGGGAAGCATGAGGAAAGCAGGGTTCATGTGCAAAATATGGAGAACTACAAAAGCCAGCCTCAAATCAGAGTAACTGATGCACTAATAAATTCCTGGCTTGCATTATTCTGACCGGTATACGTTGGATGTTGTCAGCTATGAGAGTTCAACCTTTTACGAAGTTTAATGCTGCCCAATAATTTTCTTCTCTCAACCACATAAAGAGCACTAACAACACCAGTGGTACTTTACTATGGTGGAATCTTGGATCAATGTGCAAAGGTTGCACTGTAAATAGCAGATTTTCTGCTTTTGTCCCAAATCCAGTCTGTCCCCTCACACATTTATTTCTACTGCTTTGTCTCTGTTAGTTTGAAAGATTCCTGCTCCCTGTTCAGGCTGGATTACTTCACATTCTTTTCCTTAATACAATAATAAGATGTTATTTGACATTTGGAAATGCACAGCTCACTAGTCCATATGATTTTGCCTTGCTCTTCTGTGCATTTTATTACTTCTCCCTGTCTTCTCTTTCTCCAGAACACTTCTACATGATTTTTTTTAAAAAAGAGAGTAATCTCTTGTGAGTTTAAATATCAGGGATCTCAAAAAGGTTATATTCTCTTGCAACCTATATCTTCCTTCAAGTCTTAAATAAGAATTACAGCAAAGGAAGTGCCTATGTGAAAATCACATCTTACACATGTCTCTTTCCTGTGTCTCTTTGAGTTGCCAGCAGTGTCAAAAATAACTGCTTGTTAGAGTTGCTGAATTCTGAAGCTGATGCGCAGCCAAGATGTCTTGTGACAAGAGTTGTGTGTGATGACAGCACATCATCTTCTATCAAGGCCTCAGAAGTAGAATTGTAGGGGAGAGGAAGAAATGGAAGGAAAGAGGGTGCATTTATCGTGAAAGAACTTTGGTGGTACTTGATCTCCAGGATTTGACTGGCATGTCTAACCCATTTAAGTAAAGAATATCCATATCACCCCAAAGTAGGAGGTAAAATTTTAATCAGAGTTTAGGAAGAGCCTTCCTTCACAAGGGAGGAAACACAGATACTGAGACAGTTGGTGAGGGAAGGAGAGTTCTTAGGCAGTGGAAAGGACAGAGAGAAAAGGTATGTTGAGTATAAAGTTGTTTAATGGCCCAGGAATCAATTCGGCCTAGTGATTAATACCGAGCATGATTTATTCAGAAAAAAGATCAAGGCTCTTGATTCCCAACAGTGCTTTATAAACACCCAACTATATCTGTTCTTAGGCTCTGCAGAATACCAGTCAGGCAGCTGAATCAAAAGTGGAAAAGGAATTTGGGAGTTGACATTTGCCAGAAGGAAAAAGCTGGAAAAGGGTCCTATAATGAAATGTCCATTACACACACCGGAATGAGAGCCCATCCCACCCCCATTTCCCCAACAGAAGTAAATTCAGTTTCACTTTTAGACCCTCAGAAATGGTTTTACAGGGACCTTCCTTTTGACAGATATGTTGTGGGAATCATGTCATTCCCTGAGACTCACAAAGGGGAGGGTGAGTTCCAATGGAGGCTTTCAGGAATGCTGGGAGGTTTTGGGGTCCAAGCCCCAGGTCTGAGTCCCTAATAAAACAAGTGTCTCCCCCCCCCCAGAAAAAAGGGAAGAGTGGGTGGGATCTGAGTCCAAGTCATTAGAAAAAAACAAAACAAAACAGTCAAGTCACCAGTACAATTTAAATCTGACTTGACAGCGAGTCCCGTGACTTGAGTCCCCATCCCTGGAGGCTGCCTCCCTACTCTCTAATGGATCCTAATTAGTATGGCTGAAATCCCGTTAAACTGCATGAGGCTGATTATATCATCTCATGTTGCAAATATCACCCTTTACAGAACAACACCGGTCATGTTCTAAAGGTGAGGTATAGGAATAAGCCCATGAACAGTCAATAAAAGCACCACATTATTGAAGAGAAGCAGCAATTAAATAATAATGAAATAACAATTTCTGAATACATGGAGAAATTTCCTTTTTCTCCAAAGCACGATGAGGACTGAAGAAGTTCAGTGAGCACAAAATGCTGCAAAAGAGGGAACACTTTCCCTCACCCACCCTTTCTCTCTCTTTTGCCTTTCTTTTCAGAAGTTTTCCTGCAGCACCAAACCCATGATCCTGGCAAAGTCACTCCATCCAATTTATATTATTCAAATATGCAATAACAGTTTAAAATAAATTGGTTTTACAAGTGATTTGAAATAAATAACTCTCCCACGGCTGAATAAAATACCTCGCTTTTTCAACCAAAATCTCCACTCCCTGTACGTTGTTTAGTTGGATTTTTAAAAATAAATTTCAAACATGCTAAACCCAATTTAAAAAACAGTGCCTTTTCCCATTTATAACTGAGCTCTTAGTTCATTATTAGGTTCTGGGCCTATGTGGAAAATGTTGACCCATTCTCTCACTTGCTACTGGTGGAAGAGTCGGTGTGTCCCATCCTTTAATAAAGCACAACACTGAGGAGAAAGCTGGTACTGTGTGAGTCACAGGAGTTGTCCATGATAAGGAGCAAGAAAAGGTTTTAACAAATACTGTATTTCTCTTCTTGATATTCCATGTCAGAACCAAACTGCAATCCATTCAGACATCTGTAGCTCTACAGTATGGCATTTGCCAGTCACCTAACAAAGAAGTAAAAACAAACAACAACAACAACAGCAAAACCCAACCTTGTATGTGTTATGTGTCTTCAAGTAATTTTCAAGATGGTTTTCACATACCTTGAAAACCTATGTGACAGACTTATGGTGCGGTTTTAACAGTGCCACACCCTGGGGAGTTTCCACAGCTGAACAGAGATTTGAGCCCAGGCCTCCTCGTCCACATAGTGGCTCTCAAAACAAAACAGAAACAAAAAGAACAAGAAAAAATGCATATGGGGTAAAAAAAAAGTAGGGCCTCCCCCCGTTATATGTTTCAGGAGGAAAAGAAAATATGAGGAAACTATGTTGAAGGAGGAGATTTCTAGAATGCCTATAAACCAGAATCCTCCTCCTCCTCCATGTATCCCACTTTTATTACACATCACACGCCAACCACATTGCCTCATCTTCCATTCATATTTGTAATCATCTGTATTTTGACATATGTCTGTCCCAGTCTTGCTGGATATGATGGGGCACTATAAAGGATTTAGTGGGTACAAACAGGGACACAATTCTTGTGTTGTGCAGTGAGTTTCTGCCTGGAAATAATGTATGTTTGCTGTTGGAGAAGACGGATTTAGACTAGAAGAGGCCAGCCCTACCCTGTGTGGTTGTACTGTGAATGGCTTTGCCATCATCACCTCTGCACTTTAGACCTCATACTGCTCAGCAACAGCTGTTTTATTATTGTCTTTAATGGCCATAAAGCAGAATATTTTGCATAATGAAGAGGCAGCATCCTGACAGTTTAGGCTGCACATGAGTATGTCAGTTTTATAGCACCATTTGCCTTTTGAAGAATGTCTTGATGAACAGGTGCGGCATTATACACATCAACAATTCGCTGCCTAAGTAGAACAATAATGTGATGCACGTTACTAAGCTATATCTGACATTAGGAAATGAACTCACTGAAGAAGCTGGATGGATTGTCACATCCCAGGCTGTGAAGGCAGGGTTAGTAGACACTGTTACAAGGGTTTGGAGTTTATAGAGCTTTGCTACATGTTGTTCTGATGGCTGGTTGGCTTTGATTGGTTTTGATCAATGAAGTGCTGTAGTGCCTAATAGGAAGATTCAGATTGGACCAATGATGGGAGGGGGCGGAGAAAGCAGTTTTGCTTGTATGATGCTTGTTTGTGCTTGGGGATGTGCCATTCAGTATTTTTGGACCTACAATCCCATCATTTTCCAATCTGGGGGTTCCACCTAACAATTGCCAGCAGACATCTAAATGTGCTTCACCTAAGAGAAGGGCCTAAGCTTGAAGGCTTTGTACATTCAGTCCCAGCTAGGAGCTTCCTTTCTCAACAGGAAGTTTGGCCAGATCTAGGCCAAAGCTTTCAAACATAGGCCATTCTGCCAGGTGATCCATATTTAGAGGTTTGTCTGTCAGGTGGAACTCCAAGAATGGAGAATTATGGGATTTGTCATGAAAAAATCCAAATGACACATCTTGATTTTGCCTGAAAAGTGTCATTATTTCTTCTGTGTTTTCTTCTGTTTTCTATCTTATTCTAGGGAAAAAAGTATAGAAGGTGGAAATGTTTCATCATTAATTTTGTTTCTGTTATTAAAATTATTTGTTCTGTTACCCAGTTGTCAACATTTAAGAATATCATGTTCTTACCTTGTAATGTCATTTTTATCCATTTGTTAAAATTTCTTAAATTTCCATAAATTTTGTTTTCTTTTGTTCTTTCTTCACAGTAGATTTTCCTCTTCTCAGCTGTCAGCCATCATTTTATTTATTAATTGATTTATGCATCATCTTCCTCTCCCAAAAGCTTATGCTACCTTCTCTGTGATAGCCCTTCAAATATTTGTAGATATCTTTCATATTACTTTAGTATTTTCTTCTCCAGGTTAAACACACATTACCCCTCAAATTTTCTCCACAGAATTTGGTGTTCATAGCTGTTATTGTCTTTACACCCTCCTCCACACTAGAGATATGAGACATTTGTAGAGACAAATCAAAAAAATTGTAATTTGTTTTGATTTGTGATTCATCAAGGTAAATGAATAACAAATTATGAATTTATGATTTTTTTCTGATGAACTAGTGAATCAATTTGTCAATTTATTTTTTACTTTAAAACCCTATAATGCCCCCCATCTAGAGACACCAAATTCGCAGGGAAACTTCCCCTCACTCTCCTCTACAAACCCTGCAAGTTTGGTGAAATTTGGGTTTCACATGTCCAAGTTATACACCCACAAGGAAGGCCCTCCAAGAATCAAGAAAGTCCCCCCCCCAGGAACCCAGAGACACCAACATCACTGAGAAGCTTCTACTAACTCTCCTTTACAATCCCTCCAAGTTTGGTGAATATTGGGATTCAGACAGCCACAAGTTATCCAACCACAAAGTGAGTTCCCCCAGGAAAGTTGCCTTTACCATTTGGCTTGAGGAAACCCAATATTCAACAAACTTGGAGGGATCGTAAAGGAGAGCCAGAGGAAGCTTCCCTGCAATTTTAGTGTCTCTAGGTGGCTTGGGGCCATTTTAGAGCCATAGCTAATGAATAGACAAATAACAAATTATTTAAAATTTATTGATTTGTGATTCATCAGGGCTTTGATTTGTATGAATAAGAATAGATGGATTAGCAATTTTATAATGAAGTTGGTGATTTATTTTTCAATTTGTGCCCATCTAGAGACACATTCTAGCATGTCAATATCCATGTGACTGTTTTGGCACTATTGCAGGAAACGGTACAGGATTAGCAAGACTGATTCACATTTTTTCAATTGACTACATCACTTAAAGATCAATGAAAATCAACTTAGATTCTCTCCTCCTACCTCCATTTTTACTAGGAGGAGTCTTAGCTTAAATCTCTCTCTGTGAGCTTATCCTGTCTCGTGTTATCCCAGGAATGGGACAATGGCGGCTCCACGTTGCCGAAGAACTCAGCAGCGGACCGGACATTGATGCATTGTGGGTACATTGATGCAGCCTCAAATTGCATTAGTTTTTTTGCTGCTGTGTTACACTCTTATTTTGCATACTACATTAACTCACACATAACCTGTGATCTCCAAAGACACCTTGATCCTTTGCTACAAGTGCTACAAGTCCTACATGCTACTGCCAAACCAAGTGTCACTCATCCTATCTTTGTGGATTTGTTTTTGTCTACATTTAGAATGTGTTATTTATGGTTGACATTTATTTTACTCATTTTGGCGAAGTTCTCCAATTTTTTAAGATTATCTGAATTCTGATTTTGCCCATCAATCAGAGTGACAGATCATCTCTTCCCCTTATCAAAACAATACACCCACAACAAAAACATGCTGATCACCATAATAACCCAATCTCCTGAAAAGCACAAAAGCTGATCCCACAACTATAAATACTCAGCTATCCAACAAACTGCACCAGAGCACAGACAGAGTTCTGATTCCTGTCCTCTGAAGATGCCGGCCACAGAGACTGATGAAACGTTAGGAAGAAAAACCTTAAGAACATGGCCTAACATCCCAGAAAACCCACAACAACCAATTTTACAATGCTTCATTACTATTTTTATTACTTTTTATTTTATTTTATGTGTGGGAATCAATGGCAGTTTTTAAAAATCATGTTTAGCTTAAGGGAAATTCATAAAATGTGTTGGAATATGTACTGAATCTCAAATTAGAGTGTAACAATTGCATTGTGCCTAAGAGAAAAAACAACCTCATATTTTAAATAGGAATGTTTAAAGTTTTGCTTAGATCAATTGCTAGAGAATATCTGTACAACATAATTACAGTTAGGAGAGTTAAAGATTATCGTTAAAACGCTTTAGACATCTCCTTTGTACTATCAAACTCTCAAAGTCTCTGTTGTTAGAACAGTCCACTTTTAGCAATACCATCTGTGCACCATCAGTAAGTAATGACACATAGGAGAATGTTCTGTGTAGATGCTGCCCCACAACCTAAGAACAGCTTCTTCTCAGGAAAGGCATATTTTGGTTGTCTTGTGATATCATAACAATGCTGTTTCTCTTGCTTTTAAATATCTGGGTTCATTTATATGATTTCAGATTTTAGTGACATTTATGTATCGTAGCCAGCCCTAATATTAAGAAAATAAAGGGGATGGTATCTTTCTTAAAATTAATGCAGACATTAACAGCAATGAGTGGAGAGGTGCCGATGAGAGAGTTAAGATGATGCATGGTCAGGATTCACACACACAAACACGGTAAGAGCCAAGCTGGATTTGCCCAAAAATGTACCTTCTGCAGCTTTATCTTCACACAGTAGCCCCTGGTAGCCAATGAGAAGATTGCAACCAAGAGATGATAGCAACAGCAGTTTCCAAGCGATGCTGTTCTCTTACTGACATACAGAAGTATACTGCTTCTGGTACTGGAGGAAATATTTATATTACTTTATTTTAGTTAGTTTATACCCTAACTCTCTCCCCTAGCAAGACTGGTACATATTGGTAACCCCATCCTCTGTTTTGATTTAGCCACCCCATCTTAAAATCCTTTCAAATAGACAGCAATCAGTGCATCTGGTGGCAGGGAGTTCCACAGTTCACCTTTGCACAGTCTGAAGAAATATATCTGTTCTGAATCACCCATTATTCAGCTTTTAGGGATGACCCCATTCCCTGGTATAATGAGAAAGAGGAAAGCTTTCCTCTACTCACTTTTACCCTTATGCCACATTATTTTAATCTAAGCACTTGTGAAAGTTTTAACCTTTCTTCCTTGGAAAGTGGCTTCAGCAAACCAGATCATCCTGGTTGCCCTTTTCTACACCTTTCCCAAGTCTAATGGAAATTTGCTATGTTTGGGGCAATCTGATGCAATTTTATTTTATGATAATGAGACAGGGTGCCTTTTTAACTTTGCAATAATTTACATGAACTTTCCAAATGGGCAGGCTAGAAAATACATCTATTAGATGACCTTTAAACAGGCATTATTCCCCATACCTCTCTATGCAGCATATTCTTAATTGCATAAGCCATTACTCGTTCTTTCCAGTTCTCAAAGATTATCACAGGCAAACAAAGGTCGGCTAATGAAATCGCCATAGTTGACAACAGGGATGCAACTGTTTTTAAATAAAATGCAATTTCTAATTCCTATGGGTTTTCCTCTTGTGATAGTATTTTCCTGAAGCTCACCTTAGCTAAGAAATGGATAACAGAAGGAAATCCATTGACAGAAATGAAATTCAGTTGTATTACTACCTTCCAGTTCAGGAAAAAAAAAAAAAAAAAGCTAGAGCCTCACAGCCTTTTAACTTAGGTGAGATGCATTTAGGAGTCTGCCAGAAAAACTCACTGAATGGAGACTCATGGAACCTGTAGTCCAAAAAAGTCCAAATATCTCCTCTTTAGTGACTTAATGCAAGTTTTGCTCTTGTTCATTAATGTGCCTCTAGGGCAGCAGTGGGCAAAAATTATCAAAGTTAAACTTATCCATAATGACTCATAAGACTCCTGTGCTTGCAGTTATGTTGGTTTCTTTGTGTTGCATTCTTATGTTGATTTCTTTGCCACCAACTCCCTCCCTGTGGACCACCCCCCAAAAAAAGGTATCGGGAGATTTTTTTCCCCCTCAGTAGTTTCTCATCTTTAACACTTACAACACAAGCACATACCAGGGCTTATTGGGAATAATAGATGGTCTAGCAGTTCTTATTAAATGTGGATGGTACAGGCAGAGGAGAATTTCATTTTAGTTTATTTTTTAAGAATGCATGAAAATTTGCTGAAGCTTCCCCACATGGCACGGCTTTGCCTGCAACTTGCCTGTGTTAAACATAGACCGTCTCCTCCTGCTGCAGGAGAGGGAGGCATTTCCTCCTCACCCTACTGTTGGAGAATCCAAGTGCAAAACAAAATTAAATCGAACATTGTTGAATAGAATAGAATAGAATAATACTATTGGTGATGTTATGTGCAGTTGGGTTACCAACAATATTCCATATTGGACTGAGAGGAAAAGAACTGGCAAATCTTGAATTCTTTAGGAGGGCCAAGAAAGTGACAAATGTCCAATGAAGGGATGTAAGCCTACTCTTTCTACCAGAATGCCCCATCTATGGGGAGAAAGTGAAAAAAAGTGTTCTGGTATAGTCTCTCAACCAGTTCTTATCATACTGAAACTTATGGGTTCTGAGAACACTCTGGCACCCCCTAGTGGTTCTGGGATGTAGTGGTGCTGCGGGTTAAGCCGCAGAAGCCTCTGTGCTGCAAGGTCAGAAGACCAGCAGTCCTAAGATTGAATCCAAGCAACGGAGTGAGCTCCCATCGCTTCTCCTAGCTCCTGCCAACCTAGCAGTTCGAAAGCATGCAAATTCAAGTAGATTAATAGATACCACCTTGGTGGGAAGGTAACACCATTCCGGGTCTAGTCATGCTGGCCACGTGACCATAGAAACTGTCCTTGGAGAAATGCTGGCTCTATGGCTTGGAAACGGGGATGAGCACCACACCCTAGAGTTGGACATGACTGGACTAAATGTCAAGGGGAACCTTTACCTTTTGGACATGACTGGACTAAATGTCAAGGGGAACCTTTACCTTTACCTAGTGGTAACAAACTTGACAGGGGATAGTACCCTCTGAGGCACCTTGAGGACACATATATTGCACTGCATAATAATCTTGGACCACAGATGCATTTGGGTGGGATAATAAATAATTTCAGTGGTAGTGTCACTTCTCATCCTATAATTGCACCTTCTAATATTCTGGGAACAGAGACATTAAAAACCTCTGATTTTACATGGCAAATAACATAGGTCTAGAGATCAAAATGAGTTTTCTAAAAATTCATATGCCCTAGAGGTATGTGAGCCAATTACTTTTATTTATTCTCTGGTCACATGAATCCTGTAAAGTCCGCATATAATATAAAACATTAAAGAGGGTTCTGCTTGACTACTAATGTCCATTAATTCTTTGCTAATGTAATTTCCCCCCTCTTCTTCTCAGTTTTATTATAGTGGAGAGTGATTGCATTTTTAAAAAAGTAACTACTGTAAATTACAACCTGTTTATGGCTCTCCAGTGACCTTTTCTTTTTTAAAAAAATTAATATTCTACTATTTGTCAGTTCTGTTAAAGAAAGATGTGCATATATATTTAGATGAGGAAGGGTGTGGGGGGAGATTTGAAGGCAAAAAGAGAACATACCTCATGAAAGTGTGATGTACAAAAATCATCATCAGATATTAGGGTAGCAATTGATAATTTCTTGAGTTTGGAGAGTGGAGAGCAGGTTTTTCCAGCCAAGATGATGAACTGTAATGTTCTTGCCTTAGATTATGATATCAGGATCAACACAGCCATCTCCTATTATGACATGGGCTTCTAGGGCGACCTTTCATTTCCTTATAGAAGACAATATGTTTGGACCATGCCAAAGATGTCTTAAAAATCAGGATACAGGTACAAAAGATGTTGCCTTTAGGCCATTCCTATCTTGGGGCATACTGATCCTAGCCACTACTCACTTTGATAATTTTGTCCATCCATTTATTTTACAAAGATTGAATCCAGCGTTCTCCATCGTGCCAGAATCCTGTTACTTGATGCCTGCCAGTTCAAGTTGGCTGGAGTAGATCTCAACAAGTTTAAGTTAAATTGTCACAAGTTAAGAAGTCAGCATAGGAATTTATTGTTGGACACCCATCATGTGACTCGGTGTGCAACAACAAATGTTTATGCTAACTTATTATTTTAACAGCCATTTGCTGTTGGAATTCACAGCATTAACTTGCTTTGCTTTATGTTGATGCAATTTCTCAATTTGGTTTCCAGCCAATGCCATCACAATCTTCTTTAGTTCTGCTTCAAAAAATAAGATTAGATAAAACTGTGCAAATAAAGCTTGGCTGTGTATAGATGTACAGGTACTGTTGCCACCGGAAACAATGTTGATCCTATTCATTGTGGGTTTTTTTCCTTCCCTGTGGGCTTTTTTCAAAGTCACCTTAAAGCAGTGGTTCCCAAACTTGGGTAACCCAGATGTTCTTGGAGTGCAATTCCTCAAGCCTTCACCGCTAGCTGTGCTGGCCAGGATTTCCAGGAGTTGTAGTGCAAGGTTGGAAACTGCTGCCTCAAAGTATTTGCACACAGCTGGAGACCCAAAGTTGAGAGCCACTGCCTTCAAGTATCTGCACACAGCTGCACAACAGCAGCAAAATCACACAGAAAAACTAAGCAGAATCCACTTGCTTATACAGTGGTACCTCGCTAGACAGTTACTCTGCATGACAGTTTTTTCGCTAGACATTGACTTTTTGCAATCGCTCTAGCGATTCGCAAAACAGTGATTCCTATGGGGGAATTTGGCTGGACAATGTTTGGTCCCTGCTTTGCAAACTGATTTTCGCTAGATAACGATTTTGACAGCTTCCTACGTGCTTGCAAAACAGGTGTTTTTGGGACCTAAGCTTCGCAAGATAGTGATTTAAACAGCTGATTGGCGGTTTGCAAAATGGCTTTCCTATGGCTGATCCTTGCTAGACAACGATGATTCTTCCCCATTAGAACACATTAAACAGGTTTCAATGCATTCCAATGGGGAAATGCTTTTCACTAGACAATGATTTCGCTAAACAGTGATTTCAGTGGAATGGACTATCATCGTCTAGCGAGGCACCACTGTACACACATATAAGAGCAATAACAGAAGTGCCGAGAGGCATCTTGCTAGCTGCCTGTTGCACATTTAGTTGTCTTTTTGTTACATAGTTAACCAATAATTGGCAAAGCATAAGAACTGTGTATGTGACTGCCTGTATGCACATTGATATTGTCCTCTGTGTTTGGGCAAACTTTTCAGGACAATGCGGACTTGAAAGTGACTGTGTTGTGATTGCCTTCAAGTAGCAGATTTTCTTCTTGTCCAGATTGCAGGGAAGCACGAATGCCTCTTTGTGTTCAGGGTATGGAGACAAATCCTGGCTTCACAAAGATATCAGCTTGAACAAGTACCACTGCTATTTTGATAGTGATGATGTCCAAAGATATTCTCTTCAAGTAAACACGTCTCTCCCTGAGAACCTAATCAGGTTTCAAGTTTAGCATTAGGATTTACCTAAAAGTAGGCAGTGAGGCAGACAGAAGTCCAACAGAGAAGTCCTTGTGAGATTTTCTTCTTCACATGCAGAGTAATTTTACTGACCTTTTACCTTGTACTATATACCTTGACTTGGGTAGCTGGAGAAAACCATTTGTTATCCCACCGCAGAGTGCATAATGTCTTGAGGCTAATTCATGTATCAATTTGCCCCAAATTCCATAGGCATCTCCAAAAATAAATATGAGGCTTGGCAGCTGAGAGTATTATCTCCTACAGCACTTGTAGGTTTTTAATGTATCAGCAGGAGACAGAAGCCCATTGGAAGAAAGGCATTTGACCATTTAAAGAAAAACACTTTTTTTGGTAAGACTTTGACTTTAGTAATATAGTGAGCCTCTAGGGAACTATTAGGGATCGCTTTTGTCATTTCATGATCTTCATTGGCTTTTACTGAGAATTTGTCCCTAGAAATCAATGCAAACAGGGCCCATTCATCTCCCTGAAGCTTACAGAAGCTAATCTAGGAAAGTGCATTTCACTTACAAAAGCCCAAATGACATTTCCTTACATATCAAGGTACACAGCATAATAATACTGTAACTGCACAACAGGGGCTGCAAACTATTGAGGGGGGGAAAGGGAGCGAAAATGGGAGAAGGGCTCTGTCACAGATTGCCAAACATGTCTGAGATTATTTTTCAGGGTGGTGTAATTTTCAGGGTGGTCAATCTGTATTATCGACTCCCGTTCAAGCAGAAGATTGTATTGTATTATTTAATCTTACTTAATGTTTAGAATAGGTTGGAAACTGTGAAAATAAATTCTGGCTTCTTGATATACCTGGACCAGATCTCCTTAGTAACAGGAGATACTGCTTGTTACTAATCCAGGAATAGGGTGCCAGAAAGAGTGGCATCTTTGGTGAAAGAACCCTACTAGCAGGCCACAGAGAAGGATTGTTCTTATCCTAACTTACCCCATCTTTTTCTTGGGATAATAACAACCTTGCATGCTATTAATACCAGGTATTAGTGGGTTTCACAAGTTCATGTGACTGCTTCTTTTTGCCACTAACCAATTAGCAGCATTCTTTTTCCCATATGTGGCATTTGAGTCAAGCCCTTATACTTGTGCTCCTTCTTTTCCTGTTTGTCCTGCTCGCTTTTTGCATTCATTCTTCTTCTAAACCTCGTGACCATGTTGTCAAGGGGGCAGCTTCTCCCTAATGCAACCTTCCTTTTATTCTTCTGTTTGTAACTAGTGATCATAATTGTATGCAAAGATACATTTTATTTTTAATACTAAAAATGCTTCCAGGGTGATATTGAACATACACAGTGCTAGTTACTGTGAAAGGGGGTGGCGTCCCTGAGACTTGAGCTATTTTCTTGCACTTTCTTGTGCAGCTCTTGTTTGTATCTGATACTCTGCTAACCAAAAGGGAATTACCAATTATCCACAACACATTTTTCACCTCAGGGACTTCTGAAGGTGGGTATACAGGAAAACTAATTTTCAGGCCAAGACACTCAAATCTTCAGGTGATAGATGCTGTTTCCTCCATTGCTTGAGCATTACATTGAACCTTGACAAAGTCGTAGCTCTTCAGTATCAAGAAAAAGAACTGATATGTGCCTAATGGAAAAGGTAGGTGAAAACATTAACCAATGTGATAAATTATACTATGATAGTGACTAATGCCCCTTCATGGATTGCTGCCTTGTCGTGGTGAAGGGGCTTGAGTAATTCAGAAAAGCTATGGGCTATGCCGTGCAGGGACGCCCAAAACAGACAGGTCATAGTGGAGAGTTCTGACTAAATGCGATCCACTGGAGCAGGAACTGGCAAGCCAGTCCAATATCTTTGCCAAGAAAAGTCCATGGACAGAAACAAAAGATATGATGCTGAAAGATAAGCCCCTCAGGTTGGAAGGCATCCAACATGCTACTGAGGAAGAGCGGAGGACACGTACAAGTAGCTCCAGAGCTAATGAAGTGGTTGGGCCAAAGCCGAAAGGATGCTCAGCTGCGGACGTGCCTGGAAGTGAAGGGAAAGTTCAATGCTGCAAAGAAAAATACTGCATAGGAACCTGGAATGTAAGATCTATGAACCTTGGTAAGCTGGATGTGTTCAAACAAGTGATGGCAAGAATAAAAATTGACATCCTGGGCATCAGTGAACTAAAATGGACAGGAATGGGTGAATTCAATTCAGACGATTATCATATCTACTATTGTGGGCAAGAATGCCATAGAACAAATGGAGTAGCTCTCATAGTCAACAAAAGAGTGGGAAAAGCTGTACTGGGATACAATCTCAAAAATGATAGAATGATTTCAATACAAATCTTTCAATACCTTTCAACATCACAGTAATCCAAGTTTATGCATCAACCACCAATGTTGAAGAGGCTGAAACTGACCAAATCTATGAAGACTTATAACACCTTCTAGAACTGACACTAAAGAAAGATGTTATTCTCATTATAGGGGACTGGAATGCTAAAGTAGGGAGTCAAAAGATAAAAGGAAAAACAGGTAAGTTTGGCCGTGGAGTTCAAAATGAAGCAGGGCAAAGGCTAATAGAATTTTGTCAAGAGAACAAGCTGGTCATCACAAACACTCTTTTCCAACAGCACAAGAGGCAACTCTACACATGGACATCACCAGATGGGCAATATCGAAATCAGATTGATTATGTTCTCTGCAGCCAAAGATTGAGAAGATCTATACAGTCAGCAAAAACTAGACCTGGAGCTGATTGTGGCTCTGATCATCAGCTTTTTATAGCAAAACTTAAGCTTGAACTGAAGAAAGCAGGAAAAACCACTGGGCTAGTCAGGTATAATTTAAACAAAATCCCTTATTAATACACAGTGAAAGTGAAGAACAGATTTAAGGAACTAGATTTGGTGGACAGAGTGCTTGAAGAACTATGGATGGAGGCTCATAACATTGTACAAGAGGCAGCAACGAAAACCATCCCAAAGAAAAGGAAATGCAAGAAAGCAAAGTGGCTGTCCAATGAGGCCTTACAAATAGCAGAGAAGAGAAGGGAAACAAAATGCAAGGGAGATAGGGAAAGTTACAGAAAATTGAATGCAGGTTTCCAAAGACTAGCAAGAAGAGACAAGAGGGCCTTCTTAAATGTACAGTGCAAAGAAATAGAAGAAAAGAATAGAAAGGGAAAAACCAGAGATCTGTTCAAGAAAATTGGTGATATTAAAGGAACATTTTGTGCAAAGATGGACATGATAAAGGGCAAAAATGGTAGGGACCTCACAGAAGCAGAATATAACAAGAAGAGGTGGCAAGAATACACAGAGGAATTATACCAGAAAGATCTGGATGTCCCGGACAACCCAGATAGAGTGGTTGCTGATCCTGAGCCAGACATCCTGAAGATTGAAGTCAAGTGGGCCTTAGACAGCATGGCTAACAACAAGGCCAGTGGAGGTGATGGCATTCCAGTTGAACTATTTAAAATCTTTAAAGATGATGCTGTTGAGGCGCTACACTCAATATGTTAGCAAGTTTGGAAAACTCAGCAGTAGTGAGAGGATTGGAAATGGTCAGTCTACATCTCAATCCCAAAGAAGGGCAGTGTCAAAGAATGCTCCAACTACCATGCAATTGCACTCATTTCACACACTAGCAAGGTTATGCTCAAAATCCTCCACGGCAGGCTTTGGCAATAAGTGGACCGAGAACTCCCAGAAGTACAAGCTGTATTTAGAAGGGGCAGAGGAACTAGAGACCAAATTGCTGGAATTAAGATTTCCGGAGGAAATAGGAACAACCTCAGATATGCAGATATGCTGATGTCAGAAAGTGAAGAGGAATTAAAGAACCTCTTAATGAGGGTGAAAGCGGAGAGCACCAAAAAAAACACATCTGAAGCTCAACATCAAAAACAAACAAACAAACAAAAAACCAAGATCATGGCCTCTGGTCCCATCACCTCCTGGCAAATAGAAGGGAAGATATGGAGGCAGTGACAGATTTTACTTTCTTGGGCTCAATGATCACTGCAGACGGTGACAGCAGCCACGAAATTAAAAGATCCCTGCTTCTTGGGAGGAAAGCGATAACAAACCTCGACAGCATCTTAAAAAGCAGAGTCATCACCTTGCCAACAAAAGTCCAAATAGTGAAAGCTATGGTTTTCCTAGTGAAAGCTGGACCATAAAGAAAGCTGACCACTGAAGAATTGATGCTTTTGAATTGTGGTGCTGGTGGAGACTCTTGAGAGTTCCTTGGACTGCAAAGAGAAGAAACCTATGCATTTTGAAGGAAATAAACCCTGAGTGCTCACTGGAAGGACAGATCCTGAAGCTGAGGCTCCAATACTTTGTCCATCTCCTGAGAAGAGAAGAGTCCCTGGAAAAGACCCTGATGTTGGGAAAGTGTGAAGGCAAGAGGAGAAGGGGACGACAGAGGACAAGATGGTTGGACAGTGTCACTGAAGCTACCAACATGAATTTGACCCAACTCTGGGAGGGAGTGGAAGATAGGAGGGCCTGCCGTGCTCTGGTCAATGGGGTCATGAAGAGTTGGTCACAACTTAACGACTAAACAACAATAACAGTGACTAATGGGTTCCTGACAAATCACTCATCATGGCTCCTGCTTGTGCATCTGCCTTTCCTCTCCTTTCTTCTACATGAAGCAAAATTGTCCTGTAGATTGTATCCTAATCATATAAAACAGACTTAGCTGAGTACATACAGGGCTGCAAGCAAAGATGGAACTCATTCTGTTGGCAGAGTGACACCACTTGATGTACTTATAAAAAAAATGCTGGGTACTTTCAAATGCCAACTGAAAACATGGATGTACATCCAGGCCTTCCCTCCTGTCAACTACTGATTTCTTTGCTTTGCTATTTATTGTTTATTTATTCCTACACTATTTGTTATTGTTGTATGCTAATGCTTTTATGTTTTTTTAAAATTGTTTTTGATATTCTGTAAGCTGCCCAGAGTGGTAGAATATACCAGATGGGCGGGATATAAATCGAACAAATAAATAAATAAAAATAAATAAAAATCTGTTCTACCTCTTGTTTGTATAAATTGGGGGAGATACCTTTTTCATTCTAGAGTCCTCATTTCTTCATGGATGATGGCATTTCAAATGGTTGGACCACAAAAAAGCCTAAAGATAATGGAGCCAATGCCATATACACATACATTTCAAAAAATCTCATTATATACTTCCTCTTTAAGCCCAATTCATACACATGCGTACATCACTTACACCACATCCAATCCTCCTGAATTCTTATTGCACAACTCTATCCATAAAGGTTGTTAGTGAAAGGGTGCTATTTTAGTCATGTACTGATTGTCAGCTTCCCGTGGATATAAAGTTGACCACTGTGAGAACCGAATATTGGATTAGATACACCTTTTCTTATATTTATTTTATTTATTATATTTTTATACCGCACCATATAGTGGCCTTGGCACTACACTGGGCAGTTTCCAGCTGTAAAATAAACATACAAAGAACAGCCAAACCCTACAAAATATAATCAAAAATATACACAATAAAACACACACACACACACACACACACACACACACACACACACACACACACACACACACACACACACACACACACACACACACACACACACACACACACAAAAACAACAGATCGAAAAATCAAGATGGTGGCAACGGACAAGATAAAGTTGAGAGGGTATAATAATCAAAACAAGACTAAACGGCCAACAATTACAAGGGGAGGATATCCTGAAATGCATCTTTGAAAAGCAAAGTTTTTATGTGCTTCCTGAATATGGGGGGGGAGGGGCCTGGCACACACACCTCCACAGGAAGAGCATTCCATAAAGAGGTGCCCACCACAGAGAAGGCTTGGTACCTAATCATAGACTTCCTGGCCTGCCTCAGAATGGCCATCCACAGTATCAGTATATGGGAGATGTGAGTGGTATGGGCAGTTGATCTTTGGGAAAGGCATTCCGCTAGGTAGCGATGTCCCAAACCATTTAGGGCTTTACAGGTCAGCATTATTAACTTGAATTTGACTCTCTTTACATATTCTTATACTAATTTATTGCCCCATCAAAATTATTTGAGAGTTGAGACTCCTTGATGTAATAATGTAACATGATGCAATATTTCCCACATGTAGGACTACATAACTGAAGTCATGAGCAAAGAATGGATATGACTGCTTTTTGATAACTGACTAATGGGTAGCTGTAGTTTATATTTCTTTAGCGCACCAGCCTTCCCTTCCCCCTAGCACATCTAATTTGCATCCTAACACCTATCTTGTTTTCCCAGAAAGCTCTTGTTGTTGCGTCACTCCAAGAAATTCTGAAGAGCAGTGACTTTAGAAATAATGCAGTTCCTTTAAAACACGGTGTGCCTGTGATGTTGTTGATGTTAATGAGAACCAATTGAGACTGATTAAATTCACCAGCTAGGCATGGAGAGAAAGCAGGAGCTCCCAAGAGTCTTCTATGCAACACAGTATGTTATCTGTACAAATTGATGGTTAATTTTATATGTTAAAATAAAATAAAAAATCAGATCTGTGATTGTCACAGAAAAAACAGCAGTGACAGTATGAGAAGTGTGGGCGATCATATTTGAAACAAAACATCTGAGAGATTCTGGGGAAATATAAATCTGCAGAATAAATGCATCTCCAAAATAAGGAAAGTGAGGCATTGACTAACCCTCCAAAAATGTTGACTCTAAGTTGGCTTTGTGATGAGAAGATGCTTTTCTTTGATTAACAGTATTTCCTTCTCTGAACTTAACAAATTGTGTCAATGTTTGGCATGCCAGCACATGAGAGGTATGAAAGTGATATGGTTTCACACATGCAGTGAACTCTTCATTTTTTCTCCTTTTGACTTCGAATATTTACTGGGCTCAGAAGTTCTTAACAGCACTAGAAAGTTCCAGATAAGAATGGAACACCAGGGAGAGAATCTGACTTAAGAAAAGCACCTTTCGCCGGAAGGCTCGGCAATTGTTGTGTCTTTGAAATTATTTCAGGAAGGTGAATCCCTTGCTTTCTCCGCAAAGCGTATTTTTTTCCTTACTCTTCCCCCAGATGCCCTGAAGCACATTTTTTCCTAGCATTCCCAGGGTATTACTGTCTTTCAAATTTTCTTTCATCTTTTTCTGATCTAGATGAATGTGGTATTATTTTAACTGACTGATGCGGATGCTACTCGCTGACATCTAGGCTAGCAGCGTTCTTGAAAACAATTCCGCATCTCACAGACTTTCGTGCTGTTACTGTACTTATGTGAGTCAAATATAACAGTGAGAGACTGTTTGTTTTTTGGGGGAGGGGTAATTTGTATAATATGTAGTTCCTGTTTAACGTAGCAAATATCCATTAAAAACAGAAACAAACATTTGAAAGCAAACTTTTAGCTATTTTTAGTCTTGTGTTCTGCTTACTGTTATTGTTGTTGCTGCTTTTGTTTTTTTGCAGCCTGTACAGGGTAAATAACTAGACCCTGGATGCACCAGAAGTTGTACATGCTTGTAGTAGCGGTGCCAACTAAGTTATTCATTTTCTGCCATTTTTGTTATGGGGCCATAAAAAATGGCTACCCTGTTTTCTATCTAATTGATACAATTTGTTAATAGAAATGAGCAAGACCTGCCAGTTTGGCCGGTTGTGCCAGTTCATTTAGTGGCCCCACTTCCTTTAGTGGGCACCCATTCAGAGGCATTGCCCTGGCTTCCTTGACCTGTTTCCTCTGGGCACTGCCCCCAAGTGGGTGCCTGTCAGAGGAAGTGGGGCTTTGAAGCACTGAACACCTATTCATATGCTTAACAAACTGGCACAAACCATCTCATGCCCATCTCTATTTACTAGTTATCTATTTTATGATTTTAAAATATTTTTTTAAAAAAACTTTAATCTTGCTCCCTTTATATCTGCCTTTCCTAAGTGTGCACACTAAAATTCTCCCCACCTGCAACAGAAACAAGGGCTGACACTGAAGGAGCTCATCTCCTGCCTGGAAAACTGCTCTTTAAGATGTGTCTTAACAGCAGAGTTGAACTTCTGAGGTTCTGATTTCTTTAAAATGAACTGACACAAGTTGGACTTGTCAGATGTAAAAATGATCTGGAATTACATGCCAAAATCAGCCATTTTGTAGAATTGCATAGTCTGGTTTCTCACTCGAAAAGCATGCACAGCAGTGCATGTGCTGACCAAATAAAAATAAAAATTAAAAATAAGCACATATAAGAAGGGAAAGGGTGCATAAATCCCCATCATGTCTGGGGAAACACTTGCAACATTCTAGGCAATGTAGGTAGAACAAAGGGTATAACAGGAAAAAACCATAAAATTATCTACACACTTCAATGCATTTCTCTCCTTTTTCTTCCCAGATTCTGTCACATTCTTGATGTGAACAAGGGCTAAAATTCAGTGAAACCAAATATATGGAGCATCTCTCACCCGTAAGCAAAACTGTACCACTAATCTCTATTTAAATCTCTATTCAAATACTCCAGTACCTCCCTAATCCTGAAACCTTTACTGCTGCAGCCATGTGAAAAGATTCCAGTGAAGAAATTTGGATCACTCTGGAAATTCTAGTAGATTTTGAGAATATTTTAGGCAAAGACATGACAATTAGTTGGCGAACAGACAAAGGCACCATTGTGAATCACAACAGCCAGAATCTGCCAGCGTGGCCCGCTTTTTGTCACTGTGTGGTTAGTCCATGTTAGTTCCCCAAGCTTACATGAAGCCTAAGGAGCTATTATTGTACCTACTCAGATGCATTATATTATTTGCTGTTATTAAGTTACCAGTGAGAGAACAGAAAAGGTTTTCCTCCCACTATAACCATTGTTCATGGCTTGACTGCTCAAACAACCATTACTCTTTTGCTCTCAGGCCAATAAGAGCATTCTCATAAGGTCAAATCCACTGTAAATGGAAATCTTTATCCTGGAGCAGAGAGACAAGGTGTTTCATTTCTTTGTTATTTTCAATCTCTTCTCATTTATTTTTCCCCACAGCCCTCAATGCTCTTTATTAGGGGACTTCACACTGTTGGCATTATTATCTTTGCTGATGACCAGAAAGTCGCTACAGGCTTCTTGTCTTTGCCACCTTGTCTGTGAGGTTGTTTAGTCATGAATACAAGTTGTAGCTGCCCTTTCTCTCAGCTAGCTGATTTTTCAGTGCAGACAAGTGCTCACCTCTTTGCCTTTAGAAACATCTTGGGACAGAAAGCAGTTTTGTATCTTAGCCTTACGGCTGAAACTTAAAGGAGGCCTGTTGCTATTATTCCTGTTCTAGTCTTCCTGACTTCTGTTTCAAACCAGGCATTCTCTGAGGCAAGTTCCAAAAACAAAACAAACAAAACAGATTGTATCACAGGGTTCTAGAAGTTACAAAGCAAAACTTCAGACAATATAACAGGAAAGAACATCAGCAACAGTAAAGATAGTGCCAGGGTTCAATAGTTCTGGACAACTGATTTGTATACCATGAGTGGGACATGAAAGTCACATAGGTAGGATGGAGTTTTTCAATAGTAATTCCTAAGACTTTGTCATCTCATTATCTCTATTTCCCCACCTCCTCAATCCTGAACACACTTTCCCTCTGTCCTGAAAGTGGGGCATGCTGTCTGATACAAACATAATTTGCCAAGTCAATTCTGATTTATGGCAACCAGGGTTTCCCAGATACAGAATACCCGGAAGTGGTTTACCATTCCTCTCTTTTGGGGGGGGGGGCATCATGGAACTGTGCAGCTTGCCCAAGGCCACACAGGCTGGCTGTTCTGGGATGTATAGCAAGGAACTGAGCTCCCAACCTTTGTCTCCACAGACAGATACTTCAATCACTAAGCTATCCAGTCAGTTATAATCTGCAATATTCTACTGTGCTCTCTTCTCACAGATTGTTCATCTCTGACCTTTCTATCACAGTTAGAATCAACTTTTGGCATAGTTATATTAACCTTAGACACTCTCTGTCTTTCCTTGGACACTCTCTGTCCTTATACTTTAATGTTCCACTAATGGAAAATGTATTCTGAATCATTATTAAATTTCACAATAACTAATGGGATTGTTACTTTAACTTACGTTTACTCCTTACGGTAATTTTTTAATGTATTAAAAATTAAATAGGGGCCTGTGACTCTGAAAAGGGAGCCTAATTTCCCTTTACTCCAACTGAGGACTCCCGCATAGAGTCATGGCTGTGTATAAATAAGACCTTTCCTGCAAACCTGATTCACCAGCATCAGTGTCAGGAAACTTCAGCAGGTCCAAAATGAATCAGTCAGATTGCTGACTGGGGCTGGTTAGAGGGATCACATAACTCCCCTGTTACAGAAGCTGCACCAGCTGCTGATCCATTTCTGGGCACATTTCAAAGTGCTGGTTTTAACTTATAAAGCCCTAACTGGCCTGGGTCCAAGCTATCTCAAAGATGGTGTCTCCCATTATGAGCCTGCTCGGGTATTAAGATCATGTTTAAAAAGTTAAAGTTTTCTGATTGAAGTTTTTGAAATCATCTGCACAATATGTATGGCTTTAAAGAGCACTTAATAAACCATTTGTAAACCAAATTTGACTTTGTTCTGACTTTTTTTGCACATAGGAAAGCATTAATTAGGTTTCAATGCATTCCTATGGGAAAACGCGATTTGCAAGACGAATTTATCGCAAGACAACATTAACCACGGAATGAATTAAATTCATCTTGCGAGGCACCACTGTATACATATTAAAAGGTGTTCTGTTGTAATAATAATGATGTGTCATCAAGTCAAGTTCTGACTTATGGTGACGCTTTCCAGGGTTTTCTAGCTATAAAGTACTAAGAAGTGGGTTACCATTCAGTTCAATCTGTCCTCAGATTGTGCAGCTTCCCCAAGGCTACATGAGCTGGCTTTTCTCCTGGAACATGCAGTGAGGAATTGAACTCCCAACCAGATAACAAACTAATTGAGCTATTTAGCTGGTACTCAATACAGAAAGTCACAGCTATTAGTTTGGATGATCTGAGCAGGGCTGTTAATGTTACTAAACTTTTTAGAGGTCAATAATTCATAGATTCACAATTATGTGACTTAATGACACAGAGGAATTCTTGTTACTATATTTTTCATTTATGGTAAGTTGATTGGCAGAGTAATAGAGGATTAGGAGAAACAATGAATGCCCAAAGTTAGTGAGGTCATGAAAAAGGTCACAAATGTATAATGTGTTTGGAGGAGACAACACGTTATGTTTGCAGGGTTGAGGAAAAGTGAATTTAGGACTGAAGGAAAGTGTGGACTGAAAAACAAAGAATTCTTAGTAATTATGAGGAAAACCTTGCCTTGCACTTAGATTGCTTCTGTGTCCCACCAGTGATAAATGCATGCTTTAGGCGGGGGTGAAAGAAAAGTTGATTGTTAATCAGCATCATGCAGTTTTGCCTTTAAGAAAGCAGGCTGGAAACAAGTATGAAATGAAACTCAGAAGCAAACTTTCAGTAGTTTCTACAATTTAGCATGTTGCATTCCTAACTTTCTGACAGAAATAAAGAACAGCATCACTTTAGAAAAAGAAAAGGTGTGGCCTTCCTCAGTTTAATGTATGGACCTCAAATGGTTATATGCTGCTTTGTTAGTGCAGCAGTGCAAAGCATCTGTGGCCAGATGCTGATAAATGGAGGCATGAGGCTGCTGCCTGCAACAGAGCACTGGATTTGGAATGAAAGGGGATATTTAACTAATGTGACGTTTCTGTGGCATGAGATTTCTGGGGAGTAGTTTGGGTCAAAATCAAACCATCCATTGGTTGATAGTAAAGTTGCAGAGGCTTTCCTATTCCTGATGAGTTGATTTAAGGAGATGGCTGGAGGAGCTACATGTAGTTTCCACTGTCAGAAGCTGATGTGGCCGTATGAATGAATTGTGGCCAAAATCTTTTCCTGGTGAGCTTTCCTGAGAAAAGAGGTTGGCATGGGAAGACCTTTTTGATGTTTTCTTCTTGCAGCTCACATTCAACATATACTGGCTGAAATCCTGTTGTGCAGTTCTGCAGGCACAATGGGGTTGGCGTCATCATTATCAGCAGAGGCAAACTGATGCTAATAAAAGGAAATTATCACTGCTGATTAAAGGCAATGTCAGGGCACATGCAACCCATGTCATCAGTACGCTGATGATACTCAGCTCTACATCTCCATTTTTCCAACAACAGTGGGTGCTGTCTCGTCCCTTGAGCCCAGCCTGGGGGCTGTTCAGCAATGGATGCAGGAAAATGGACTGAGGCTGAATCCGTGCAAGACAAAGGTCCTCCGGGTGAGTGCCCCAGACATCAGTGGTCTGGGAAACTCCCTCTCTTTTTGGGGGTGGGTGGGTGACTCTTATCACCAAGAGTGAGGTTCACAGCTTGGGTGTACCTCTGGACCCGGCACTCATTATGGAGACCCAGGTGTCGTCAGTGGTCTGTTCCACACATTTCCACCTTTGGTGGATTGCCCAGCTGTGTCCCTATCTTGATGTGGGGGCGCTCAACACTTTGGTCCATGCACTTGTAGTCTCAAGATTAGACAACTGTAATGTGCTCCACATGGGGCTGCCTTTGAGATTGACGTGGAAACTTCAGATGGTACAAAATGCTGCGGTCAGACTTCTAACTGGGGTGAAGAGGCACCAACATATTTCCCCCATGCTGGCCACCTTGCATTGGTTGCCCATTTGTTTCCGCGTTGATTTCAAAGTTCTTATGATTACTTATAAAGCCCAAAATGGTTTAGAACCTCGATATCTGGCAGAGCACCTTCTCCCACCCAGTTCTGCCAGAGACACTCGTTCTAGCCAAGCCTGGTAATTGAGAGGCCTAACACCGAGGGAGGCTCAGAAGGAAAGAATGAAGAACCAGGCTTTCTCAGCAGTGGCCCCTCGCCTTTGAAGCAACTTGCCCATAGAGATCCACCTGGCTCCCTCTCTGGGTGTCTTTAGAAGTAAACTTAAGGCATGGCTGTTTAGGCAAGCTTTCCCTCCTGCTGTATTTTAATATTTACATTTTTACATCTTGGATTTTTGCATGTTCATTGATTCTATTGTTTTTAAATTTTGTAATGCCGCCCAGAGTAGACTATCTGTCTAGATGGGTGGGGTATAAATCTAATAAAATAAAATAAAATAAATACACAATGCAACAAAATTACATGAACCTTGAAATCCCCAAAGGAAATCTTGAGTCAACAGCAATTTGACATTGTTGATAATATCATAACTACTCACATGGAGATGTGCAACATGATTTCAGGCACTGTATTTATTAATTTAGTCATTTCAGAATTGTACAGTCCAGAGATTCCCTGCCACCATCACCACCCACAAAACTAGAACTTGAGGTGAGGGAATAATCCCACTTCTGCAGTCCTTCTCCACCCATTTCATGGGCCGTTAATGGTTGTTAACAGTAGTCTTTCTGTTGTGTGTGGTCCTGATCTTTCTGGGGATGGATGAAAAGGCATCATGATAAATAGGAGACAGATTATATCCAATGCTTCACCTTTGTTGAGTGATGAATTTTCTATACGCACATGTTTGGCCTCTCTGACCCTTCTCTCAAACCATCTTACTAACTTGGATGAGCAGCAAAAAGTTTCAGCCTAACAAGAAAGAAGTCCTGTTGCCATGATTCAACTTCCAGATATCTAATAAATAACATCTGAAAATATGAAAATAGAGGCAGTCATTTTTAAGAATGTATAAGGCATTCTGTTTCTGGGCTGAATCAGTTTTGCATGCACTCAGTCTGAAATCTGTAACTTCTGGCTTTTAGGAAAAAGAGCAATTTGCATTGGAATTGTAAGTGTTTTGGGTATCTAGCTGCAGAGCCAGAGGCTGGGAATTCAATTTCCCAATGTGACTCTCAGGAGAAGAGCAAGCCTGAGTAGCCTTGGGCAAGCTGCACTGTCCCAGGGCACTCCTAGGAGCAAATGGTGAACTACTTCTAAGCATGGTTGTTGGGGGTTTTTCGGGCTCTTTGGCCGTGTTCTGAAGGTTGTTCTTCCTAACGTTTCACCAGTCTCTGTGGCCGGCACCTTCACAGGACAGCACTCTTGCTCTGGTGTAGTTTGCTTGCAAATAAAATATTTCTGTGATACATCAAAGGGGTCATGGACCGCATGGGGAAACTTTTGAAAAAACACAACCTACAAACAGTATTCAAGCCCACAACAAAAATACAACAAATGTTACGGTCAGCAAAGGACAGAAGGGACCCCCTCACCACTGCAGGAATATACCGAATACCTTGCAGTTGTGGCCAGGTATATATTGGAACTACAAAACAAAGCATCCACACCAGAATCAAAGAACAGGAGAGACACTGCAGACTAAAACAACCAGAAAAATCTGCAGTAGCTGAACGTGCCCTAAAACAAGCTGGACATGAAATTCTATTTCAAAATACTGAAATACTGGGCAACACTAGCAATCATTACATCACACTGCACAGGGAAGCCATTGAAATCCACAAGCACCAGCAGAACTTCAACAAAAGAAGAGGAAAGTTTGAAACTCAACAAAACTTGACTCCCAGCTCTGAAAAATACAACGTGCAAAAGGTCAATGAACTCCACCCAGCCACAAAGACCAGGGATCACTACACACAAAAGACCAGCTAATGACACCCATCAATCACAGTGACAGATAATCTCTCCTCCTTATCACAACAATACACCCACAACAAGACACACTAATCACCCACCTCCTGAAAAGGACGAAAGCCGATCTCACAGCCATAAATACTGCACTCCCAAGCCAACTACACCAGAGCAAAGAGTTATGTCCTCTGAAGATGCCGGCCACAGAGACTGGCGAAACATCAGGAAGAACAACCTTCAGAACACGGCCAAAGAGCCCGAAAAACCCACAACAACCATTAGATCCCAGCCGTGAAAGCCTTTGTGAATACATTACTTCTATGCACTTTGTAACTAGAAAACCTTGGATGCTGTAAGTTGGAACTAACTTCACTGCACGTTATTATTGTAGGTTTCTTCCTGTAAAATATGCATTTTCCCCCAAACTGTGTTTTACCAACCATTTCCTCCCAAACACATTTTTTAAAACATATTTTTCCACCTATTACTATATCACAATATTTACAGAAAAGCACCATCTGAAGTAAAACGCATTCCAATGCAAGTATTATTCTGGGTAGTCTAAATGAACTTCGTTCACTTAAAACAAGGATGGAATGAAATGTGCCAAGCTTCGTAGTTTCTCTAAGAAACTAATATAATGCAAGAATCATAGTCATTTTCTGGGCTTTTTCATTTGCAGAATCCTGAAAAAAATGGAATTTGATATGGAAGTCTTACTATCAAATTGTAATTAATGTGTATCTCTGGATGTGTATGAGAGGGACAGGGTGGGAGAAAACTGCTTGTAGTTGCTTTGTTTTGTTTTTTTCACAAGTTTACACCAGATCATCACCTGCTGGAGTACCTTATTATTAATTGTTCGGATCCAGACAATGATTAAATATAATTAACAGGCTGATTATCATTTGCCAGTAGATTGTGCTAAGTATGCATGCGCTGCTTCAGGGAGTTGCTTTCTATTTCCTGCACCACTGATCTGATGCTGTTTAGAGAGAGCTTTTCCCCCTCTATTTGCTGCTCCAGTGATCTGGGGCAGGAAGAAAGTAAGTGTATGAAAATGTGCATGCACCAGCCTGTGAATAACTCTATCACAGAGAGTGAAAGGCTGAAGCTTCAGATGGGCTTTGTTGCCAAGCAAAGATACACAAACAGCAAAGTGCTCATTAGGGGATACATGAAAGGAAGGTCGTTGCACTGAAATGAATGGGGGGAAAAGATGCAAACATTGACATTGCTAAGGTGATACCTGCAGGTACGATTCTGAGCAATGTAAGGAAACCAACTGTTTTGTTCTTGATTTGTTTTGCTAGACATTTCTGTGCATCCAAAGTGAAAACAGCCATGATGATAGGCAATATTTGGTGGGAGGAAAACAAGAGGGAGAGAACATCTTTGAATGAGTCAATGTCCAAAGCCAATGTGATGGTTTACACAAATTGTTGTAGTTGTTTAGTTGTTTAGTCATGTCCGACTCTTTGTGACCCCATGGACCAGAGCATGCCAGGCCCTCCTGTCTTCCACTGTCTGTTGTTAACTGCCCCAAATAGTGCTTTGCATTAAGGCAGTATACAAATGCAATTACTTAATTGATTTTTTGTTGTTGTTTAGTTGTTTAGTCGTGTCCGATTCTTTGTGACCCCATGGACCAGAGCACGCCAGACCCTCCTGTCTTCCACTGCCTCCCAGAGTTGGGTCAAATTTATGTTGGTAGCTTTGATGACACTGTCCAACCATCTCATCCTCTGTCATCCCCTTCTCTTCTTGCCTTCACACTTTCCTAACATCAGGGGCTTTTCCAGGGAGTCTTCTCTTCTCATGAGATGGTTTACAGATTGATACACACCAAAATGTTCTATTCTGCTCTATTGAGGGATACGTCTCTTTCTATATTGGGTTCCTTCTCAAGAAAGTGGGTGGTCCTGTATTCCACTTGACAATTTTTTTTCCCGAAGAGCTGTCAGAGGATGCACAATTGAACTCCAACCCCCTGGCTCTACAGCCAGGTAAGACCTGTGAACAGCTGTCATTTGGAATGCAGATGGAGCAGTTAGGCACACAAGTCACATGGCCATAGTCCGTCTCAATATAGAGAGACATTATATTTCTATAGAAAGAAGTAAAGTTACTAAATACATAAATTAGCCTTCAAAGACATTATGTAAATATGCCCACATGGACCAGTGAGGAACAGTGCTTCAGCTGCTGCCCAGTAGCAGGAAATCCTTGACAGTCTTTCATGATATTTAGATACTTTTCCATGCTGAAACTTTGCCCACAAACATTTAGACAAAAACTATTTATTAATTTTGTTGTTTGTTGAAATGCAGCCTTAAAAGCAAAATAATGTACCAGTCCCAAGTATCCAGTTGGATGGATGGATGGATGGATGGATGGATGGATGGATGGATGGATGGATGGATGGATGGATGGAAGGAAGGAAGGAAGGAAGGAAGGAAGGAAGGAAGGAAGGAAGGAAGGAAGGAAGGAAGGAAGGAAGGGAAGGATAGGAAAGGAAAGGAAAGGAAAGGAAAGGAAAGGAAAGGAAAGGAAAGGAAAGGAAAGAAATGTTGCCTCAGCAGTTGTGATTTTTCTTTTCATCTCCAGGCCTTACAGACAGTACCTTTCGAATGGGCCATTGTGGATAGATTTTAGTCCTATTCAGACATCTGCCAAAAGGATACATTTATTTAAATAATAATAATATTAACAAAACTACAAAATACAAACACAATAGAAAAATAGAAATAATATATCAAAGAAACTCTAAACAATTCAAAGAGAGAAATGACTTAATTAATATTGGTGCACCCTCCACCGGGACCAGTAGAAGTGTAATTCATACACCTTAATCTGTGAGCAGAAGAAGCAGACAAGCTCTGTCCCTCTACCCTAGTTCTTCATTGTGAAGAGGAAGAAAACACCTAACAAATCTAATCGGTTCAAGACACTGAGCTTGGAAAATTACTTTTAAAAAAATCTGTTAGTCTTTATTATGTTTGAGAAGCTACCTGGTGTCATTACTTATGACAGTACCGCAAAAGTAACTTGTTTACTCGTACAGCTCATTGCTTTTCTATTACTTTAAAGAAACACTTAGGACTGATGTCATATTGAATAGCTTCATAAGTTTGGGGAAATGACAGCACAGAAGTGCCACGTAGAAGACTGAACGAGAAAAATGGAGGAAAGCAAAGTGTGGGTTCTCTTTTCCTTGGCAATTCCACTGAGCATTTGAAAGAGAGAAAACAGCCAGTCCTGTTTCATGTATAAATGCATGTTGTGCTGCCATGCACAACCCCATTCTTGTGACAAGTGTGCCGATTTTCAGTGATTCATATTCCACATGGGTTGGTTAGAGCTTGTCAGTCTGATACACTGTGGAGCATCCTGCTTATACAACTCCCACGGTGCTGCTTATTGTGCTGCGACTCAGCTAGAACACATGGGCCAGGTTAAAGAAGACATTTTAACAGGTTACATCCCCTGACTTTCGTACTGAAGGGTTATGTCAGGAGAAAGAATAAACTTTTCTAACTGCCCAGCTGGTGCATATGATATCATTCATTTATTATTTTCCTCTTGATACCAGCTCCCTTCTTTCAATATTTGCCTCAGGAGATGTGTTCATATCTTGTAATTTGGAAAGCCTTTTCTGTCTTAGGATGTGCGAGGGCCAGCTAGTTTTTAGTCCAACAGGGAATTAATTAAACGAGACATCAGCCATTAGGGTTGGAGATGTTTGTTGGACATATATGTAAGATTAATTTGGCTAAACAGCTGGAGGCATGTTTTTCTTTCACTGGGGTGACCAGAATTTCTTTTTAATGGGATGCTAGCAAATCTACTGTATTTTGCACTCAAACCTGTTTACTGCTATGAGGGAACACTATTAAAATTTCACCAGACCTATTTACAAACATTCAACATTTCCATGTAATATTAGCATGTTGACAATATTGATTACATTCATGTCATAAAGTAGGTCATAATATTCCCCTGTGATAGATGGACAGCTGTAGATATCCTTAATAATCTTCATCCAGGGAGATTCTTTTAGTTATACTGCAAAGTAAGTAACTTCCCAAATTCTGGGTTTAATGTACAGAATAAAACTGTCACCATGAAAAAGAATGTGAGGCCATGTGTCTCTCTTCTTTCATCATCATCATCATCATCATCATCATCATCATCATCATCATCATCATCATCATCATCATCATCATCATCATCATCTCTGTATTAAATGTAGCTTTTTTTTCTTTGTTTGAAGATGTAAATTCAATGAATATGGCTATTCTGAGCACAGAGGGGAATAAATGAACTTTCCAGAAAAAGAAAAAAGGTGGCACATATTGCTGTTGCTGCACATATTTGAACTTATGTCATAAATGAAATATTTATAACAAATTTAGATGCCCTGTTTCCTCATATGTATAATTAAATATTTATAAACTTAGTCGTGGCTGACAATTTCATTCTTCAGTATCAAGGAACAGATGTCTTATGGCCAAACTGTACACTGCAGCTAATGTGTTATTAGACGAGGGAATAATGTTCTAGCTGAAGGATGCTGGATTGCCAGAGCTTGGGTTTTGAAGCCTCCTGTAGTTTAAAAATCAGGTTTTTCTTTTGTGAGTAGTCACTGGGAGGTAATCACAGACTCTGTGTGCAAGTATGAATGCTCAGGCAATGTATGCTGGAATGCCCTCTGGATTTGAATTTAGGGATAGGATGGTACACTGATTATTCCCCTTATGGTCTAGGTTTTGAGCTGCAGACCAAAACGTGTGTCAGCCCTGGTATTCATGTGACTAAAAGCTTGCATGTAGGGTGCTGCAGGTTTCCTGTAGGATGTGGATATTCCTCATGCACTGATGGATTGGTCAGCTGAATGAGTAAAACACTCTGCATTTATATAATCTGGGACTCTATATACTTACATGGCATCTCATAAATAAGGAATGTAAGGTATAATTCTGATCACTAGAATTGCTTTAAAAAGGATATTATAGACCTGCAAAAAAGAGCAACCAATTTGATGAAAAAATTAGGAACTCTCCTTAGTGTTTGGTATTATTTAGCTGAGGAGGAAAAAGCCAAGTAAGTGGATAGGTATATAAAGTCATGCATGATGTGGAGAAAGCAAGAAGGTAAAGGTTCCCCTTGACATTTAGTCCAGTTGTATCCAACTCTAGGGCATGGTGCTCATCCCTGTTTCCAAGCCATAGAGCCAACGTTTGTCCATAGACAGTTTCTGTGGCCACGTAGCCAGCGTGACTAGACACGGAACACTGTGCCTTCCCACCATGGTGGTACCTTTTTATCTACTCGCATTTGCATGGAGCTGGACAAGCGATGGGGGCTCACTTCATTGTGTGGATTCAATCTTACGACTGCTGGTCTTCTGACCTTGCAGTGCAGAGGCTTCTGCGGTTTAACCTGTAGCGCCACCACGTCCCAGGTGTGAAGAAAGTAGGGGAACCCTTTTCTCTTTATATAGATATCACTTTCAGAACATGCCAATGAACTAACATTTCAGATATACTGCGAATAAGAATACTGTTTCTGATAAAACCTTGAATAAGTCAACATTGAGGTCTACAACACAATTACATTATTATAACTGAAGAGGCTTATGGCAAGTGGTACACTGACCCTAGGGGTGTTATACAGAAAAAAGCTTAGTAGGCCATCCATGCAGGGTTATTTATTTTAAAAATGAATAAAAACAGCAACATAAAAGCTACATGGATGGCCCAGACAGCTTCTGTAGCTACCAGGAGAATGGATTGTTCCGGTTGCCTAATAGGTGTAGACAGATCCACAAAATGGCATGCATTCATAGATTTTGTTTTTTCATAATGTTTAAGTGAATAAGAGAAGCTATTGCACAATCAGAAACATCATGTGCACATGGATGCTTCAAGAAAAGGATGGGATCATTGATTTTACTAAAATGAAGTATCTAGATTAAAGCATATTCTCCTTAATTAGATCATGGATTGAGTTGCTTTGAGACTGATGATCGATATATGATATAAGCATATAATGACATCTTTTTTTGATAATGACCATTTAAAGTATATTTTAATATGCAATAACCATATTGGAATTTCATTAGTATGCAGACAGCCATGAGAAGCATTGGGAAATATATCTTATAGAAGATTATCAGGCAATAAATTTTACAAAAGCCATAAAAATCTTTAGGATGAATGAGCTCTCTGAGAGTAACGCACACCAACATTGTAGGAGTGGTATTCATCCATTAATTGTATGAAGCTATTAACTGGGTAAAAATCATTCTTTTCTGCATATTCATTTGTCATATGAAATCATTGTTGCCCTTCATAAACTTGTTAGAAATGTGAAATGATATTTTTGTTTTAAAAAATCGTTAGTTACAGAGTATAATATTATAAAACTAATAGGCATCTTACTTCATCATTTTCAGTTAAAAGAAAGAGCCAGCTATACAAAATTGCTTTTGTTGATAAACAACTTTTAAAGCAGCTTTATTGTCCAACATTTAGGCTGTTCATGATTCAGTTTCAATAGTGTTTATGATAGCTTTAGACATTTATTAATGACAAAAGAAACAAAGCTTTGAAATAAACTAGAACAAGCATTTCTCTCGCATGAAAATGAACAAGACACCCTTAGTTCTTCTTAAAAGTAGTGTTCAGAATTCAAATCATGGTGAATATTCCATTTTGTTTGTCTCCCTTTTGCACAACTTCATTTCACATATGTTCTATGGGTAGACCCAATCAAGTTTCATTTTCTCTTACATATTAATTTATTAAATCTCAAATTGTTTCCATCCCATTTACCAAACTGAATTGAATTGAATTGAAAAAAAATGAAATATTGGTACCTCAATAAAATGAAACTCTTACCTATCTATGTTGACCTAATTCAAAACATAAAGCTACTGCCAGCAGGCAAAGTACCATGTTGTACCTACTTGCACTGTAGCTGTGCCAGCAGGGGAAATTCAGCACCAGAAATAAGGTTGAATAGACAGAGTTTCAAATACACATATTTAGAACCTTCTGGCTCCTGCCCTGTTGAGCTTCTGTTGGGCAGAAAATCCTGCCAAGGCAATAATGTGGGAATGCACCATTTGCTCAGGTGATGAGAATGCACAGATCATTTCCATGGAGAAACTCAACCTCCACTTGTGCAATAGCAATGCACATGCAGATGGTGGGACCCACTATGACTATACTGGTGAGACTTTCCACTCAGCAAAAGCTCAGTAGGGTACTGGACTCAGTCTATATTGCATGAAGAAAGGACATCATGTTGCATGGGTGAGGGTGAGGTCCTCCAAAAAGTTCCCTTAGTGAGGTTTTACTGTGTACAAATGTAAAACCTGGACAGTGAGGAAAGTGGATAGGGGAAAAAAAAACAATTCATTCATTTGGAATGTGGTTTTGGAGGAGAGCCTTAGGAACACTACTGACCTCCAGAAAGACAAAGCCGCCTAGAGTGGTCTGGTAGTCCAGATAGGTGGGGTATAAATCAAATAAATAAATAAATAAACAAACAAGTGGATTCTAGAACAAATGAAGCCTGATCTCTTCCTAGAAGCAAAATGATAAAACTGAGGCTGTTGTATTTTAGATGTATCAGGCATTAGGTTTAAAAAGTGGCTGTGAACAACCTTGTCCCAATAGATTCTCAGGACTATTTTGATATGTTTGTGACTTTAACCACACCAGTGCAAGCACTTTCTTTTTTTTAGCAAATCTCTAGCAAGTTATCTTGAGCAGGTGATACAGCTCTCCTCCTGGGGCAGAGTGTAAGAGGGTGAGCGCTTCTCACAGCAGACAATAGAGAAACAGATGTCTTCCTAAGTTATTAAAGAGTGTTCCGTTTGCCTAGATCATGATGATGAAAACCAATACTGTCTCTTCCATAGAGGTGGATACAAGAGAACATGATGCTTCATTGCAAGTCACTGAGTGGGACATGTTTATCCCTAAGCCATCCAAAGGGGGGTTTGTGTGGATCTCCTCAGTCTGCCTAAGAAGGAAAGTAGCAGCACCTGAAGTTGAAAACTGTACAATGTAATCTCCAAGCACAGCCTCTAATCCCTTAAAAATATTGTATTGTGTTGGCAGAAAATAATGAGTCAATATTTGTGTAAGAACTAAGAAGCAGTCTGGTGAGGTGATGTTACCTCTATTTGCTCAGAAGCTGGTCTCACTAAGTTCAGTAGGACTTAACTTCCACAAGACAGTAGGCTTAAGATTAGAGTGCGAGTTTATTTTTAGATAAGCACACAACAGGCAGTGAGGAATCATATGAGAAATCAGCTCCGGGAGACTGTTCTCCCCACACCCAACCCCACCAAAGAGTCTGCCTGTTCTGCATTACTTGTACTGTCTGCTTGAGAACTGGACTTGAGGATGTCCATGTTGATGTCTGGTTGCAAATGTATCTGGAAGGTATTCCTTTTCAAGCTGCCCTCTCCCTCTGCCACCTGGGGAAGGAAGCTATACAAGCTGACTTACTGTGGGGCTGGGGGCTATACTATGTTTCCATCTCCCTGTCTTCTTGCCTGCCACACTGCTAGCCTGCTTGCCAGTTTGTCAGCCTGTGTGTGGTGGGACTGCCTTATTCCCAGTCAAACATCACCTCCCCTTGCCCTGGCTCTTGAGGGGGATTAAGACCCCCTCAAATGCTAATGTTTTAATATTGGAAATTTGTTCCCCCTCTAAATTATCTGCCAGAGGGTGGAAGTGTTTTCACTGGACTGTAAGGAGAACAAACCTATCTGTTCTGAAGAAAATCAGCCCTGAGTGCTAACTGGAAGGACAGATCCTGAAGCTGAGGCTCCAATACTTTGGCCATCTCATGAGAAGAGAAGATTCCCTGGAAAAGATTCTGATGTTGGGAAAGTGTGAAGGCAAGAGGAGAAGGGGACGACAGAGGACGAGATGGTTGGGCAGTGTCATTGAAACGACCAACATGAATTTGACCCAACTCCGGGAGGCAATGGAAGACAGGAGGGCCTGGTGTGCTCTGGTCCATGGGGTCACGAAGAGTAGAACACAACTTAACTAAACAACAACAACTCTAGTTGTAACTTCCTACTGCATATCAGCCAAAGTATATATGCACATAAAGGAGGGGCTGAAGGTTAAGACTGATCTGAACATCCTTGGAAACTTCAAGAAAGCAAAGCAAAAACAAACTGACCAACAAAACATTCATTTTATCTCTCTTTCAGTCACAGTGAATGGTGTTTTTCCTACTTCTTAGCAAAACATAGAGCATTTTCATGGAAATATGTAATCTGAAAAAAAAGACAAGCAGATAACATCATTTACAGAAGTACCAAATACCTAGATCCTCTTTCTTTCTTTCTTTCTTTCTTTCTTTCTTTCTTTCTTTCTTTCTTTCTTTCTTTCTTTCTTTCTTTCTTTCTTTCTTTCTTTCTTTCTGAACTAGCAAAGTTGCTTGGTGCTTATGTGCCTTTTTGTAGCTATAAGCACAAAACTTTAAGACAACAGTTATGATCCATCTGAAAGCAACAATAAGACCATTGTACTATACCAAAAGTGTTTCAAATAAACCTGCTAAATTGTATTTATCTTCTTTGGAACATGACAGATGCACAATAGGTGTTTTTCCCCTTCTGCAAGACTCATTGTTTGTTTAGGAGATTCACAAAATAGCAAGTGCAGTAGAAGAAAAATATTTCCCAATTTTATTCCATTTAATACAGTCTGTTTGTTATTGCTTGACCATGGAGCTGCTCAGACAGAATGGAGATAAAAGGGGAAAGGATCCCTTAGTTTATTAGGACACTGGCTTTAAAAAAATAAGTAAAAAGAAAATACTAAAATCTGGGATTCGGGTAACATTTTTCGGGAAGGCAAAAGTAGTGGCTAATTTTAATCCTAGCATGAGATGACCTAGAGTCCTAGACAGTTCTGTGGTTAAATTATTTCCAACCTGTAGCAATTCCCCTCAGGGATGCCTATTCATTTCATTCATTTATTTAAAATATTTTGACCCGACCTTTCTCCTTAAAAGGGCCCAAGGCACCTAGCAGCAATGAAAAGACAATATTTAAAAGCTAAGGACAGTGAATGTACAAATATTAAAGAAGAACTTAAATATTATATTGAAAATGGCCAATAAAAACACATTTAAAAACAACAGAGCACAACAATCCATTAAAAAAATGAAACCCTTCTCAGGCTGCCAGTCACCAGGGAAAAACCTGCTTCTATGTATAGAATACTCAAGAAAACTTTACTAGTCTCTTCATCAAGGTGTGCTCTGGTACTTGCCCAAAGCCAAACAGGCTAGCTCTTCTCCCAGGAGGTGCAATGGGGAATAAAAGACCTCTGGGTAGTGTGGGCGGCATATAAATTGAATAAATAAATAAAATAAATAAAACTCCTAACTGCTGTTTTTGAAGCCAGGTACTACATTTCACTGAGCCGTCAAGCCAGCAGAGACATGAGGATATTAGGATTCAAAAGTAATTTAGTACAGGGCACATGCTCTCAAACCTGTAACCAAAACGCTGGAGGGGTTCTTGAAATGGAAAGGCGCTGTAGTAATGTGTAACACATCCGTTTAATTTCCAAATCTGTTTGTCTTCTTTCCTGCTCAAGTGCCCTTTGAATGGCCTCTTGCTCAGCTTTTCCTCTCTTTTCTAATCTACTGATTCACTTTTTGTTCACTAATTCATTCATTTTAAATTCTATTTGTAATCTCCATTTTTGAAAACCTAGGAGGCTTATAACACCTGTCCTTCCTGAGGCATCATCCCCCTGAGCTTCATATTGCTCAACTATTTCAAAAAGGCTCCTCTTTTCATGAGGTAAACTTTGTGCCCCTTGAGGATCAGTTTCCTCCTGTTCCAGCTTCCATTTTTCAAACTCCTGGGAGCTTAATTCCTTTTGTTCCTATGAGGCACCCTCATCAATTTCCTCCTGCTCTATTTCAGATAAAGTTAGGTCATTATTTCCCTCCACTTCTTGAGGTAAAACCTCAGCCTCAGGATTCTCCCTTTTGGTACATTTGGGTGGCATATTTACTTCTGGGATGATTAGTACAGAGTGCTTACTTATTTTTAAAGGACCTGTCTTTCTTTTCTTCCTTCCAGTCACTAAAATAATTCTATTTCAAGCAAAGGCCTTTTCTTCTCCTCCCTCAGATCCTCTCTGACCCCCGGCTTCTGCTTTTTCACAAGCGCTCTCTAAACTCTTAGAGCCTTGAGCCTGAAGCTAGCCCACTGGTCCTCAGATCCTGAAGTAAAATACAAGAATTTTCTTTCAGAGTCGTTCCCTATCTCAGACCCCACAGATCTGGGTTCAGAAGCCCCCACCATTAAGCTTTTCCCAAAAACTCTAGTGAGGAACCAAACTTCTTTGCCACAGACCTCTGTCTAAAAGGTACCCTTGACTCAAGAAAAATTCTTTTTAAAATCAGGCTTGATTGGAGTTCTTCGAGTCCAAACTCAGGCTTCACTGGATTCCTTCGTATCCCGCTGCTGGACACCAATTGTGGCATTCATCCTCATGCCCCTATGCTTGACCATCAAGACACAGAGCACACGAAGGCAAACAATCCCCTCTTTTACACTGCTGCCACCAGGTGATCACTAAATCACCATTGCTTCAGGAAGACTCAGGTCCACACTTCAAGGTCTTTAAAATATAACTTTTGTTTATTGATTACAGAAACTTAAACTGATTCATGGATGTCTTCTAGAGTGGTCCTAACCGACTAGATAGGCGGGATATAAATTGAATAAATAAATAAATAAATAAATTTAAATCAATTGTTATTAACAACCTTCTATTAGATAATACACTCCTAATTCTAATCACACCTCAGAATTCCCCAAACTCCACACTCTATCCCCTTCTCTCACATCCCACTCTTGCTGACTGACTCACTCTGCCTCTGCCTCTTATAGCATCTCTCTCGGCTCCGCCTCTCAGCAACTTGAATATGCATGAACAATTACATCACAAAACATGAACCATTGACCTAATAAAAGCTACAGAACCTTGGTTGCTGCACCAGTTTAGTAGTTATGGGATAAGAGGAAACATTGTCTTATAAGCTAGTAAATGTTTTGAGAACAGAAAACAGACAATAAGAATAAACAGCCCATTCTCACTATAGAGGAATGTAAACAGTTGTTTCCTACAAGGTTCTGTAGTGGGACCAGTAATTTTAAATGAGTTTATATATGATTTAAAGATAGGGTTGAGCTTTAGGTGGCTAGGTTTGCTATGCTACCAAAATATTTAGGATCATTAAAAAAAATGTTTGTGAACTTGCCCAGAACAATTATCTCCAACCTGGCGAATAGGCATTAAAGTACCAAATGTGATTGGTAAAGTGAGGCATGGACCAGAGGCAGGGATCCCAACTCTACATAGGACACTACAGATCTCAGAAATAATTTCCAATTGATTCCACTGGCTTACTCCTGGGTAAATAGGGAGAAGACTGCAGACTGATTATTATTTATTCTAAGAGAATATTCTATCCATCTGAAACAGTTTGTTTTGGGCTCATAACTGGAATGTTAATTCCTTGCCTCTGTTTTTATTTTATTTTTTTCAGTCAACAATAAGGTTTCCATTCTTTGTTTTCCTCCTGAATTAGCTCTCTAATAAGCTTTTTCTTTGCTCATGTTGCTTCAGTTATCACAAGTAAAATCTATCCCCCCCATTTTCCCCCTAACAATGAATATTTAAATGCAATGAATTTTTATATGTTGTGAGATTGGATCTCAGCTTGTCATAAACGTGTAGACAATTCTGAAATTTACTGACTAAATATAATCACTGTGGCATGACATTAAAAAAGAAAATAGTAAACCCATGGAAATACAGTGCAATAAATGAATCCTAAAGACAGGTTATAAAATAGAGTTTGGTTAATTAGAATGTTTTGTTCGCTCTTCATTGACTGAAAATATTTGCCTGCCCTGAAGCCTTGGCCCTTTCTCCTGTAAAGAATTAGCACTCATGTAAGAAGAAATACATAAGATGAATAAGAATTGTACAACTGAGTCTGAGTGAAAGAAATTAATAGTATAACATCAATGACTTGACTTCTTTTTCAAACAAGCTCAGATTATATTCTGCAACTTCTACCATTTCGGTGTTAAAGGGATGCAAATTTCAGTAACACGGAACAGTAATTCTTCACACAGAGGTCACAAATCCCTTCGGTGTTAAAGGGATGCAAATTTCAGTAACACGGAACAGTAATTCTTCACACAGAGGTCACAAATCCCAACACCAACATAGTTAGGTCAAATCTAGCAGGAGGATACACAGTACACGTTTTCAGTAGTGGAGCAACTAAGACTGGACCTTGGGCTTGATGTCCATGTCCCTGCACCAGAAGGGGCCTCAGGGGTTGTAAGCAAAGGGGCCAAACCTTGGAAAAGTTAACAACATAACAGCTGTATTATTTTTGACAGTCCCCATGATTCCTCAGCCAATAGCATGGCCAGTGGACATGTTGGCTGAAGGCTCTGTTGCTTCAAACACGTAACTTTTCCAAACTCTTCATGGGAGAACAGTGAAAAACTATCTCGGGGACAACAAGAGCATGTCAAGGGGGACTTGAAGTCACAGAAAGACCTTTTTCTTATTTTTCAAGATTTTATAGTCAGGGTAGGCCAGTTAGGCAGGTACATAAGTGGTAGAAGGCCCCATCATTAACTGGCCAATTAAAGGCTGTGGTTTTCTTGATTGCATTAATCTATCTCACTCTTTCCTACCACATTCTGCTTTTCTTAGAATTGTGTCTATTCCAGGGAGCCTTATCTTCTCATGATGCACTCAGAGTACAATCATCTAAGTTTAATAATTTTAGCTTTTAGTGAAAGTGTTGACTTGATTTCACCTAAAATCCACTTTCTAGTTTTCCTGGCTATCCATGTTATTTCTAAAATTCTTCAACAACACATTTCAAAAGAGTCAACTTTTTATGCTGTCTTCTTCTTAGTATCTTCAGTTATGGATTTTCTTCCAACAAGTTTTACTCATCCTTCATTTGAATCTTATTCAGCTTTTAATATGTTCTAAAATAGCCTACGGGAAACCATTCTTTTTCTCCACATTCTAACAATATAGTTAACACAGCAAGACAATGAAATGTGGAAAATACATTTTTTTAGAATGATCCATAGCTTCCCATTTCCAAAAGAAAAGATTTTGCTACAAGCTACAATGTACAAACTGATCCGAAAAAATTTGTTATGCTTCAATAGCCAACAGATTTTTGCAATATGATCTCTAGTATATATTCCAGCTTTTACATCAGATACTTCTCATTCCATAAATGATAAAAATATTTATTGTAAAATCTTGAGCATCACTTTGCTTATACAGTTAATCAATGCAGTAGACCCATTGTTACTGCTGTCTTTGATTTCTTGTTTCCTGGGAATTGAGGTGTATATCAAGATTTTCGAGTCTATGGGCCATTACAGTGAAGCCTCACACATTGTAGCTAGAAAAAGGTCTATTGCTATTCCATCTGTCCCTCTGCTTTTAATTAATTGTACAGTGGTGCCTGTACAATGAGATGGATGAGAAGGCTGGACAGTGTCTGCAAAGCAACCAACATGAATTTGACACAACTCCGGGAGGCAGTGGAAGATAGGAGGGCCCGGTGTGCTCTGGTCCATGGGGGTCACGAAGAGTCGGACACGACTAAACGACTAAACAATGACAGTGGTGCCTCAACTTAAAACCATAATCCATTTCAAAAGATGGACGTAACTCAAAATGGTTGTAAGTCGAAGCACCATTTCCATAGGGATGCATTGAAATGCAATTAATCCGTTCTGGCCGAAGGAAAACACACACACACACACACACACACACACACACACACACACACACACACACACACACACACACACACACACACACACACACACACACACACACACACAAATAACTGCAAGACTCATTGGAAACATGATTAATCCCTTCCGGCCGAAGAGGAAAAAGAAAAGAAAAGCAATCAAGCGTGCAAGCCCCATTGGAAATGTACAGAAAACAAACGGAGCAGATCGGAAATGCACAGAGAATAAAGGGCGCAGGTTGGAAATACAAAGAAAACAAAGGGAAAAGCAAGGGAAGCATGGAAATGGGAAACCCCCCAAAAAAGCAACCAAGACCCATTGGAAATGGGGAGGAAAGCCAAAAAACAAACAAGCCCCCCAAGACCCATCGGAAAACCCCCCAAAAGCAACCAACCCCCTTAGACCTATCGGAAATGGGGGAAACCCCCCAAAAAACAAACATCCCCCAAGACACATTGGAAATGGGGAAGAAACCCAAAAAGCAAACAAACCCCCCAAGACCCATCACAGCATAGAAACATAACAGCCCCAAGCTCAAAACCACACTGCAAAAACACCCAGAACAGTTTTTTAAAAAGCAGAAAATGGCACCTTACCTTACCAGGGACCCCGAAGCCTCCCTGGAAATACACACAGACACTCACTCAGAAGCAGAAGTGAGGCAGTCCCAAGCCTCCTCTGACACATTCTCTCTAACTGCTAGGGCGAAAGAGCTACAAAGAAGCAGCCTCGTCACCACCTACAGTTAGAAATTTGAATTTTCCACCTTTTCCCCTGGCTTTTTCTGTTTGTAAGTGGAAGCTCCACTCGTAAGTAGAAGCCAAATTTTGCAACCAGAGCTGGTCATAACTCGAAATGGTCATAAGTAGGGATGATTGTAAGTTGAGGCAGTACTGTAATTAAAAATAATATACTTGGCAATTTGAAGTGTCACATATATAACACCATTAAACCCTTGGATCTAGAAATGTGCACCAGCTTTGGCCAAAGCCTGAATCCTTAGCTGAACTGGTATATTTTAAATCAGTTCTCATGTTTTTCTTTTTGATAATGGAACAGCATGACAGAAGTGGTGGGCTGTCCTCCACTTAAAGGCATTTAAGTAGGGGTTAGTCGACCATCATTTATTTATGATGAACTGGGATCCTGTACTTGCAAATCTGGCATTTCAAAAGGAAGGTTGGAGCAGATTAGTTCCACAATCCCTTTGAAACCAGTAAGTAAAAGTAAAGGGCTTCAGCTGTTGATTTAGATGTATGTTATGGAATGGAGATTCCACCAAGTACTTGTAGGAATTAAGATTTTGGAATTAGACGACCAGTTCCCAATATCTGGGCCCTAGATGTTTTAGTACCAGTCCTAAATGCTAGGTAAGGCAAAGGTAAAGGTTCCCCTTGACATTTAGTCCAGTTGTGTCTGACTCCAGGGGGCGGTGCTCATCCCCGTTTCCAAGCAATAGAACCAACGTTTGTTCATAGACACTTTCTGTGGTCACGTCACCAGCGTGACTAGACATAGAACGCTGTTACCTTCCCACCGTGGTGGTACCTATTTATCTACAGTACTCACATTTTTACATGCTTTCAAACTGCTAGGTTGGCAGGAGCTGGGACAAGCAATGGGTGCTCACTCCATTGCGTGGATTTGAACTGCTGATCTTATGACCCTGCAGCCCAGAGGCTTCTGCGGTTTAACCCACAGCATCACTACATCCCTAAAATCCTAGGTAGCACAGCCAATCATCAGGGCTTCTCCAAGTTATAGTCCAAGAACCTACAAGTTTGGAAAGCAGTACTCCAGAAAAACAAGATGGTATGAGAAACAAGGGAGCAAATGAGAGGCACATCTGCAGTAGCCATGGTGTAGCTACAGCTGTTTCTTTGAAATCTGCCTGCTTGCAGCTGAGGACTCCATTTCAAGTGAAATTATCTGAAGTAGTACCTATAAAGGATTAATTATTTTTCAGGGACAAAAGCCACTTCACAACAGGAAAATAAACAAGCCCCTTTGTACACTACTTAGAATTATTACTTTTCACATTTCAATTCTGAAGGTTCCACTTAGCATACGGAGATATTTACAGCACACATTTCACTCCCCAATAATGAACCACATCGTTTTTCACCTCAGAGAATTTTTCTTAGCCTTGTGATGGTGTCCTTTAAATGCAAAGTGATTTTGAAAGATCCTGATGCAGAGGAAAGAGGGAAACATCTGAACAAATTTAGTAAATATTTCAGCCCACACACACAAACACACACACACACATACTGTTGCCAATTATGGCTATATCCGCTTGAACACAGTCAAGAGAAATGTTTACTAGAGCTCTCAGCTGTTTTAAAAATATCTGATTAATCATCTGAGTTGTAATCAATCACTTAATTGATTACATTTGCATTCATTTTGATTAGTACAGCCATAGTTCTTTTTCAAAGCAAGCTTTGGGCACAAAAGGATAATGAATCCCATCCTGAATATCACTAAAATTCATGCAAATCACAGTTGCTGAATTGTCCCCTTGTCTGCAGGCCATTAAGAAGGAGTGTCACAGAAGAGAGAATATATATATTTAAAAGCAGTGTATAAAATATTTTTTTACAGGATAAGGCGGTGCTCTGATGTCAAAAAGGCTGTAAATTCAATCTGGTTTTGATCCAAGTGGTACAAATCTAAGGTGCTTCATCCTATTCCTCAAACAGGGTTCAGTACCTAGGATAGCTCCCTTAACAGCAATGCTAAGAACCAGAGTCAATTCACAAACTAGTTCAGTGGTTCTTAACCTTTGTTACTCAGATGCTTTTGAACTGCAACTCCCAGAAACCCCAGTCAGCACAGCTGGTGGTGAAGGCTTCTGGGAGTTGCAGTCCAAAACTCCTGAGTAACCCAAGGTTAAGAACCAGTGACCTAGTTGACGGTGGAGCTGGCAGTCTCTCCTTTCAACAGGTTCATGGCTGATTAAAATAATACCCTTCTCTGAGGACCTTATCTATATTTGGCACAACTGGGCAGTTGTTGAAGGAAGCAGAGTGTCGACCTCTTCTGCTGATCAGGCTCACCCACCTGTCCTTGCCCACTTAATCTCATTTTATCTTTTGATGATCTCAACACCTCAGAGGTGTTTTTCCTTTTGAAATTTCTATAATTCACCAAGCAAAGCAAATCAATGCTTTGATATTCTGGGAAATGTACAAGAGCTAGATTGCACCCATATTCTTCAGAACATAGGATCTGCAAATTCATGTGGATATCCTGCTTTTGGATAGATTGTCTACTGAGATTTGGGCAGGCCGAATAAAAAGGCAATGGCATAATAAAGATGGAGACAGTGGGTGTGAGTTAGTGAATGGCCTGTATCAGCTTGAAATACCCTTGTTGGAACTGGTTAATTGTTTGCCATTTTGGGTGCCATTATTTTGAAGATGGAGAAGAATGGGTAGATATCCCAGGAATCAATGAATAACGGTTTCATTCACTTCTAACCCAAACTAGCTCTGACTGAAATCCTGTTGCACAACTTACGCTGTGTTAAGGCTGACTTTTTCCCCCACTGTGATTTCTCAGAATTTAAAGAATTTCCCACCTGTCCTGTGACCTCCAACAATGAAAGGACCTTCAGGGGTGGGGGACTGGAGAGATTTTGAAATGTTTAATTTTTAAAAAAATGCCACCGCTGATGACATCATCAGCTTTACGCAGTATGATTTAAAGCAACAGGATTTCAATCACTGTGTACCATCAACAAATGTGGCAGACTTCTCTTTAAAATGATTGAATACTCACTTTTGCCTTGTACAAATGCTCTTTAATGAGAGCAACATGACCAGAATCACAGACCTCCAATCTCTGTTATGCCTGATGAATGCCTTCTGTGGTTCGATGGCAGCAGAATACAACAGACACCACTGCTTTGGTCTGCATCTTCTGTTGCATGACTGGATTTGTTGACATACACCAGCTAGGTGTGCATCTGGGCACTCATAATCAAGTATTTAATGAGCCTTTCCCCCCACTCCAGTGCTTCTGACCTGCTTTGCTTGGATTTAACCGGAGGACTGTCACTTCTTATTGGCTTTCTAGACTTTAAATTAAACATTTTGCCCTGTTTTTGGTATACAGTTGATGCTTCTCTTCACCATCTGTACATTCATTAATCAACATTTCAACTAAGAACACATCACTTTGACAGTTCTCTGTCATGGTCTCCTAGCAACAGAACCTCTTCAGACAACTTAATAAAAAGGGCCATGACACACATGTGTGATGCTTATAGCATCCTGTGATCTGTTCCCTGCAGGAGAACTGCTGGAAGCATTAAGTAGATAAGCTTGAATAAGTCTGATCCTCTATGTAATACTCATTTGTGGGGTTTTAACAAAATGGTCAGAGAGTTGGATTGGGACTAAGAGATCCAGCTTCATAATCCCCACTGGGTTACAAAAATCATTAGATGGGCTTGAGTCTCTGTCTCCCTCTCTACCCTCTCTCACACACCTTGATTTACCTCATAGTATACACTGCCTTCAGCTCACTGATTGACATTGATAACAAATGTAACTGATACATAAATCAAAATAATCACTATTTGACTCACTGTATGAATATGCCCCACTTGTAATGCATGAATGGATTCCAAACTGAGCATCACTCTCCCCATAAATTCTTTTAAGTCTCAGAATGTAACATTCTACTCTCCACATGTGTAGTTTCTGTTCAGTGTGACCAAAGTGTCTCATAACTCCATTCTTCAGTGTTCTTTAATGTTTATCCCTTTATTCACAACTATACTCTTAATAGATTGCTATGGATCTCAGGATGAGTACAGGCTACTCAGCAAGGCAGACTATTTTCTGTGTTTCTCACTGAGTCTTATCAGCTAAGTAGGGTCAGACAGAACTGTGCAAAAAGTCTGCTTTGAAGATGATGGAGTGTGGGGAATGTGCAGTCACTGAGTTACTTTAAAAAAGGCTAGAGATCAGTGAATGCCTCAGGTTTAGGGAGCCAACCAGAGGTAATGCTAGATCAGAAGGTGAATTGCTACCCACAGCCACCTCCTGTCCTGGGACCTTCTTTAGCATAGGATACCAGTTCAGCAGGTCCTTGTGATGTACCAGGGGACAGATCCTCCTGCCACAACTGCAATGGGACAGACTGACAATGGAGACACTGAGTGATGAATGTAAAAGCTGGTATGTGAATTCCAGAAGCAGCTCTAGAGATCAGTAAAAAGGCATAGGTGCTTCTGAGCATGTCTAAATAACATGTTCTGAATATATGATAATGAATTCCAATTGCCAGGTGTGCAGCACCCCAGGCCCGAAAATTTTCAGTCTGAGACTTGAAGAACAGAATCAAAAATCTGAAACAGAGAACTCAGCATCTTTCAGTCCACTGTGTAACAGAAGGCAACAGTGCCAGCTGGGCATCACCTTTGTGATGAAAAAAAGGCTCGTGTCACTGCTCTTATTCTGTCATATTGTTAACAACACAGGGGATTCTACCCAGCAGTGGATCCAGCAGCTTCCTGCTGTCAGTAAGAAACCGGGGCAGGGTGTGTGCTCTTTTCTTCTAACAAGATTTCTCTGCATCAGTTTTTCATGTCAAGAAATGTTGATGGCTTTCTTAGAAGTTTTGTGGTCATTTTCTAGAGAAAAAAACCCATAAAATTATCATTATTTTTCAAATCTAAGAGGAAGTATTGCAATTCCTGTGCAAAATGGCATCTTTCCTGCATAAGCTGCTCTGGAAAAAGCATTAAACTACACACTTTGGCAGTTCTCTGTACAAAAGAACATGTGAAAAACAAGCCATGATCTTGTCCGTGTAGGTAGCTGAGACATCTCATTGGTGCAGGGGGAGGTCTCTGTGAAAAGTCTTGTCATGGTGAGATTTGAGAAACTCCTGATAACAAGAAATATTTTGAGTATTGTTCACAGTCCTACTCCACCCTTTTTCATATTAGAGTGATGTGCTCTGTGGTACCAGCAGAGAGGAATAGTGTATCTTAAATTCCCTTAATTGCACAATGGAAGGACTAGTAACCTTAGGAGTTAAAACTGAATAGTAAGTTCTCAACCCCTCCCCTGTGCATTTAACCAGCTTTAGTAATTACTCAGACACTGCTTTTAAGATAAAAAGAAATTAGCTCTTTACTCACTGGGGCCGCAAATTGTAGGCTTTAACTTGGTTACGGAAGACTTCAATGAAGTACAGTGGTGCCGCGCTTAATGAGCACCCCATTTAACGACAAATCCGCATAGCGATGCGGATTTTGTGATCGCAAAAGCGATCGTATTGCAATGTTTTTAATGGGTAAACATTGCATTGCGATGATCGGTAAGCGTTTTGCTTACCAGTTTTTGCATTGCGATGTTTCCCCAACAGCTGATCGGCGGTTCCAAAATGGCCGCTGGAAGAAAAAAAAATGGCCACCCGCAGTGTTTTTGCGTGGTTTCCTCGCTTACCGAGGCGGCGAAAATGGCGGCTGCATGGAGGATTTCCGCATAGCGGTGAATTTATCTCCCATAGGAACGCATTGAAGGGGTTTCAATGCATTCCTATGGGGTTTTTTGCCCCATATAGCAACGATTCCGGATAGCGACAATTTGTCTGGAACAGATTATCGTCGCTATGCGGGGCACCACTGTACAGAGCTTCAGAGATTAATAAAGGGAATGAAGGAAAAAAGGATAAAGTAGTAAAAAAATAAAAGGTGATTTCTCTCAAGCTGCATGGCTGAGAGAAAAATGGTGGACATGAGGGTAGGAAAAACTCAAAAAAAAGTATGGTTGTTTTAGGTTTTTTGAGGCTGTCTGGCCATGTTCTGGAGGTTTTTCTTTCTAACGTTTCGGCAGTCTCTGTGGCTGGCATCTTCAGAGGACAGGAGTTCAGAACTCTGTCTGTGCTCTGGTGCAGTTTTTGGGATAGCTATTTCTAGTGTAGGGATCAGCTTTTTGTCCTTTTCAGGACATTTCCTGGGCGTGAAAGCCTTCAAGAATACATCAAAAAAGCATCCTTTCTCTTTGGTGTCCCAAAAGAGTTTCTCACTAAATAAAGGTATTAAAACAATTGAAGATAGGTGAGGGGTAATCTTTGCCCACCAAAGAAAGAGTTTTAGTTAATTGGTCAGGTGAGGAGGGGGGCCATGCAAGCTACCCAGCAAGTTAGTTTTAACAAGCACTTCCTTCCTCTCAGGTGATCATGCATTAACTTGCATGTTGAATTGTCCATAACACTTCAGTCCCTCCACAGGTTAGGAGGCAGTCACACTGTCTCAGTCCTCACACCATGGACCCTAACATTTCACAAACTAAGCCACCCATTAACTTGACACAAGCATAACTAAAGACAAGCGTGGCTCTCCGAATGACAACTCAGCAGTTAAGAAATACACTCCTTTCCAAAAGGTTTTTTTAAAGTGTATTTGTCTCACTTGTTTTATTTAATGGAACTGCAGGGATGAATCAATGCTCCCATTCTTGAGAAACAGGCTTTTAAGTGCTGGGCATTTGTCAGATGCCCTTAACGCTCATGATGTCACAAGAGAGAGAGAGAGAGAGAGAGAGAGAGAGAGAGAGAGAGAGAGAGAGAGAGAGAGATTTTAACTATAGGGAATCATTAGTAGTTCTCAGCACTCAGTTCTTGCCCTGTTAAAAATGCCTTTTTGTGCAAATATGGTGGGGGTGCAGCTTACTTGGCTATTATAAAAAGGGGTTGTGACTCAAAAAAGGTTGGAAACATTGCTCTAGAATTGTTGTACTCATGCCTTATTACAAGCTGCTTGTCACTGATGCTTCTGCTGGAACTTCATTTTCTGCTTCTGTCTGATTTTTTTTTCTTTCTTGGCTAGCTGAGTTTGCTTTACTCAAAGACAGGTAAATCTGTGTAGTAGGTAAAGGACCATGTTTGGGTGTGATAGACCAATGTGCACCTTTGTTCTTGTATATAAAAAGACAGTGACTGGCCCAAGTTTCCATATTGAGTTCTGCAGCCCTGCCTCATTGAGGACTTGGACTTGGATTTCCTAAGGCCCAGTCCTGTATTCCAATCACTGCACCATGTCCAATGGCATATAAAGTCAGCATCAAATGCAGATGGAAGAACATATAATCACCATAGTTGCACAGCACAGAAAGAAAAAACTTATGCATAGTTTGGTTATGAAACATGCCATCATTTATTGCTCATGATACTCAGCCTTTAGCAGTAAGCACAAAAAGTATTTTTCCTGACTTTTTGTACGTTTACCAGTGATTTATTTTATTTATTTATTTTTTAATTTACTATATTTTTAGCCGCACCATTACCAGTGGCTTCTGGGCGGCGTACAACATTAAAACTTAAAAACATTTTAAAAGACAATATAAAATATCATATATTAAAATAATTCTTAAAACATTAAAATTAATAAGTCCTGCTGCTCATGTGGCCAGCTAGGGAATACTGTTTAATTAAAATGCTGGCTAAACAGAAAGATTGAAGTTCACGGGGTGGGAGCTGATTATATAGCTATTACCTGGACTTATAAATCCCCTACTATCAAACAATATCATCTTTATATAAGCACCCTTCACCTACTTGATTATAATGCAGCCGTATAATTGCTGCACAGTTGGAAGTCACAAAATAATTCAGATGCATAGATAACTCAAACCAGTGAGCCAAGCTATTGCCATGGAATTAAGTGTGCACAAATATTTCTTAAAAGCATCTACCTGTTTTACAGATCAAAACTTTGACCAAAGCTGTCCTTTTTTAGTACTCAGCTGACAATTCCAGGTGGGGATACTTTAGAAATCTATCTGAATGAATTCTGCATTGCAATTTTCTGATCACGGTTTGGAAAAAAATTTTTTTTACATAACAATTTCCAGATCCAAGTGACTACTGAGAGCTGAAGTCCAAAAAAAGAGCAACTTCTTCAAGTCCTCATTCTGTTCTGTGCCTTCCACATCTAGATCCATCTGGAAATCTCAGCCACAAGGGTCACTGGCTTTCGCTGGTCTTCAGATGAACTAACACTGTTCTTCACTCTTTAGAAGTGAATATTGATCTTGCTCGTGCAAGTACTCAAAAGTGTATTGCTGTTGTTTTGTGAATGCACAAATCCATCATTTAAAAAAACCATATGGGGAATCTCTGTATTAACATATAGAGAGATTTCCCTTTAGTGTATGTAAAATGAAGAATATCCATCATGATGCATCCTATTGAAGAAACACAGGTTTTTTTCCTCCCCCCAAAAAAGCCTTCCAAGCATTTTCTTTCAGCTCTAATCTTGCCATGATCCCACTGCATGATTCTACTGTTCTGTTCACTATGAGGGTGTAGGAGAAATTAAGGTCTGAACGTTGGATGTTGAATGAAGTTGAGGAGGCAACGGGACTTAAACTGAGGATTAAAATCAGAACCCAGGAAAATGGAATCATGGACGAACAATGAGGAAAAAAAGAGGGATACGATGAAAAAGTATTTCCTCCTCTGTGTCTGTGTCAGATGAGACTTCAAGAAACATGAATAAAGCAAATGAAAAAAAAAAAAGTTGGCAAATGGCTTTGCATTTTACAGGGGTTTTTGAAGTGTAAATAAAAAAGGAAGAGCTAAGAAAGTTCATATTTAATTAAGGCTATATATAATTAAGTGTGGCAATCTGGTGATAAAACCTTTAAGTAATGACTCATAAAGAGATAAAAATGGAGCATGTGTTTAATCAGTCTGAAGCTCTTCAGACTAGCTGGCATAGCTCAGGTGCTAATGAGACATCTGTTGCTTTGGTCACTAGAGAAAGCACACAATTCAGCAAAGGGAGGGAAACGCTGGAAAATGAGACAAAACAGATGCAGTTGCCAAGGTATTTAGCCTTGATTTTTAACTTCTGTCATTTGAGAGTTGCAATATTGAGTCTGATTTTGATGAGGGCTAGATATTCTTACTACTGCTGACACACCTGATTTTCTTTGTGGGCTCACTTGAATTAGAAGTGTGAGCACATGGTCCTTTGAAAGGCTTCATCCTATTTATGGTCAAAGACACTGGACCATTTCTGTGATTTTTGTTTCCTAGGAGAGAACCAGTTCTTGCATATCTTCAAGAAGTTGCTTTTTTTTTTTTGAACATGTGACTCCAAGAATCTCATGGGTCAGATGGCCACTTTGCACACTTGTCTACAAATAATCTTTACCATTTGGAATAAGTTGGAATGTCCACAGAGTGAAAAAGAACAAACCGCAAATGTCTTCTAGAATAAAATTTTTACAAACTTTGCAAAAAATGTGCATCTGATTCATTCTGCATACTCATTTAGAGCACATTTTTGCTGTAGTCACAAACAAAATGAACTTATCATCAAGGAAGTGAACAGCTCATTAACTAGCAGCAATTGTTACTGTGATCGATGCCACTGCAGTTACACTGGTATAATCAGTCACATATAATTCTGGCTAATAATTGCATATCATCATTCCAGTTTATAGGGATCCTTATTTTATTTATTTATTTATTTATTTATTCAATTTATATGCCACCCACACTACACAGAGGTCTCTGGGCGGCTTACAATAATTAAAATTCAATACAGTAAAAGATAAAATAATTAAAATACAATTAAGATACAATTAAAATTGCCATCAGACCCACAGCTAATATTATTTCAATTAAAAGCCTTCTGGAACAGGAAGGTTTTGACCTGGCACCGAAATGTCATCAGCGTCGGTGCCAGACGAATCTCAGTCGGGAGGGCATTCCATAGTCTGGGGGCAGCTGCCGAAAAGGCCCTTTGTCTACAAGCCGTCCCTCTTACCTCCTTAAGGGACGGCTCTTTCAAAAGGGCCCCCTGGCTAGCTCTTAACTGCCGGGTAGGTTGATATGGAAGGAGGCGGTCCTTCCAGAGGTTTCTAGGTAGAAACTACTGAGAAATAGTTAACCATTCCTCACTTTTTGGTCATGTACTGGGACAATGCAGTTTACCAAGACCACACAGGAGGCAAGCAAGTTGAACTCTTCAGCCACATAGGGACCGAATAATCTCAGACTGACCCTTTTCCTGGGATTTGAATTCTTGACCCCTAACTCTATACCCAGGTGCACCTATCCAAGGAGCAATACCAGCATTCAATGGCTATTAGAGCATGAGTTAAAAAATGAATTACTAAATTCATTAAAAATTGTGAATTCATTGATTCATATTCATACGAATCAATGCCTGTAAATAATCATAAATCAATGAATTTTTAGCAATTTTTTATTTGTTGATTCATTTGACTATAAAATGGCCCCAAGGTACCTGGAGAAACCAAAACCACAGTGGCTTTCCTGGGGAGGCCCTTCTTGTGGGCTTATAACTCAGAAGTCCAAAATCACAAAACTTGCACCGCTTTTAGAGGAGAATCAGGGGAGGCCTCCCTGTGGATTTGGTGTCTCTAGGTGCTGGCAGGGTGCATTTTATTGGGTTTTAAAGTAAAAAAAATGAATTGACAAATTGATACATTGATTTTCAGGAAAATATTATGATTCATCAACCTTGATAAATCATGAATCAAAATGAATCATCATTTTTCTGATACATGCCCATCTCTATTAGTAACAGTAGTAAGTACATTTCAGAAGTGCTATGCCTCTAGGCACCTTCACGGATTACTGCCTTGTCATGGTGAAGGGGCTTGAGTAATTCAGAGAAGCTATGGGCTATGCTGTGAAGGGACACCCAAGATGGACAGGTCATAGTGGAGAGTTCTGGAGCAGGAACTGGCAAGCCACGCCAGTATCTTTGCCAAGAAAAGTCCATGGACAGAAACAAAAGGCTAAAAGCTATGACACTGAAAGATGAGCCCCTCAGATTGGAAGGCATGCAACATGCTATTGAGGAAGAGCGTACACAAGTACAAGTAGCTCCAGAGCTAATGAAGTGGTTGGGCCAAAGCTGAAAGGACGCTTAGTTGGGGACGTGCCTGGAAGTGAAAGGAAAGTCCAATGCTGCAAAGGAAAATACTACATAGGAACCTGGAATGTCAGATCTATGAACCTTGGCTGGATGTGGTCAAACAAGAGATGGCAAGAATAGAAATTGACATCCTGGGCGTCAGTGAACTAAAATGGAAATGAATGGGTGAATTCAATTCAGACAATTATCATATCTACTATTATGGGCAAGAATGCCGTAGAAGAAATGGAGTAGCCCTCATAGTCAACAAAAGAGTGGGAAAAGCTGTAATGGGATACAATCTCAAAAAAGATAAAATGATTTCAATACTAATCCAAGGCAGACTTTACAACATCACAGTAATCAAAGTTTATGCACCAACCACCGATGCTGAAGAGGTTGAAATTGACCAATTCTATGAAGACTTACAACATCTTCTAGAATAGACACCAAAGAAAGATGTTCTTGTCATTATAGGGGATTGGACTGCTAAAGTAGGAAGTCAAGAGATAAAAGGAACAACCGGGAAGTTTGGCCTTGGAGTTCAAAACAAAGCAGGGCATAAGCTAATAGAGTTTTGTCAAGAGAACAAGCTGGTAATCACAAACACTCTTTTCCAACAACACAAGAGGCGACTCTACATATGGGCATCACCAGATGGGCAATACCAAAATCAAATTGCTTATGTTTCTGTAGCCAAAGAAGGAGAAGCTCTATACAATCAGCAAAAACAAGTCCTGTAGCTGATTGTGGTTCTGAACATCAGCTTCTTATAGCAAAACTCAAGCTTAAACTGAAGAAAGTAGGAAAAATCACTGGGCTTGTCAGGTATAATCTAAACCAAATCCCTTATGAATACACAGTGGAAGTGAAGAACAGATTTAAGGAATTTGATTTGGTGGACAGAGTGCCTGAAGAACTATGGATGGAGGCTCGTAACATTGTACCCGAGGCAGCAACAAAAACCATCACAAAGAAAAGGAAATGCAAGAAAGCAAAATGGCTGTCCAAGGGGGCTTTTGAATTGTGGTGCTGGAAGAGACTCTTGAGAGTCCTCTGGACTGCAAGGAGAACAAACCTATCCATTCTAAAGGAAATCAACCCTGAGTGCTCACTGGAAGGACTGATAGTAAAGCTGAGGCTCCAGTACTTTGGCCATCTCATTTCCAGGGAAGACTGCCTGGAAAAGACCCTGATGTTGGGAAAGTGTGAAGGCAAGAGGAGAAGGGGATGACAGAGGATGAGATGGTTGGAGAGTGTCATCGAAGCTGTCAACATGAATTTGACCAAACTCCAGGAGGCTTACAACAATTAAAATACAATAAAAATACAACAAAAAGATAAAATAATTAACATACAAACTTATGACATCCATTTGAATGAATGATCTCCCGAAAGTCACTCAAGGGGTGAAATTCTCCATTTTGACAGCAGGTCTCTGAGGATGCAATAGGGGGGGGAGCTCTGTGGGCTGCATGGGGCCCACTGACCTCACAGTTCCCGTTCTTATTACCCATTCATGGAAAGACATGATGTCTATTGATTTAATTTCTTCCTTGTGAACTAACTGGACTTCTCTGCTTGGCCCCTATGAGGAAGTGGGTTAGATGCCCCCCCCATATTCCCAAGCAGATGAGAGGGAAAGCAGAGACAAAATGTTTGATCCTTTAGACAAGGTCTGTCCAGGCTGTTCAATCACAGATCCTGCATCATCTATCTGTGCAGGTAGAATTAAACACACAAACACAGCTTTTGCAAGTCTATTATTGTTGTTTAGTCATTAAGTCATGTCCGACTCTTCGTGACCCCATGGACCAGAGCACGCCAGACCTGCTGTCTTCCATTGCCTCTTAGAGTTGCAAGTCTGAGACCATATAATAAATTCAGTGGACATTTGGCATAGGCAGTGATTCACTACATTTGCCATTTGGGTGTGATTAAGAAGTCACTATCAGAATAATGGACAGGTTGTTGCCTTATAATATATTTTCCTTTTGCAGCTTTTAATTATGCTGTTGAATCATAGCAGGTCCTTTTTCTTAATTTCCCCACATTCATGTCAAACATCCTTCTCGTTCCATTTTATTTTATTTTTAATTAATGGACTGCAAATGAAAAGCATTGTTAAGTAGTGTAGCACTGATATGATTAAGCCTGCCTTCTTCCAGACATTTGTTTCACAAACCCTTAAGTGCTCAAATCAACGAATGTTTTGACTACGTTAGGCTGGAGCCTAAGGATGAAGATTTGATTCATAACTGAAATTGACATTTGAATGGGTATCCTTCCTCTGAACTGTGAAAGACAATCATCTGTCTTAATGATCGTTATGCTAAAGAATAGTTAATGCTCCATCCTTCCACATCTCCCTGGCAAATTTATTAGATTCACTTCCATCTCCTTTTTTAAACCACTCCGATGTGACAGTTATATATTTATACAAAATGGCTGTATTACATTTAGCTCTTTTCTTTAATGAAAGTCCTTGCCTTGAGGAAATAACATTGCCCTTTTATTTCCAAGGTCAGAATAATTGGCACAAACCTACTCTGAGATCAAGTTCTCAAGTTCCATTGCCTGTTGTTGTTATCAATAGAAAGCCATTGTGTTCTCAACAACTGGAGGGAACACAACCTTTCACACCAGTCCGCCTGAATGGAAAACAGCAGTGAGCTGAAAAAAAAATCTGTCATTAATATTTGAATAATTCTCCATTGTTTTGACAGAAAAGAAACTCATTCCAAAAGAATTTCAAATGAGAAAAAAAATTGGGAGAAATTTTTAGGAATGAGGTTCAGAATTCTTGTGTTTGTCATACTTACAAAGTAGTTGATGTTTGTGTGCCCATATGGCTTATCATTCACTTTAAAATTAATCTCTCTGGCAGCTTTCGGTTCAAGCCTAGTGGGAAATGTCGCATGATAAACTTCCGGATTCCAGATCGAGAAGTGTGGGCAGCCAGGGAAGCTGCAAAGTGATGATCTGAAGTGTAACAGGAAGGAAGGACAGATACAGCGCTGTCAGCTAACATGCAATGTTAATGGAATGTTAAAAAAATATAACCAAAAGGCATTATAGAGGACCCTCTAAATGAGGCAAAAAAAATTAAGCTTCTTTTTTGGGTGAATTAACACTTGGCGGAAATGGGGCTGCAGGAAAAGTATCTGAAGTAGAAGCAAACTATAGCAACAGTGACATCTAAAAATGTGACATTTGGAAGGCCTGGGGAACATATTTTTGAGTCATGTTCTGATGTTTTCTTTTCCATACTCCTTAAAAATAGAAGGTCAGCAGGCAGAGGTATCTTCAAATTTTGACTAACTTTTTTTTCCCTGATGGCTGCCTCCCTTTACCACCACACACACCACTACAGTGTCCCCAGTTGACATTAGGAAGTCTTAGGGTTAGGAGGTCTTAAAAAGCTGTCAAACCTACAGTTCAATGCATTCCAATGGGGGGGGGGAGAATTCACCAAAAATTAACGAAGACTCAGAACAAAGCCAAATTAACTTTGCAAAGGTTTTACAAGGTGCACTAATGATCCCAAGCATTTAAAACAGGTTTTGAACATTTTAAGACACACTTAAAGTAGCGAAAACGGACATCGCTAAGCGAAACAGGGGGACCTAAACTCTCATCGCTAAGCGAGGCAAGGTCCCGAACATCGCTATGCGAAATTTCCCCATAGGAAACAATGCTAAACGGAGCACAAAATCGCTCCAAAAACCTCATTGCTAAGCGAATACATCGTTAAACGAGTCAATCGCTAAGTGAGGCACCACTGTATATAAGAAGTCCAGGTATAAACTGGAAATGTTTTAAAGCCCCATTTGGATGGACTCTGTACTCCATTAAGCTGAACACTACATTAATTTTCTTTACCCTTACAGGTCACATGACAGCTAATCTGTTTGGTTTAATTTAGCTGCATTATTCTATATTAGATCAAGAAAACCATCTGTGTTCTCACTCAGGTCCCCACAAACAGCAGCAGATATATTCTTTTAAAAATTTAGAATCTTCCATTAATTGAAAAAGTATCCTGTTTCGTATCATAGAATTATAGGACAACTGAGTTGGAAGGATCCTTTAAGGCCATCGAGTCCAGCCCCCCTAACAGATGGTTGCCCAATTTTCTCTTGAATGCCTCCAGCACTGAAGCACTCACCACCTTCCAAGGTAACTGATTCCATTGTTGTACTGCTCTAACAGTTAAGAGGTTTTCTCTGATATTCAGTCTAAATCTGACTTCCTGTACCTTGAGGCCATTATTGCATGTCCTGCACTCTGGGATGATTGAGAACAGATCCTGCCCTTACATGTTTTCCTCTCAACTACCTGTGATTGGCAAGAAATAAAATAACATTTAGTTGTGGAACAAGCAGGCAGCAGCTCCACCAACTAAAAGAAACCTCTAGTGCAGGGGTCAGGGAACTTTTCTACCTTTTACCCCCTAAAAAAATTTATATACGCTGACATTACCCCCTTGATTTGAAAGGAAGGATATCGGTCACAGGTGGCCAGTTGAGCGCCGCTGCTTATGCCTGGGCCACCTCCTCCTCCATCTGGCAGGACCCTGCTCAGTCCTTGGCCCCGTGGGGGCAGCTCCTTTCTCCACCAGTGGGCGGCTCCTGGGCAGCAGTCGAAGAGCAGCAGGTGGCTCGCCCACCAGGGGGTGCCTGATGCTGCCTCCTGCTCCAGTACTGGCTCCAGTGGCTATTCAGCGGGGCAGCTGCATTGGGCCTTGGTGTCAGAGCTCCCGTGCGCCTTGCCATCAAAGCGCTGCAACACCTGCCACAGAGAGGGTGAGAGGCTCTGCCAGGCCTGGCCGCCCGGCATGTAAGTGCTGCCAAAGGAAGCCGCATGGCCGGGCAAGCGCCACTGCCGCCTGACAGGCTCCTCAAGGAACGGGGACAGGGCATGGGCTGTCGTTGTCCCGGTGCCAGGAGCCACGACAGTGGCCTGGGACACTGTCGTGGCTGCACACTCCCCCTCCGCCACGATCCACCTCTCCAGGCACTGGAAGGAGAGGCTCCTCCTGGCTGGGGTGCTCCGACCACTTGCCCCAGCCTCACCCTCTGCCACCACCACTGCCTCAGCTGCCGTATGCCGCCGACTGGGGCCGATCACCGGCCACCATCTGCCATGGCTCGGTTGCAGCCAGGCTAAAGAGGACGATCAGGCAGCCAGGGACCCCCTCCGGGCAGATGAGGATGAGGAGGGAAGGTGGTTAGGATGACATCCTCATCACCCCCAGGATTTTCACTTTTACCCTATTTGGGGTAATTTACCCCTGTTCCCTGACCACTGCTCTAGTACAAACCAGGTAATGCATGGCAGGATCCGATGAATCTGATCCTTCCTGTACAAAAAGGCAACTGCGGTGCTGCTTTCTGGGAGGTCTAGGCCTTCATGGGAGGTATAGTTGTTTGAGAGTTGCCCTCATAGAGCTTAGTGGGCAGTGAGACTACAGTTCTCATAGAAACCTAGTCCTCTCAGAAAGCACCAGGGTACTTTCCTTTTTATACGGGAAGTAGGCCAAAGACAGCCTGGAATATAGACCCTGTTCCAGGTGAGTGAAATATAAGGGTGTGTGGGTGTTTATCTGTTGGCTGGAACTCCCAGAATTCTGATTCAGGAGGAGAAGCTGCAGTCTCAGGATGTAAGAAAATACATCACCCTTTATTTCAATTTGAAACTGTCCCAAATTCTGCCTGGAGAATTCTTGGAGAATTCTGGGAGTTGGTATTTGGGGAAAAAAGCATATTGTATTTTTGTTACCAATATGCCAGAAAAATACATGGAAATTCTGTATGGTTTTTCCTAGTGGCCAGCTCTGATGTATTGGAAATATTTATAAAAATTGAAGAGGAAAAAAAAACAGAGTACTTCATTTGCTCTTTAGGAGTGATAAGAAAATGTCAGAGAAATCTTTAAAATGATTCTAAAAGTGCCTGAAAATTCCCTTTAAAAATTATTTTTGAGGCTACCAGGTGTTGTTTGTTACCTTAGATTTTACTCTTTATTCCTAAAAAGCAATTTTGTAACTACTAATTATGCCACATATTTAAAAAGTAACTATTAAAATAACTGAATTACTTTAGCTAGTTACTTCCAAGAAGTGGCTAGGGATGATGATGGATTGTACTCCACCAGAGTCTGGAGGGGCAGAGTTGCTCACCTCAACTTAGCTCACAGATGTTCAGGCTGGCAATCTGTACCAGCCTCCTCCTAACTAATATCTTCCAAATGTCTTATATAGTAGTTCCCATTATCCCCACCATGCAAGTCAGGTATTGTGGAATTTCTGACCTTGAACCTTTGTAAAGTATGAGGTTGAGAAAGCTGTTGTTCTATGACTGGCAGCATCTCAAACATTTCAGAGACAGAAGCTCTTCCCAACTGTAATTGAAGCTCTCAGGGATTGAACACAGAACATTTTGCATGCCAAGCAACTCTTCTGCCTTTGAGCTATTCCCCTTCTTCCTGCTATGCTGGGTTCTTACATTTTGAATGTGAAGGAAATTCCATTTGTCACTAATGCTTCAATCATTTTGAGCTAGGAGCAAACTCTATGAAACTAAGACTGCAGACTTGAGAAATGCCCACCTTCTTTCTCGCATCTTCTGCTTCTTGTATAGTTGCATGTTGTGGTCACGTAGCATATATCCTGTGATAGTGGTTCATACATTTTTAAATTCTTCCACTTTGGGGGGGGGGTGAATTAAATGCAGTATGTTCATCTATACTCCTCAAGTGGGACATACCGCCTTCCTTTTTTTGTGTCTTTCTCTTCCCCCTCCCATCTCTCTTTTTTAAAAAAAGAAAATGTGTGGATACACACCCTTGCTGACCACATACTGATCTGGGCCATTTCTCCCTATTTCCATGCTTCGGTACCCTCTATGGAGGAGAACCCACAGTGCACTGCAGTGGTGGTCAAAAGACATTAAGGGGACTGATGTTCTGTACTTTACAGATATATACCAACACACTGACATTCCAATTTTAAAATTAATTTTTAAAAAATAAGGGAGTCGAACAACAGCGGGGGGGACACACCACATGCCAGATGCATAGGAAATAAAGCGATTTTGGAATACACACTCAATAGGATGTTGGTTGTACTGTGTGATGGAATATATCACACAAATATAGTAGCAGCCTCCCAGTGGGCTGGATTTGGTGCAGAAATAGCACAGACAGGGAGCAAAGAATCTCTAATGGCCTTGCGTCATCTGAACCCCTCCAAGAAGGGTCAAAATTCACAGGGAGTAATTTGAAAATATTTTGATGTTGTGACTGCAGTGTAAGAATTAACTAAATGAGTAAACAAAGAATAAGCTTTGCTCACCCATCCATGATCACTAGTAGAAATCAGTTCCGCCACACTTTGATCTTTCTTCACCGTAATATGAAATAATGTTGCATCTGAATCACTTTGAAGAACAGAAGAACGTCTGTACTAGAGCAGATCAAAAGCCTGTCTATGTGCATTCTGTTTCTCACAGCAGCTAGTTTTAGATGCTCTGGGATGTTATCAGCGTTTATAGTCCCTTCTTCCTTGCTTTTTCTGAGGCTCTAGTACAACTGTTGCTGCAAGAAGAGCTGGGATCTATTTGGCAGTACTGGATTTAGAGGAGAGGGTTCTTATAACAAGGGCTGGGGTAGGGGACTTTGCAAACAATTTCACAGACTTGAGGGGTGTGGGGTCTTTTAAAACAATTCTGGATTATATAAGGATGTTACTGTTGGAGTTTTTGCAACGTTGTATGCTGCCTGGTGGCGCTGCGGGCTAAACGCAGAAGCCTGTGCTGCAGGGTCAGAAGACCAAGCAGTCATAAGATCGAATCCACGTGACGGAGTGAGCGCCCGTCGCTTGTCCCAGCTCCCGCGAACCTAGCAGTTTGAAAGCATGCAAATGCGAGTAGATAAATAGGGACCACCTCAATGGGAAGGTAACAGCGTTCCGTGTCTAAGTCGCACTGGCCATGTGACCATGGAAGATTGTCTTCGGACAAACGCTGGCTCTATGGCTCGGAAACGGGGATGAGCACCACCCACTAGAGTTGAACACGACTGGACAAAAATTGTCAAGGGGAACCTTTACCTTTACCTTATGCTGCCTCTAGTACTGTAGGTGTGGCTAGGATGGACCTTCCTGGGCTGGGTGACTCAACCTATTGTTCCCTCCTGCCTCAGAAATCAAGGAATCCCAGTTCTCTGCTCTGAGCTCTTTCTTTCTCATCAGTCAGCTGGAAGCAGTTAGTGAGTATGCTTCTTAGTTTTGCTATGGATCTGTTCAGCTGTAAGTAAAGAAGCATGTTTTATTCTTACTCTTACTACATAAGAACATAAGAAGAACCCTGCTTGATCAGGCCAAGGGCCCATCTAGTCCAGCTCCCTGTATCTCCCTATATCTCCCCAACAGATACCTCTGGGAGCACATGAGACAACTAGATACCTGTCTCCTGATACCCCTCCCCTGCATCTGGCATTTGGAGGTACCTTCCTTCTAAACCAGGTACATCCCCATCATGGCTTGGAACCTGTGATGGACTTTTCCTCCATAAATCTGTCCAATCTCCTTTTAAAGGCATCACCACATCCTGTGGCAAGGAGTTCCACAGACCAACAACACACGGGTCAAGAAATATTTTCCTTTGTCTGTTCTCACTCTCCCAACACTCAATTTGAGTGGATGTCCCCTGGTTCTGGGAATTTGTGAGAGGGAAAAGAGCTTCCCTCTATCCACTTTATCCATCCTCTGCATAATTTTATACATCTCAATCATGTCCCCCCCACACACACACCTTTTCTCTAGCTCCAAACGCTGTAGCCTTTTCTCATAAGGGAGGTGCCCCAGTCCAGTCATCATTTTAGTCACTTTCTTCAGCAACTTTCCCAGTAACACTATGTCTTTTTTGACAGAACTGTATGCAATAGCATTTCAGAGAGTTATTGAGACTGTAAGTTCCAGTTAAATGCCAAAAAGGGGTGTACTTGAAAGCTGTTCTGTGAATCCCTGCACTTCTGCTGTGCAGCTAGAGGAATTTAATAAAAAGTCAAAACACTACAACAATTACTGGGATGAAAATGTTAGACTGGAATTCCTGCTGAGATGGAAGAAATTGAATAGTTGCTTCAAATTGCTTAAGAAATAGAGATCTGTGAAGAATTTACTCCAGTGGCTGGTGGTTGCTATCCCTCCCCCTCCCCCCACTTAGCCTGTCTGAACTTCCTAGACAGTGAATGAGCAGGGGGAAATGTACTTTGAAATTGACATGTTGATTGATGGAAAAATATGCACACTTGACAACTGTGTATAGAAAAGTGCACATATTTCAGATACACTTAAAGCACTAATCAAACACAATTTGGTCAGTGAGGCAGATGCATCCAAGCAACAAGTCTGATAAAAAGCATTCACACAAACACATGCATTTATTTTATTTCAAAAGCAAAAAAAAGCAAAAGGGATAGCTTGTTTCAAACTCTGCTTTAAAATGAGGTGGGGCTACAGAACTGGGCGCAAAAAAGTAGAAGGAGTGGGAAATTGATGGATATAGATTTTATAGAGATTAGCATCCAATTAAGTGGTCTACTGATGATGATACAAGAGGCAAAATAAGAAAAACAGAACTGTGCCAGATGGACGCTCCACCCACCTTCCATGTGCCAACTGTCCTCCATATCTGACATTTGTGAGAGACAGCCTTACATGCAGGTGACAGATGGGGGTCTTTCCTAACCCTTCCTGATGATGGTTGGCATTTTTTTTTTCATTCCAGACATATACTATATTACTCAGCTATGGCCAATTAAATGTGGCAGAATGCTGTTCCTGTTTTCATGTGTGGTTTTTCTTGTCGTTTCCAGTGTGTCTGTTATATATAATATCTAGCATTCTGTTGACAATTTCAGTGCACACAACTAATGCTGTACAAGTAGTTGTGCTATTTGATGAGGCACCTGTGGCACAACTGGTTGTGCAACTGGTGGCACAGCCAGCCTTGTAGCAGACAACTCGCCAAATAGCACAACTCTGTGTAACATCAGTTGCCCATGCAGAAATTCCCAAGAGAGTACTGGCCAATGCTTTCGATCTGCTCTGTCAAAATAGCATTGTCTGTCAGGTGGTTTAATCAAGACGGACTATGGTGGGAACAGAACCGGATGTTCCATTTTAGTCCATTCACCTTCTCCCAAATGAGTTGTGAAGGAAAGGGAGTGCTTAGGTTGTGCCTTTTATTGGGTTCTGTATGACACTACTTTATACCAATTAATTTAATCATTTCTACTGACCCATGATCAAAATAAATTTAAAAATGTGAATTTTCACCTGCTTTTGATACCTTGAAGGACACATAACAAGGCAGACAAATATATCCAGTCTGGCTTTACCTCTACAATCAAGGCTGATTCAGACTCAGGTATTTTCATGTGGTAGGTAGCCAAGATTAATTTTACCTCATTAATGAGGTGTTACTTTGTATCTCATTAATGAGGTGTAAATTGCAAGGGATGTGGCATCAATTATCCCACATGAACCACATTTTAACTGCAAATGGGTGGCAAACCTGCTGCTCAAATGAGATGCGATTTAGCCTTTAGATTGATCCTTTAATTGATGGAACAGTAGTGTTGTGTGTCTCAGACATATACACAAATGATTGTGATCAGACTGTTCAGGGCACTTACTGCAATTATTGGCTGGTCAACAGAAATCATAAACAAAAACCAAATATCCAAAAATGTATCCAAAGACAAATCCATCCATTTAAAGTTTAAACAGTGAAGCGGGAAAATGAGTCATGTCTGCTGAGGTTGTGTCCTGATTACAACTTTGAAGAACTTTGTATCTGCTGGAGTAAAGGGAGGAATTGTGTCAGATGAACAATATGATATGCAAAAGTTGAATCTTGGTCAATGGACTTAGAAAGTGGTAATATAACGTTTGGTCCCATATTGTCCCTAATTTAAACCAATGGTGATTCCTATACAGCAATAGTTCCCAAACAGTTGGTGGTGAAAGGATCTGGGAACTGCAATCTAAGAATATCTGGGTTATCCAATATTGGGAACCGCTGCTCTACAGGTCTGTGCAAGTTCCTTCCACTGGTCCCACCCCTTCTCAGGTCACATTCTCTCTTATGGTGTAACAGTGGGATGAATCCCCACAGTTACCGGTGATTGGAAACAACAGCTGTTATTCCTGGTACTTTACTTTCCATTTCCTAAATGGAAAATATTAAATGTTAGATGGGAGAATACCATAGGCTACATTAGGTTCTTAAAGCAGATGGGCTGTCTAAAAAAAGACCTGACGAAATAATTTGTGGTTTGTCAGTTCACTGTGGGAAGATTTGTGGTTGATGAACCATGAACAAAGATGAACTACCATTTTGGTGGTTCATCCCCATCTCTATTCCCAGCAGTAGGACATACTGCCAGGATTAGTACCAAAATAACTCAGTGCCCTCCAAGTTGTTGTGGTTTTTTGGGGTCCTGGTGGTAGGTGTTGAGAGTTGCTATATGTTATTACATATAGCAGTAACATACTGGCTCGAACCCTGTTGCTTAGCATAGTGAATTGCACCTAAAGTAGGCCCATCAGTGTGGATTTGGTGAGTCAACTCCTCCATAAGTTCCATTGGTTCAAATGGACCTACTTTAGTGGTAACTTACTATGTCAAGCAACAGGATTTCAGCCACTTTGTTGGCAGCCTGATTATTATCTTAGCCTCACCTTCTCCATCTAGCACATTCCTGACAATTTGCAATGGGAGGAAGATGAAAAAAATGGAAAGGAGGAGAGAGTCAAGAAAAGAAATAAAAGGAAAAAAAACTGTACTTAGAGGAAAATCTGCAAAATGACCTTATTTTTCGTTCCAGGGAGTTTGGGGGGGGGGAGAGGATTAATCTAAAAACAAATAAACAGTTTTCTAAAAAAAAAAAAAAATCAGCTTAGCTCCACTTTATTTCTATTTTTACACATATATTCTGAGCAGCCAGTTATATTTGTTTGCTTGCTTGGTTTTCTCCACAAGGATCAACTTTCAAAGCATATAATATAGGAAGGGAACCATAAAGAATGATTTCCATCTATCCAGCTTTTGTTGGAAATGGTATTAGAGCTAACAAAGTGCGTGTATGCAGCCTCTGTGTTTAAAGTAATTGCCTCCTGTGCTTTCTCCCACTCACATTTTACTCTAATTGAAAACAGCATTACTCACTTTTCCTTTATATTATACAAAATATAGCAGTGCAAGTTGATATGCTGAGCTGCTGGCATAAATTCCCAGGTGGTAGGTCAGAATGGATATTGCTTCCTGCTTTGTAGGGATCACCTGCGAAGCCATGATATGTTGAATGAGACATTGTGTGGTAGGTGACTAGGACAGTAGGTGACTAATGGTGGCCAATTCAAGATCAGTGTATTTACTTTGTGAATAATGCACACTGCATAAATTGTAAATACAGGAGCAGATTTTTGGAAAGTATTTAGTCAGTCTGTTAGTAGGTTCTTGAACCTGGCTATTCAGGTTTGGGCCTGTCCAGACTGGCCTTTTTTGGGTGTGGGGCGGATTGGGCTACAAAGGGCCTGGTGAGGTCGGGGCGGGGGAGCAATGTGCCATTTCGCATACTCCTCCTGTCCCAACGGCAAATGACTTCTTGTAGTCCAATCAGCTGTCAAAGCAGAAGCAGCAAATAAGGAGGGAAGAAGAAAAGAGAAGGTGGAAAGGGCAGGATGGAGATGAACAAGGTTCTAGGACAAAAGACCTATGAGCAAGATTCTGCACTTAGGCTTTTAATATGCAAAGCTGGACAAAACAGAGCTCTGATATCTTCATCTGGGTCACTATCCTCCTCCTCCTCCCTGTGAGAGATAGTTCTTGACTCCACTACTTTGCTTCAGTAATAATAATAATAATAATAATAATAATAATAATAATAATAATAATAATAATAATAATAATAATAATAATAATAATAATAATAATAATAATAATAATAATAATAATAAATTTACGGTGTCCTTAGACCAGTCACATAAGTATAAGACCTTATAAAACATTACAATTTCTAATTTTCAATATTCCATTAGAACATGTTGGCATACATACAACTGGAAACTGCAATCTAATTGGTATTTAACTTCCCCAGTCGAAGTATTGCTACACAGAAACTCACAACTCGACAGGTGATCTGCACATCAACATCTGAGAGAAGGAACTCAAGCCTATTTTCCTCCGAACGTCCTGGGAATCTATCTATTAACGGGGTTATCGTCTCTTTTCGCACTGCTTCCTGCAATGGGCAGGTGAAGAGCATATGCTGTATGGTCTCGATCTCCCTCAGGTGGCAGGAGCATAACCTTTCAGCAAAAGGGGTATTTTTATACTTCCCTTCTAGTACAGCAGAGGGGAGGGCCAAACACCTTGCCAAAGTAAAGGCTCTTCTAGTTCCTTTAATTTCCAAAGACATTAGGTATTTGGCCGGTTTGCTTCAGTAAATTGATTTAGCATGACTTTCTTAAAATTATAGCAATAGGATCTATAAGCTAAGTTAAACCCTAAATTGTAACAACAATGAATTTGATCCCCTGCTTTTCTTCCTCAGGATCAGGATGGGAACAAGTTTTCCCCCATTCAAACCCATAAAGAGAGGTTTTGTTAAAAATGAAACAACATTTCCTAGTTAGCACTCCTGGAAGCCTCTAGGAGTGGCATCTTTTATGTCAAGGGGCTTGAAAAAACTTAACCTACCCAAATGTAGAGAGGAACATACATTCCTGTCCAGGTACTTCCTGTTTACATCTCTGCCCCCCCCCCCAATTTTCCTGAAACCACTGTTTCCAGGCCTGATACAGCTGTAGGAGGATGAAGGTAAATATTATTTTTCGAGACACCTGAGACTGCCTACCTCTATTGTACACCTCTATGATACAGCTACTACATACATACATTAAGAACGTTCACGTCTCTATCTATAATCTTTTGGGCAGAATCCAATGGCAAACTTTCATGGGCAGAAGAGCCAAATCTGAAGGAACCGGGAGGGGCAACTCCCCAGCCCCACGACTCCCAAATCTTGGTGTGGACATCTGTGAGACTCTTTGTGGCAATGTTCAAGGAGGTGGATAGAATGAAAGAAAGCTCCTTTGCAACTGCTTGTGCAGTGGTGGCTCTGGCGTGCATACTGACGTTGGTGGTTCTACCTCTCTCTCTCTACACCCGCATATACACAACTTGCCTCTTGATGGCACTGCTGTTCTTTCATGTCCCCAATTCCTGCAGTGTCTGAGTATCTGAAAGCTGCGTCTTTCATCTTGTCATATCACTATGTTACAGAGTATGATCTCTGAAATAAGTGGATGTCAGCTGCCAATCAATAAAAAGCCCTATATTTTATGTGACCAGTCACAGACATCCAAAGGAAAACTTAAAAGTTCCGAGTCTGCCAGAATAGTGAAATGTGCTCAGCTTGGGTGAGTTATTTTTTTCTTCCTTGAAAAAAAAATGACATGCAAAGCTTTGGATTTATAAAATTAAGGCTGGAATCTTATTAGCGTTTTTACAAGTTTTTAGGTAACTTGCCAAGGCCAATTGCACCTAATAAGCAAAGTGGCAAGGCATGTCTTAGACAAAAGCCTGATTGGGCACCAAATATACCATTGAAATGTGCTCTGACCACCTCACCAAGTAGCTGTACTTAGTCATGGCAATTTACACAAACTTTACACAAACATCAGTAGGATTCCAGTGTATAAGTATTTCCCTCTTTTGCATTGAACCCTTGAGGCTTTTTGAGACTTCTATGAGTTAGAGACACAGAAGAAGGAACTGCTGTGGAGATCGTCATTGCCTCAACAAGCATAGAGGAGATACAGAAACAAACATGTGTAGAAACAGTTGTGTAATGGTTTCCCTTCTGGAAATGGTTTTTTGGAACCAACAATCTGAACTTCTGGAAAGTGTAGTGATTTAGATAGCAGAGCCAAAGGCTGAGAGCTCCCACAGTTCCCCACTGTGCCTCCTTGATAGGGGCTGGGCTGGATGACACATAGGGGCTTTACCAGCTCTGCAGGTCTAAGATCATCATTATTATAAGATTTGCCAGAATTATCTATATTCCTGACTAATTTGAGAATATGTATCTCTCAGTGTTTTCCAAATCCATGTTAGTGAATGACAGCCTACCCTGTCTTTTCATCCCAGGATGTCCAGATGAGGGCATAAGATTTCATGGCTACAAAAAAGGTGGCTACAAAAAGGCCAAATGTTATTTTAGGCTGTATTAATAGAAGTATAGTTTCCAAATCCCGCGAGGTGCTAGTCCCCGTCTGTTCAGCACTGGTTAGGCCTCACCTTGATTATTGTGTCCAATCCTGGGCACCACATTTCAAGAAGGATGCTAACAAATTGGAACAAGTTCAGAGGAGGGTGACAAGGATGATCAGGGGGCTGGAAACCAAGCCTTATGAGAAAAGGCTGAAAGAATTGGGCATGTTTAGCCTTGAGAAAAGAAGACTGAGAGGTGATAAGATTGCACTTTTCAAATATTTGAAATTCTGTCATACAGAGGAGGGGCAAGATCTGTTCTTGATCATTCCAGAGTAGAGGACACGCAACAATGGGCTCAAGTTAAAAGAAGGAATATCAGGAAAAACGTCCTAGTTGTTAAAGTAGTATGGCAGCAGAACCAGTTACCTCAGGAGTTGGTGAGTGCTCCCACACTGGAGGCATTCAAGAAAAACTTAGATAATCATTTGGCAGATATGCTTTGATTGTATTCCTGCACTGGGCAGGGGGTTTGATTTGGTGGCCTTGTAGGTCCCTTCCAACTTCCTTTTCTATGATTTTATGATCTCCATATATACAATCAAATACATGAAGGGTCAACTCAGGATGCAAATTCCCAGATTATTTATTTATTTATTTATTTATTTATTTATTTATTTATTTATTTATTTATTTATTTGTTTGTTTGTTTGTTTGTTTGTTTGTTTGTTTGTTTGTTTGTTTGTTTGTTTGTTTGTTTGTTTGTTTTTATCCCGCCCTTCTAGACAGAAGTCTACTCAGGGTGGCTCACAATACATTGGCCATAAACAAGTTAAAAACAACAATTAAAATCTACAATAATATTATAATCAAGATGGGAATAAACAGCAGGACCAAGAAAAGTAACCTTTTTCTTTTTTTAATGTATATTTTCCTATTGATGCAGCACTATTTTAGATAAATGAGATACATTGGGGATATTATGATTACCATTAGACATGGGGAATATAAAAATAAATCAGGATATTCAACGAATATCCCTGATTTATCAGATATTCATTGTTTCATATTCTTGGGGTCCAGAGACCCCAAAAAATGTGAAGCAATGAATATAACCCTTTTATATTTCTCCCTCCATCTATCCCTATCTGTTTATGTACCCGCGGATCAGCTGTTCCTCAGGGGCATAAGCAGAGAGGAATTTTCTATTGGGCTGTCTTTGCAACGACAGCCCAGGTAGGGGATTGTTTGGGTCCCCCTTCACTCTTCTTCCTATGTCCGCGTGGCATAGCAAGGCTGTGGGTGTTGGGGATTTCATTCATTTATTCATTCATTTGTTTGTTTATTTATTTTTATTTAGACACTCCCATGGGCTGTCTAAATAATAATAATAAAAAGACCCAACAAACTGACAAATTAATTCATGGTTCATTGGGCCACTTTGGGGTCATCAAGTTTGACAACCATGAACCAAGACGATGCCCCATTTTGACGCTTGTCCCCATTTCTAATTACCTTGTGAGGTTGATGTATTGCTCTTTCACTATGTCACTTACTTTATTTAACAACAACAACAACAAAGAGGAAAGTCTCCATAGCCAACTAAATGGACGAAAAAGTGGGGAAGGGGCTGGGATGGGCAGTGTCACTAATCCCAAGGGGGACAAATTGGAGTGATCCAAAGACCTGTCTGGACCTTTCTCATGGGAGAAAAAACAATATTTGTGAATGCAAGAGAGAGATAAAATAGATCCCACTAAAGACAATAACCTTTAAAATGTGAACCAGACTACTCCAACCTCCCCTGTCTGGACGTGCCCAAAGCTTGTGTCTTTCTTTGTTGAATTGATCCATACATGTTCAGTTTCCTTCTTTACCTACTGCCTTCAACTTTTCCTAGCATTATTCTCTTTTCAGCTAGTCCTGTATTGTCATCACATGTCCAAAGTGCAAAAGCATTGTTTAATCATTTTAGGCAAATAGAGTATTTCAGAAAAAATAATTGTATACCTTTGAAAATGTGAAGAGCTAAACTAACCTTAAATTTTAGAAATAGCTACAAGGGCTTTATTGATTTTGTAAATGCATAAATTAAGTAATAAAAGTAAACAAATGAGCAGAAAATGTCTATGTGGAAAGAAAAAAGACATTTATTCTCACGAGAAAGCAGGTGGGAAGAAAATGCAAATAGATTCACTAAAGCATAACCAACTTGAAATGGAAAGATTTTCACATCTCTTTGTGCATCTTGTTTTATTTGACTCTCTGCTGCAGTGATAGCCTGCCTATCCATAGACCAAAGTCACAACAGATATTATTGCCTGAGACCAGTGGTTCCCAAACTTTTTTCATTTGGCTCCCTTGACTTACTGGGCACTGGCCGCAGCTCCTCAATACAATACTTTGGTTCCCAAACGATGTGCTGTGGTGTCATGGGGTACTGCCAAACCCAGCCAGGTGCATAGTGGAAACCTTTCATTATTTGTAGGCTGAGGCACAAGCAGTTGTTCATTCCAGCTTTCGAATTCAAAGAGAGCCCCACCTCTCTGCTGAGTGCTTCTTTCCTTCTCTTTCTTTGATTGGTGGCAGTTATTTTTCTGCTGTTGATCTGTTCAGTTGATTGCTATGTTTATGTGCAGTAAAGAAAGGAACATAAACAGAGCTATAATTTCAAGCAACTGTCAGTATAGATTTTATAAATTCTTTCTCCTACAAATGTCTCAAAATGGGTTATTGGGACTTTAAGTGCCAGTTAATAAGAAAGGGGTGGACTCTGAGGAACTCATCTATTCCATTCTGTGGATCTCTATATTTCTACTGTGTAGGAAAAGTAGAATTTTACCTGCAACACAAGGCATGTGGACTGAGCAGGTTGGCTTTGTTATGGGAAAGACCTTACATTCCTTCTGTACTCACCCTTAACATGTTCATGTAGCAACACACATAATGCAACAGCCATGTTTCTTCCTTGAAGATAGCAAAGAGCCTTTCCCCTCAAGCCACGCTTAGGCAAACCATTTCCCTATCAGTTTGGAATTATTTTTTCTTCTTCTTCAAAATCACTAAAATCCATTTTGTTTTTGTCTAAAAATTTCCCCTAATATGCACTTTTCAACACATTTTCCCCTTATAGGTCTAATTTGTGTACTCAATGTTCCTTAAAATATACATTTTTGTATGAGACTAGTCTAGTTACACAATTTTTTAAATAACATCCCTTAATGTTCATGTGGATGCAGTTTTGAAACTGTGTTCAAACACATCACAAAACCCAAGAGAAATGCACAGTCCAAAGGGCAACTGTTTTCCAATCTGCATATTAGCCGAGAAACCAGAAATTAGGCAGGTTCAGGCAATATATACAGAACTGGAAGAAAGACTTGTTATCCATTGATGTCTACAAGAAATTGCTTTCTGTAATTTAAGTATGGTTAGTACTTGAGTTTGAAAGGTGAGTTGTCTGCTTTGCTCAGACTTATCTATAGCAGGGAAAGGTGATGCTGTCCTCTGGGTTTGTTTGTGTTTGTGTCTGTATTGGAAACTTTCATTTCCGCCTCTCCACACAGGTATATATCAGTTTTAAGGAAAACAGAGATGGAGTCTGCTCTGGCTTACACAAAAAGGAATCAAATCAAAGGTGCATTTTATCAGAGAAAATGGAACGGCTACCTAGCCCAGACACAGGGGCAACTGCTAATAATCAGGCAGGAGAAGGACACATTTCAGTCAACAACGGAAGTGAAAAGAGGATAAGGAAAAGCAAAAAGGAGAGGGTGAAATGGAGTGAGAAAGAGAACTTGATAAATCTGTCCAAGGAAACATGAGATGAGATGAAGCCGTTGAACATCAGTTGACTGAAGGGAGAGGCGGTATTGAAGTGAATTAAAAAAAAACCTTTTCAAAATATGTGTTTAAGTTTTTGTTTGTTTGCTTGCTTTTTAAGCATGATATTGTGGATTTTTCCCTAGTGTTTCCTGGAGAACCCATGGCTCCATTCATAGGTGCCACGCCATGTTCAGTCATTGCTGGGTGGGTTTGTTTTGGATGTTCAAATGAACTACATCCATGTTTTGAGGGGAAGGTGTGGCACTGTCCATTGATCCTCCCCTCCCCTCCCCTCCCCTTCTAATGTAAGGATGGTATAAAAATGAAATTAATAATAATGCAAGCATGCCCCCTGTTAGATGCTTGTTTAGTGATTATGGGAAGGCATCTCCTGACGTCCCCATGTAACAGCTTCTTTGCAGAACTGAACTTCTGATTGTTTCCTCTCCTGTTGTGCAGAAGAGGAGTATGGAGCTACATGATTTGGACACATATTTATGAAATTTTATTTATTTATTTATTTATTTATTTATTTATTTATTTATTTATTTATTTATTTGCTCATATATTCTTTGAACACAGTGTGGTGCAAACACCAACAGTGTTGTTTTTATTTTATTTTTTAAAATTTTTTATTAACTAAAACATAAACATAAACATAAAATGCACAAATCATTGTGCAGAGACACCTAAGACGGACAGGCCAAGGATCTTCAAAGCCTTTGGCCTCCCTTTATATGAACCTGTATCCGTGGCTTGGATACATGGGGGGGAAAAAGTAATTCTATCAAAAACAATACTGCTCTCTAATTTTCCTTCTGACAGAGAACTATTATATGCCACTTGGAGGATTATTTCAGGTCTTGGTGCAAGTGGAACCCTGCACTTCCCCAGTTTCAGAAACCACTGAGGGGTACAGAAAGGAACAGGCATTGCGATTTTTCAATGCAGATTACAAGGGAAATTCAAAAACCTCAAATCTGAAACTCATTTTCAGGAGCATTAGGAGCTAAGTGAGATTCCGTGGGCTTGCAGTGAGCTACACAACTACAGACAATATTGTTCGTATCTTCTATAGCTTATGCTGACAGAACTGGGAAGGCCTGGCAATTAGTAACCATGCTTATGTATTTGGCAAGTGATTCAATAAATGTATGTATGAAGAAAAAAAACACATTCAAATATTTAGTCACAGATGTCCAAACCAGGTGTACCCATTTGCACAGAGATGCCGAAAGGATTTAGTAGGCCCAACATTTTCTTACTCCACTTCCCTGGACACATCATCTCAATATAAAGAGAATGAAATTCATTGCCAAAAGTGATCACCGAGGATCTGGTGTGTGTAGGATTTATGGGCAATTCAACATGTCATTGAGTGCATGTTCACCTGAGAAAAAGGGTTTTAAGACTGCAGGTGCTAGATAGCTTGCATGGCCTGCCTCCTCTCCTGACCAATTAACCAACACTCTGGTGGGCAAAGATGGCCCCTGCCCTATCTTCAATTGTTTTACTGCTTTTGTTTAGTGAGAGAATGCTCTCTTGAAGTTTCTCCTGTCCTCATGACCACCATTTTCTCTCTGTTATGTAGCCTGAGAGAACCTACGTTTTGTTATTACTATTGTAACCTTTGTTGCTTCATTCCTTCTATTAACCTTTGAAGCTCTGTATTTTATTAAAGTCTTCTGTAACCAAGTTCATGCCTACAACTTGCAGCCTCAGTGAGTAAAGAACTATTTTATTTTTATCTGAAAAGCAGCATCTGGTGTGTGCGTGTGCGTGTGTGTGTGTGTGTGTGTGTGTGTGTGTTGGGAATTTGCTATGCAATTTTAACTCCCAAAGTGACTAGCTTTTCCATTGTGCAATTAAGAGAATTAGAAATATTTCTCTCTGCTGGTACTACAGAGCCCATCACTTTGATAATGTGTGCCATCATGGAGGAGACAGAAGCTGCTGCAGGTATCCCTTCCAAAGTTGCCTTGTGCAAGAAGTCAGAAATGTGATTCATGGCTTCTTCAAAGGCTGCTTCAGCCTCATGGGAACTGATGTTCTTTAATCCCAGACCGTCACAAGCTCAGATTGATATCCACACTTTTTTCTGTTCCTTTGCATGAGCTCCTGCTTGTCCCCAGATCCCTTGAAGTCTGCACTGCTATTCCCTAAGCATATTTCCACCCCCCCCCCCATCCTTCATGTACCTTGCAAGCAACTGATCTAGCTGCACCAGCAGAGGTGGGCCCACAAAGATAGGCATGGGCACTTTTTTCCCTCTCTTCATCTGAATCCCCATGGCTACAGATGGACATGAATTACCAGTTCAGCAGTTTGTGCCAGTTCGTTTATTGGCTGAACAGGTGTTTAGTGCTTCAAAGCCCCACTCCTCCAGTGGACACCCACTTCAGGCAGTGACCTGGCTTCTCTGTCTCACCTTACCCATGCACTGCCTCTGAATAGGTGCCCACAAGAAGGGGGGGGATGGGCCTCTGAAGTACCAAACAATTGATTGGCTTATAAATGAACTGTCCAACCAACCGGTGGTTTGTGCCCATCTCAACCTGTGACACAAGCAGGAAACCAATACACTGAAACACTAATTTTAGGGGACAATGGGACCTCTAATTTTCCTTGGTCCTCCAGCTGTTATGCTTCAGCACACTCCTAATCAACCTGGTTTTGGAGAGGTAGCAGATGTGGGTGAGGGCATTTTTCTGAGACTTCAGTTGGATTTTGGAGGGAGAGGAAAGGTTAAGATAGGTTCTGAGTTAACCCAAGGAAATGGTTAGGTAAAGTGAATCTTCCCCTTGACATTTGGTCCAGTCGTGTCCAACTCTAGGGGGCAGTGCTCATCCCCGTTTCCGAGCCGTAGAGCCAACGTTTGTCCGTATACAGTTTCCGTGGTCACATGGCCAGTGCGACTTAGACATGGAATGCCGTGACCTTCCCACCATGGTGGTACCTATTTATCTGTTTGAATTTGCATGCTTTTGAACTGCTAGGGTGGCAGAAGCTGGGACAGATGGGAGCTCACTCCATCATGTGGATTCGATCTTACGACTGCTGGTCTTCCGACCCTGCAGCACAGAGGCTTCTGCAGTTTAACACGCAGCACCACCGCATGTCCATAGGAAATTTTAATGTTTAGAAATGGATTTTCTAGGATTGGCTCTGTTGTTATCTGAACTGAGACAGCGTTCTGATGTAGCTGAATGCTTGAGGTGGGAATGCTGCCACTTCTGCAAAATGGCCTTTACTGCTCTTCTCTTTTGATGTTCCCTGGGTGTTTTCAGAAACTGGTGAGTTTTTCTTCAATATTGACTGCCTCAATCCAAGGGGATGAAATGCCTGTTGGAAAAGCCATCTGGCTTTTGGAAGCAGCTGGGAAAAGTGGAGCAGAGGAGTGGAACAGGGGTTTGTAGATACCATAATTAGCATTAACTAGTGCCGTCCAACCTGCAGGCTGTGTATGGTAGGGAATGTGGAGGGTGGGAACAGTGGCAGTGACAAGTCTGGCCCCATGAAGGATAGGGAGCAGCACTTCGCCTCTCCCCTTGGGTGTAAGACAGTTTGTACTGCCTTGGCTAATTTCTAGGACAAAAGAGGCAGAAGGCATAGCTCAATGTATGCATGAGATGTAAGATGAGGATGAATTAAAACCGATTGGTTTGGGATCCAACTATACATTACAGATAACCTGTCAATAGAAGAAGGAATTCCTTAACTTCTGCTTGTGTGTCTGTTAGGAGCTTTTCTCACCTCACACAATTGGCAAGTTAGCTTGTGTTGTGTTGCCTCTAGATACAAAACACTTTAGTAACAGCCTTACTCAAGACTCACAAAGGGAGGTCATCACGTCACTTTAAAACCCTTCACTCTTCTTTACTGCCACCAACCATTCCTTAAAGAATCATATAGCAGGCCAGTATAACTTTTTAAAAATAAAAACTTGGTTTATTGAATACAAAAAGAAAGGAATGGTAAATCACTTGTTAAAGAAATAATCAATTACTGTTTCTCAGGCACTAGCTCTCACAGACTCTCTCTCACTGACTCTACACTATCTCCAATCTCTGATCTATCTCCTATCTCTTATCTATCGCACTCACACTTCACACACACCTTATATAGCACAGCTCCTCCCACTTCTGCACTACCCTCCGCCCTCTCATTGGCTGAGATTTTCCCTCCCAGCTGTGACGGACAGGTAATGCTATGGCTGACCGTAACAACCTTCTTCCTTGTGACTGAGATTTCTCAGACATGAAAATTTGTCTCAGTCATGCCTATTAAACATGATTGTAGTTTATATTCTCTAATACACAGTGTATCCCTTAGATTGTCTAATGGTGGTGAAGATTTAGGGTTTGTAAGGAAGTAACAAGTATAGTACTCATAAATGATCTTGTCGTCAATGTAAAATGTCTGTTTATTTATTTATTTATTTATTTATTTATTTATTTATTTATTTATTTATTTATTTATTTATTTATTTATTTATTTCCCACCCATCTGGTCTATTCAACCAATCTGAGTGGCTCCCAATGAGCTTAATTGACTAATTACACATTTCAGGCATCCCATGAAAAAAAGATTGTCAACTACTAGGAGATTTTTTGCTCTTGCTCAAGACTAAAAAAGCACTGTTTTTTTTTTTTTTTTGATAGCTTCACAGCATTAAATGCTTTTTTAATGTGTTGGAAATATTGCAACTTTCACGTGATGCCTTTAAGAGGATTTGGCTAGGAAGGACCTTTCTGGACTGGAGCAAATGTCAGTGAATCTAGCAGCAACCAATTGTTCTCCCTCTGCCTCATATTTTGAAAAGAGCCGTGCCTATGTACTCAAGTCTCTTTTCCCCACTTTTTTTAGACAGTCTGTGGGCAGTTTGAGCCATGAAGTGAGTTAGTCATGAAGCTAGTTAGTCAATTAAGTTCTGTTCAATATTTTTTTTCTGCAGAATGATGTGATTAAAGGGAACCTTTACATATCTCTTTTACCTGTGTCTCCAAGTGAATTATCGAGACAGTAAGTGCCCATTGATGAGAACAACTAATAAGGGATATTTTACTTTGGGGAGACTTGATGCTAATTCCATTCCGCAGGTCCTGAACTTTTTCCACTGCATAGTTAGAGGTTTTTTAAAAGCCAAAATTTAACACTGTGCCAAGAAAATGTCCATTGTAAACCGCCCGGAGAGTGCTTGTAGCGCTATGGGGCGGTATATAAGTCCAATAAATAAATAAATAAATAAATAAATAAATAAATAATTTTTTAAAACAAAAGAATGCCCAAATACCTGGTTCATCTTAAGGCATCAATTAGTGAAAAACATTTGTTATGCTGCCCAGTGAGGATTTTTTTTGTGGAAATTTTTTATGATCTCCAGCAAGAATGAAATATGTGAAGATATACCTCCCTATGGACAAGACCTGGTGACTCAAATTTCTTCTATTGGATTAAAAGGAGGCTAAGAGCTTTATATCTGTATGAATATATTCCATCAGTTTCTCAACAGGAAGTCAGATGAAGGAGAGAACAGTCTGAGACACCTCCAACTGTTATACCAGTTTGACCTCTTGACAACCATTTGGCCCAACTGGATGTGTCAATGGAGAGGTCGTCACTTGAAATCTTAAATTCAGTAATCAAATTATACCCCAAGTTTAAAATGTGTGTGCAATAATTTCCTTCTTGCTTGCAACATTACCAGCTAACTGCTTATATTAGAAGGTGTTACCCCTACTGGGTATCAGATCTTTCTCACATTCTTTCACCAACAGAAAATCCTGGACTATGTTACTTATCTGGGGCTGTTTAATGAAACGGATATGCCCCATGTTTTTACAGATGTTCTAGGACTGGATGGATGCCGTAGAGTCTAGAAAGGAGAATAATTCAATGTGTTTTTTTTACCTATTTATTGGAATGAATTGGCTGCCAAAAGAACAAGAAATGGAACACCAGAAGTACAAAAGAAAACAATGTTTCTTACTGGTCAGGGTCTCCCATAAAATAAATTCCTCATTGAAGAAGGAAGTATTGTGTTTGATGAAGAGCTCTTTATATTTGAAACACATGACCTAAGAAGAAATTGGTGAACAAATAAACAGAACATTTTTCCAACTCCTTTAGAGATTTACTTTGCTGTTGCTGTTGATGTTTAGAGCTTGCCCCTCTTCAAGGCAACAACAAGAACAGAAAATAACCTTTATGTAGGCTACATTCCTATCCCGGTGTGCCTGGCAGTAAGCTCCATTAAATTGATTTATCTGTAGATGTATACAGGACTGCACTCAAGAAAAAAAATGAATAAATAACATTACAGAGTTGTTGCAAACTGTTAGAGGAAATTATCCTGGAATTGGGTCAAGGATCTCTGAAAAACAATGCAGGGTTGTTGTAAACTTTAAGGAACCTGGCTACCATATTCATTCTGAACTACACTGCAGGACTGTCATAGCTCTGTCTCTCAGCCATGACCTCTTCCACCCTGAAATATGAGAAAATGGAAGAGCAATTCACCTGGAGGCCACCTAGTTGGGAAAGGGTGCTGCAATGTAAGGAATCCAAGAAAGAAAGAAATCATAGAATCAAGGAACCATAGAATTATAGAATAATGGAGTTGGAAGGGGCCTGTAAGGCCATCAAGTCCAACACCCTACTCAACGCAGGAATACAAATAAAAGCAGACCTGACAGATAGTTGTCTAATTTTCTCTTGAATGCCTCCAACATTGACACACTGAGCACCTCCTGAGTTAATTGATTCAGTTGTTATTCAAACTGTTCATTTTTCCTAATATTCAATTGAAATCTGGCTTTGAGTAACTTGAGCCCATTAGTACACATCCTGCACTCTGGGATGATCAAAAAATAGATCCTGCCCTTCTTCAATATGAAATTTTTCAGGTTTTTGAAATGTGCTATCATACCTCCCCTTGGTCTTCTTTTCTCAAGGCTTGACATGTCCATGTTAGACATGGGGATGAATGAAAAATGGCAATTTGTTTTTGATCCGTTATTCATCAAGCTTAATGAATCAGTGAATACGAATATACGGATATTCTTCGATGAATCGACAAATTGATCTGTCAATTCATCTGCAATTTAAATGGATATAACACTGGCCCCCCATGATCTAGAGACACCACATTTGCAGGGAAGCTTCCCCAGGTGCTTTTCTACAAGGCCTGAAAGTTTGGTGAACATTGGATCATGGACCCTCGAGTTATATAGTCACAAAGAAACCCCCCAGGAAAGCTCCCCCCAGGTACTCCAGAATCACAATGAAGCTTCCTGTTTCTTTCCCCAACACGCCTGAGTTATTCACCCACAAATTGGGTTCTCGCAGGAGAGTTTACCACATGGCACAGAAGGCCATGGCATTGAGTTATATTTAGCCCCAGCAGAATGAGAGGTTCCTTTGGCAGAGGCATGTATGAGGCATTGTGTTTGTCTTCAGCTCAGCACAACATTACATTTGCCAGTGAAGTAGAGTTTGCCCTCAGTAGGACTGGAAGCAAGGAGGTATTTGGCAGCACAGCAGGCTTGTTCGCTCTGTCGGGCATTGAGGAGGTTGGCAGCAGGAAAACAGGCTCTTTTGGCCCCATCTGGCACTGAGGGAAAAGGCAGCAGGAAAGCAGGCTTTTTTGGCCGCATTGGGCACTGAGGTAGTTGGCAGCAGCAAAGTACCATGTCTTTCCCCATCGGGGCTCTGAGGCAAAAGGCAGCAGAGCAGACCCTGGTCTTCTTCAGCAACATCAGATTTGCCTGCAAAGGTGACAGAGGTGCGGCGTTACCAGACTACGCCAGGGGGCGCTATGGTGAAATGAACTGCTCAGAGATGAAACCAAACAGACACTGTTGTAGTGTTGATAGAATTATTTACATTAAAGTTCATATATACAGGTACAAATACAACTTCTCTTGGTCTTTACACAGTCCTGGTCTTTCACAGTAGTTCTTCAGTTTGCAATAGTAAATTACAGGTTCAGTATCCAAAGATTGTTACCAATATAAATAGTCCAGCATCCACGAAGTCTTCTCCTCTCACCACGGAGATAGTCTTCCTCCAGGATCTTCCTCTTGCAATGTAGCAAGTCTTCATCCAGCGATGCAGCATAAATTTCTTTCACAATCAATGAGACTTATCAACCAAATAAACAGCTCTCAACTACACAACCACCAACTACCCAACAACTTGTGTCTGCTAGCTTGGCTAGCTTTATTCTTGGTTGCTCCAATTAACTTGGTTGTCCCACAGCTGTCTCAATTAACCCAGCTGTATTACTTTGGTACATGTTGCTCACTAAATTCTGATCCTGTAGTAACTTATCTACTGAATTGCAATGAACAATTCCTAAAGGTTGACTTGAGACCTGTCAAAAGGAAAGTTTTTTGTCCACAGAGCTGCTGTTTTCCTTCTCCAGATGGCATGGACAAAATGCCTTCCCTGGACGGGAGCCTTGGGTGGTGCCTCTCCAGATGTTGGCGGAGGGCGGTGGAGGACAGATGCCTGGGGTCTGGTCCCCTCCAGACCACCCCAAGGCAGGTATTGCAGAATGCCGGCTGTGGGTCATCACTGATCCCACATGGTCCCTCTGCCATGTTTGCCCAAACGAGGACCCACAGCCTGTCCCTGACTGCTGGCCTGGGAAGAATTCTGTGTCCCAGGGGTGCTGCTGGTCTGGGAGGAAGGAACAGATGACTCTGGGGACAGGAGTGTGGTGGGGGCTCTGAAGCCTGCCCTGCAGTTACTGGTTCCAAATCAGACTGAGGATCTTCGGAAACCAGTAACTCCTCAGATTCCTCTAGGAAGAGGAGCGGCAGTTCTTTTGGCACCTCTTTTAGCTTTGGTTCCCTGCTTGCCTGCAAAGCCACTGGAGGAGGAACAGCGGCAGCACTGGTTATCATAGACATGTTTGTGCACGTGGTGGTTGTGATGATGGTGCTGCTACCTAGCCTGCATAGCTTCACAGCCTTCTTCCCCTTTGATTGCCCCTGCAGAAGTCCCTTCATTTTCTACTGCCTGCCTAACAAACCAACTAAACAAATACAGCAATGGAGATTGAGGAAGGAAACTAATAGAGGCTCAGAGATTGTGTATAAATTTTATATTTAGAATGATGGTGGTGTAATTCTTTTACTAAAATGTGACCTGCCTGCCTAAACAAAGCCCCCCCCCCCGAGTATAATGTAATTAGGAAAATTCCCCCCAACCTACTGTGGCAGAGAAGCCAAAAAAGTCCAAAAAGAAAAGCTTTGCCAGCTAAGTCTCAGTCAGAGACACACATGCAAATAAGTACTTAAGGAAAAGAGATTCTACAGACACACAAGGACAGTTTTCCCCCCATCAGACGATATACACAAACACAAAAACCTCCAGGAAAAAAAGGTTTGACTGATTTGAATTTGAAATGAAATGAAATCCTTCTGAAGAAATAGCTTTGCTGCCACAAAAGCGAAACCGCAAGAGCACCAGCAAGCCAGCAAGCAGCAACTGTTTTCACTCTGGAGAGCACGAACAGATTGGGTAACGGCCGGACGGGAAAAGCTTATATGAAGCATCTGTAAAAGTAGATACACCTTTCAGCAGCGCCATTGGCTGCCAGACATGCCAATCCAGGATCTCTGTCCTGATTGGCTAGAGCTTCGAATCAGCACCAGCAAGCTCAGAGAAGCCCCCAAAAGGGGTAACGAATATAGACGAATATGAACGGATCGACGAATAAAACTGAGGAAATATTCGTCAAGCCATATTCGTCCTGATTTAAAATTTTCCAAATACGGATAGATGAATATATGACAAATTGGCTATATTCGTCAGAAAAACTGATCCGTTTTTATATTCGTCCCTATCTCTAGTCCATGTCTTTCAGTCTTTCCTTATAGGGCATAGTTTCTAAGTCTCCTGATCATTCTTGTTGCCTTCCTCTGAGCTTGTTCCAGTTTGTCTGTGCCAATGAGGATAAATGACATTGCCTTGATCCTATGAGTTCAAGGACGCCTACCACAGCAAGGTGGTACAGACAGCCTGTGTGCATTATACATGCAAGTGTTCTTGTCCCCAGTCCAACCAATACTTGCTTCCTAAGGCATCTGCTTCATGAATAATCAATGAGGGAGCTGTGAACAAGCATATGGAGTGGAGCGGATGAGTTCCCCATGGGCAGACAATAACACCGTTAGCAGTTATGTATAACAAGGATCACATAGTATCAGCCTCCTATGTATACCTGGTCCTACTGCTATAAGAAAGCAAATCACAGTGAGCAGAACATGATTGAAGCTGGAGAGAAGAAAGATAGACTCAAAATAAAATCCCAAACCAGAAAATCTGTTGCCAGTGCAGGCAAATTTGAGAAAATGCATTAGTTTAAGGTTAGTAGTGTCGAAACACATACAAGCAGCTTTCACTGTGCACCAAAAGCTAAGTTTTTGTCTACAGGCTACATCACGGGACATGTAAAAACAGACTCTCTGTATAGCAGATTTCAGGAATCACAAGTTATATTGTTAAAAATGATGATGATGATTCAAAGTACAAAACTGAGTAGCCTTGAGTGCTCAATTTAATTGTAATTCATGAACATTATAGTGTTAGGAATCTATGGTATTTCTGCTTCCAGAATGCAAGAGCCTCTAGTGCTGAACTTGTGGCAGTTCAGTGAGAAGACATTACTTTGGACTGTGGCGATAAGACAAAGGAAACTTGTGGTTTATTACTGTATATGCAAAATCAATACATGGATAGTGCAGGAGGAAAAAGAAAGGTAACTTGGTTATACCCAGGGCCGGACTGGGACCAAAAATCGGCCCTGGCATTTAGAGCACACAGGCCCACCGGCTGTGGGGACACAGGCCCACCTGTTGTGGGCTCTCCATTCACGATATTGTGGCGCGCTGAAAGGGCGTTGCTGGTATAGTGGTATTGGTACATGCTTACGAGTTCTCCCTATCCCAATCATTGCCCTGGTTGTATAAATAACAAGGAGCATCAGGAAATCTAAACCTATAAAATCATCACGTTTAACAAAAAGTGTAATTAAAATTTAATGTTTAAATTTGTCAATGCTAGTGCTCTCTAAACAAAAAACACCAACAGTACAATGTGAGATCTTATAGCTATTTTAATGTATTGAAACATTAGATCATTAAACATAACTGCAACAAAACGTTCAATGTGAACAAACCATAAGTAGCAGATCCTCCTACATCAACACTTCCACCAGGAACAAAAGGCTCGGCTCAAGAACTTTCCACCTCGTTTATGATTTGAACATTTTAAATTTGAACCCTACTAATACTGGAAAGACTTAGGAATGATACGTTATCAAGGAATAAGAAGACTTTGCAGGGCTTCACTACTTTCTGCAACTCTGTTGATGATGGCATCCACATCAAGACTCATGAGGATTTCTTTTTCTGTAGCCATTAACATGAATGAATCCAAATGGTCCTGGGATACAGTATTCCTCAGTCGATTCTTGATGAACCTCAAGGTGGAGAAGCTTCTCTCACAAGCAACTTGAGTAAATGATAGAGTCAGTAGGAATTTGTAGGCTAGACCTATCACATTATAGGCATCTGTTAATAAATTGTAGCGCCGTAGAATTTGATAGCAACAAATGGCACAGTTCTTACATGTTGCACATGGCTTATTTAACAGCTCCATTTCATCAAATTGTTGACTTAGATCTTCCATGGGCGTTTCTCTTGACACCCTTACAGTGTATTCTTCTAGCGCTGATGTCTTCAATTTGTCCCAATGCAAAGCTAGACTAGTTAATTCACACCGCAAATTTTCAGCTGTGGCATTCTCATTAAATTTGATCAAGACTTTACTTAAATCTTCCATTGCAGATATATGAAGCCCTTGTTCTCTTATGTTTGAAAAGTTCCTAGGGTCTAGGCATGCATAGTCGGCATACAGTGTTTCACTAGCAAGAAAACGTCGAGTTATGCTCTCCGTGATTACATCAAGGATCACATTGTGTACTTGTATCTTATATGCCATGATGGCATCAGATATTACTTCATCTTGAGAACATTCACCAGCCATGCTTTTCTTCTTTCTTAACCTTTTATGAGGCAAGGTGGCCTGTACTTCAAGTTCACAATCTTCAAGTTCTTGTAGTTTGTCGTTTGCCCATCTTATAAAATCATCTGCACTGTTCTTGACCCCTTCAAAATCTCTGGCAAGCTTTTTGAGATTTTCCTGTGTCCCTGTGACCATGTGATGAGCTTGTAATACATCTAAGCCACTTGTTTGTAGATATTTTGACAACGGGGATGTCAGCTCAAAAATCCGAAGAAATATATGTGCTGTGAGAACGGTCTCATATTTAAGCAGTGATTCTACGTAAGTTTTTGCCTTTATTCGTACTTCTGGCTTAGATCTTGAGTTTTCTTCAATCTTTGCCAATGTTACAATAAGGTCAACATATAAAGCCGAATCAGGTTGGGAAAATGATCCAAATATTTTTCTAAGTGCTGCATCTTTGGACCACCAGCGTGTTTCCCCAATCACAGAGAGTCTTCGATGGTGTGGGTCCTGACTGACATTTAGCCATACATTCATTCGTTGATAAGACTCACGAATAAAAACTCCAACATCATTTATTAGATTAAATAACGATGCACTTGGAATTACAACCTTTGTGGTGTCAACCAGTACTAAATTGAGTACATGTGCATAACACCAAACATGAATTTGGCCTGGAGATTCTCTGGACAACCATGTAGAGAAGCCTCTATACTGTCCTTGCATGTTAGCTGCTCCATCGGTAGAACTACCAGTGCAATTTTTTATGTCAATTTTACATGACTGCAGAACTTGCCTTAGTAAGGTAAGAAAGTATTCACCTGATGAAGACTCACAATCGACCACTGCCAGGAGCTTCTCATGAATACAGTCTGTCACATAACGAACAATTACTGAGCATTGGTCTCTTGAAGTAATATCCTGAGTTGTGTCAATTTGCACTGAGAACATCCCAGCTTCTCTAACACCGCTTGCCACTGCCTCTTGAATTAACTGTCGTATTGTTTCGACAACTTTATTTATTGTTGTTTTGGAGAGCAAAGTTACTAATGATCCTCTGCCCTTTCCACTTGAATGTGACTTCTTGCTTTTTGCTATGCAATTGTTGACATGTTCTTTAAGGCAGACATCATACTTGCTAAGAAGTAAGACCAACTCTAAAAAATTTCCATGATCAAGTGAATGGTCCTCCAATGTGTATGCAGCCTCAAATTTGTTGCCTCGATAGCTAAGTCCACGTTTCCCAATCACTTTCACAATGTCTATGACACGCTCCAATATCTGACGTCTTTTTCTGACTTGTTCTCTGTGTACAGACATTTGATTACTATGAAGTAAGTGATTGATATTTGCACTGCTGGCATTCAAAAAATAAGCTTCAGCACTTGCTCTGTGCATTGCACTTTTTTCATGTTCTTCAATTCTTTGATGAATATGTCTCCTGTCTGTCATTCCTTCAATGAATGGATTTGTTAATGAACTCTTTGAAAAAGCCAGACAAACAGAGCAAAATACAGCATGTTGGTCTTCACAGTAGGTCAGCCACCTGCGATTTGATCCATCTTTGCGGAAGACAGCTTTCTTTATGACAGGGTCACTGATGTTTTGTTTTGGGTGACAATTAAAAAATAAGGCTAGTTGACTTGTTTTTGGCCGAACAAAGCAATTGAATCCAGAGTGGTCTTCTAAACTCTGGATACACATAGAGCTACTTGTTTCATTTAAATCTGGCATTTCTTCACACTCCTGTTCTGGCAAGAATTCTGTCATAATACTGACTTCTTCTCTGGGTATTATATCTGTTAGTTCTGCAATGTCATGCCCACACACAGATACAGTGGTTTGTTCCTTCTGCTGGCTGGTGCTGGCAGAATCTGGAATACATAACTGTGTTCCACTTGCTTGATTAATTTCTAAAACATCATCTTCCCAGGATGGATTCTCAGGAATATCGTGACCTTGTTGATGGCGACTAAACATATGAGTTATTTTAGCACATTTTTTGGCATCAGCTTCAAGATTCTTCCTTTTCTTCTCCCTGATTTTTTCTGCACCACCTTTTTGTTTTGGTTTAGTGTCCATGTTTTTTTTTTCAAACAAAGGTTTGGAGGGGGGAGGCAGAGAGGAGCGGGGGAGGCAGAGAGGAAAGGAGCGGGGGGGAGAAGAGAGGGGCAGCAGAGGTGGAGAAGAGAGGAGGGGGGAGAACAGAGGTGTAGAGGAGGAGAAGAGAGGTGCAGGGGAGGTGGAGAAGAGATGCGTGGTCCAGCCGGGGGGCGGGGGTGTGAAGCAGGTGGCAGAGAGGAGCCTTGGCTAGCCCTGGGATACAGAGTCTGCATCCAGAAACAGAAGATGAGCCCCTAAGCGCAGTCATTCACAGCAGGGCCGGACTGTATTTATCTGCACTGAACTGATGGGGAGGACTGGAAGCTGCTGTCTGAGCCATCACTGTGGCATGAAGCAGGGCTTGATGCTGAACTTGAAGAGCTGATGTAAGCAATCACACCACCTGTAGAAAGAAGACAGGAATATATCTTCCAAACTTATAAGCTCCTATATGAGAAGTCAGGTTGTCACTGTCTCATTCGCTTACTCATATTCCACATATCCTTCAATATACACTTCATTCAATTACCTAAGACTGGATGTGATTGGAAAGATCAAACTGTAATTTGTTAAATAATTTCTGATAGTTTCCAAAATATCAGTGCAGAAGGACAGATGTAACAGAATTTCATTTTGTATGATATCTATGAGATGATAAGCTATTACAAATACTAACAAACCTGTTCTATGGATGATAAGCAATACTTAAGTATAATATACAAACAGTGAATAACTTCTAGCAACACTATTTGAGATTCTGTTGATTTCACCTATACCCTGTTCCTCCTTTAAAGGACATCAGAGTGGCTTATAGAAGCTTTCCAAGCAATCTCTCAGTCTGATAGCTTAATCACGACCAGATAATTCTTAATTCTGCTCAGATCTATTGTTCAACAACCACAGATGGCGAAAATAACCTCCAGGCACTAAAATGACACTGGGTGAAGAAATCAGTGGAAGGATGGGAAAAACATTTCTGATATGTTATGAAAGAGGAACTGAATGTATAGAAAGAGATCAAGGAACATACAGTGATTTGGGGTGATGGGGTGCTCATAATGGATAAAAGAGATACAGGAAAGAGTCGAGACTTTAGCCTGTAACATTTTACAACCACAGTTTGGTTTTTAATATTTAAAATCTTTCTACAGTTCAACACTGCTTTGGAAAACACCATGTGTACATCTAGACTAGAGGCCTATGCCATATTTGTATTAGTTTAACATTAAATGTTTCGCTCAAAGAATTCTTGGAGTTACAGTGGGGTCTCTACTTAAGAACGTCCCTACTTAAGAACAATTCCACTTAAGAACAGCTCCATTTGCTAAATTTTGCTTCTACTTGAGAACAAAAATCCAAGATAAGAACAGGAAAAAAAAACTTTCCTGCTCTTTTTTTAACCTTAGGTCATCTTAGGTTAAAAAAAGTTCTCCCCCTAGTGGTAGAGTACGTATTAACCAGCTTTGCATTCGTTCCTATGGGAACTAATGCTTCAATGTACGAACGCACCTCTAGATAACAAAAAAACAGCCAGAACAGATTAATTGGTTTTCAGTCCTTTGCTTCAAAATTAGCTTCGTCAGAAGTGCTTTTAACACTGTTCCCTGACCTAAGGGGAAAAAAAAGAAAAAATATCCCCCTCTAGTGGTCGAAGGCGGAATAGCAGCTTCCCATTAGTTTCTATGGACGGAAAAGAGCAGATACAGATTAAATGGTTTTCAATGCATTCCTATGGGAAATGCAGATTCTACATAAGAACTTTTCCACTTTAGAACCACCTTCCAATACGGATTAAGTTCTTAAGTAGAGACCCCACTGGTATAAAGATCTCTTTTTGCAAGATCCTTGGCTCCCCTCCATAGAAGTACAGCTCCCAGATATCTTTGGGGAGACAAAATTACTATTAAACCTACATTTACAAAATCAATGTATCCTAAGGGCATTTTTTACAAGCACAGGAATCACTCAAGCTACTGTTCTCACAGAACCTATTGCTGAGTGGTCCTATGGCTATCAATAGGACGAATTCAGTGCAAGTGGTTTGATAATTGTGGCCTTCAATATCCACACTTCATAGGTTTTTAGCAGGATGCATATTCCTAAGCAACTTATATGCTTTAGAATTTTTTTTAACCTTATAATACTATCTTTCAAAATAGACTGGATGTTTTCTATAGCTCCAACGGTTGTATTCACATCAGAAAGGCCATTTGTGAACTGAGCCCTTTTCTGGATCACAAGACTCTTCAGGAAACACAACTACTAGAACAAATTAAAAATAATAAAAACTTGTCCACTGAAAACTTGCATCCTGCCTCAAAAGCCACCATGTTTCGTATCTTACATATATCACTGTTCATTAAAATAGTGGCCAGTATTCTATTGTACAGCTCTGCTTGTGTAACAAAAGTTAACTCACTATGAAATTAATAAGGCTTGCATCAGAGTAGATATAGAACTCTGAAATAAACCTTGTGAACTTCACTAGTTTACTTCTGCGTAAGTGCATACAAGATTCTAGACTAAATTTCCGAATGCTGCTGTGAGTGATTTTGCATGAATTCTCATAAAGAGAAAACTCAGATTCAATGATCTACAGATCCACAGATTCATATCCTTGGATATTTTGCAACCCTGTATAAATCCTTAGACCTTTTCAGCCATTTTAAAAATTCCACATTAGTTACACGTGTGTCATTGGTGTACTGCTTGCATATCTCCATTTTCAATAAAAACTCCAATGGATAGCTATGATGCTTGGTTATGTTTAAATGTACTGCTTATATGGTTTGGTAAGTATGTGATGGGAGGGGTGAATGAGTGAACGTTGTAAGGAGGATTCCGACTGGCTGGGAAAGAAACTGGACAAGGAATAGGAGAGAGTGTGTGTCAAAGAACATAGCCTTAAGTCTGATATAGGAGCAGTCTGGTATAGAAATCAGGAAGAAGTTGGTTTGGGAGTCTGAGGTTTATGGCCCCTCAAAAACAGACACAGCTGATTTCAATCTATAGATCTACTGTACTACCATGTTTCCCCGAAAATAAGACTGAGTCTTATATTATTTTTTGCTCCAAAATGCATAAGGGCTTATTTTCGAGGGATAAATTTTTTCATGTACAACAATATATGTTTATTCAAATCTAGTTATGTTATCTTCTGGTTGCTGCACAATTGTGAAGGGCGGGCTTTCATTTAACTAGGGCTTATTTGGGGGGTAGGGCTTATATTACAAGCATCCTGAAAAATCATACTAAGGCTTATTTTCGGGGAAACAGGGTACCAGAAAGGACAATGCACTTTCATACATAAGAAAGTCCTACCAAGACTCTGAAGCAGGATCAGATCACTGCATACTACTATAACATCTCAGGTTGCTTAAGTGGGAGAGATTCCTTTAGCCCAGCCCAGTGGGAATTGTTTCATAGTAAATTAATACAACGCTCTGCACAGTGTCTGTATGGCTTACTCAGAGGTAAATCCCATTGATGTTATCAGTTTACTCCCAAATAAGTAGGTATGGGATTATAATTTAAATCATCCATTCAGTTTCTGTCATATATCCAGGCAACTTTCTCATATACAATACGTTCTTCTATACCAGCTTCTATTTTCGAACTGCTCTCTTGCATTATTTACCATCTAATACGACCCTTCACTCCCGCATCCAGCTCATCAAAACTTCTTCCAAGCACACACACACACCCTTCCTGGTCCGCGAGACCAACCGCTGCTGCCGTTCGGAAAGACCATAAACGACCGCCTTGCCACCAAAACAGCCGCCTCCCGCCAGCTTCACGTGTCGCCACACGCGGTCTCCCAGCGAGGCCACCCCCCCCGCCGTATTATGCTAATGGTGACGTCACAGGCACGCACGACCAATGAGGACGCACGCAGGGCCCAACATAAACAAACAGCGCACATGGCTCAGCCGGCGAGTCTATGTGAGAGGTTGAACAGGAACCCGCCGTGAGAGGAAAGAGCGGCAAGAAGCAGGAGGGGCTGGAGCCCCGGCGGCGACCCTCACCTTCCCAACGAAGTGGGCAATCATGGTCTATGGGCGGCAGGGGCGTCATCTCCAGAAGGGGATTCTGTGGTCTCACGCCATGGGGGCTCCGTCCCATTCAACCTGCGGCCGCGGCCCGGCGAGAGGAGTCTGACTGCTGGCCGCGGCCGCATCAGAACCGGCCTTTCTGACCATCGGCCCTTCTGGCATTTGCCAGAGTTTCCAGATGGCCAGTCCGGCCCTGGTTATACCAATCCTTAGAGATGGTTCTTTGTGTCAGAGTTTGCTTCTATCTAGCAGTGCTTCTCAGCCTGGGTCCCCAGATGCTCTTAGACTACAACTCCCAGAAATCCTGGCCAACATGGCTAGTAGTGAAGGCTTCTGGGAGTTTTAGTTTTAGTCTACTAAGACCTGGGAACCCAAGGTTGGAACTACTGACCCAAGATGAAGGAAGGAGAAGAAACAGGAAGCAACAGAAAAGGAGGAAGGAAATACTTGAGAGCATCCATATACAGATAGATTCCTAAAAGGCCGGGGGGGGGGAAACATACCCAGCTGTCTAAGCCCTTATTACTATATGTTGCAAGTAATCCAATCCCCACTTGGATTGCTTGCAACATGTATTGGTGCTCTGTTCCAATGCCAGCTGAAGTATCCACTCATGCCAGGATACTTGAGCAGTGTGATTTTTGTAGCTTCCAATGTGAACAGGTCTCATCCATATCTCCAGGACTCATGTGCTGAGGGGGACAGAATTATCCTGACAACTTTGTACTTCTCCAATTTTGTGACATAGTTCTTGGCTCAAAAATAAAAACAAAAATGCCAAAGAGTTTTCAGGATAAAGTAATCTTAGCAATGTGCATATTTAGGTAAAATGTTTATAAATGCATATTTTGTGAGAAAGGGATTAGGTATGCACTTCACACATTTCCATGCTTTTTTAAAAGCACACATTAATATGCAAATGGGACAGACAAGAAGAATAAATCCATGTGAAATTAATGCAAACTGTCAATAGAGTGATTGATCCAGCCATACTGCTTTGCAAATTCTCTGCGTCAGACTATGCTCTGAGCTAGAAGGAACACCTGCCTTGCATCCTGCATCTCACCCACCTTCTGACTTACCTGTCTTCAGTGGCAACTGGCCTCCTCCCTTCCTCCATCCCTGGTTTGTTGACTACTGCAGCATTCTGAGCATGAGGGACCTCAAAATGGTGTGTTCCAGCATCTTCTGTATGCAGTCTTAGGAAAACTATATTGTTCTATCCAAGGGCAGTGTTCTTTCCCTTTTAGAAAGAAAGATAAAGATACATACACATTCATCACACAAAAAGAATCTTGAGGCAACAGGCACCTTCAACTATGCCTACGTACAAAATGGACCTAAAGAAGTCGCAGGACAAGGGGGCTCCAGAAGTTGCCAGTGGGACCTCTGAATGGTTGTGAGCTTCAGTAAATGCCTGGTACCGTCAAACCTCAATGCCAGGGCTGAACTGTCTGAAATGGTGGTGGCTTTTGAGGACTGGTAGCTTTTGAGAAAAAGTTCAGACCACATACAACAACACTATGGTTGCTGAAGAGCACACATTTCTCAGGCCTATTCAAATTAGAGTCTGTTTATGGTAGTGCTTGAGAATGAGTGACATTCTCATTCATTTCATGTTATTGTTGGGACAAGAAGGTACTGTTCCGAAGCCTTCTCGTATCTGTGATATACTCATCCTGAAACAATGAATTTAACAATCATTGGGATGTGTAAAATATATACACACATATATATATGCAAAGACAAAATAAGGATGACAAAACGATCCATAAAAAGCACCCTAAAGCATTCTTCAGGCTGGTTAGCAATTAATCTGTCTGTTATCTTGTATGCTGTTATTTATGCTACCTGAGAGATAATGCAGGAGTAAGGGCAATCTGAATGTTTTCAGCAGATAGCTTAAATACTACCTGATACGTTCCTGTTTACTAGAAATCAATGCAGAGTGCTGCTGTCACCCCGTTCATTTTCAAATTATCAGATTGCCAACACTCCCCTTGCATTTTCTAATTAAATTGCGCAAAGTTAACCACGACAAAAGCCCTGCTTGATCCTTTATTGAATCTTTCATTGTTAGCACAAGCCATAACTATACATCAACTGGGGCTTTCCTATCTGGACTCATGTCAACTGTAGAAGCCATTTGATTTGTCTTTCCATACATTTTCAATCAAAAAGGGTGGTGTGTTACTCCCACATCACCTTCACAAAGGAAAGAAAGCAGCTTTGTGGCCTGACTACAAGAGGTTCTCTGGAAGCTGGAATGTTTTAGCATCTGTTAATTAGAGATCACAAACTCATCACATGGTGAATCATTTGAAAGAAAGCACACGGAGAAGAAGAAACACAACTTTCTCTTCTTTGCACAGACCATTGCTTTCACCTAGCCTATTAAAATGCTGTCTTTTAATGGATTGAATTAATCCTCTCTATAAAAAAGGAAATTAGACTGTTGGTTTAATCACTACCACTTTCATCTTGGTTTCTCCTCTGCAATACAAGGGGAGCTTATGACCCATTTCATTAAGGAATTACGTACCATTTGCATGGATTCCACACAGGAAATGTACCATTCAAAAAGTGAAAAGGAAGCCATTTGCCAGATACTTCTGGTTGCTTCCGGTTAATCACCATCGTCATTATCAAAAATTAGCGCAGTTACAGGCAGGCCTTGTTTCAGAAACCTGGGAGACTTCTCAGAAAGTGTGTTTCACAATTTAGATCTAGGAGAATGTATATGAATGTACAGCTCATCATTTGCACACGTTACCTCATTATGACCTTTCCTGCTAAATATTTATTTTGAGGGATGGCAATGTCTGTCTGAGTGTGACCACATTGCAAATTCTGGCAATCACATGATGCATGGGAAATTGGGCTCCAGCCTGACCCCAATCCATGCTCAAGTGCAATAATTTTGGATTGGGTTGGAGTGATTCCCCAGCAGGTGGAAGGATCACTTTAAGGGAGATTGTGCTCGTTAAAGTGATTTTTAATGGTGTGATAAGATGTGTGCCTTTGCAGGCATCTGATTCCAGCTTCAGTTTCAATTTTTCAATATTCATTTTGGGGTGTGCGTGCGTCTAAAACCTCATGTCCTCTCATTCATGAATATGAAGAAATGTCTACATTTTGGTAAACCCCTGACTCTGCCTAAGTAATATAATTCATTGCTTTTTTCAAGTATGCAAATTGTTTCCTCCATACCTCTGTTTCCTCCTCTTTCATTTAACCCCATTGTTCTTGACTACATTTGGACACTCAGCTAACTGGCCCTGAGTTTTACTTGAAAGTTTCCTGTCCGGAGTGTTTTCATGGGCAAACCCTGACCTTTGCTGCTTGTTCATGACAACACTTTAGACAGGAAGCTCTCACGTCAGGATGTGCATTGCCCCTCCAACCCAGTCTGTGCCCACATCTGACTTGGAACAGCTCTAGGTTATGTTGTTTCTGATATGAATTGTTGAGAAAGAAAGATCAGCTAGTGTGAGAATCAGCAGAATATCGTCATGAGTCAGGACTGTATCAGCATCTCCAAGTTATAGTTCTTGGTTTTTCTTTTTAAAATGTCTCTATAATATTTTCCTTTCTTTTAGAAAATGAAAAAAAAAAACACCTACCCTTTGGTCTCACCTGTACTTGATGCTGAATCTAATTGTGCCTGCTGCCATTTAGCCCATGTAATCAAAGAACAAGAATGTGCTAAGGTCCAGCATCTGTCCTTGAAAAAGCAGTCACTGTCATCCATAGACATGCTTAATGGCTGACTTTAAATGCTAGGAGTTTGTTAAAGGTGCGGTTGGCAGATAGAGTAATAGATTTATGAGATAGCTGCAGAGTGTCTTGGAGAGAAGGATTCCACTGCCAACACAGAATAGGTCAGCCAAACTATTATAGATGCTTTCATTATGAATTATCCCGAGATGGAACAGCTGTGGCATTGTCCATATGGAAGAAAAAAATGGTAATCAACCAAAGAGCGGAGGAGTGAAAAATAGCCGGGGATGCCGCAATGGATTTATGGTGCACCAAGAGATCAAGGCTTGCAACTTTCTGCATTGAATGCACTGACAAAGACAAGTGGTCCATCCCCCATTGTCTGAAATGCAATTGAGATGTTTTTACACTTTCTTTGTGATTTTTTTTCTAATGACAACAACTGAGGAGAGGGTTCAGCAGACAACTATAAGAGAGTGCTCTCCCTCACACACCATCCCATAGCTTTCTTCATATGGAAGAGTCAAAAGGTGGTGTTCTGTGCTGTCAAGTTGGAACCCACTTATAGCAAACCTAATAGGGCTTTTGAGGTAAGTGACGTATTTAAGGAGTGGCTTTGCCACTTCCACTTGCCCCAGTGAGGTTCTATGGCTGGGGAAGGATTCAAACCCAGGCCTCCTACGCCCTAATCCATCTCTCTATCCACTAGGTAAAAGGTGATTGGGAGGGTACCCTATTCAGGTGTCAATAGGAATGGAGCAGCCAACAGCCAGGGAGGTGAAAAGCCCAGCTCTCTCCCTCACTTCTTTCTCTACATAGTAAGTGACAAAAGGAGAGGTTCATCTTTGTGTAGAGAGCTTGCATGTGAACATGATCTGCTGAGTTCCCAGCATTCTTGCTTGCATGGACGAATGTACATAGGCAGGAAACTCTCTTTACATTCATTGCTTTCCACATGAAGAATGCTATGGGGTGAGGGCTTAGCTTTCTAAAGGGAAAGTACACTACTTTTGTATAGACAAAGAAGAGTTCAATGCATATTATATTTTGTGCATATTAAGAAAACTATAATAGGAAAAAATTGCATATTGGATTCAACTGGATTAAGAGCTTTCGAAGAGCTGTGAATCCCAGAGCTGTCGTGTCACTGTATCAAGATAGCCAGCCTTAACTGGGATCTCAGCAATGATGAAATGTCTTCATATCCACAACATATGACAAGGCATCACAGAACACTTACATAGTTCCTGACTCCGGACAAATTAAATGGAGTATAAAAAGAAGAGGGAAGTGGCTTATGCTGTAGCAGCAATGTCTGAATTACATCTTCCCTTCTTATCTTTGTGCTTATGAGGCGAACAGTTGACAAGAAAGTAACACAGCAGGTTAGAAAGTCAGCCAAATTGATTTTTAATTTTAATTTTATTTTTTCTGTGATCTGAGCAATTGATTTTCTCCTTACTTCATTAAATAATCAGCAAGTTCATGAAAAATAGCTGCCATTTAGCACCATATTCATTCTCTGCGGACAGTTTTTTCCAGAGTAAATGGCCCTACCTCTTCCCTAAAACCAATTTTGATTTGTGAGAAACACAACTTCATAATGTCTTCTGTTAACTTTAAATCACATATAGCAGTCAAATAAAATTGTAATTCATGTGAGCGTTCCCACACGTTTTTAAAAACGCAGAAGGGTTATTATCTTTCCCCTATTCTTTTAAATGACTAAATAAGCATTTGATTTACTTCTCATTTAATCTGTGTAGGTAGAATTAGATCACCACTCTTATCAGTCATGTCCCCAGAACAGTTAATTTCAGCTGTCCCAGATAGGCATTCACGGTTTGTAATTAATCTCTTTATCCTGTGAAACCCCTGGTACAGCCATAGGGCCAGACTACCTCCACGCAGTTCATGCCAGTGAAGAACAGCAGAACACAGGGACTTGATGGTCAAGTCATCTCACTGACTGAGTGCCTTCACACACAGTGTTGGATTGGTTCAGGGTGCTGCCACTTCGACAGCTAGGGAACAAAAAACCAACTTCAACTAGAATAGGGAATGCATAACTGCATTCGCAGCTGGCTGAGGGAATGCTGTCTTTGACAGCAAGGCTAGGCAGTTATGGGGAGTCTGGAGGCCATTTTCTTTTCCCTTTATCTTAATAAACCACACTCATCCAGGTCCCAGCCTGACTCCGCATGCCCTCATGCTCATCCAGCCACTGCAGAGGGAAAGTGGTAACTGGTGCTATCTGCCAGTGCCTCACTGTTGTATCAGCAAGATAAAACAAGAAAAGAAACAAGACAGCCATACTAAGATGGGGGCACTGGTCAGGCAAAGCTGGTGTGGAAGACCACTGTGTCATGAGGCTCCATGGACAGGCATCCAGCAAGGAAAGGAGGTGCCTTCTCCTCCTCCAAACTCACCAAGAGGCACTTACACTGCCACATTAAATTATTTGTATGCACGCCAACAGAGGGAACCAGTGTGGTGTAGTGCAATTGTCCCTAGCCTTGGCTTCAGATACCCTTGGATTATAACCCCCAGAAGACTTCAGCATTAGTTGTGCTGGCCAGGATTTCTGGGAGTTGTAGTACAAGAACATCTGGATACCTATGGTTGGGAACTACTGGTGTAGTGGATAGAGCATCAGTCTAGAATTCAGGAGACCTGAGTTCAAATTCACTCTCAGTTATGGGAGATTACTGGGGATGTCAAAGGTAAACTACTCCTTGAACATCTCACATGCTTTGAAAGCCTTATTAGAGTCACTATAAGGTGAATGACAATGCATGGCGACAACAACAAAGACAGAAAACTTCAGTTTCCTTTATGAACAAGATGTGTGGATTCTAAAAATTTAGCCATTATTCAAAACATAAATACAGGTTTTCCCTTTATTCATCCAGAGTGATACTACGAAGAGACAAAGCAAGGTTGAATGGCTAGAACCCTTTATCTGGTTCTTGTCTTTGTAGGTTACCTAGAAGTCCCGTGGCACAGTGTTTAGATGGCAGTACTGCAGTCAAACCCCTGTTCAGGACCTGAGTTTGGTCCCAATGGACTTAGGTAGCTCCGTCTTCTTGCCATTGTTTTTGGAAAATACCTGAGGACATGTATTAGCATTTGTCTTACATGCATATCTGCTATTCTGCTCTGACCTTCAAACTGAAGGGGTGTTCTAACAGATAGTTCAAATCTGCAAGAATGCTAAGGAGATCTCACAAGATTCCAATTAGCACTGGTGTGGTGGGGAAAGGAGAGAACACCTGAGCCTGTACTAGAGCTGAATGTTGTTAAACAAACCGAACTGATGAAACAAAAGGAGGGGTCTGATTCCCCCACCCCATGAAGGTCTCTGTTTCCTCCTTTCCTGCCTTCCCTGCAAAAATCATGGCCTTTCCCCACTTGTTTCCTACTGCTATCGGCTCCAAAAAGTTGCTGCTCTTCTAATGCCGTTGATCAGAATTAACTTTGCTTGCCCTTATTAGCATCTTCATGTAATCCCATCCGATCAGAGATCTGGCAAACAATATCAGGAAGGACAATGTGAATTTTGTGGTGTGAAGCAGCTGTGCTTCCTCTTCACCACCTCCAAGCAATCACCAAAAATGATAATCATTATTTTTATAAGACATCTTTTGGAGAAAACTCTTTCCAGGTGACATCCAAGAGAATGGATATCTTCACCAGCATAATAAACAGTATGAAGACCAAATCTGGGCAGCACAGTTTAAGAAGTATAATAACAAGGTCAAATGTGCCCAAAGGATGGTAACTGAAGACTATCAAGGATCTAAAAACCAAGCCTTATGAGGCATGGTTGAGGGAGTTGGGTATATTTAGGAGAAGGTTCTGAGGTTGATATTTTGAAGGGTTGTGAAGATGATGGGGACAGCTGCAGCCCCAGAGGCAGGACCAACATCAAATGGGAACAAAGATTTCAACTGAACATTAGGAATAATTTCCTGAAATTAAAAGAGCTGTTTGTCTATGGAATGGATTGTCTTTGAGGGAGCTGCTCTCTTCTTTGCTGGGGTTTTAAAGAGAGGTTGGATCACCCACTGTTTGGGACTCTCTAGCTATGAATTTCCTGCATCTGCAGGGAGTTAAACAAGAGAACTCTGACAACTCTTCTAATCCTACAACTCCATGGTTTTATGATTATATAAAAATCAAAATTGACAGGTAAAACTAAACAGCAACATATATGCAATGAGTGAGGTCCCAGCAGGGACCTCACTCAAATATAGGCCACAGTAAGCAAGATTATTTCTGGGCCTGCTTGAAGGCCTGTAATGAAAGAGCCTGGTGGAGAGTGTTTGGCATGGAGTTCCATAAGCAAGAGGCCTTAGGGAGATGGCAAGGGGTGTATTTCACATTGGTTTTCAAGTTCTGATCATATGGATGAATGTCAAGCATCTACGTATGTGGGAAGAAAGGGAAAACAGGACATTTGGAGACACTACAGGAATGGAAGGGTTGAATCTGCTCCCACCTCAGGCAGTGACCCAGCTGCTGTGAATCAAGTCTGCCCTGTGACCTAGTTGCATAGCCCTGTCACTCAAGACTGGCCCTCCCATAGGGGTGAGCGAGGCATTTGCCTCAGATAGGAGATGCTGGAGGAAGATGAGAGTGCAATGACAAGATGCTGGAGAATAGAATTGCTAGTGAATTTCCGTGCTACACAGCCTGCTGCTCTTAGGTGGAGTGAATGAAACTTTCCCACACCCATGTTTCTATGAGGTTTAACTAATTTGGTCAGCTTTTTAACACATGGCATGAGAGGCAGGCTGCAGTTGCGTCCATTGAGTCAGAAAGCAATTTCCTATTTCTTGAACACACTTCCACATAACTCAAAAAGCTTTGAAACTAACATTTAAGGGGGAGGGGCGAAATAATAAAGAGACCTTTCCTTCACTTTCAAGCGAGCTGCTTTCAAAAAGGCAGGAGCTAAAGTGGTCAATTACCTCAGCGGTACATTGCAGACATTTTAAAAGTAACTCACTTCTTTAGAGATGCCCCTTAAGGTGTTCTCACTAGTAGTCGATACAAGACACATGTTGAAGACAGCATAAGTGAAACGAAGACGTGTACTGTGCAGCTCTGGAGAGCTTCCAAGGGAATTCATGAAGGGTTTGTTTTCTTCATTTCAGTTCTTGGCTGTCAGATAAATATTTCATTTACTTCTGTGCAGAGTATCAGTTAACAGCTTGTTAGGATGAAAATACATATTAAAGGAACTATATTTGTGTTCAAGTGGGACAATAGAGATTTGCATTCGGTGGTGTGTGTTTTTGTTGTTGTTGTTAAAAGTTTTCCCCAGACTTCACACAGATTTAAGATCAATCACTGAATTTGATGAGCGCTCTGAAGGTTTTCAGAATTTCAGCCCATGTTTGTGATCGGGCCTGCTTTTTTTGTAACTAGCGCCAAGATTCTGAAGAGTACCTTTACTTTTGAGAAATACTGTAGATGGGAATAGCAGTGAAAATGAAACTGTAGCCCCCTTCCCAGTGTGGATTCTTCTGCTGCACCACAATTTGCCTGTTTTAATAATCATAATAATTGTGTGCCTTCAATTCTGACTCATAGTGAGCCTCGTCAGGGCTTTTCAGGTAGAGAATATCAGAAATGGCTTACCACTCCCTTCTTTTGGGAGCATCCTGGGACTGTGGAACTTTGCCAAAGTTACACAAGCTGGCTGTTCTGGGATACGCAATGGGGAACTGAACTCCCTGCCACAGCCAGATACCTAACTCACTGAGCTATCCAGCCATTTTAATAATCTTAGAACTGCAGAACTGGAAGGGATCCTATGGATCATTGAGTTCAACTCCTGTCAAGGGGGCACAATGGGGAATCAAACTCCCAACCTCAGACTCTGCAGTCAAATACCTAAACCACTGAGCTGTCCAGCAGTTTATATTCTCTTAATGCAGGGATAGGGAATGGGAGACACTCTGAAATATTGTCAGACTACGTTTTCCATCCTTCCTCACAATTGGTAATGCTGGCTAGGATGAATGATTAAGATAGTACTTGAAGTCCAACAAAATTTGGACTGCCACCAATCTCTATCCTTGTCCTGTGGTAACTTCGACATCATTTTGCTAGTCTTTGAATGGCCATAATGAGGTGTTGGTTCCAATGGCAGGATCAGACAGGAGCTTAAAAGCTCCATCACTGAAGTCAGTAGCACATAAAAATGCTTACTTCTGGCTGGCTGGTGGCCACACTATGTCTTTAATAAGACAGTGCCCCGTCATGCAAAGTCTACAATTTGTGGCGTCTTTTGCCAAGCTAATAATTAGATCAAAATTACATTGCCAAAGCCCGTCTTCACCTATTAATATGCAGAATTTAATTTTTCTCCCCTGCTTGAAATCCATCAGTTCCAGAACACAGCTCTTCTATACCTTTGTGACAGTAAAATTAAAGACATGGAAAATTGCTGCAACTTTACTTCTTGCTACTTGAAAGGCTGCTATAATTCACCAAAGGGACAGCTTTGCAATCCATTTACAGCAAGCTACATTGCTAATGGGTTATTGTTTCAGAAAGTAGTGATGGATAGGAAAAATACCATCTCTTCTCTCAGCTTTATGTGTCAGGAGAGACCTGGAGGAAGTTTATTCTCTAGCAACCAAATTTATTTTATTTTGGTATCCATACACAACCACTTATAGTTTAAAATTTGAATCTTAGTATGTTGTGAAACAAAATAGCATCATTTAACCAACAAAGAAGTTTCAGGCTCTTCATTGCACTACAGGGATGTTTCATTGGGCTTCTAGTGACTATTTGAAAAAAGGCATTCACTATTTTATCAATCAACATTCTACATGTCTAAAACTCCAGGCATGTTTAAAACAATTACAGCTGGTTACACGACAGTTTCAAAAAGTTTATTACCTTGGCCTTGTGTGGAATAAGCCAAGGTAGAGATGCTGAAACCAGACTGCTGACCAGGACTGGTTATAGGGAACATATAACTGCCCTATTACAACCGTTTCACTGACTATCAGGCCTAATTTAAAGTTCTGGTTATGACCTATGAAGCTTGGGTCCATTTTAAATCAAGAACTGTAACATCTTACATGAGCCTCCTTAGTTTTTAAGATCATCTGGAAAAGCTATTCTCTTACTCCTACTGTGCTCACAGGTTTGTTTGGTGAGGATGTGATAGGGATGCCATTTTCTGGACTACAAATACCATGATTCACCATTCCAGGAGCCCCACCTACCTTGTAGGCACCTTATAAACACCCCAGTGTGGTAGAAGGACTTGAGATTTGGCTCAGCCAAGCTTTTTTTTTTTCCTGTCCCAGTGCTACATGGGAGCATTCTTTCAGGAAGGGAAGCAGGTACTCCAGAAAATCCAGAAATCCCATTCCTAGGCATGAGAAAAGGTCTTTTCAGTGGCTGCCCCAAGCATTCTCTTGAGAAACCAGGTTCTCCACCTCCCTTTTCTCCCTCTACCCCCAAACAAGCATTTTCCTTTTCAAATAGGCTTTCAAACAATGAGTAAGTGTTTTAGGAATTCTCCATCTATTTCATATACTGTAGATTGTTAAAGATGATTTCAAAATGTCTTAAAGTTGTTTTTAATTGCGGTTTTAAGGCTGTAATTTTTTTTAAAAAATATTTTTCTTTAAGTGGTTTTAATAGTGATTACAGTATAGCTTTAATACATTGTGAGCTGTCTTGACTCCCCTATGGGGAGAAAGATGGCATACAATAAATAAAAAACAAATAAGATAAACTGCCCTTCTTAACCTAAAACCTATCTAACAGCATTCCACCACTCTTGTTACCAACTGTGCCAGGTAGTTTTATAGATAGCTTTACACAAAGTAAAGAGCCCTCTACTCCTGGATGAATTGTGCTCCAGCAAATGGAGCCCACCATCCATGTCTGTGGATTGCCAGAGACACGACAACTCTCCCCCCTTTTTTTTTAAATTTCAAGCAGTCAGCAAATACTAGTGACTAACCAAACTTATGATATACTGCCATATAAAGTGGGCAGGTGGCATTTACCTGAGCAAAAAACAGGGCTAGGTATGGGTCCCCTGATCTGATCTGTATGCCAATTCAGGGACTTAGAACAATATCAGGTCAATTCAGAATGATTTGATCTTATGTATGTAAGAATGTATTTTTTTTCAATCACTGATCCTGGTAGTATACAACAAAAATAAAAACATGAATTTATGCAATTACTATCAACGGAACTAGTAGTAGTAGGCATCCTTCAGTCTCGAAAGCCTATGGTAACATGCTCTGTATGGAGGACTTGGAACAGCATCTAGTGTGGCTGAGAAGGCCAGTTCAAGAGTGACCATCCCTTCCACACTGAAGACATATCCAACCTGTCCCCTGTCCAGCTCCCTGGTTTTGCTGCTTTTGTGACTTCCTCTTTGCCTCGGTCTGCTGAACAAGGGTCTTTTCAAATTGGAAGAGGCCGTGAAGCACTGCCTGCCTCCAGGCTGAACGCTCAGATGTCAGGGTTTCCCATCTGTTGAGGTCCATTCCTAAGCCCTTCAGATCCCGCTTGCAGATGTCATTGTATCGCAGCTGTGGTCTCCCTCTGGGGCGATTTCCCTGCACCAATTCTCCATACAGGAGATCTTTTGGAACCCAACCATCAGCCACGAACTATCCCACAAATAAACAAACAAGACTAGAAGGCGGCAAAATAATCATTTCTGAATATACACTAAAATATTCCTCTCTGCCTTCCTCTACTATCCCAGCTTCTTGGGGAGAATATCCCCAAAAGCTTCCCTGGGTAGCTCTATTTTTAAGAGCTTTTTGGATGTGTGAAGGGAGAGCACCTGCCATAGATTCCACAAAGAAGAAAGCTTGCTCAGAAAACACAGCTGAGAAAGGCGGCTTTCTAGTTGACGTTTTTGGGGCTTCCCAAGGTGTCAACACCGACAGGCACAAAGTCCCTGAAGACCAAGTGAGCTGGGCAGCTGAACGTGGCCAAATATATTCAGACAAGTAATGAGGTTCCAAGCCATTCATCTAATTCTGTTTGTGCCCTAGATTTACCAATTGCTTCTTATAAAATGATAGCTCTCCTTATCCTGCATGTGTTGCTGGGATGTTTTATCTCTGCTTCCTGGATTTTTTTTTTACAATAGATCTTGCATTCTGCCCTCACTATCTCCAAAATATACTAATATAGATATTAGTGAGGCATGCATTAGTTTCTTTCTAGATATCTATGGCTCTAGCCCTGTTTAAAACAATTACAGCTGGTTACATGACAACTTCAATATGTTTATTACTTTGGCCTTGTGCGGAATAAATAGGATAGCTTCCTATTTAATAATGGAAGCTTAAAGTTACACCAGCTGTAGTGGGTTTGGAACAGACACAGCTCACTTGTGCTGGCTAAGCTCAGACCTACAGCACAGATGGATCTGCCAGCATAACTGCTGTGTTGGCTGATCTCAACCAACAGAAGAGCCAAAAGGGGGCAGAGAAGGGGAACAGAGAGAGAAGAGATGAGGAGGAACGGAGTCATGCAGGAGTCTGAACTCCATAGCCACTAGGCCAACACTCAGATCACATTTTTAGTATCCAATATGTAAGATATCCAGTGCAAATCACATTACCAGTCAGCAGTAAAGTATATTCAGCCATGCTGTACATGACTATAAGTAGGAGATACAATGATGTCTCTGAGGCAGATCTCAAATGATTGATTGGCACAATACCTTGAAAGGAGATTCCAGCCATGTTGGCCATGCATTAGGGCTGAAGCTTTTTCTGGCTATGCAATTTCCAGTGACACCTGCCTCTACTTGTGAATAGCCCATGGATGTGAGTGCTTCTAATTGGGAATAATTGATTCAGATCTGGGGTGCAAATTGAATCAGATGGAGCATTAATGGCTTTGGTCCAAATCTGGATCTATCTCAAAGCACTGAACTGGGGACCCCTGCGCCCTCTTAATCAAAAGCCCCTACTCAAAGTGTTGAATGTTTTCTAAATGCCTAAGCTTCATTTTTAGATGACTTCTTAAGCTAGAAATAATGGTCTATTTCATCGAGCTGCCCTAGTTTCCAAATTATCATTGATTATTGACTGTATTCTTGTATCCTATGTAAGAGCTCTGTCTTAAGAGAGTAACACAGGAAGTATTTTAAGCTTGTCTTCTATTTCATCCATCCACCTAGCCTGTGAGGGGAAATGGACGGGTGGGAAGGAAGAATATGTTGCCATGGGAACCAATTGTCTCAGGTGTTTGGTTCCCATACAACTATTAACCCTCTAGTTCATATTTATTATTCACTGGAAATAATTGACTGGAGGAGGGAGAAAAGAATTGATTGTCACTAAGAGCATATGAGCTGAATTTTGCACATTTGTATGCTCTGAAAAGAAAAGGATGGCTCACAGGAATGCCTACCCTGATTTGCATTTGGGTTGCAGCTATTTTTTACCCACCATTAAGATTAAAACATATGTTGACTTGAAGACTTTATAAAGGAAGCTGGATGATGTTCTTGTGTCTCCAAAAGAATAGTCATGGTTATGAAAAGAATAATATTATGGACAGAAGCAGGGAAGAACAACCCAAAGAGTATATTCCTTAAGGCTGTGAAAATCCATCTTGCCTTGGGCATCAAGACATATGAAGCTTCAAGTGAGATGAAATGGCTGGAGGCTCTCTTTGACTCCTCAAAAATCAGGAAATCAAAGGGGTGGCCCTGCTAAGTTCATCCACATGGTTGGAGGCTGTTAGAACACAAGAAAACCCCTGCTGGACCATACCAACAGCCTATCTACCCCAGCATATTGTTTCAAATGATGACCAACCAGATGCCTCTGGGAAGCCTGTAAGCAGGATAAGAACCCTCTCCAATAGTTATTTCCTTCCAAAGAGGTAACTCAGAGGCACAGTGCCTTTGTATCTGGAGGAAGTGTGCAGCTGTCATGATTTGTGGCTCTCAATAGTTCTTAGTGCTTCTCCATGAATGTGCCTCAACTCTGCTTAAACAATTGAAATTTCTTCTTACCAAGGGTCATATTTCAATACAGTAAGCATTTTATTACTATGCTGTTACTTGTTCTTTCCTTGAAATTCCTCAGGGTAGGTGGCAGTGATTCGTAATCAATTCTCTTTTTAGGTATTTGAGTTCTGGGGACTAATGACAAAGTAGATGGAAACAACTTCTTACAAATGGCTTGTAAGCAAATTTATATGGAACAATTACAGGCATGTATTGGCTTCCACTTTCTCTTTCTAAGATTTCAGAATCACCACGAGTAAGCATATGATAAAGTAATTGGGATGAGTGAATTTAGTTCCCTTCCTTGAACATCTGTTCAGTCAAAGTCGAATTCCATGCAGCTCACCCTATTAGGTATGGAGGAGAATTTCATTTCGTTTTAGGATTTTCCAATACCCCCACTTTTCTTTGTATTCAAAACAGGAAGAACTGAAGATTAAAAAGATGTGAATGTGGGAGAAACTGAAACTAGCCCCAGGGCTTTGAGTGTTCCATCTTAAAAACCTGCTTTCAAACAAGCTAGTGCCAAATTAGAATATATATGGGGAGTTTCTTATTTGGACTGGAAAGAACTTGAGTCTTTCTTTTAAAAAAAAATAAATACATCTGAATTTAAGGAAGAGTGAAACTGGCAGATTCTCCAAAGCATATACTGTTCTTTTGGAATATTTTAGCCTTGGCTACTAACACTATTCAGGCATTTGAAAGTGTATTAAGTAATTAAAAAAAAGCAAAAAGGGTGGCACCTTGACCTTGTTTTATTTTCACAGAGAGGTTGAGTCTCTTGTTTGTATGGAGGCTTTCTATGGGATTCTGAATCCTGATTTACAAGATGCAGAATCACATGGTGAGCCTCCACATGTAGAGGAAGCTTAATTTGGGCCAAAATGCATGTGATAGTCCCAAACAGAGTAGACCCATTGATTATATAGGAACTACATGAATGGTGACTGCTGACTGAGTAATTCTTTTAATGTGTCTACTCCAATTAGGACCAGTAATTGGATTTTGAGCTGTGTCTCCATCTAAAGAGAGTGACATGGCAAAATAGTATTCTCCAGTTGAGAATGTTGGAGGTTTTGAAACCTCCCATGCTGCTTCTAGTAGGTATAGCTGGAAGGAACCTATCCATGGTGGGGTGGCTGTCACTCTATCCAGCACTAACCAATAGTTCCTTCCCTTCCTCTGAGTCCACCTCTCTGCTCAGTGCTTTTTTCCCTCTCTAGAGTGTTTTGGAAACCGTCGGTCCATTGAGGCCTTCGCTGAAAATCAGCCAGCCATGTTTGTCAGCTTGCTGTTTGATTTGTTCACTTGTAAGTAATTAAACCTTTATCCCTTTTCCTACTAATGTCTCAGAGTGAGTTATTGAGAATGTAAGTGCAATTTAGTGAGGAAATGGGGTAGTCTACTCTGAGGGGCTTGGAGCTATTCTGCTCTTTGAATCCCTGCACCGCTTCTGTACAACTAGAGAAATTTAACCAAAAATTCAAAACACTGCAACACCTGAATAAGGCTGGTATCTTTCAGCATTTTAGCTGACAGAAATACGCCCCAGCAGATGCTGCTGGACTGCAACTCCCATAAATAGTAGACTCTTTGCAAGTTGTTGCATGAAACTGATCTGTGTATTTTGGAGCTTTTCGAGTGAACTGAGTCCTGTACTTTGAAGACATTGTACACTTGATGGGGAAATGTTCAAACTGGCAAAAAATAACATTTTTCTCTGCCGTTGTGCTTGTCTCCCTATTCATTCCTGTTTGGGGAGTTAATTTGCCTTTAAAAGGAAATTGGTGTCCTGTTGCAACACATGAATATGAATATATGAATATATGAATATATATATATTTGACTTAACAACCCCCCCTTCCACAAATACATGGGTATACTATAAACTGCAAACAGTGTTCTTTTGTCAAGTCCTGAACCCAATCTGACCTTCATCAGTACCTTATTCTTAGAATCTAATACAACTTGGCAAGTTCAGAATGTAACACATAACGTAGATAGCTGGAATAGGGTCTGTCCTTTTGGCTCACTGCAATAATGGCAGTTCTCTAAACAGAAGCGCATTAACTTCTCAGAAAAATGCAGCAGTGTGCCAGCTTGAACATTTATTTTAAACAAAAATCCATTGTCATTCAAAAGTCATATTTACGAAGGAGCAGGAATTGTTTCCAGCAAGCACAAAATATTAAACTCCTTCACAGGTTGCATGGGGAGGGGGAATTAACGTGATCTGAACATGTGCCGCCTGAAATGGTTTCCTTTAATTTCCTGCAGTGATTCGTCCATCACCTTCTATAAATTATACTTGTTGCAGGGAAGAGCATCCATCTATAGGTGGCAGCAAACCTACACTGCAAAGTGAAGTCAGGCTTTTCAATTACCTTCAATTACTTGTTCATAATCGCTTTACTTTGGTAAAGAAAAGTGTGTGTGGAGATTATCACCCTGTGGAGGAGAAGGGAAATGATAAGACAAATATATTGCCGTATGAAACCATAATTCTAACTACTCAGCAGACAACTGAGAAGTGAAACGGGTGCGAAAGCTAAAGAAGTGACAGCAGTTAGAGAACACTTGAGGCTTGCTTTTCCAAATTTAAATCATTTACAGTTTTCTAGCTTTAAATCTACTGGTTGGGAGTTCAGCAGCATGTTCAAAATGCCAGAGCAATGCAGTGTTCAAACAGTGAACGGAGGCTGTTTCAAGGATTCTTCTTCTGCGATGCTGCTGTTTGTTTTCCTGGATTCGAACATAACAATCCTATTGAGATCCGCCTCTTGCTTGCTCTTACGGTCAAGAGATATTTATGACGAGATGTTCTAATCATGCACCAGAGATTAGGTGGGTATGCTTCAAGGGACCAATTAGCCACTGCATTAGGTTTCAACGGCTGAAAGTGATTGTGAAATGTTCTGTTGCCATGGTCCCATTATCTTTTGGCTCTTTTCAAGAATCATTGCAGCAGGGTTTTTTTTTTTTAAAGTGATTACATTCAATTTATTGAAAGATAGGCCATTAAACCCTTGATATGCTTTGCATTCCGCACATCCGATTTCATAGCCCAAACCTGATTTTGTACGGAGATAATAGAAGTTAATGAAGGTAGAGGCTATTAGAGAAAATCAGGGTTCAGTGCTCATCAGAACCATCAATATTTGCATATTAGGCCCCAAGGACTTATTCACAGGACATCTGGTTTATTAACAAGACTACATGAGGCAGAAAGTATTTTGTATAGGATTATTCACATTTGTGGAAAGACTGGGCGGGGGAGGGGGACCTGCAAATTCCTCCTGCGACATTTTTAACACCTTGCAAATTAATTCGAAGAATGAGAGAGAGAGAGAGAGAATTTGTTGAATAAGACTTAACTTCAAATCTTGGGCCTCAATAGGGTAGCACTATTACCTAAAACAAGGCATTTGTAATGTCAGCAGCAAACAGTTCCATGAAATTCTTTAGTGGGTGATAGAGACAGAGAACAATGCCAGCATGGCACAAGTATTCATGCCTTTATTGTGAGGTGCTAGCTACATCATATCATCTGGGTGGCAAGAAATAGGAAAAGGGCCAGATTTTTTTCTTGCTCTAAAGCACTGCCCCCCCCCAAGCTTGTGTCCTCAGATGTTCTTGTACTACAAATCCCAGAAATCCTGGCCAGCACAGCTAGTAGTGAAGGGTTCTGGGAATTTTAGTCCAAGAACATCCGAGGACCCAAGGTAGGGAACCATTGCTCTAGGGAGATCAAACTTGCACGGCCTCTTACATTGTATGAGTTGAAGTACTGTATATTGAGACTGCAGTCCAATATTCCATAAACCTGAGTGAGTAAGAATGTATGTAGAGTATGTATAGCAAATATACAGTTAGTTTGGTACTACTATAATTTCTGAGGCCTCTCCTATAGAATCTGATAGTATTTGTATTAGGATACTTCGAATTCTATGATGGAGAACTCTGCCACCTTACTTTAGGGAACAACAGCAGAACTTTGTATCTGAGAATTCCAAGTACCTTCCCAAACTACCAGATTCCCCCAATTCTGTCGGGTAGGGAGAAGAAGGGGGCAGGGGATAGGCTGTGGGGGTGGGTGGCTGCCTATCAGCCCGCTGATCGGCAGATCGGTAGGCAGAATGCTAGCCCCTTGGCCTTGTCTGTGCCTGAATAAGGGCACCTCAGTTGGTGCCTGATTTATTCCTTTTTTCTTTTGATGGCAGTCTGACTCAAACCTTGTTTGAATCTATGGTGATATTTGTGCATGTAAATGGCAGGCAGTGATATTTGCACTATCAGACCAACAAGTAAAAACAGGAAAACAGGTGGTGCAGGGAGAAAGACAGATGCTAGTGCACTGATCCTAACCTAGCTACTCAAAGCCCATACAAGAACAACAGAGACCTTCGTCCACAGTCATACACATACTCAGTCTTAGTAGTGTAAAGGTTAGTAAATGAGTTGCAAATTTTAGCTAGTAGTGTTGATGCAAGTTTTTTACTTCCCCCTGCTGCTAAGTAAAATGATGGGATATGTAGCCTCCAGTAACCTCAGTCTGAGCTTCAGTGTTTGGATTGTTTAGGAGAGGTTTTGGCTTCATTGAGGGTTCAGCTACCACTCTGTTCGTTCTTTGGTGCCAGTTCAGTCTTCCTAGATATAAGGAACCCATTTTGATTTCCCATTTCTTGTTTGGAATAATGGCCAGTCTTTTTAGAAAAAAATTAACCCACAAATGTGTGATTGAACACAAGGGATGGGGGGGATGTCACTCCACCCTATGTGCAACAAACAGCGACTTGCTCTGCCTTGTGGTTACCCTCAGATCAGCCACAAATGGTTTATTGAGTTTGTATCATTTGGTGGCTGCCTTTCTCCCAGTGAGGAGAGCCAGTGTGACTCACACTGTTACAAGAAGTAATAGTAAAAGTTCAATAAATTAGAGAACTGCAGGATAGCTTAGTGGTTTAGGTACTTGCAGAGTTTGGGAGTTGGGTTCCTCACTGTGCCTCCTTGACAAGGGCTGGACTTTCCAGTTCTGTGTCAAATTTGAAGTATCACCAAAGGGAGGGAATTTGGAGGCTAACAAGAGGATATCTTCCTCAAATTTCTTGGCTTGTAAATGGTTATTTCCATATTAAAGATAATTGAGTAAAGCTTTAGTTATGAGAACAAAAATGTGGTCGGTATTATTAGAACCATCATATAGAATTATTTTTCATTATTCATACAGCATTTGAAGAAATAATATCTGTTATAATTCTTATAAAGTTCAATAAAATGTAATAATGTAGATACTCTTATTGCCTCATTTGCTTTTAATTACACTGTGGTTGCTTTGTGTGTTTGTTTATCATGAATGTGTCATGTCTTTAAAAACAAGTACCTAAGTATGGCCTTAGAATGTTGCATTTCCTGTTTTTTACATTCCATGTTTCTATTTTAATTGGATCTTTTAGAGCGCTAATTTTTTCAGGCGCTGCTATTTGAATTTTGTATTTTATAATTTGTGCACATAAGTTTTGCACATACAATAGGGCTTAGTGTGTCCATAGCACCATAGAAACAGGGCCATTGCCTGCTGAAAGATAAGGTACAGTGGGCTTCTCCTTTCTTTAAGCTGTTTTAAATATTTCTGTTCACAAAGTTTATAATAAATTATCATTTGGGCTAATTAGGGCATGCCATTGATTTGGGATGCAACATAATGAGCAGGGACGTTGGTATGTCTTGAGACTTGAGTCTCAAGTCCAAGTCTCAGGGCCCAAGTCCCAAGTCTCAAACCCCAAGTCTGAGTTGTGAGTCACTTGCCCTGCCCTCTGAGGCTTAGGACTCAGAACTTGGTACCAAAGACTCGGGCCTCTCACTGCCATTGGCCTACCTGCTTCCTCCATTCGGAAGCCAGACCACTGCCTCCCCTGATGCACCTTCTGACCAACTGATAGGCCAGCACAGGCAGGCCCTCTGAAGCAGGAGGAAGGCAGAGGACCTTTCACAGTGAGGCTCTACCTTGCTGTGGCAGGCTAGAGCATCACTAGGGCAACTTACAGGAAGAGGCAGGTCCAAGGACCTGCCCTCTGACTATGGCAGACTAGAGCATTTGAAGATGATGACAGCAGTAGTAGGCAGGCTGGCAGGGGCAGGGGGCCATAGTGACTTGACAATGTGACACATCAGACAAATAGATCAGAGTTGCAAGTTGAGTCACAAGTTGCCCCAGAAACCCCCAAGTTGAGTCCAAGTCAAATCATGGGTGTGACTTAATTTTGACTCGACAGCGCTTTGCGAGTTGTGAGTCATGAGACCCCATCCCTGATACTGCATGACACAGGTAATGTTTAGTGTTACTACACATTACTGCTTTTGGTGGGGAGTGTTGCCACTTACTTTAAATATACTATGTGGCCACAGCCCCCCTCACTTTAATTTTCAAATAATTGTCCTACAGTACTTAGAGGAGTGGAGGAAGACCCAGCTATGTAATCCCTTGGTTTCACTACTCCATCCCCTGGACTGGCTAGAACGTCATGTTACTCTAGTGTATTGTGCACAACTGTATTATAAAAATGGCAGCAGACTGACTCCTGTCCTGGTCTGACCAGTTTAGAACCCTTGTTTTTCAGGTAATGGTAGAGAAAGCTCTTCTACTCTCCTATCCTCCAAATAATGGGTAAATTAATGAGTGATGTAACAACTAGCACAACACATTGCTGTATGTAATATATTGCTTTTTTTTTTAAGTTCATGCTAATATTAATGGCAACTAGTTACTTCAGGAATAACACAATTTCCTTTTTCAAAAGTAATATTTAAGGCTCTGGCTGGTCATTATATCACTATATATCAATGCCTCAGTTGACTTCCTCCATCATCTTTCCGCATTTCCTCTTTCTTTTGCATGCATAAATTTAAAAAAACCAATTCATTCCCTAGACTGCAGTTACGTTAGCCACTGCAGTTACCTTAACCAGTCCTAGCCAATACACCACCCCCTGTTCTTTGCTTGTGATGGGAGCAAATTCTGCTGGTATTCATGTCTTCATTTTGGAAGTATTTAGGTCTCAAGTTTGCTGCTTATTATTTGAGCTTACTTTGAAAACTTTCTTTGTTGTGAGAATCAATGCAAAAATACAAGCTATGTGATGCAGAGTAAAATCTCAGATCTCTTACATTACCATCTTCATGTCTCTAAATATCAATAATGTTATTTTTAAGCCACTTTATTTGTAATTGGTGAAGTTTTCATGATGACCCCAAATTTAGACCTCTTGTATCCATTACCCCATTCAGATCTCTTCCTATAATCAATGCTAAAAGAATATATTTCTATAATTACTTTCCCAAAGAAAGCTTTCTGAGTTCCATTTGGCACATGAGCTGATGTTAAGGTATATTTCTCTCCTACACAATAGCTTATAGCCAATGCGTATCTATCTTCTGTGTCCTATCTTGTTTCAAAACTGTAAAATTTAAGCTCTCCTTTTCCCCAATCAATGTACTTTTTCTTTATTGTGGCGCTATTCCTACATATATATTGCCTTTAAAAAAAAATCTTACCATTAAACCAAGGTCTCCTATTCCAGTATGAGTCTCTTGAAAATTATGTCAGACTTTGTTTTCTTGATATGGTCGGCTATTTTCTTCCCGTTTTATTGAACATCAGATTCATTAACATTAAGATATTGGGCTTACATCCAACACCACACTAATGGATACCCACTATAGCATGATGGCACTGTTGTCTCTGATCTTTTCTCCTGATTGTTTAGCTATTTTTGGATATTTGACTGGGGAGCCAGGCCTTCTTCTAATAGTTGAGGCTACGGGTAGGGGGAAGATTATCTTCCTTCTCCACATTTGTTTATCCAAGAAGAGCAGTTCTATTAGCAGAACCCCCAGCTGGATCTAGATCTTCATGTTATACTTTAATATTTTAAAGTGACCATCAGTCATCAACATTAATAATTAAATAGATCGATAGACTATAGGCTGAAATCCTATTGCTTAGTGTAGTGAGTCAGGCTAGAGTAGTCCCATTGAATCATTCAAGATTTTGTGAGTCCAAACTCTTCAATTATTTTAGCATGGTAAGCTGCAATTAGAGTAGACCTATTTGACTCTGTGGATCTTATGGAATCCTCAATGATTCAGTGGGTCTACTCTAGTCTGACTTATTTATTATTTTATTTATTTATTTATTTATTTGTTTGTTTGTTTGTTTGTTTGTAGACTACCTTTCTCCTGATAAGGGGACCCAAGACAGCTCTCAATATTAAAAAAGAACAGAATTAAAAACATGCTAAATTAAACATTTAAAAAAATTAAACTGATTGCTAATTAAAATACAATTGAATAATGAAAAGCAAGTAAACATTTAAAATTATCTTAACGTTAAAAAGGCATTCAGGAACTCAGCTTTGGTTGTTAAAATATTTGTTAAAATCCTGCCTGAAAAGATGGGTCTTCAGTTGTCGGCAGAAGGACAGAAGGGGGAGGGGCCCAGGCTGATAGCCTGGGAAAGAACATTTTATAACCTGGGAACTGCACAGAGAAGGCCCTCTCTCTTGTGTCTTCATCAGCCATGTCTGCGCTGGCAATGGGATCAATAAGAGAGCCTCTTCTGATGATCTCAAATGCTGAGAAGTCTCCTGTGGGGATAAATAGTCCTTCAGGTAGCCTGGACCCAAGCTGTACAGGGCTTTATAGGTAATGATGACCAGCACTTTGAATTGAGCCTAGAAATGGACTTGTAGCCAGTGCAGTTGTTGTAACAGGGATTATTATGATCCCTATAACTGCCAGCATACAGTGGACCCTCTACTTACGGAATTAATCCATATTGGAACAGTGGCTACAGGTCGAAAAGTCTGTAGGTCGAGTCTCCATTGACCTACAATGCATTGAAAACCAATTAATCTGTGTTTTTGTTCCGTTTTTGTTCCATTTTGGTTTTTTTCTGGTCTGTAGGTCGATTCTCAGGCTGCAAGTCGAACCTAAATTTTGCGGACAGAGAAGTCTGTAACTTGAAAAGTCTGTAAGTCGAGCTATCTGTAAGTCGAGGGCCCACTGTAGTACTAATGGCAGCTCCCTGCTCCCCCTTATCACCCTCCCTATTTGAAAAACACATCCTTCCCATACCAGAGATGCATATCAATACAGAAATTATACGTACGCCACTTACTACACTAAGCAACAGAATTTCAGCCATTGAATAAGATATTAAGATATTAATAATTAGGATTCAAATCAAGTTTGAGAGAAAAGAGCATTAAATAACAAAGTATGCTTCATAATATATGGGAAAGGATATGGCATAATATATGGACAATAAGGATGTTGCATTAATCAGAACATAGATGTTCTAATTTAAATGCAACCCATTGTGATATTCTTTATTTTCCCAGCCTGGTTGCTATTACTGTTACTGTTGCTTTGATCATGCATGGTGCTCTGTTAAACTGAATTAATTTCAGTTTCAGAGGTATTATTCCTGTGTATTTATGTTATTATCTGCCTTAGAAGGGTTTACTGGTGTGATCTGTATGTATAAGATGAGCTATTCCATGTGAAAGCAGTAAAGAACACCGTGACATCTCAAAGATAACAAGTTTTATTTGGCATTAGCTCTTGTGGCCTAGAATCTGCTTTATCAGACACACAGAATGTGATCTGAGTGGATTGACATTGTACATATTTTAGGTGGTAGGAGAATCCAAATAAAGGCACAAAAATTACAATTGTCCTGGCTTCTGTAGGGTCCTGAGATTTTCCTGAGAACTTTTTTTCCCCCAACCTCACTGAGAGAAGACACTGCTTCCATCCCTATTTGTTGGCTGCTCTGGGGCTATGCAAGTCCCTTCTGAGGGAGGTTAGAGACTCACTGCTTCTTTCCTACCAACAAGCAAACACCTTTTTATAGAGAGATAGCCCTTTGACCACTAACCACCTATTCAGGAAGAATCTTTCAAGAAGTGTGTGTGTGGTAGATGTCTGCCCTTATCATGCATTTAAATCATTTTTAACTCTTTTAAATGAGTACTGTCAATTAGTGAATCCCTGCTTAGATTTTTTGACAAGAACCAACTCGCCAGATTGGCATGTACATGAAAATCCAAGTGGGGACTTGCTAATTAGCAGCAAGGAGCTGCTGTGAGTTATGCTGTTTGCCTTCTGCAGTTATAACTATGATTTAGCCATTGTGCTTTACAATATTTCTAAATAGGTTTACATCTAAACTATTGTTATTTAACAAACAGACATTGGTAGGAGGTAATAAGGACATATTGTATGGTATCCATGTTTGGTAATAAAAGGGTGTCCAATCAAAATACAATAGAGATTAGAAGATAAACTTTTTCTATTATGTTTGTTATCTCCTTGTTATCTCCCAGTGACTATCTGGAAGTTGAGTCATGGCAATTGGACTTCTTTCTTATTAGTTTGAAACTTTTCACTACTTATCCAAGTAGCTTCTTCAGTCTGATGAGAGTCGGTGGGGGATCCCTGATATATCCTCTACATTGGTTTCACTTTCCCCTGGTATGAATAGGCTTGTTAGATGGACAAAGGATGGGGGAGGGATACTCATCCCAACAGGAGAGAATGGTGAACCACATCTGATTACTTTACACCCAGAAGGGTCACCATAAATTGGAATTGACTTGATAGCATACAACTATTATTATTATATTAACTTCTAATTGTATGCATATAAATGGGGACCAATAATCCAAAATGAGTGTGCATCATGATGTGCATCGAGTGCTGTGACACCTCCAACAACGCATGACTGGTGTTCTCACTCCGTGGAGGCACAGGGCAATTTCCAGCAAAGTCAAAAGAAGTTTAATTAGTAATGGCAGCAGAGGTAATCTCATCCATTGAAACAGCATCCTTGCCCATTAACTGGAGCATCAGCAACCTTTTCTATCTGAAGTGGCTTTGTAGCAATGAAACACTTCGATAACTGGAGCTGAACTCCCCTCTGCTTCAAAAATGTAAAGCCATTTCCCTCTTAGCCCCTCCCTTAGATGCTATATAAAAACCACTAATGTATAAACAGCCAATTAACTCTGTTGGCAGTATCTCACAAAACCAACTTGTTGCCTCCATACCAGATGTTATGTTTCCCTATGTTATTACACAATATACTTGTCAAAAATCAGCTACAGGTGACTGAGCGCAATGTTTAAGCGTGTGAAAACTTGGAGAGACTGATTTCTAGAAACTATTCCCAGAATATACAACTTTACTTAAGGAAATCAAGCAAATGTTAATGCGGTAGGAGAGAGCTGCTTTTACCCAATAAGTGGGTGAAGCTGATTATGGGAGTTTTCCTGGGCACCATAGCCTCTTAAAAAGCACACAGCAAGCAGTTATAGTTCTTTGTATCTGGCTCATCTTTCTATCTGACCCCACCTCTCAACCTGTGATATGCCCACAGTGTAGTTTTATATATAAAAATTTACTACATCTGTGTACAGTCAAGATCTATGGGAAACTCTGAGAGGTTGGTCAGGCAAATGAAGGCACTACACAAATCAAGGGACCAGCCGAAATGCAGCCGGGAAAGAGAACCTCTAGAAAATTCTGCTAAGTTGCAACATGTAAAGGGTATGACTGAACCCCAAGTGTGGATAGGAGGAGTAGGAGATGGTAGGAGATGGTCGTGCTGCATCTGGGTGTCTATCCATTTGCACTTCCCCAATGGCACTGGGGCAGGATGGCATCGTATTTCTTTCAGAGGGATTGTGGAAGATGCTTGTCTTGCTTGTCATGCTCTCTCATGTGCGCATGTGCACACACAGACACACAGTTTCACAAGGGGATCCCTTCTATGTCATCACAAGGTCCCTGCTTCCTATGACATTACAAAGGCTTAAGAGCCTTTGACCCTGAAGTTCTATGAGCTAATCTGGAAGGAGGTCTCAGTACACCGCAACTACAAGAACCATGATGGCACATTAAAAAGTTTACACTTGAAACTGGAGAAAATGAGTTAGGCTAATACACCAGTTGCATACTATTCCTGAAATTTCAGGGCCACATACCGGTACATGGGCCTTTGTGATGTCACAGAAAGAGGCCCAGAATTGCTTTGAGACTGACTGATTATGGAAACAAATATGAAGACAATCTAGGTAAATGGTGCAGAATCAAGGTAAAATCCTGCTAGCATTCCATAAATCAGGTGGGAGAAAAGTGATCATGGTTCATCAGATGAGCCAGTAGCAGACGTGCGCCAGTGGTCATAACCATCCCTGCTAAAGCTCACTTTCTATACCATCTTGTCTCCATATACATAACACAGGTATGTTTTTCAGGCTCTGTAGCAATTCTGGGCATATGGAAAGCTTGCTGCTAGCCTATGGGGAGTATTTTTCTCCAGACTCAGTGCTGTTGTTCCATTAGAAGCCCCACAAGTTGGAAAATACTGGTGCTCAAGACCTTGTTATGCTCCAAACAGCACAGTGGACTCAACTCATGAGTATCTACTAACTCTCTCTCAAGATCCTGACTTCTTGGTTTGTCAGTGCTGTACCAGCACAATGTACCTATGGACACTTTTTTGTTGACCCTCTATGGACAAATCTCAAATGGTCTTTCTCCAGCATTGTTCTTCATGAAATTTGCCTCCCTGTCTGCAGAACCAAAGAAGTGTTGCATTGCCCCAAGATTCTAGCAAACAATCTGAGAGGGGGCAACCTTCTCTAGCTAGAGAAACTAGGATTTTCTAAGTGGCTGTCTTCTCAGTTTTTAAGAAGAGGCCAGCAAACTAGAAGACTGTGGGAGAAGAATTCCAGCACTTGATGTCTGAGCAGAAAGAGGACAGAAAGCTTCAACCCCTCTCCAGATATCTCTCCTTGATATGATCCCTCTTTTACAGTGGACCCTCTACTTAAGGAATTAATCCGTATTGGAATGGTGGCTGCAAGTCGAAAAGTCTGTAAGTCGAATCTCCATTGACCTACAATGCACTGAAAACCGATTAATCCCATAACCAGTGGTTTTTATTCTATTTTTATTCCATTTTGGTTTTTTTCTGGTCTGTAAGTCGATTCTCTGGCTGCAAGTTGAATCTAAATTTTGCAGCCAGAGAAGTCTGTAACTCGAAAAGTCTGTAAGTCGAGCCGTCTGTAAGTCGAGGGTCCACTGTATATCGTTCACTTTGGCTGCACAAGACATGACTTGAGATGTGAAGCACCATTAGAACAAGGGAAAAATCACCCTTTGAAAATTAATGTAAATGTAAAATATGTATTTTTATGCCACTAGAAAAGTAGAAAATAATCTTTTGAAAGAGGATTGAGAAAACAGGAGAAGTATCCCCGGTGTGCTTCCCCTGTTTCATTTCCCCCCCCTGCTCCATCATATCTTCGGCTGAGAAAGCCATTATTTATTTTATTATTTATTTATTTATTGCATTTATATGCCGCCCATCTAGACATAGTCTACTTGCATACATAATATCAGCAAAAGGCAATTAGGTGGAAGGTATCTGCTTGGGAAAAATTACTTTCTTGGACACAACTCGCCAAATCACCCAGCAGTTAGCTAGCTGGATAGCTCAATGAATTGAATACTTAGCTGCAGAGCCAGAAGCTCCTTGATTGCTCACTGTGCTTCCTGGGAGAAGTGCCAACCTATGAGACATTAAGACAGCTGCACAGTCCCTCAACGCCTCTAGAAGAAAAGAATGATAAACCACTTCTAAGTACTCTATACTTATAAACCCTCGAAGAAGTCACCATAACTAAGGATCGACATGACAGCTCATCATTATTGTTATTGTTCAGTTGGGCACTTACCATACTGGGAGATGTAACATGAGATGTAAGTTGCCAAGCTCATAAATGGGTGATATTCTGTCACATTCGTGTCCAATCATGCACTACTGCAGTCGTTAAACTGCAGTACTGCAGTCAAACCTCTGTCCATGACCCAGCTTCAATTTGAGTAGCTAGCTAGTTCAAGATTCACTCAGCCTTCCAGCCTTCCAAGGTCAGTAAATCAAGTACTCAGTTTGCATGGGGGTGGGGGGTTGCAAATGCGTAGCCTGCATAATTAAATTGTAAACCACCCAGAGAGTGCTTTAAGCTCAATGGGGTGGTATATAAGTAACACAGTTTTGCTTTTATTTTTGCTTTGAACTCTGCTCTTCATAACCCTGCCCACTGGAGCCAATCCGGGTGGAGGGATAAATTCTGTCCCAGTTGCTCAGTGTTAAAATCTAACATTTTAATCATCTTGTCCTCTGTGGCTGACATAAATTGATGAAAAGAAATACAATATCTGTGCATGAAAGGGACAGCAAAGTGATATGTCATGGCATTAGCTGATTTTCTAAATGGAGTTGGGAGACAAACAACTAAACAAAGCCAGAAATAGATTTATTAAATGTTCCCTGTTCATACGAAGCAGTAGGCAGATACAGGAATGATTCTCCTAAAAGAGAGAGAGAAATCCTTAATTTTTATTGTATGAGCAACTTCACTGAATTCATTAGCCCAAATTGAATTTCATATACATGTCTTAACAAGCTTTGTAGGAGTAGTTTTCTAAAGAAAAGTGTGCTATTTTTATTGCTTATAGAAACTATTAAACTAAGAAAATATTTTAGCTGCAAGAGAAATTTAGACCTTTGCTTAATAATCATATCTTAGGCCATTTATTGAACCACTTCCTTCAGTATTAACAATTACTTTATATTCTTTCAGTAGGTTGTTTGAAGCTGTATCTTAATCTTGGAAAACACATTAAGGAAAGGAATTCATCTAGATGTGCAGTACATAAAATTAATTTAAAATATAAAGCAAACCACCCAGAACTACTGAATAGATGTTACAGCCTCAGTGCATGTATTATCTTTGGAATCCCTGCTTCGATGCATTTTCAAAAATCTCTGAATTGCCATAAATCATTCATAAATGGACATATGTTTTTGATGGAAAATATTTTGGTGTGCTTACTTAAAAAATGAAAAGAAAAGAATTTCAAATACCTCCAAATATGTTTTAGAAGAAAATGTTCTTTCATTTGATGGCATATTTTTTTCCCTTCTGCTCCAGATAAATTTACACAAATGAATCGGTTGGGAAATACCTCAAAAATGCAACAGAATGAGTAAAGAAATAATTAAAAAAGTGAAGTCATGATTTGCCAAGTGTTTCCTTGCAGTTTGCTTTGATGGCCATGATTAGGGAGTGCTGAATATCTCCCTGTACCATTGGTGGTTCACCTATTTACCTGCTAAATTGCGGAACGTAAAAGGGAAGCAAGGAACAGAATGAAGTTTGAAAAGGCGAAAGTGGAATATGGTGGGGGGGAGGTGGGAATGGAATTTTGATAGCTGCAAAAATATTGCGAAGATGGCAAGGCCTGTGACAGTACTCTCCTTCTCAGATAAAATCTGTAATAGCGAAATGCCAACAGGTGACGTCATTCCTGCCTGTCCATCACAGAAGCTCAAGGGGGAGGAGCCAAGGATAGGGCAGGAGGGTGGGGTCAGAGAGACAGTTGGGGATGTGAAATGGCAGTTAGGGTTTAGGAGAGAGAAAGAGAGGGTTAATGATTTGAGCTGAGAGTATTAGGAAAGGGAACTGAGATAAAAGATACTGAACAAGCAAGAATGAAGTTACTAGTACTACCAGAGAGATACTGATTGAAAGTACATAGTAGCTGGAATAAAAGTGATTGCATACATAATCCAATCTGTGTTAAAACCTGATACAGTTCTTAAGTGATTTTATGTGATTTACTTTTATGATTTTTTTGACAATGAAAGAATACTTAATTAAACCTCTGATTCCTAAGTTCTATAACCCTTAGTTTTGGCAGCACACATAACATAATTGATATTAGGAGAATACCTGGTGGCAGCGTGAAAGAAGAAGGGCGTGATCGCTTGTGAGGGCCAAATAAATAGGGGCAACAAGGGAAGATCGCCACAGGCCCACCACCAAAATACAATCTATGGATCACAGCAAGAAGTACGACAAGATGGGGCTGCCAAAGAAGCAGCATGTAAGGAAAGGCTAAAGGAAAAAATATCACTTGAATGTCTTCCCTTGTTTAGTTGACAGAAAAATACTTAGTGTTAAAAAACACACTCTCCTCCAAAGTGGGTACAAATGGGCAGGGATGTTAGCAAATTTTGGGGTCCGAGTCCCATGTCCGAGTCTTTGGTACCAAGCCCCAAGTCCGAGTCACTATTAAAAATAAGCATTTTTCTCCAGAAAAGAAAGGGAAGGGTGGGTGTAATCTGAGTCATGAATTGAGTCCGAGTTATTGAAAAAAACACAACTGAATTGAATCAGAATCAAGTTGCCCATGTGACTTTAGTCTGACTTGACAGTAAGTCACAAGATTCAAGTCCCCAACCCTGTTGGTAAGATCCTTTAAGGGAAAAGAAGTGGCAGAGTGTGAAGAGAAGCACCTGAGGAGCTAAATTTGTAAAAGTTAAATCAGGGAGTGAGGGGAAATTACCTTGCCAAGTGGTGGAACCAGTTACCTCGAGAAATTGTGAGTGCTCCAATACCGGAGGCACTCAAGAGAAACTTAGAAAACCACCTGGCAGATATTCTTTGATTTGCATTTCTGCGTCGAGTAGGGGGTTGGACTTGATGGCCTTGTAGGCCCCTTCGAACTTCACCATTCCGTAATTTTTATGAAAATAGGTAGGTCCAGGACAAGATAGAAAAGATATGGTATGAAGCAAGTTAACAAAACATCAGTTATTTCCAGTATGTTTAACGCTTGAGGGAGAATGGTCCTTACTTCCTGTTTAACTTTAATGACAGAGTGTTCTGGGAGGTTAAAAGGTTCCCTGATCTGTGCCAATTTATTTTTGTCAGTAAAGATTCTCTTATTTTCCCTACACAGAACAACACTGTTGACAGAAGAAAACATAGATCTTCTGGTAAGATGGACAAGAGGGTGAATCTCTGACACTGTGGATGGGCATTATTAGGTCTTCTAACAAAAGAGAAATGGGTTCAGAATTAGCATCTAGGATTCTTTCAGGACCTGGTACCCATATGTGGAGTTTTGTTCTGTGGCAAAATATTGCCAGTGGATTGTTCTGTAAGATTGGGGGACTGGGGGTGGCGTTTCTACAAGGAAGCCTGGCCTATTTCACAACCACTGCCACAGTCTGGGATATAGAAAGGCCATCATCTAGGTCTGGCTTGAACTCATTTTTGATATATTTGAGTAGCTTGAGCTGGAAGCTGTCGGTGACAAATGGCATTCTATAATTTCTCTTCTTTATCTGTCTCAGAATGAATTATTTCTGGGTACCGGTCTGCTATATTTTTGATTTGGTGTCTTGTTTTGGGTTTTTTTTCTTCTTCACTCCATTGCAGAGGTATTGTATAGAAAAGTCTGATTTAAATACTGTACTCAAGTTGCGACGTTCTGCCCAATGAGTCTGAACAGATGTGGTTTATTCATAGGGCTAATTTCCGCCCCAGAAAACCCATGTATATGGATGGATTTCCATTTTTCTCTATATGAAGGAAAGCATTGTGCGGGAATAGTGCATCCGGCAATCAACAAATTTTGAGTATATGCAAATATTTGCCGAGAAACAGATGATGCAAATCAACAGGCAAGAGAGTGTATGCAAGACCCAATCAATGGATCCACATGAATTGAATGATTTTGCTCTTTTTCCCCCTCTTCTGTATTTATAATAGGAAGTGTTCTCATTGAAGAAAAGTCACGTGAAACGTTTTTCATATGGAAATGTGCTTTTAACAGATCTAGTGCCCCTATAAAAATTAAACATGATGTTAAATATGTTATCATAAATAACTCAGAATGAGTTCTGAAGGCAAACTACCAGTTTGTGAATTTTATTTTATAGCGATTATGGGGCTATTCATATATTTTAAAAATAGCAGCCAAAAAAAAAAAAAAACCAGTGCAGGGATTTATAATTATGTTACAATCATTGTAAGTAATACAGAAAGATTTACATATAGATTGGATGAAGAAAATAGTGGCCTCTATATGAATGGTTGGCAGAATTGCCATTTATGCTTTTGTTATGTTTGATTATTTTAAGAATGCAGATGCATATTTTTAGTTGTTGCCATTATACATAATTTGACTGTGAGTGTGTGTGTTGTACAAAAGACAAAGAATAGCATTAAGGTTGCAAAACTTTAAAAAGAATGATGAAGTCTGTGCGGTCCTTGCCTCCAAAGGGAATTAGGTTATTACGGTCGTTTGATGGAGAAATGAGATCATAACCAGCTAAGCTAAGCAACTGTGCCTTACTTATTAGTAAGAACTGATAGAGATTTTTAAAAAACTGAAAAACTCAACCTCCTGAAGCATACATTTTCATGAATTTGCAAAAGTCAAAATGAAGAAATTTTTGCTACACTGAGTATAAATATGAACTGGCCATTAAAATAACTGGGGCAGAGAATTTAATCAAGAAATCCCTTATTAACACAGCTTTGATCTCAAAATAAAGCACATTTTTGACAGCTGTTTGATTCTGCATTTCTTTTTGCTTCTTCTCCCACTTCTGTTCTTCATTATGAAGCTTCTGCTCATACCAATGGGAGTTTTCCTCTTTGCCAGTAGCCATCTGCAATGTTACCTGAGATCTTGATATTACAAAAAACTATGGTATATCAATACATTTCAGATATGTCGAAGTGATATTTCCAAGGGCAGAAAGGGAGAACCCAGGCCATAACAGAGCCATATAATGTCTGTAGCCTGTTTGATTCACAAATAAGTATTCACTTAAATCCTGTTCAAGTATTATAGATCCTAGTGGTTTGGTCTTGCTTAGAGGCGAGGGCCTAGCCCTGCCACTGCTTTCTACACACATTCATTGGCAAGCCTGAAAAGGAGAGCAAAGGGTTGCATGCACACGCATCGTGAAAACAAGATGCCTTCTCAAAAAATGGGTGTTCCATACATATCTCCCATATTCATGATGAATCAAAGCATAAGGACTTTGGAAGAGGTAAGGGAGGATAACTATTTTGGAACTACATTCAACCTACTTTTAGGGTGCTTATACAATCCATTGATTTCAAAGTGTAGGGAAGCAATGAGCAATTTAACAGCCATGTCGGTTTCTGTATAAAATTTTTTAATAAGCTGGCACTTTCAGTCTCAACATGACACAGAACATGATTCCCATTTTTAATAGTCGCACAAATAGCCAAACAAATATATAATACCCCCTTCCTAGAGAGGTGGGAAGATCTAGACTTACATGGAGAATCACTGTAGAGGGGAAAGGAAGATCCATTTATGTTCTATTGTGTGCTATGACAAAGGGATAAGTATTTATTTATTTATTTACTGTCCTTTGAAGATGCTGGCCACAGAAACTGGTGAAACGTTAGGAAGAACAACCTTCAGAACACGGCCAAAGAGCCTGAAAAACCTATTTATTTATTTATTTATTTATTTATTTATTCATTCATTCATTCATTCATTCATTCATTCATTCATTCATTCATTCATTCATTCATTTGATTTGATTTGATTTGATTTGTATCCCTCCCATCTAGACCAAAGGTCCACTCTGAGTGGTTCACAAATTTAAAAACAATAAAACCAAAAACATATAGATACAAGGTGGCAAAAGTATAAGAAATTAAGATATGGCTGGAGGAAATGCCTACCCAAATAGGCAGGTTTGAAAAGACTCAGAGAGGATCTTCATTGGCAAGTTGTTCCAAAGGCGAGGGGCCACTGTCGAGAAGGCCCTGTTCCTCATTCTTTCCTTCTGGATCTCCCTCGGTGTTAGGCTCCTCAACCGCCCAGCCTGGCTGGAACGACTGACTCTGGCAGAACTGGGTGGGAGAATAACCTTTGAGGGCGGACCATTAATACATGTCCTTGTTCCCCCCAGGAAGGAAGAGTCACTGTGAGATTGCATTTAATTAGGCCATGATCTGACCATGACAAGGGGTTAGTCACCATTGGAGCACACACTCACTCTGTTCAGTGGAGAACACTAGGTTCAGTGTGTGGTCACCCACGTGGCTAGGGTCATTGACATGTTGGGACATGTCCAAGGAAGCCATGGTCTCAAAGAACTAAGAGCTAGACCGGAAACGTCTGCCTCTGCATGCACGTTGAAGTCACCCAAGACCAAAAGCCTTGGGGACCCCAACACTGCTGCGGAGATGAAGTCTGCTAGCTCCAGTAAGGAAATGGCTGGGTCGTGGAGAGTGCAGTAACCCAGCAAGATCCCTATACCATCCCTGGCCCCAATCAATACGTGGAGGGCCTCTAGAACCTGCGTCACCAGAGCAGAGAGCCTAGCACCCTGAAGGTGTTTTTGTAGAGAATGGCTACTCCCCGAACCCCGCCCCTTCAGTCTACCCTGGTATTGGACTGCATAACTGGGAGGGCAGGCAAGAATCAGGGGAACACCCCCTTCCCTGTTTCAGTTATGCATGCCACATCTGCATCATCCTCCAGAATCAGGTCTTGTATAATCTGGGACTTATTTGATACAGATATGGCATTCAACAACACCAGGTTTACAGTTTATGGTTTAAGGTTTATGGGATGCAAGCAGCTTGCAGAGAAAACAATTTCTGGGAAGTATCACATTAATATGATCACAATGCAAATAGTTCTAAGCACATGACACTGGTTATGAATGTAATAAAATCTGTAGGGAATCAAACTAATGTTTATCTCTAGCTAACAAACTGTTCACAACATTAATCTGCTTGGTACTCATGGGAAGCCATTCACAGTTGATGAAAGCTATGTCCCCATGTTGTTCCTCCACAACTTCTGCTTCTGAATGTAGTTTACAGCTACTTTGTTAACTAACCACGGATAGAATAGAAACTATGTATGACATCGGAACACCCTAATGTAGATAATGAACTAAATCTGTGTTACTCCATACTACAAGAGACCCATTGAATCAGTGTGAGTTGTGTCAGTACTGACTTTCCCAAATCTCATTAATCTATTCAGTTTTTCATAAACACTTGGATTTATTGGACAATAATGGCTTCTTGTGTTTGCTAAATAGCCATTGATCAGCTTCAGTTGTCCTTCTGATAGAATTCTAAGGAGAAAGCTCTCCCCAATGTTTGTGTTACAAACTGAGAGACATCTATAAAGACATTTGTTGAATTCTGCTCCAAATTAAATTTGTAATGTGATTCACTGACTTAATTTGCGGCTTACTTTTGTAAATATTTGAAATTTTTTGTTTATAAGATTTGAAAAGGATTATTGAGGGTGGCGGGTGCAGGGAAAAAATCTTTAGAAGTAAAACTTCAGCTTGGCACTGCTACTATGACTAATTCATAATACTTTAAGTGTACCCAAAACAATCAGCCACAGATCAAGGTTATAGAATATGTAAATAATTTTATGACATCTTAATGCTATATATCTTCCATTGAAGTAGTGCTATCTTTTGGAAGAGTGTTCATACTTGAACCCTGTGAAATTTGACATTGTACTTAAGTATCAAAAGTGAAGTAAGGTAAAGGTTCCCCTTGACATTTAGTCCAGACGTGTCTGCCTCAAGGCCATGGTGCTCATCCCCATTTCCAAGCTGTAGAGCCAGTGTTTGTCTATAGACCATTTCCATGGTCATGTGGCCAGCATGACTAGATATGGAACCACCATGGTGGTACCTATTTATCTACTCACATTTTTATGTGCTTTTGAACTGCTAGGTTGGCAAGAGCTGGGACAAGCGACGGGAGCTCACTCCGTCATGTGTATTCAATCTTAGCTGGTCTTCTGACCTTGCAGTACAGAGGCTTCTGTGGTTTAACCCACAGTGCCACCACGTGAAGTACCATTTCCTAAAGTTGAAATAGTCACAACAATGACATTACACAAATAAGTGATTGCCAGCATAATGAAGCTGAACAGGACCAAAATGAATAGAGATTTAAATTGAAGGAGAACATGTAGAAATTCCTACTGTCGGAAATCCTAAGTGAGCAACAGAAGATAAGGGCAAATGAAAACAATTTGTAAGAGTTATAAATATATGGGGGTAAGATACACATTAAATGCATGGCAACAAGGCATTCATTCATAACAAGATGGCTTCATGTTTTGCTGCATACGCTGAATATCAACAACACCAATATCATGGGGCAGAGCAGCAGTGGCACCAGAAGATCAAAAATAGAATTTTTGACTTATACTTTTAACTGGCCAGCTCGGGTGAAAACTTATTCAAATATTTGTATGTGTGTGTTCTTAAGATGCTTAGAGGCTAAACGTGTTTTTATATCATATATTCTTATTTTACTTTTAATTTTTGTATGCTTTTAGAAGAAGGCTTTTAGGGCTCCAAAAGTTTTTAAAATCAGGATGTGTTTTTATTTTTAAATTATGCATTCTAGAGGTTTATTCTCTACCATTATAGGTTGTAAAGATCCTGTATTTTTAGAATGTTACTTAAAACATTCCTTCTGATATTTTTGACTCTATTTTTCTCCTATATTGCTGACTTAACCATTTGTACCTAAGTCTTTGTAGCTGTAAGGATGGTTTTGTAAGCAACATGTCTGTGACGTCTGAAAATGTTACACATTTTTAATAATTCTTGAACTTAGGAACACAGAAGCAATGTACGAATAAAAGTTGTAGAGACAGAGCAAACTGTTGTTGCCTGTAATTATTGCGACAATTGATTTTAAAATAGATGTAGTTGGTAACATCCCAGATGTTTAGTTATTGAGGGCAGGTTTCAACAATACGGTCTTTGTGATATTATTGAGTGTAAGGAGGGAAGGGGGTAACAAGTGGAGTACCACAGGGCTCAGTCCTGGGCCTAGTGTTCTTTGACATGTGTATTTTTATTAATGACTTGGATATGGCTATGCAGGGAATGCTTATCACATTTGTGGATGGCATGACATCAGGTGGAGTAGCTAATACCTTGGAAGATGGAAACAAAATTGAAAAAGCTCTTGATAAGATACAGCAATTGCCTGAAAACAACAGAATGAAATTTAACAGCGAGAAGTGCAAATTTCTGCACCTAAGGAAAAACAAAACAAATCACACAGTTACAAGATAGGTCAGTGGTCCCCAACCTTGGGCCTCCAGATGTTCTTGGACTTCAACTCCCAGAAATCCTAGCCAGCAGAGGTAGTGGTGAAGGCTTCTGGGAGTTGTAGTTCAAGAACATCTGGAGGCCCAAGGTTGGGGACCACTGAGATAGGTGATACTTGGCTCAGTAATACTACAATATATGTGGGAAATATCTTGGAATTGTTGCAGCTTGCAAGCCAGATATGAGCCAGCAGTGTGGTGTGGCTGTAAAAGTAACAACAACATATGCTGTTGTATGCTACATTAACAGACGTATAGTCTCCCAGTCCCACAAAGAACTAGTTCTTCTCTATTCAACACTGGTTAGGCCTCACCTTTAAGAACAATGTCGACAAACTGGGGAACAGGTTTGGAGGAGGGGATGATGAGGAGACTGGGAAACAAGCATATGAAGAAAGACTGAATGAATTGGGCATATTTATTTTTGAGAAAAGAAGACTGAGGGGAAGTAGGTAGCCGTCTTCATATATTAGAAATTTTGTCACACAGATGAGGGGCAGGATCTATTCTTGATCATCCCAAGGCAAATAATAGTGGGCTCAAGATAGAAGACAGATTTTGCTTGAATATCAGGAAAAAAAAATCTTAACTGTTAGAGCAGTAGGAGAATGGGACCAATTACCTTGGGAGGTGGTGAGCCCTAGAGGCATTCAAGAGAAAATCGGACAACTATCTGTCAGATCTGCTTTGATTTGCTTTCATATATCTGCCCAAGTTAAGTCACTCCTAAAGCTGTTTTTAACTTTCCTTCCATATTGAAATGTTCTGTATCATTAATTACATGCTTACCTTGTCAAGTCATGGAGGCAGCTGCTCTGGTTTAACGAATGAGTGCAGCTTTTCTGTACTGTTGTCCCTGGGAAGCGCAGTCAAGCATCTCATATCCCGTCATTTATAAAATCTATTTCGAGGGTACATCCGGATAGGCTCCATCAACTTTATTGCTCAAAATATATATATAAAAAGACATGCAACAAGGCTCTGGAGAATATTTGAGAACATTACTACTGCATTCATGAGCTAAAGACAACGACTGCTGACTGAATGCCGATGGTAATGACAGTGTACCCAATGGACCTGAAATTCCTCACTGGAATTTGCTATGAAAGCCCTTAATATACTATCAGTATATAACGAGTCGTTATCTGATGGCCGCTGAGTGGAACTAGTGTTTCTTCTTTAAAAAAAAAAAGCCTTTTCAGGACTTCCATTTAAGAGGAAAGAATTTCCCAATTGCTTTCACTCAAGGTAATTTACATTATACATATACTGTATATTAAAGAAACCTATTGAAGAAACAGGATTTTCTTTTCTCTTTTAAAAAATGCTAATAGTCTCTCCTAGGCATGTTGCTCCAGAAGTAATGCCTGTTATATTCAGTGGACTTTACTCCGAAATAAACTAGAATACAGTTATAAATGTAGGATCAGACTAGCTATGTATTAAAGGGAATGTGTTTTTCTAACAATTAATTTGTTTCCCCTACTGTACTGGGATTTTCTTAGATCCTTCCTTCCTTCCTTCCTTCCTTCCTTCCTTCCTTCCTTCCTTCCTTCCTTCCTTCCTTCCTTCCTTCCTTCCTTCCTTCCTTCCTTCCTAAATGGACTAGATTGTTGGACTTAAACAGGGACTTCCAAAATATCTTTCCAGCTCTGACACTCGCTAGGTGTGTAGTCATTCATCTTCTGCCTAGTCGTCTTATGTAGAATTATGGTGGGGACAAAATAGGTTAGGGAAAGAACTTCACATAGTTTTTCTAAGACAGTAAATACATGCTACATGTGGAAGGGCACCTTGGCATCCAGCCAGTGTTCTTTACATGACATGTTTGATGGTGCCAGGTTGAAGTTATGATATCCATATTTTACAGAATCACAAAAATATGGATCTCAACCTCTTCACCCACACTCATGTATTTGCTTCATTCTTTTTTTGAGAAATTCCAGCCATTGCATACTAATCCCAAACATTGAACAACCAGTGGTTAAATCCAGTGGTCCATGATGGACTATTTCTTCAGCCTTCTGCATTAACTGAAAAGCTACCCTGGGGCACTTTTGATGGCACACATATAGGCTGAAAGGAGACAAATTGTGCCTTCCCTGTCTGCCTCATGGGTAACATCCTACCAATGGAATGATGCAGTTAGATATATCCTGATATCAACTTGTTTGGTTTAAGAGACCTGGAAAAACAGGTGTCACCCAAATCTGAATATATTAAACTATGTTCAGTGCGAGAAGTAATGGACATTCTAAGACTCCTACAATGACTCTAGGTCTTCCTCTCTCTCTCTCTCTCTCTACTATTGTATCTAGTTGAATAAAATGTGGCATGGCTTTCCTTGCTTCTATATGTAACAGATAATACAGTGGAGAGGAAGTAAAGAAACCCACCTCAAACCAGCTCCACATCTCAAATAATTGATTTATCATTAATTCCAGTGAGCACTCAGGGTTGATTTCCTTTCGAGTGGATAGGTTTGTACTCCTTGCAGTCCAGGGGACTCTCAAGAGCCTCCTCCAGCATCACAATTCAAAAGCATCAGTTCTTCGGCGGTCAGCCTTCTTTATGGTCCAGCTCTCACTTCCATATATTGCTACTGGAAAAACCATAGCTTGGACTATGCGGACCTTTGTCAGCAAGGTGATGTCTCTGCTTTTTAAGATGCTGTCAAGGTTTGCCATCTCTTTCCTCCCAAGAAGCAGGCATCTTTTAATTTCATGGCTGCTGTCATCATCTGCAGTGATCCTGGAGCCCAAGAAAGTAAAATCTGTCACTGCCTCCATATCTTCCCCTTCTATTTCCCAGGAGGTCCTGAAGCTGAGGCTCCAATACTTTGGCCATCTGATGAGAAGAGAAGACTCCCTGGAAAAGACCCTGATGTTGGGAAAGTGTGGAGGAAAAAGGAGAAGGGGAAGAGAGAGGACAAGATGGATGGACAGTGTCATTGAAGCAACCAACATGAATTTGACCCAACTCTGGGAGGCAGTGGAAGACAGGAGGGCCTGGCGTGCTCTGGTCTATGGGGTCACGAAGAGTCGGACACGACTAAACAACTAAACAACAAAAAAATCAATTAAGTAATTGCATTTGTATACTGCCTTAATGCAAAGCACTATCTGGGGCAGTTAACAACAGACATGAACAATATGTCTACTCAAATTCCCAATAGTAGAATAAAAAAACCCCACAGGCAGACAAAAATTCAATTATATAACTTAAACACGAAAGTAAAAGCAATTAGTGATGGTGGTAGGATGAGGTAGAGCCAAATCTAACTGACACCTCAGTATCAAAAAGATCATTGAATGCTTCGCTGAATAGCTCAGTCTATTGAAAATGCGCAAGGATGGGTCTTGACATACCACCAGGGGAAGTCTACTCTACAAGGAAGGAGCGACAACAGAGGTGGTCTGATTTCTGTTAGAAGCCTTTTGAGCCTTTTAGGCAGGGCTCCCCACAATAACAGCAACACTTAAGAAGATCGGGTGGGGTGTTTAACCCATGCCTGACTTCTGTGATCTATAACCTGGTAAGTGTGGTATAATTGGAAAAATGATTATGAAAAGGTTAGTGTTAATAGAACCAATTTCAGATGACTGCTTTTGATTTTTTTCTGCAAAAGAATTGTTCCTTAGAGATGGGGGCTTCATATTTGTATATGAATATGAAGCCCCCCTGGCACAGGTGGCCAGCCTGATTACCTCCCACCCCCAGACTCCGCCAGACCACTTACCACATGTGTGATGTGTGTGGCTGACATTATCTTCTGCACCCCAATTGCGGCAGGAGTTCAGATGCCGTAGCCCCGCCTTCCTGCTCACTCAGCCAGCCCATGGCTGAACAGGGAGATTCATCCTCCCGCTCCCTTGCCAGAATGGCTGGGCAAGTAGGGAGACGGGGCTGCGACAGACGAGCTACTGCTGTGATTGGGGCGCAGAAGGTGACATTGGCCACACACGTCACACATCATGTGGTAAGTGATCTGGTGGGGTCTGGGGGTGGGAGGTAATCAGGATGGCCACCCATGCTGGGGGAGGGGCTTCATATTCATATACGAATATGAAGCCCCCATCTCTAATGTTCATCTGTAGAAGTTCAGTTGGAACACCTGGATCGCTGGAGTCTCCAGCCTGGTGAATTACAGTGAACATTCCTTCTTCCATAAACTACATGACATTGTTGATGCTGGAAAAAAACTGGCCAGTTGGTGTTGAGCAGCAGACATGTTGCTAACTAAAAGAAAATTCACCTTAAGCTTAATTCAGAGAAGCCTGTAGTAATGAAAGGCCAGATCCTGCATTGGCAATGTGAACTTTGGCAATGCCAGCAGCAGCACTACAAACAAAGGCAGTGGTCACAGTTATTCTATTCACTAACTTTCCTGCTCTGCCTGTTAGCACAGGGATGGAAAAAGTTACTTATACTAGCTGTTATGGTCCCTGGCCGTGCTACCAGGGTTATTTTGGAATCTGTCGTTCAGAACAGGAACCACTCTCATCTCTGCATAGTTCGCTGAGTGGCTTTGTTCTTTCTTTGAAACTGGGAATCTTTAAGATGGAATCAGCATTAACTGAACCATCAGGTGAGTGAAAGATTGGGCAATAAATTGTTGCCTTAATTATTGACAGAGAAAAGAAAGAAAAACAGATGCTGTTTGCCTCAACATCAATAGTTTCAGCCAGGACACACATGAAAATGAGTGGTTTTAAATACCCTTGGGAGTCTGTTAGGAAATCACTAAGTTTTTGATCTCCTCCTGTACTTTAATGATTTATACCTATGTCAACCGATCTCATTCTGGTTGTAAAATTCCAGAAGAAATTCATATTTTATTGGAGAAGTGCCTAACAACATTTTCTGTTTGTGTGTGTGTGTGTTAAAAAAAGAAACTTGTTATTTTGAATGTCACACCATTTCATTTAATTATTTTCATTCTAAAGCCAGTTTTCCAAGTGCCACAAAACACATCACCATACTTTCCCCCTTCTGAACAAGCATGCTGACAGCAGTTCCTTGTTCACTGTGGAGGAGGGAAAAATCTGGCCATGAATCATCATAAACACGGATCTTTCCCTTTCCACATGTAAACATACATTAAACCTGTCCCCACACAGCCTGGTATAATGATGCGAGGAGCAGGTGATGGGTTTTAACTAGGGCCATGGCTTTATTTAACATTTAAATAACCATCCACCTCTTGCCTAATGTAGTATGACCCATGCTCCTACTCTCACATGGGCAAGTCCCAAGCCCCAGATCTGTGCTATCCTCTAGACTGTCCATTTCTGGCCAACAAACACCGGATGACCTGCAAAGGCTGCTACCTGCACAGGCCTTAAGACCAAGGATTCCTCTAAGGCACATGCCTGCACAAGCACGTGTGACTGCACCTCTGTTCGTGCAGTTTCCTCCTCCTCTGTGCAGCAATAATTTTCAGCCCCTTTGGTTCCAGTTGTGACAGAAACACATGTGCAGTGGGAGGGCAGAGTCATGTGCATGTGCAAGGGTGAAGTTGCAAGAGAGAGAGCAGGTAAAAGGCTCACTTAATGTTACTTTTTGCAAGCTCGGCCCCTATACTGCAAATGTGAACCATGTGCATTGCAGCATCAAAGGATGTGCAACTGCAGTATACCATCATTTACTGAATCTTCCTCAGGATACAACAAATGATGTATAAGCCAGAACTCTCCAGGTGTCTTCTTAGGTACTACTCTCAACAGGGAAGCTCTTCAGGTGAGGCACCGGGGGGTGGCATCAAAGTGGTTGTCATCTTGAACCTCCTTGTCTATTTTGGTTGGCACTACCTCCTCCACACCTGCAACTGACCACATGTTGTCAGCCCACAATGCAACCCTAATTCCAACAATGGGGATCCTAAAGCGAAACATAAACCATTCAACAAGTAATGGGTTTCCTCATCCTTCATATAATCTTTGAGCCAAGGAGCCAATATTTCCAACTTAATGGTACTGGGACTGTTTTGGAGAATGAAAGGACCCTCCTGGAGGCTTCATGCCTCCACCTACATCTTTGTTAACCCCTTTGTCTGGGTAGCAAAGGAGAAGGCAAGGCTTGTGAACTAAGACACCTAGGCAAAAGAGACCTTGATGAGAAAAAATTACACTAGTCAAGACATTCTTACCTAGAGGCACAGAATCTCACAAGCCTTGAAAATTCTCCATCAAGGCTTCTCATATAGCTAAAACAGCCAGATTCAAGGAGAATGGAGCAAGAATTCTTAACATCCCTAGTTCAATCTATAGCTGATTCAAATGAGTACATCATGTGATGAGTACATCACAGATGTCATTGCAATAACGGCATGATTTTGGATCTGATCCTTCAAGTAGGCAAGAAAGAAAGGGTAAAAAAGGGAAGAAAAACAAGAAAATACCCAAACAGCTATAAACAGTTCAATTCTACAAAAACTCTACAGTTTGTCATGAAATGGCCTGATGTTGCTGTACAAGCTTGCATAATCTTGTTTTGCCAGCAGGACAAAAGGACGGCAAGCTTTACAGAGCACACACAAAGTGACAGCAGGCAAGGGAAAATCCCTGATGCTGACTCCTTTTTTCCTCTGTTAACCACTTTTCACCCAAACACAAAGCAATTGTCAGGGCTGCTTTTTGATAAGTGTGAAAGGTAGTGGGGAAAAGAGGGCATCTTGCAAACCATCCTGACTGCTGCCACTGGTGTTGTCAACAAGCAAGCTGCTCAATGGAGAAACGGCCATACCCTTTATCCTCTCAAGTCAATTAATGTTGCCATGCCTGCTCCACAGAATGCAGACCTGAAAGCTATGATCCAGTTTCTAAAACCCTTTCCTTAGGGTAGACCACTTGAGGAAGGAAAGCTATATGAGACCCAAAACTCTACAAACATGTTGTGTGCAAGTTTTTCAAAAGAGGTCCCCTCATTTTCTGAAATTAAAAAAAGAAAAGAAAAAAAGATGTTGGAGTTAGCGAAGATTGTCACCGGAAACCAAGCATTTTAATTAAATTAAAATGCATTGATCCATTTTTGAAATAAATAACCCTGAAATACGTAGCAAAAGGGACCTCATAGTAACCCTGCCATATTTCAGGTAAGTAAGGTTCACAGTCATGGAACTATGCTAGAGATAGACACCATTTTTGTTATTTTAAAAATATACCCATAGATAGCCTACAGATGATGGAATAAATGGCTTGCTTCCTTTTAAGTAGGAGAAGGTATTCAGTGCTAGGTCAGTGCTGGTAGATAGATCCTGTTTCCCTAGTCCTGCTGATTATGGGAACAGAGAGGAGTGGAGCCCACAATAACATGCTCTTTTTCTCTGTGCTGTTCTTTCTTCTTCCCAGTTCACTACCTGTTTAAAAAAATCGCTGAAACTAATTCCACTGCTGATGCTGAGCTTCACTTGACCTGCTGTCTCCCAGCTGTTCTTGGAGAAAGGAAGTAGGATTATCCTGTGCCAGCCGGGTCAAGAAGCTACTAATCTCCTCAGCGGGTTTGCAGCTCCTCAGAATCTGTTAAATGAAAGGAATCAGCTACTTTCCTTCTCATTTTAGATCCACAGCCTTTTCTCAGCTCTCGGTGACAGTCTGAACACCTCAGGGCATGATCCACCTAGAAGAAAGCACTATAAGGTACCATTGAGTTAGCAGAGATTGACAAAGCTCTCTGTTAGAAGAGTGTTCAAAAACTTCAACTGGTTCAAAATTCTGCAGTCAGATTGCTGACTGGTGCTGGTTATGGGGAGCTTTACTGGCTGCCAGTCCATTTCTGGACTCAATTCAAAGTTTTACCTGTAAAGCCCTATATGGCTTGAGTCCAGCTATCTGAAGGATCATCTCACCTACTAAAAGGTCTCACAGACTTTTAAGATTTTCTGAGGAGCCCCTTGTCTGAGTCCCATCAGCTTCCCAAACTCATTTTCTGAGGACACGAGAGAGAGGGCCTTCTTAGTGGCTGCTCCCAGGCTTTGCAATGCACAGCCCCAAGAAGCCAGATTGCGCGCGCGCACACACACACACACACACACACACACACACACACACACACACACACACACACACACACACACACACACACACACACACACACACACACACGTCTTTCCATCATCATGCAAAGATTTTCCTTTTCAGGTAGCCTTTTAAGTTGCGGTCTCAGGAATGCTGTAAGTATGAATTTATGTTCTTAAAATTGTTTTTAGTCTTGACCAATGTTTAATTGTTTTCAATGTCAGTTTTCTATAATAGTTTACCTCATTATTATATGTTTTTTAATTGTTGTGAGTCACCTTGGAGGGAAAGGCAGCATATTAAACAAACATGCTTTCTGTACTGCTCACAGGTCTCCAAGGACATGTTTCTGTCCCATTTCTGCAAATGTCTGACTTTTTTAAAGCCTACACATATTTCACCTGCATTTTCAGGCACATTTTCATGTGCACATTCATTTACATGCACTTTCTGCACCATTTTACACCTTTTCTGATTTTACAGACACACTTTTTGATCTGTCTGTTGTATTTCAAAATTTGAAATGCATGGAAGCTGAAGGCTAACTGCAAACTGTAAGAAAAAAACACTCAGGGAAAGAGGTGAGGTGCATTATTAGCATATTGGTTTGAGAAGTGTGAACGAAATGGGTTCGTGTTACCACAAAAAACAGACATATTGCACCCATACATAGACTTCAATGAGAAATATTTAGGAATATTTAGGAATAACTTCACAAATATTTAGGCATATGAAAAACAAATCAAACTAATTTCATGCTTATATTTGATGAATACTGTAAAATAACTTGTTCTGAAAGATTCTGAGAAATGAAAAATATTTATGTTGCCATTGATCGCTTCACCATGGTGCTGAGTTACCATGGCGGAGAGGTTTCCTTTCCCGCCTGGAGAGCGGCATTGTGGTTGTATTACGCCACTTTCCAAAGGGAGGAGGGATGGAGCCTTTAAGAAGCCCTTGGTCCCTCTGGCTCAAGCCTCTTTGCCATTTTGCAGGGAAACCCTCCGACTCACCCTAAAGGTATTAGCTGGTTGCCTATTGGAGCTGGATGGGAATTTTTGGCCTGCATCCTATGAATGGTCCACACGTATGGGCTACTCCTGATTGACAAGTATATCGCACTACGCTCAGGCCCCCTTGTATTTGGAGGATTGGTTTAAATAGTTAATAAAGTTGTGGCCCAAGTTTTAACCCAACAACTTGTGTCTCGCCTCTTTATTTGCAGGCTGGGGAAGTAAAGTGAGTTGTTCGATTAACCAGTCAAAACACATCATCATCATCATCATCATCATCATCATCATCATCATCATCATCATCATCATCATCATCATCATCATCATCATAATGAAGAAGAAGAAGAAGAAGAAGAAAGGATAGGATTTGTTCCCAAAGTGTTTCCATTTATTTATTTATTTATTTATTTATTTATTTATTTATTTATTTATTTATTTATTTATTTATTTATTTATTTATTTATACCCCACCCATCTAGATCGAAGTCTACTCTGGGTGGCTAACAATAAAAAAATGAAATAAAAACAATATAAAACAATGCTCTTAAAAACACCCAGCAAGGGAGCGAGACAGATCTCTGGGGGCATACTGTTCCAAAGTTGAGGAGCCACTGCTGAGAAGGCCCAGTATCTTGTTCTTTCTGGGCCTCCCTTGGCGTTAGGCCGCTTGGCCGCCCTTCCTGGCTAGAACGAGTGGTTCGGGTAGCAATTATGGTAAGGGGGTGTTGGTGGGGGTGGTGGGCGCTAAGGTAGGGAGAGGAAAGGGTAGGGGGTAGATTGTGGGGTGGGCGGCTGTGGGGGTGGGTGGGTGCCTATCGGCCTGCTGGTCAGTTGATTGGTGGCCGGTAGGCAGAATGGTTTAAAAAAATATTATGAAGGACAAATAAAAACAGGAGAATATTCGTTGATCCATATTTGTTGGGACTTAAAATTTGACATATACGGATTGACAAATATTTAACAAACTGGTTATTTTTTGTCGAAAAAGCTGTTCTGTTTTCGTTTGTCCCCATCTCTAATTGCCTCTAATCATGACTGAAGCCCATGCATTGTTTACTGTCTTCTTTTAGCTGCTGTTTATTTTAACTGCAGTGCCTTTTAATAAGGTTCTTATTGAATCACATCGTAGTATTTGATGAGGGAATGAACGTTACAATAATGGATTTTACAGACGCGGAACAGAATGAATTGAACAAATGGAGTCTTTGTGGCCTTTTCCACTGTCATCCCAGGATTGACCACAGAACAAATATGCTGGGAAATGCATGTTTAAATAAGTCATAATTCTTTTATGCTTAAAGTGGCTTGGAATTAGTGGAACAAAATAGGGAATTTGGCATGTGTTGTCTGGAGTAGAAGATACATAACACTTTTGCTGCCCACAAGTTTGAGGTTTGGAAGTGGTCTCCGAGGGTGGTCCCCGTCTAGTTCATCTGTTACATTCTAACTCATAGAGATTATCACTGCTTTCTTTCAGAAGCTCATCTTACAAACAGTTTATTTTTTATTTCAACCCTCCTCCTCCTCCCTTCTCCTTCACAACCACCACCAATATCTTCACTTGCTACTCCCCATGACTATTAAGATCGTTAAAGGCTACTCGTACAACAGCCTGCTGTACCTTTTGCACTCGTATCACCTTTCATATTCATGGGTGTATAAAAAGCTGGTTGCACAGCTCAGTGATTTAGACATCTAGCTGTGGAGTCAGAGACTGAGAACTCGATTCCCAATTCTGTCTCCTGTGTGTGGTCTTGGGCAAACTGCACAGTCCTAGAGCTTCGCAAGAATAAGAGAATAGTAAAACCACTTTGGAATATTCTCTCTTTGGAAAACCCTGAAAAGGGTTGCCATAAATCAGAATTCACTTGATGCCACAGAATGATGATGATGATGATGACGATCGCTATATTTCATGCATCTGAAGAAATGGGCTGAAGTTCATGTAAGATTCCAACCAGAAGACTTTCTTCTTCTTTTACTGTAAAAAGAGTGAAGACTAACACAGTGATCCTTTTGGAAATAATTTCTAAAGATATGAATTATTCATAAAACAATTAAAAAGACAGAAATCACAGGGTTTTTTTTTTAAACCTCTCACCTCTAAGTGTCTTGTCCTCAGTAACTTTCTGGATGGAACTTCACAGGACAGTTTTGAGTGACCAAACTGTGGATGATAAGAAATGGCAATACCAAACATTTCCAGTAGGCACTTAGGTTTGATAGCCTGGTTGTGCTATCCTTTGATATCTGGTTCTGTTTTCAGTTTGCTCATTAGTGAGATGCTCTGTTATTTTGTCAATCAGTGAAATGTAAACATCAGAGGGAGAAGCAGGCAGCACCCAGATATGCTTAATGAAGAAGTGCACCTATTGGTACTGTGCTAAAAAAGTATATAAAAACCTGAAATGTCTTCCATTAATGACTCTCAATGTAGACTAAGATTTTGGGAGGTGCTGCACAACTACTGATTCCGGGGTTGTGTGCCATTCTTTAGGAGCTCCTGGGAAACAGAAAGAGCATGAAATTTCTCTCAGCTTTAATAGCTTATTGCTTATGCTTTCTGCTTTTGTTGTTCTTGTTTAGTCGTTAAGTAGTCTCTGACTCTTTGTGACCCCATGGACCAGAGCATGCCAGGCCCTCCTGTCTTCCACTACCTCCCAGAGTTGGGTCAAATTCATGTTGATAGCTTTGATGACACTGTCCATCCATCTCATCCTCTATTGTCCCCTTCTCCTCTTGCCTTCACACTTTCCCAACAGCAGCGTCTTTTCCAGGGAGTCTTCTCTTCTCATGAGATGGCCAAAGTATTGGAGCCTCAGCTTCAGGATCTGCCCTTCCAGTGAGCACTCAGGGTTGATTTCCTTAAGAATGGATAGGTTTGTTCTCCTTGCAGTCCAGGGGATTCTCAAGAGTCTCCTCCAGCACCAAAATTCAAAGGCATCAACTCTTCGGCAGTCAGCTCTCTTTATGGTCCAACTCTAACTTCCATACATCACTATTGGAAAAACCATAGCTTTGACTATGCGGACCTTTGTCGGCAAGGTGATGTCTCTGCTTTTTAAGATGCTGTCTAGGTTTGTCATCGCTTCCCTCCCAAGAAGCAGGCGTCTTCTTATTTGATGGCTGCTGTCACTAACTGCAGTGATCATGGAGCCCAAGAAAGTAAAATCTCTCACTGCCTCCACATCTTCCCCTTCTATTTCCCAGGAGGTGATGGGACTAGTGGCCATGATCTTAGTTTTTTTGTTGAACCTCCGACCGTTTTTTGAGCTCTCCTTTTTCACCTTCATTAAGAGGTTCCTTAATTCCTCCTCACTTTCTGCCATTGGACTGGTATCATCTGCATATCTGAGGTTGTTGATATTTCTTCCGGCAATCTTTATTCTGGCTTGGGATTCATCCAGTCCTGCCTTTCGCATGATGTATTCTGCATATAAATTAAATAAGCAGGGACACAATATACAGCCTTGTTGTACTCCTTTCCTAATTTTGAACCAATCAGTTGTTCCATATCCAGTTCTAACTGTTGCTTCATGTCCCACGTATAGGTTTCTCAGGAGATAGATAAGGTGATCAGGCAATCCCATTTCATTAAGGACTTGCCATAGTTTGCTGTGGTCCACACAGTCAAAAGCTTTGGCGTAGTCAATGAAGCAGAAGTAGATGTTTTTCTGGAATTATTTGGCTTTCTCCATAATCCAGCGTATGTTAGCAATTTAGTCCCGTGTTCCTCTGCCCCTTCGAAATCCAGCTTGTACTTCTGGGAGTTCTCGGTCCACATACTGCTGAAGCCTACCTTGTAGGATTGTGAGCATAACCTTGCTAGCGTGTAAAATGAGTGCAATTGTATGGTAGCTGGAGCATTCTTTGACGCTGCCCTTCTTTGGGGTTGGGATGTAGACTGATATTTTCCAATTCCCTGGCCACTGCTTAGTTTTCCAAACTTGCTGGCATATTGAATGTAGCACCTTAACAGCATCATCTTTTAAGATTTTAAATAGTTCAACTGGAATGCCATCACCTCCACTGGCTTTGTTGTCCACCATGCTTTCTAAGGCCCACTTGACTTCACTCTTCAGGATGTATGGCTCAAGGTCAGCAACCACACTATCTGCGTTGTCCGGGACATCCAGATCTTTCTGGTATAATTCCTCTGTGTATTCTTGCCACCTCTTTTTTGATGTCTTCTGCTTCTGTGAGGTCCCTACCTTTTTTGTCCTTTATCATGTCCATCTTTGCACAAAATGTTCCTTTACTAGCTTTCGAGTATACGTTCCTTTACTAGCTCCAATTTTCTTCAACAGATCTCTGGTTTTTCTCTTTCTATTCTTTCCCTCTATATCTTCACACTGTTTATTTAAGAAGGCTCTCTTGTTTTTCCTTGCTATTCTTTGGAAGTCAGCGTTCAATTTTCTGTAACTTTCCCTATCTCCCTTGCATTTTGTTTCCCTTCTCTGCTATTTGTAAGGCCTTGTTGAACAGCCACTTTGTTTTCTTGTATTTCCATTTCTTTGGGATGGTTTTTGTTGCTGCCTCCTTACAATGTTATGAGCCTCTATCCATAGTTCTTTAGGCACGCTGTCCACCAAATCTATTTCCTTATATCTGTTCTTCACTTCTACTGTGTATTCATAAGGAATTTGGTTTAGATTATACTCGACTAGCCCAGTAGTTTTTCCTACTTTCTTCAGTTTAAGCTTGAGTTAAAGCTGATGAAGAAGCTGATGATCAGAGCCACAATCAGCTCCAGGTCTTGTTCTTGCTGACTGTATAGGGCTTCTCCATCTTCGGTTGCAGTGAATATAATCAATCTGATTTCGATATTGCCCATCTGGTGATATACATGTGTAGAGTTGTCTCTTGTGTTGTTGGAAAAGAGTGTTTGTGATGACCAGCTTGTTCTCTTGACAAAACTCTATTAGCCTTTGACCTGCTCCAAGGCCAAACTTACCTGTTGTTCCTTTTATCTCTTGTCTCCCTACTTTAGCTTTCCAGTCCCCTATAATGAGAAGAACGTCTTTCTTTGGTGTCAGTTCTAAAAGATGTTGTAAGTCTTCATAGAATTGGTCAATTTCAGCCTCTTCAGCATCACTGGTTGGTGCATAAACTTGGATTACTGTGATGTTGACCAGTCTGCCTTAGATTCGTATTAAAATCATTATATTATTTTTGAGATTGTATCCCAGTACAGCTTTTCCCACTCTTTTGTTGACTGTGAGGGCTACTCCATTTCTTCTATGGGATTCTTGCCCACAATAGTAGATACGATAATTGTCTGAATTGAATTCGCCCATTCCTGTCCATTTTAGTTCAGTGATGCCCACGATGTCAATGTTTATTCCTGCCATCTCCTGTTTGACCATGTACAGTTTACCAAGGTTCATAGATCTTACATTCCAGGTTCCTACGCAGTATTTTTCTTTGCAGCATCGAATTTTCCTTTCACTTTCAGGCACGTCTGCAGTTGAGCATTCTTTTGGCTTTTGTCCCAACCACTTCATTAGCTCTGGAGCTACTTGTCCTTGTCCTCCGCTCTTCCTCAGTAGCATGTTGGACTTCTTCTGACCTGAGGGACTCATCTTCCAGCGTCATGTCTTTTAGCCTTTTGTTTCTGTCCATGGAGTTTTCTTGGCAAAGATACTGGAGTGGTTTGCCAGTTACTACTCCAGGTGGATCGCTTTTATTCAGAACTCTCTGCTATGACCTGTCCGTCTTGGGTGTCCGTGCACTGCATAGCCCATAGCTTCTCTGAATTACTCAAGCCACTTTGCTACAACAAGGCAGGAATCGGTGAAGGGGGCTTTATGCTTTACAGTCTCTTTAATTAAGTTCTGTTCCTGTCCTCCCTTGGTATGTTCATTGTCTTTTCTGTCTTGACAAGAAAAATCCCTGGAGCTACTTGTCTCAACTTTGGCTTTTCAAAAAAAAATTGCATGCAGTTGCTGAAATGGGAAAGGAAAAAAAAACAAGTGCTTGAAGAACACTTGTCTTTAAGGCCTCTCATATTTCCAAATCTTCTACACTTATTTCACCCATCCTTATTTGCCAATATAAACCAATGGGATCTACCCTTTGACTTAGACTGAGGGCACAAAGGGAATCACATGTGGTATGCATCTTCAACAAATGCCTACAAGTCTTCATTAGCACTGAAAGAGAGAAACAGGACCTATTTAAGTGATGCTAAAATGCATGGAATGTGCTGTTTTGATACAGTGTTTTCTTTTGCTTTAATGAACAAACCTATTATGCTTACATAACACTCCAGCCTCAACCATAGACTGTTTAATCAATTCATGCAAATTTCTGCACTTTCTGTAACATTGCAATTTACTGGGGTTCAAACTCTTACTGTGCAAACATGGGCAGGCCTTATCAAGAGGATCAAGAAGTGGTGATGTTGGTTCATATGTCTACCTGCATGACACATCGTGTTAAAGAAGTGTGAACTATAGGGTATTACAATTCATACACATATGAAATTATCATAGTTCTGATTAGACACAGACAGTGACAGATACAGCAATGGCAGGACCTACAGTCTGTAGTGGGAAATAAACATCCATCTTCTTTTTTAAGGGGCTGAATGCATTTTAGTGTTTACATCTTACTCCCTCTTCAAATGACATGCTGAGAGAAGTGAATTTAGAATGGTTCAGCCCATCTTCTTCATATCACCGGGCCTTATGAACCAGTGGGCATCCTCAAAACCCTGTCCCATCTATTTAAGCAATCCTGAAATCTGTGAATAATTGGATGAAATAAGATTTTACGTAAAGTGCTTCCTTCATATTAGACCTAGATTCTATTCCTCCTCAGCTCTTTGGGGGAAATATACCCCTGGTTCAAAATTAATTGATTGCACTGGAGGGTTCATTCTGGTTTTTGTTTTTTGTTTAAGTATGGTAATTGTCTCAGCAATGAATTCTACTGTTGGTTCGATAAAAAGAAAAAGGCCTTTTGGTTTTTCAGAGTCCTTCTGTTTTATTGAGTTTTGGGGAAAGGGAGTTCAATGTTTTCCTTTCCCTGCATGCAAAACTCATTAATTTGTACAACATGCAGATTTTTGCCAAACTGCCTGGTGTTTGTTGTTTTAAAGATTATTCAAGGATCCAATGCACAGTGATTCAATATTTTAAATTAAAGACAAACTAGTGTATCAACAAGGTGATCCCACTGTTGAAGGAGGAGAATTACCATTGACCTCATCATGGGGGTGGAACAGGAACTCATCCATAACCTCTGAGAATGGTGTTGGTCCCATATGTATGTGTCAAAGGAAGGGAGTCTGTCCAACGGATACTTTAGACAGACTGGAATATGCAGACTGGAATATGCTCTCAGATTTGTAGGCCACCAAATGTAATTTTTCAAACTCTGACACAGAGGTAGGAGGGATCAGATATTGTTTCTATTTACCTTTGATAAAATGTGCTACATGATGTTAGGTTGGAACCATCTTATGATGACCCTAACAGGGCTTTCAAGGTAAGTGAGATATTTATGGAGTGGTTTTGCCAGTGGCATATCCCATCCCTATGAGCTTCCATTCACAAATATTTTTGAATTTAGTATACAAAGAAGTGGAAATTTTTGAAAATATGAATGTGGGAGAAACCAAAATGAATAGACCAAGGGGTTGGTGTTTTTACCTCTTTCAAGGGTTGGATTTTAATACCAGCTGCGTTCATGACACAGGGATGACTTAGATCCTTGTGGCGCAGTGGTTAAACTGCTGTACTGCAATCAAAACTCCGTTCATGACCAGAGTTCAATCCGAGGTGGCTGGTTAGAGATTTACTCAGCCTTCCGTCCTTCCGAAGTTGGTAAACTGAGTACCCAGGTGACTGGGGGAGAGCAACGTGTAGCCTGTATAATCAAATTGTAGAACACCCAGAGAGTGCTTTAGGTGCTATGGGGTGGAATATAAGCAGCACACTTTTTAGGGGGGGTTGACCCCGTCATTTTTAAAATGATTTTCCTCATCTTTAACAGTTACATTACAAGCAGGTACAACATGACCTTCTCCATACTGTGAATGGCAGTGCTTATGAAATTTGGCCAATGGCTCCTTTCTGAGGAATTTGCCTAAATGCATCTATTTCTTTAGGTCCAATAAGAAAACATTTGATTTGCTTTTGACAAGAATATACTAAAATTTGAAAATGTATTCATAAGCAGGAACCATAGAAGATTTAAAAAATTGGAAGGGAGGGGAAAGAGGGAGGGGAAGGGAGGGGAAAATCTCATTACCTTATAAGCATGGAAACCGAATTATTGTCTTTTCAAACAATATTTTGGTTTCCATGTTTATAAGATAATGAGACTTTCTTCCCTTTTCTCCACCTAAGCCAAGTTGAGAAATTTAGTCTCTGTTGCATAGAAATTACAGCCTGGCAGCTCAGCAGTTCAGTTTTAGTGTTATAATTCATGGGAAGGCAGCACAAAAGAATCTTTGCCACTTTATGAAAAGGTATGACAAATATAAAGCATCATTCAAATCTCTCTCAAATAGCTGGACACGTATCTTGATGTTTGAGTGGCACTTCTCTGCCCACCTCCAGAACCACAGAAATTCTAACAGGCCAATTACCTGTCTCCAGTCTCAGGAAGAGTAAACTGTGGTACATAAATTAATGGTATGTATGTGTTGTGGGAAACATGTTGTCATTTCTACTTCCAGTGAATTTTGTGCTCTGGAACATGTCACTGTTATGGAAATCACAACATGATAATAGAGATGGGCATGAAGCACTTGTTTGGCAGTCCGTGCCAGTTCGTTTATCAGCTGAACAGATGTCTGGCACTTCCCTCTGGGGGAGGGTGCCCACTCAGGGGCATTGCCCCAGATTCCCTGCCCCATCTCTCCTGGGCATCACCTCTGAGTGAGCCCCCACTGGAGTAGGGCAGGGCTCGGAAGCGCCAAACACCCATCTAGCCAGTAAATGAACTAGCATGAACTGCCAAACCAGTGGTTTTCACCCATCTCTACATGATAGCATTGCTGAGCATGCCATCATCTCATCCATCATCTTGCAAATCAGAGTGGTTCACAGTTTTAAGGCATCCATTCTATGCCTATGCACAATGAGCTGTTTCTGTTTAAAACAGGAGTCACATACGTATCAAAAGTGTTTGCAAAATCTTAACCAAATATTGCACATGGTTTCCTTTCATTCAAATGGATCTACACATGTTTTGCCACATATGCATATGTCTAACTTGTTTCAGTAAAAGAAATGCATCTTCTTTCTTAGTAAACATTTCCTGCAAACTATACAAAACTAGTTTTAAAGCCTTCATTTCATTTTGTTCAGTTTTTTTGCCATACCTTTACAACATGGGCTTTTTTTTTTAAAAAAGTTAATTAATATTTCAGCAGGAGTATGGAGATTGCTTCATTAGCTTACGAACATGCTAGGAGACAAAAACAAATGTGTGGGAGGCACTCTGGAAACATCTAAATTCAAACTCTTACATCAAAGCACAGAAGCTGTTTTTTCTTCCTCCTGTTAAGAAGAAACTGGTTTTCTGCTAGAAGAGAGGTCTGGGGGTTAGATTGGCATATCAAGAAGATTAGAGGATGGTTGTGTTGGGATGGAGACGATGAAACAAGAATCATTCCTAAAATGTTTGGTGTTCAAATAGTGTTGAAAACCAAGGGCTTCTAAGCTTATCAATGTCAGTGTGGCTCAGCTCAGATGTAATGTTTTTGATTCAATAAACCATGACTAGATAGCTCAGTAAGTTAGGTATCTGGCTGCACAACCAGAGGTTGGGACTTCAATTTCTCCACGTTGGCTTTAGGGAGAAGAGCCAGCTTGCAGTCCCAGCATAATCAGAAAACCTGGTCAAAATCCTTTTGCTTACTAACATCTGTGGAAGGCAAACAACAACACTCACAGTGGTTCTTATGGGCTATTCGTTCATCGTTTAGTGATTTCGCTGTGTCTGAGTCTTCGTGACCCCATGGACCAGAGCAGGCCAGGCCCTCCTGTCTTCCACTGCCTCCCGGAGTTGTGTCAAATTCATGTTGGTTGCTTTGATGACACTGTCCAACTATCTCATCCTCTGTTGTCCCCTTCTCCTCTTGTCTTCACACTTTCCCTATATCAAGGTCTTTTCCAAGGAGTCTCCTCTTCTCATTCCTTATTTGGATTTTGGGGTATGAAGCAGTTTAGCGGCTTGTCGTGGGTTTCCTGGCCATGTTGCGGAACAGGATATTGCAACTTATTCATGTTAATTCTTTTTGAGGGGAGAGGGAAAGGCCAAACTAGAAAATGCAGAATATGTATTTGGGGATGAGCAGTAGCCACAATAGCTCTATCATCACAGAAATAATCTGCCAGTTAGGAGGCAAGCATCCCATCCTCATCAAGGGCACTAATTTTCAAGGACATCCTTTCTTCATTGTGATGGGGGAGGACTACAAAATGACAGTTTGTAAAATAGACATCCTGCGAGCACATGAATTCCATTTTAGAAAATTCTAGATGACTTCCACAGATGTATTTTTAGATGTTAAAAGCCTACCCCGAGTGCATTAATCAGCTCTCCCTATGTAATTTCATCTTAATTGTAGCTCTTTTTACTACCTAACTAATCCTTTTATATTCTATACAAAGTGTGTCACCAATATTTTGAAAAAGAAATAAGGTGAAGTCACTCTGCTACTCTTCACATAATCATACTACTCTTGAATTGTGATGACCTTTTATTGTACTAGAAAATCTCTGCATAATTGAGGACAACTCACAAACATAAGCATGATTAAATTCAAGGTTACGCTCATCACATCACTGCAGACACAGATTATGCTGCTTTAAAAGTTGAGGGTGTAAATGTATTTTTCCTCTTCAATTTCTTATTGTATTTTTTACTTTATTATTCTGTAAAGTAACTGATTAAGGAATCAAATCACCATCCAGTTCTGCATCTCCATTCCAGGCGATTAAACAGCTACCTAGATAAGTGAACCTCTCCACTTCCTCTAACTGCTGCTGCCTTAGTACAATTCCCCATGTTGAGACCGTGGAGCTCACATGCATGATTTCAATTTCTCAGGACTTATCATTAGGCCAACTTTATTTGCCTATTCATCCAGTAAGTCTTGGCATGCTGCAGTTTCTGTTCATCTTCCTCAAGCAAGGGGATATTGTTGGTGAAATCCATACCACCAAGATAACTTTGGTCAGTCCTGCCCTAGTGTGTACTCCAGTTTGCCGCATACATAGTCAAGGGCCACAAGTAAAAGGAGTAGGGATAAGATACATCCTTGTCTGACCCAGGTGGCAATCTCAAAGAAGTCCATATGGCCATTCTTCATCTTAAAGCAGCAGCTCAGTCATTGATACAAGTTCTTAAAGATAGTAACAAAGACTGCTGGTACATTATACAGATTCAGGATCTGCCAAAGAGACTATTGGTGGACACTATTGAAAGCTTGTTACTGAGCTAAGGCTTCAATACTTTGGCCATCTCATGAGAAGAGAAGACTCCCTGTAAAAGATCCTGATGATGGGAAAGTGTGAAGGCAAGAGGAGAAGGGGATGACAGAGGATGAGATGGTTGGACAGTGTCATCGAAGCAACCAACATGAATTTGACCCAACTCTGGGAGGCAGTGGAAGACAGGAGGGCCTGGCGTGCTCTGGTCCATGGGGTCACAAAGAGTCAGACACAACTTAACGACTAAACAACAACAAATTGAAAGCTTGTAACAAATTGACAAAATTGATGGCTAATAGGTGCTAATACTTGATGCACTGTTCTCTAAAGGTAAAGATTTGCTCACTGCACGATCTTCCATAGCAGAATCTGGCTTGTTCTTCTCTCAGGAGTTGCCCAAGGGCCCTTTGCAGCCTAAAGAGGACTACTCTAAATGCCTTCCCAGGCACTGGAAAAAAAAAGAGACCCATCAAAGTAAAAGTAGAGTACTGGAGCTCAATAGTGCCATAGGCAGTTTTTGATGGGAGAGAGCTCCTTGTCCTATTCACAAGCCATTACTGAACAATTCATCCTAAACATATTTACTAATAAATACCAATGGAGCTCATACCTAGCTTAGTTAACAAAGAGTGAGACTGCAGCCTAAGAAATTAAAACTCTACATTCCAAGTATACAGTGGTGCCTCGCATAGCGATCACTCCGTTTAGCGACGAAATTGCTTTGCGACACATTTTTTGTGATCGCAAAAGCTATCGCTTTGCGATGTTCCCTATGGGGGAATTTTGCTTTGCCATGACCGATCATCGCAAAGCAACCATTTTCGGCCAGCTGATCGGCGGTTTCAAAATGGCCACCGGGAAAAAACATGGCCGCCAGCTGTGTTTAGGGACGGATTCCTCCCTTAAGAGGCACTAGAAATGGCCGCGCTATGGAGGATCTTTGCTGAACTGTGAGTTTTAAGCCCATAGGAACACATTAATTGCGTTTTAATGTGTTTCTATGGGCTTTTTTATTTCACATTGCGATGTTTTCATTCTGCAGCGATTTTTGTGGAACAAATTAATGTCGCAATGCGAGGAACCACTGTATTGGATATTGCATTTGTTAATAAGTAGAGATGGGCACAAACTCATGGTTTGGCAGTTCATGCCAATTTGTTTATCAGCCAAACAGGTGTTTGGCACTTCCTAGCACTTCATTCTCCAGTGGGCATCCACTTGAAGGCAGTGCCCAGAGGAGGTGGGGCAAAGAAACAGGGTCACTGCTTCCAAGTGGGCGCCTGCTGGAGGAAGCAAGACTAGGAAGCACAAAACACTTGTCTGGATGATAAACAACCTGGCACTTTGTGCCCGTCTTTAGTAATGAGTAGAGATGGGGACAAATCCCAAAAAATGGTGGTTCGTTTTGATCCGATAGTCACCAAAATTAATGGATCAACGAAAACAAATATACAAATATTCTTTGATGAATCAATGGATTGATCTGTTGATCATCTGCTACTCAAATGGCTATAACATTAGCCCCCAATGACCTAGAGATACCAGATTTTCAGGATCGCTTCCTGTGATGCATATGTACAATTCCTGAAAGATTGGTGAACATTGGATGTCTAGCGAATAAACTGTCATGCGGGGTAACTGTCTAGCGAGGCACCACTGTAGTAGTAGTAGTAGTAGTACTACTACTACATCATCATCATCATCATCTAATTAATAAAGCAATGGAGAGAGGGAATGTCTGTGCAAATTTTATTTTTTTAAATGATGGGGTGGTGGACTAATTATTTTACTAAAATATGACTTCCCTACCTAAGCAACCCCCCCAGTATAATGTAATTAGTAAAATGTAATTAGTAAGTAGTATAATGTAATTAGTAAAAACTCCCTCGCTATCCACTGTGGCTGAATGAAAAGCCAAAAAAATCCAACCAGAAAAGCCCTGCCAGCTAAGTCTGAGTCAGACACACACACACACACACACACACACACACACACACACACACACACACACACACATATCACACCAATTTCGTTTTGGGTAAAAGGAGAAAAAAAGGATTGATCCAGCTACACCCACCCACCCACTGTGCCTGAGATGCAAGCCTCTCAAGTACCAACTTAAATTTTTGAAAACTAATTGAATAATGTAGTCCTGCAACACGGCACACGCACAAGTCACACCAACAAATTCCCCCCATCCACTGTGCCTCAGATGCAAGCCTCCACTTGCCTGAAGACGACATGACATAAGCCTCCAGAATTTTTTTTTTTAAAAAAAGCCCTTCCAGGTAGCCTAAGCTACCTGAAAATCCCTTCCCAAAATTCCCAGTACAGTTGTTGTTGATGATGATGAATGATAATTTTGAAAAAGTAATATATACGTGACACATTCGTTTGCTTTGCTGCCACAAAAGTGAAACCAAACCATCAGAACAACAGCAAGCCAGCAGCAACTGTTCTCACTCCAGAGATCATGAACAGAAGTACGCAATGCCTGGAGGGGAAAAGCTTATATGCAGCCTCTCGGCACCATATGGCAGAGCTATTGGCTGCCGGACATGCCAATCGACAATCTCTGTCCTGATTCACCAAAGCTTCTAATTGGCACCAGCAAGCTCAGAGAGACACCCCCCCAAAGGTAACGAATATATGCAAATATTAATGGATTGATGAATAAAACCGAGAAAATATTCATCCAGCCATATTCGTCTAGATTTATATTTTATGAATACGGATCGATGAATATTTGATGAATTGGCTATATTCGTCGAAAAACTGATCTGTTTTTGTATTCGTCCCCATCTCTAGTAGTGAGTCAAATAAGTGACTTGAGCAGCCAAGGAATTTAAAGACATTTAAGAAACTTTATAGAAACTTAAGACATGACCTTAATTCACAAGGGGAAACCCCTAACCCTTTCCTTTCATATAATACATCCCACCATTCCCACATAAAATGTAGTATGTGGACCTCTGCAACCTCTCAAGTTCCTTCATTCTACTCTGCATCGTATTGTAACTGCTTTCAGTTCAATATGTGGCTAATGCGCCTTTTTGTGAATGAGCTACAGACAGATATTTTATTCCCTGCTTCCCTAATTTTTAGACAATAATCTTAACATGTATGCTTTTGAATTTGTTGCCTTATTCCCCGCCAACACCTCACAAGTTGTTAGAGCTGTTCTTGGATTTCATTATGTCTCCAATATATCTTTACAAATCTCCTTCAGATCACTTTGAAGCCCCTTTCTCATCTAGTCAGAATGTATATAGCCATTTCAGTCCCCTTTTCATAATACAAATCTTTGAAGCCTGACATCATTTTGATCGCAGTAGGATGTAGAGAATCAAAAGAAATTATGCCGTTTCCACAGCATGTGGCCTAGTGTTGGTGTAGTACTACAGGCAAGGGCTAGCCAGTCGCTTAGGCGCAACAAAGGTGCCTTGGCTGATTTCCATTGTACTTTCCTCTTAAGCAACTGTAATTTTACTTGCCAATTTCATCTCTTACCATCTTTTCTTAAACTCTGGTTGCAAATGGTGGGCGGAGAAGTTGACTAAAACAGACACATGCTCAAACAGATGGCAACAACGCAGAAGTTGATGATCATCTCAAAGGCAACAAAGCACTCCTTGGAAAGACCATACCGTTATTGTCTTCTATTTTCATGTTAAATGTATATCCAGCTTTTCAGCCAGAACACTCAAAGTTGCTTACAGCATTGCAACATAGTAGAACTAGAGTGCACCTTGCCTTTCGTTCTGGACAAAGCTTGGCAGGGGATGATTGTAGTAACATTTCCAAGCTCTGGTTCTGAAAGTCCCAAGAACACATTTTGGGGTGAGAGGAACTTGCCAGAGAAGGAGGCCCAAGAGAAAAATTCCCAGGATGATGGTTTTGGTTGTTTGTCTTGCATCCAGGCTATCTGAAGAATCACATCTCTCCATGTGAGCTTTCCCAGTTCCTAAAATCTTCAGAGGAGGCCCTTCTCTTGGACCTGTTTTCCTCATAGGTATATTAGATACGAACTCAAGAGAGGGTTTTCTCTGTTACTGATCTCGGGCTGTGGAATCCTCTCCCTCAAGAGGTGAGTTTGGCTCCCCCCCCCATGTATCCTTTTGGTGATAGCTAAAGACCTGCCTTGTTAAGCAGGCTTTTAAGAAACAGTTTGGGCAAGACTGGGTCCATTCTGGATACTGGGTATACGTTTCCTTCCTTCCTTCCATTTATTTACTTATTTAATTTAGATCCGGTCCCATTTGTGCAAAGCACTATTCTGGGCAGTTAATGGCATAATAAAATTGAATGAACCATAAACAAAAACTTCAATAAAAATCATAAAATAAATCAAGTCATGACATGTTTAATTCTTTTTCAAATTGATAATTTATTTTTATTTTTTAATTTATTTTTCTTGTACATCTTGTTTGAATTCAAGTTGTTAGCTCTCTTGTGTCCTCTCATCAGAAGAAAGCCAGCAGAGATATAAAACAAATGAACAAATGTTAGGGAGGGTGGGTGGAGAGAAAATATATACTTGTTTTCATTCTGATCGTTTCATGGCCACAAGGTTTAAAAAAAGTATGTTCTTGTATTTTTCACAGGAGGTTGAAAATATCTGTTTGGCAGTTACAGTGAAATGGATAGAAAGTTAGAATTGTCTGTTGAATATTAGCACAGTGATAGGGTGAGCAGACTGTGGCAAAACTTTAGAGACAAACATGAACCAAATTGGCATAAACAACCTTCTTGTGTGGTTTTGTTGCCAAATGTGTCTGCTAAGTTTTACACCATGATTTGGAACACATTCACTTCGAGGTCAAGATCCAATGAAAACAAAGGAAAAAAGGTTAAATGTGTCTCCGATTGAGGTATTAGTTTAATCTTATAGGCTCTAGTCCTTGACACACAAAATCCCATTGACTGTTCATGGGATTTGAGCAGGCTTCTCTGTACAGTGGATAGCTTCCCTGAAGAATCCATGCCTTTGTGAAATCAATCGGTTAACATTGTGGCTTCAATTGTTTCAGTGTTTCATTTTTTTTATTACACATTTCCAAGGGATGAATGCTTTGATCCTGCTTCCAAGAATCTCAAAATTATTTATGACTTTAAAGCATCCCAGGCAGGTTCTAGGTCCCAAGAGAGCCAGTGTTAAGTTGGGCAACAGACAATCCAGAGGAATTCAACATTGAGGAGGAGACACTGGAGGTTAATAACTGAGTGCTGAAACGTATAGCCAAAGAGTTTTCTTTATTTTGATATGATGGGATGTTACGTAATCTGGAGATGACTTTCACATCTCATGGCCTCCATAAGAATTAGTGCTCCAACTCAGAAGGCAAGACAGTCAGCTTCCTTCCTTCCTAAACCCTCCACTGATCTTTTCTAGGCTCTTTGCAGCCATGCTGTATTTGTTTCAGGATGACGTTAACTCTAGGGAAGCAAAAAATCGATCTGAGAAGCTGATATTAGAGCTTCAACTTGAGGAAAGCAAATGCAGGAGAGGGATTTCTGTGACATGACGGCTTTGTGATTCCCTTGGTTGCCTGAGGAACAAAACATCCTTCAAACTGGGACCATTGCCGCTGGCCTCACAAAGTCTTATTGGTTTCCTTTCTGGCCATGTTCGTTATTAGAAAAGTTATGCTGGCCAACCCCCACGGACTGACCCAAAGATTCTCCATTCTTCAAGGCGTCTGCTGTTTCAGATGCTGCCAGCACCCCATTTTTTGCTGAGATTATTTCCTGGTAAGACTGTACATACTGAAGAAGCCAATACTGATTATGAGAAGAGGGCTTTCTGCCTTTGAATGCCTTAACTTAGAGAAGAAATGAAATATTTTTAGTTTGTATTTCCCTACAATATATCAGTTGGTCCCCTCTTGAATCTGACCCAAGGACAAACCACATTTGAGCTCAATAAACTGTGCATTTTTTAGTGTTATGGCAAAAAGGGACATGCACAGGAAAGTCCACATTTCAAAGACATGGATGGCTCAAAATGCATATATTTGAGGGGGGGAGCATATATTTGATAAAGACAGATAAGCATGTTCTAGCCGGTGTTCAAAATGTCTACAAAATGTGTAAATTTTTTTTGGGGGGGAAACTGCATGAGTTTCTACATGGGAAGATGCAAAAGCCTTTCCATGCCATGCTAGAGCTGGCTACTGGCCATAGTGATTGGTGAGGCAGATATAGCAGCCACTGGTAGGCAAAGGCAGGGGCTAAAGCAGGCATTTGATTCCACATAAATGTATTCACATACAAACATGCAGTGGCTGTAAAAAAGCTAAATATTCATACACAGAAGCTGGCAGACATTCAGTCATCACTGCTTCATTCCCCACCCCATTTATTCCCTCTAAAACTGAGCTGAACAGCAGAAAAATGTACTTGGCTCTCAATTAGAAATGCTCCTGCTTTTCCTGTACCTGAGGGTAGTACAAGGGTAGGACAAGAACCAATGGGTGGAAACTCATCAGAAAGAGATCCAACCTGGAAATAAGGAGTAATTTCCTGACAATGAGAACTGTGAAGCAGTGGAAAATCTTGCCTCCCAATGTTGTGGGTGCCCCATTGCTGGATGTTTTCAAGATTGGACAGCCATCTGTCTGCGATGGTATGAGGTCTCCTGCCTTGGGCAAGGGGTTGGACAAGAACACCTTCAAGGCCCCTTCCAGCCCTATGACAATTCTATCATTCCCTCTACATTCTCTCTCTCTCCCTCTCCTTCACTGGCTGAAATCCTGTTGCTCTGCATTTTGTGTGTGTGTGTGTGTGTTTCTTTATTTATTTATATGCTGCCCCATTGTTATTTTTAAACTGCCCCATTAGTGCAAAAATGCTAAAGTAAGTCACAATCAGAATACGCCGTTTTGAATCAATGGAATTTACAGAGGAGTTGATTCATTAGCTTACTCTCTCTCTCTCTCTCACACACACACACACACAGAGAGAGAGAGAGAGAGAGAGAGAGAGAGAGAGAGAGAGAGAGAGAGAGAGAGAGAGAGAGAGAGAGAGAGAGAGAGAGAGAGAGAGAGAGATTAAGGCTAGTTGTTCATATTCAGCTTGAAGGAAACATTTGCAAAGTAGTGTCTATGCACTGTGACCTTGTTCTCAGGCTCAGCTGAAAAGCAGGTTTTGCACCTACTCTTCATATACTTCTGTTCAAATCTCATTTTTAATGGGCAATGTACATTTATAAGGCCGCTTTTTCTGCATCTCCCTAAATCGTCCTAACACTCCATACAAAATTTCACATCTTGATAGAGAGAGTTCTCACTCTTCCACAAGGTTTGCTTATCTGGCAGGAAGCTGGGCAGCAGGTTGTGGGGAGAACAGTGGCAACAGTATCAGCAGGGGCAGCAGAGGCATCTTCGACAGCTGGGGAGATCCCCCCGCTTCTGCTGTCCACACGCTTCTTGGCTGCTGGTGCTGCCACCACCCAGCTGCCCTTGGGACAAGCAAGCCTGCAGTGTAGGGTTCTCTTTCCTTGGCTGACCACAAAGGACGCCCTACTCCTGCTACCCAAAGATAGAAGGCCAGGGCACTTTTGGGTGGCAGCAGGTAGATGTTGCACATACATGTCCTCTGTTTAAATGTGAAGAATCACATTAAAACAGAAGAATTATGTTTTAAATTGGGTCACCTCATTTGTTTATAACCTTCAGTAAAAAAGTCTGCAAACATGTACAGTGGTGCCCTGCATAGCGACGTTAATCTGTTCCAGGATTAACGTCACTATCCAGATTCGTCGCTATGTGGGGGGAAACCCCATAGGAACGCATTAAACTCAGTTTAATGCGTTCCTATTGGGGAAAAACCCACCGGTAAGCGAAGATTCCCCCATCCGGCCACCATTTTCGCTGCCCGTTAAGTGAGGGCAGGGCGTGAAAATGCTGCGGGCGGCCATTTTGCTGATCCGGCGGCCATTTTGGAACCGGCGATCAGCTATTCTGCAAACATCGCATTGCGAAGATCAGTAAGCGAAACGCTTACCGATCATCGCAATGCGATTTTCGGCCATTGAGAACGTTGCAATGTGATCGCATTAGCGGTCGCAAAAAACGTGTCACTATGCGGATTCGTCGTTAAGCGGTGCGCTCATTAAGCGAGGCACCACTGTAGTTTAGACTCAAACATGGAACATTAGTGACTTTTGATGGCACGAGTGCACCATGTTTGGGTTCTGCCCCAGTAATGCATGGTGTTGCCTCCTCAGTCACTTTTTCTTCTGCTGATTTGAACAGGAAATTGAATCCTAACAACAGCAATCAGAGCACCAAGCTTGGCTGTCTTTCAGCTTCAGTTGGAGACACATACAGTGTATATTTAGCAAACCCAATAACACTTGACTATGCATGCTCTGGACACTTAAAAATGTATAAATGTGTGAAGGTAAAACCCCTTAGAGAGCATTACATCTTCTGTGCAGCGGTGTCACTTGCTATAGCAAGCCATGTGGCCTCACTTTTTGCAGATCAATTTGTCTAATGAAACTCAATCAATAAGTCAGCGACTAAAACTGCCACCGTGTTAAATGTTGAAAATCCCAGGATCATTGCCATCCAGTTTTCCCTTAGCTTTTGTCTCCACTTGACAGAGAGTATATACTATCATTTTTCTGTATCATGCATTCTCTTCAGAAACTTTGGAGGAGACCATCTTGCTCCCATAGTATTATAGCCCAATTCTGAAGGGCAATCAGAACTGGCAATCAGAAGCCACTGGCAATGGTGCGGCTAAAAAATATTGTAAATAAATAAATAAATAAATAAATAAATAAATAAATAAATAAATAAACTGGTCTAATGCTGGAGTTTCAGAATGATCAATTAAGCACCATTTTCAATTTCATTCTTTTTCATTTCCTGTATTATTTTTATCCAGAATTCTATTTCATTTCCAGATTGATTAATCTGCAGTTACTCAACAATGTTTCTTCAGAACATTTGAAGAAACATTGTTGGGTAACTGCAAGTTAATCAATCTGGATAAATATTTCTCTTAAATTCATCTTAAATATCAGAAAAGACATACTGAAATCACAGAAACGTAGAATAATTAAGTTGGGAGAGGCCTATAAGGCCATGGAGTCCAACCTCCTGCTCAATGCAGGAATCCAGATCAAAGACTCTCTGCCAGGTGTCTAAATTTCTCTTAAACGCCTCCAGTGTTGGAGCACTCACCAGTTCTCGAGGTAATTGGTTCCACTGCTAACAGCTAAGACTTTTTCCCCCTCATATTCACCCAAAATTTGGATTCCTTTAATTTGAGCCTATTATTACCTGTTCTCTACTCTGGGATGATTGAGAACTGATACCTCCCCTTAGTTTTCTTTTCCTCAAGGCTAAACACACCCATTTGTTTCAGTCTTTCCTCATAGGGCTTGGTTTCTAGTATCCTGATCATCCTTGTTGCTCTCCTCTGAATTTGAAGATAAATGGCCATGGCTAGAGATGGGGAATTAAAAAAAAGTCATGCTATCCATTAAAAATCACTGATTTTTTAAATTTATCCCTTCATGTTTGCTTTAAGTAAGATGGTGGTGGAGACTGTGGCGGGAGGATGGCGGTGGCAGAGGGGACAGCAGGAACAGGTGGATGGGGACTGGGAGCTGACAGCATTGGCCAATGTAAGGAGGCAACAATGCAAAGGGGTGGGGGGCAGACTGTGGGGGTGGGGGCTCCGCTTTTCAAATTTCAGACAGACATGGGCTGTCTTAAAAAAAACCATAACAAACCAACAAGCCAATTTGTGGTTCGTTGGTCCATGGCTGGGAAATTTGTGGTTTGTCAACCTTGACAAACCATAAACCAGAATAAACTGCTATTTTGCAGTTCATTCCCATCTCTAGCCAGGATGCTTTTCCTGATATTCAGGAAAAAGAGGGATGCTCGATCTAGCTTCCTGTACTCTGAGCCCATTACATTTTTCTCTTGAAATACATATTCAGATGAATATGGTTTCCTTAAAATTCATATTTAAATAATATTTTGAAATACTTGATCTGTCAAGAACAATGTTGCAACGTTTGGTGAAATGTGAACTTTGGTGGATAACCAAGGAATAAAATCCGCAAACATCTCTGCATACATACAAAGTAAAAGGGAAAAAAAAAGAATCTACAGTGTTTTCAAATTTTTGTTTTCACTCCCCCCCCCAATAACAAGTATATTCCAATTAAAAATACTTACCAATTTATGATTAACATCAGTAATCACAATATCTGTGCCTTTGGGTGCTCTTTGAGAAAAAGAATGGATATAAATAAAGAAAAATATTTAAAATAAATCTGTTAAATATACTAGAGTTACACATAAGTTTCATGAGGAGATATCAGGATGTGGATACTTGGTGTTGGAAAAGCTCCCTCACCAGATTCAGGATGAAGCAACCTCACATAGTTTTTGTGTGCTTTTCAGGGGCAGTAACTGCTCATGAACAAAGTTGAGGTATGATTTCACAACCAGCAGATGTACTCATTTGGATCTTCATCTTTTGCACATGAATTGCATGTCTATTCCTGGCATATGCCACAAAATATGCTTAACTGAAATATTTTCTCCATAGTACTTATGAATGCTATTCTCCAAATCACAATACTTAAGTATAAAATTCATTTATTTTGGGATTAAGCCAAGCAAGCACCTGGATATGTTTAGAAATGTAAATCCATGCCTGTCATGTTGTTGCACACAAGAATAAGAAACTGTGAAAAAAGTCTCCTCTTTGGTGAGACACTGAACTATTTTCTGTCAGTTTCAATGAGTTTTCATCTCTGAGAGAACGATTTTTGTGCAAATTTTGGTTTGCACAGCTGAAGCAGGATAACGGCTGCCTTGTTGCACATTATTAATTATGTGCTGTCAAGTTGATTTTGACTTAACAGAGATTTTCTTGGGGTTGTCTAGGTTTAAAATACTCGGGAGTAGTTGGGGTAGGTGGGGCTTGTTAGCCTTGGAAGGCAGCCCATCTAAGAAAAGGAAAACTCTGATTTCAAACCTCCACTGCCTTGTGGCTATATCCATCAATGGAAACAGCTTCAGGAGTTAACCTCGAGACAAAATATGGAGCTGGAGTCCCAGAGGCAGTTCATGATGTTCTGGAAATTCCTGCAACGTTGCTGGAACCACTTGTATTGGCCCTTGCCTTTCCATTGGACTATTTCAGTGATGTGGAGAGGTGGGTTTGCTGCTTGGGTAACAGTCTATCCTTCATATAATTTTACCCAGGCTTCGTGCTCTGGAGAGGACACTCCAGCTTCACATATAGCATTGAAATAACATGAGAAGTAGCAGTTACTGGTTATAAGTCTTTGCTCATTTGATTTAGAGTGTGACACCAGGGGCTACTTCCAACAGTGGAAGAGATAATTGCACCTCACTACATAGCTACTGCCCACCTTAAGCTGGGCAGTCCCCAGCCAGTAAGGTGCTGCCTCACTACGGTCTGTTAACCTGATGGGCTACATGGGGTTTAGGGTGAAAGCTGACAAGCAGATCGATAACCCTGCACCATGCAATAATCATAAGAAAACTTCTGCCCTAAAGTTGGGCGCCTGGAATGTTCAGACAATAACCCCTAACTTTTCTGACAACCTGCAGGAAATATATGACGTGTGCAAAACAGCTGTCATCAGCATGGAACTGAGTAGACTGCAGATGGACATTGTTGCCCTGCAAGAGATGAGATTGCCAGACATGGGATCTGTCAAAGAAAAAAAAATTCCTTCTTCTGGCAGGAAAAACCGTTGAATGAGACCAGGGAATATGGTGTTGGCTTTGCAGTTAGAAATACTCTGCTGAGATCCTTTGTTCTACCTACTGCGGGAAGTGAAACAATCCTGTCTCTGCAGCTCCACTCAACACTGTCGTCTACAACAGAAGTCAAAGACAAATTCTATGACAATCTGGCAGCTACGATCAAAAAAATCCCTGAGAGAGAACCACTGTTCATTCTCAGAGACTTTAATGCTAGAGTTGGTGTTCATCACAATTCTTGGCCCACTTGTCTAGGCTGTTTTGGCATTGGGAAGATGAATGAAAATGGCCAACACTTGCTGGAGTTTTGCTGTTATTATAGTCTTTGTGTCAGCAAGACATTGTTTAATATGAAGCTTCAACACAGAGTCTCTTGGAGACATCCAAGATCTAAGCACTAGCATCAGCTCAATTTGATCCTCACTAGACACTCTAGCTTTCCTAATATTATGATCACACACAGTTATCAGGGTTCTGATTGTGGTACTGATCTCTCCCTGGTGTGTAGCAGAGTAAAACTGTGAATAAATAGATCGTATCACACGAAAAAGGAAGGAATACCATGCATTGACATCAGCAAGACTCGCAATCAGAGAAAAGTGGAGAAATTTGTCCAAATGCTTGAGGAAACTCTTCCAGACCCGGCGGATGTAAATGCACCTGAACAATGGGAACATTTCAGGACTTCTGACTTGACACTGTGACAAGACAGCAGCAGGAGGACAGAGCTCCATCCTGACTTGTTTGGGATCCCCCAGGGGGTTAAACCCACCCCAAAGAGGTGGTGAAATGGGTAGAAGCCTGTTGATCATGAGGGGATGGTTGTTACCCTCGTTTGATCCTGGAAGCTCCCCAATCAACCAGTGGGCAGAAACAAGCAGCTGTATAACTTGCTTGCAAGTCATCAGCAGCCAGCAATGGAGAAGCGTTAAATCAGCTAATTAATATTGCTGTTACTACTGGGTGAGAAATATTTTATAACTGTATTGCTTTATGATTATCTCTGGATGAGACATTCCCTATAACAGAAATAGATCTACTATCCTCACCACTTATAGAGCAGTGGTGAATCTGGAGAAAGGGAAGAGATGCAAAGAGATGCAAATAAATTAGGCATTAATTAGACATTTAATTATACTTTAAGGAAGAAAGTTTGGTATGATTTTGGTATTAGAAACTTAAGAAATCTTTCTCTTAAAATCATCATTAGTTAAACAACTCTGGGGAGTTAAACTGGCTATATTATGGCTACAGTTATTACAGCTATCTGCAGCATTGGGGAAAAGCGCAGAACAATAATCTTGAGCATTTTATGGCAGTTCTGACTTCCTTTGTTTTTCTGAGGACTGAACTGAAGTATAGACAACCCTAGAAAGCCTAATCCTGTCAAAGTGGAATTTTTAAGCTGTATCCTGGATTTTAAACTTGACTGGAGCACAGGCCAAGACAGAATTAATATTAGAATGGATTGCATCTGGGGCTGGATTACAACAGACATCAGGCCTACATCATCATCATAGGCATCCTTCAGTCTCGAGAGACTATGGTATCGTGCTGTGCATGGAGGACTTGGAAAAGCGTCTAGTGTGGCTGAGAAAGCCAATTTGAGAGTGACAATCCCTTCCACAATGAGGACAAATACAATCTGTACCCTGTCTAGCTCCCTGATTTTGCTGCTTTCATGACTGCCTCTTTGCCTTGGCCTGCTAGGCAAGGGTCTCTTCAAATTGGGAGAGGCCGTGATGCACCGCCTGCCTCCAGGCTGAATGCTCAGATGTCAGGGTTTCCCATCTGTTGAGATCCATTTCCAAGGCCTTCAGATCCCGCTTGCAGATATCCTTGTATTGCAGCTGTGGTCTCCCTCTGGGGTGATTTCCCTGCACTAATTTTCCATACAGGAGATCCTTTGGAATCCGACCATGAGCCATTCTTACGACATGCCTGAGCCAACGTAGGCCTACAAACATCAAATGAACTATTTGGTGAGCAAGTTTCTTTGAGCCTTCAAGGGAGGGAGGAAACCCTTTATGTCTGAGACTGGATTCAAGTTTAACCCTAAAGATGATCAGTCTATTAAAGTGGAATTATGGAGGCAAGTATTGATAGAATTGGAATGATTACTTTAAGCAACTGGAAAACTTGTTATACAATTATTTGATATTTGGGACATAATGCTACAACAACGAAAACTTGGGGATGAAATAAAATCTACCCTTCATGCAATTTTAGAAATGGTGAGATCTCACAACGAAGAGGTGAAATTATTCAATAGGCAGTTAAGGAAGGCTTATAGTCAACAGGAGACATGGAATATTGAACACAAAAATGAGAGGGTGGTGGATGATGTATGCCAATCAAAGGAGGGGCTGGAAGAAATCAGAGGGGGACATTTAGGAGATCTAATTTTAATCAGGGAGCCGAGGAGAGTTGTAGGTGTGCGAATGGAAGATAAGGGGAGAGAACTAGCAGATTTAATTAAAAATAGCCTGGAAGATCTATTGGAGATAAATCAAGTGTATAAAATTATCTGACATGTCACAAGGGACGGCAGAATTTTTAAAGAGATAGAAAGAAGAATTGGGAAAAGAAAAACAAGAGGAGTTACTTAAAAAGATTAAAAGGAAAAAAATATCAAGGTGGTCTTTAACTGCCTGGCTCAAGGTAGACAGCTCAATCATCCCTCCACTCTAAAATTGGTGTTGAATGCAAGGTTTGTATCCAATAAGTCCCAGTTGATTTACAATCTTATCCTGGAGGAGGATGTAGACCTGGCTTGCATGACCGAAACCTGGATGGGCAGCATTTGGGGTATTCCTCTATCCTTTGCCTGTCCACCCAGCTATGCTGTCCAACCCCAAGGTAGACCGGGGGGTCAGGGGGAGTAGCCATTGTATATAAAAACACTCTGGAGGTTGGTAGGCTCTCTGCTGTGGCGATGCCTGGTCTGGAGGCCCTCCACATGTCATGCAGGGCCAGGGACAGTATTGGGATCTTGCTGGCATACCATGCTCCTGTCACGTTCCCGGGGGTTACAACAGCAGAGCCCGATAAGCCAGTCCTATGTCAGGAATTCAGGGAATGCAGAGCCAATATCCAAATACCAAAGCCAACTCACACAACGTAGTCCAGGGTCAGACTCCAAAGTGAAGGGTCCCGGGAACAAGGTTCAAGGTTGCCAGGAGTGTGGGTGCAAGCCAGAGGATTGACTTGTTGCTTCCATGGATTTTTAGCCATCTGAGAGCTGTTTATATAGTAAAAACAGCCCTTGAACTGCTGGAAGCCTTTTCATCCTGTCAGAACTCAAGGTTAGTTGATCGGATGTTTCTGAGGGCAGCCTTCAAGCAATCCTCTGACCTCTTTGTCATAAGTCTTCCCCTCCGCCTGGCCCTCAGCCTGTCTACTGGGGGAGGAGAATCTGGAGGCGATTCAGGTGTTTGTATTTCTGATTGCTCAGCATTCTCCTCAGCTACAGTTAACCCTTCAGGTTCCAGATCTTCGGCTGCACTCATGAGAGCTCCCCGTGATCCCATGATTTCATTACTGGCGTTGGCTGACTTCGTCTCTGCAGCACTGTTGGGGATTGGTGGCCTAGCTTCAATCCTTCTTGGAGAACTGTTCCCAGAGAGTCCAGCTTGGAGAGAATTATCGGACCCGTGGCTCCTCAATTGTGGGGTGCCGCAGGGCTCGATCATCTCTCCAATGCTGTTTAATATCTATATGAGGCTGCTGGGTGGGGTCATCAGAGATTGTGGTGCTTCATGTCACCAGTATGCTGATGACACACAACTCTACATTTCCCTTTTTCCAACAGCAATGGATGCTGTTGCGTCTCTTGAGCACTGCCTGGGGGCTGTACAGCAATGGATGCAGGAGAATGGACTGAGGTTGAACCCGTACAAGACAGACATCCTGAGGGTGGTCTCCCCTTCTATCATACAAGTGGTTTGGGAAGCTCACTCTTTTTTAGGGGGGGCAACGCTCACCAGAAAGAGTGTGGTCCACAGCTTGTGGGTCCATCTTGACCCAGAGCTTACCATGGAATCCACCTGGTCTTTGCGGTCTGTTCTGCCCACTTATATCTTTGGCAGATTGCCCAGCTGTGCTCCTATCTTGCTGTTGGGTCGCCTATCATTCTGGCCCATGCACTCATAATCTTGAGAGTAGACTACTGCAATGCTCTCTACGTGAGGCTGCCCCTAAGAATGATGCGGAAAGTACAAATGGTCCAGAACATGGCCGCCAGTTTATTAACTGGGGTGAAAAGATACCGACATATTTTCCCCACTCTGTCAGCCTTACACTGGATACCCATTCATTTCTGCATTGATTTCAAGGTACTAATGCTTATATACAAAGCCTTAAATGGTTGAGGGGCTCAATACCTGGCAGAGTGCCTGTCTCCACCTAGCTCTACTCATATCACTCAATCAGATGGCTGAGGGGCTTAACCCTGAAAGAGGCCTGGAAGGAGAGAATAAGAAGTGGTGGCCCCTCACCTTTGGAACAGCTTACCCCTGGAGAGCCGACTGACACCCTCGCTGCGAATTTTTAAAAACAAATTGAAGACTTGGTTCTTCCAGCAGGCCTTCCCCTCCTCCCATTACATAGCTTCCTTATCCTATCTTGGATCCTGTTTTCTTTATTGATCTTTATTGCTTTTATGAACAAAGTTATTTGAATGCCATTTTTATCTTTATATTCTGTAAGTCGCCCAGAGTAGATTCCCAAATCTAGAAGAGTGGGGTAAAACTGGAACAAACAAACAAACAAACAAACACATTGCATCACTAAGAATTTGCTGCCCTGTCATGACACCTCAGGACATATTCCTGGTTCTAGTTCCAGGAGTTCCAGGTCTAATCCATGTTATTCTCGTCAAAAGCAACAAAAAGAGTTTAGATACTAAGAGATAAGAAAGATCCATACCTGAGACACTGAGCAGCCACTGCCAATGAAAGAAGACAAGCCCGACAATGTGATTACCAACAACAGTAACAACCTTAGAACTGCAGAGCTGATAGGGAACTTATGGATCATCAAGTCCAGCCTCCTCTATCAAGGAGGCCCAGTGGGGAATCAAACTCCCAACCTCTGGCTCTGCAGCCAGTCGCCTAAACCACTGAGCTATCCAGCAGTTCTAATAAAGCAGTTTCTTATTATTCTCTTGGAATTTGTCTGGGGATACTTATCATACCCATTATGTGTTTGTCCAATTTGTGCAAAAAGTTCTCCAGTCTTTTTTCTTTTGTCAGCACCAAGGGAAAAGGGAGATCTCATTGCTTACAAAGATGCAAACAAGCTGCACAATTCTCATACTTTTTAACAGTCATACAACAAGGCAGAAGTTCAATTTTGTGCATTTTGAGAAAGGTGCAAAAATCGCCTTTGGTTTTGCATCTGTTCCCTCCAAGATCACGATCAAAAACAATACAATGACTGACTTGACAAGTAGGAGGAAAAATCTTTGCATGTTCTCATTTGGTGCACAAGAACGAGACAGTAAGGCTTACCATCTCTAATTATGGACCGGTCCATTTTGTAATAAATTTAGCATGTTTTCATTGTCTGTATTTGAAGTCTTGCTTGTGTTGAATTACTAACATTCAGAAGATTATATGCAAATCAAATTTAAATAGAAAGAACTTGACAGCAAAACAAAAAGCAAAAAAACAAAGAAGTAAAACTGACAGATTGATCCATGTCTGACTCAGGGCTAGAACTATATTGCTTCTGAAATTATGGATTTGCATTTTGTTCATGTATTCAGCATTTTAGCGCTATGTTAGGCTTGCCACTTCTTCTACTTCTCCTCCTCCTCCTCCTCCTCCTCCTCATTCATCATCTTCTTTTACTGACATGGTCCTCATCCTTAATGGATTACAAAGCAGGCTGCTATACCATGGTCCCCTCCATGCTTTCAATAATTTTGCCTGCTAAATTTGATTGCTGTAGATCTGCAAGAATTTAATTTAATTTCATTACCAGAAAGAATTTACACAAATCCACAAATGACTTCACATTCAGGTTGGAAAGAATTTGTGATTTTGAACATTTGAATGCAGTAGTTCATGTAACTAACAGATGCTTTCATCCCTAGAGTTATAGGTAGGATGGGAATCTTTGATTTAAGTAGGTCTGTCAGAGGTTACAATTTAACCTGGCTTTATCAATGCATACCATTTAATGCATGTAAAAGAAAAAGCACCAGTAGATGGCTCCAACATTCTTGGAATGTCCAGGATGCCATTCAGTAAAGCTACTACAGCATTGCTTTTTGGTGAATGGATTTAATTTGATTGCACCAACGACAGAAATAAACTTTATGCAGACATGCTGAAATGGGACACTTTAATTCATTGTGCCATTCTCAGCGGGGGCTGTCTCTCCCTCACACTGACCTTGATGACTTCTCGATAAATGTATGAAAGAAGCCATCCTCCTCCTCTTCTCCTCCCCCCAATCTAATATGGATAAGCCTTGAGGGCTGTTTCTTGCTGCAGAACTGCCTTGCCTTGGAGTCCATGAAAAACAGCAGCTTTCTTCACTGGTTGCTTATGGGGAAGTTATATGTTGCTGGATGTGAAATGAATCACGAAGCTCCAAAGGCTGCTAAAATGGTCGAAAACTAGCGCAGTATCTTGGGAAATGTGAGAAACTCTAAACTTGGAAGTGGGACATGAAGCATATGCTTGCACTGAAATTAACAAACAAAATGCCATATAGGCAGTGTTGTTTTCTAAATCTGGATGTGAATGTGTCTCTCTGTGAGAGGGAGCAGCAACACTGAAAGCATACCGAAGACCAAATGCTAATTTCAGTGGCGCACAGGGAATTGTTCACTAATGTCGCTAATCAAATTTCAATTATATTACTGCATAGACTGTATTCCGGATTGTAACTCCAGGATGAATGTTCCTCAGGTGGGCAAGAATAAGGCAGGCAAGTACCAAAGTACAACAATATTATGAATCAGATTGAGTCCTGAATAGCCCCAAGTAACTGGAATGGGCTGCCCATTAGAAAAAATAAAGCCACTCAATAGGCCACTTCCTTTCACCTGGAAATGTTCCCCAAAGATGTCAGTGAACTGTGAGTGAACCCAAAATTTCACTCCCAGGAACCAGCTTATATACTGATATAAAATATTTGCCTCCTTTTATTACTAATACACTTCAAACACACAGGCACAGACACACAGAGAGGCACACACAGACACAGACACAGACACACACACACCAGTCTATGAATGTGGGATATTGTATCCCTGATTCAAAGCATTGGGAAATGGCTGGATATTGCTGCACGATATCATGGCCACTCATGGCCACGTTGCCAGCAGGAAAGGGACACCAATAAAGGGCAGCCTGAGTGTTGACCACACCAATGGGAAGATCTGCCTGATTTGTGTATCAGTTTAGAAAATCTCCCTACAATATTGAAATCCTAGAAAGTTCTCTGAGCTGGCCTTGCCATTAAACAGAGAGAGGCAGCCACCTCAGGAGGCAAACACCGAAGGGACAGATGCCACCGGAGATAATGTTAGAGGACAGAGCTGTGCCTTGCACACAGCCTGCTCTTTGTACTCTTAAGATAGCCTACTGCTTACAGGCACACTGGAGGATGCTAGTCCTTCCACCACATGTTGGAATAAGATTTGGTTCCTGATCGACTCTGCAAGTTCTTACAAACTGCACAAACCAATCCGTGACACAAAATCCTTCTCCGTACCTAATGTTGGCTGGATCCTTCTGTGAAATGATATTGATTCAATCTGAAATGAAGATTCTTTGCACAGAATTTAAGTTTTGCATGGCTGTCTCTTTGACTTTGGGACCCCACATGTTGTTGTTTTGACTTATATATTTTCCAAAGTTTCTAGAGCATTTGGGGGGCAGTTTACAACATAATTATGTATACAACAACTTGTCCCCCAGTGAGCTGGGTACTCATTTTACCAACCTCAGAAGGATGGAAGGCTGAGACAACCTTGAGCCAGCTATCTGAATCCATCAAGTTCAAACTCAGGTCGTGGGCAGAGGCTTGACTGGTGTATTGCAGTTTAACCACTGCACCACAGGGCTCTTGGACTGCAGGTGTTACGTATTGAACTTCAAGTACTCATTACCTTCATCTGTCAAGGCCAATGGCCCATGATTATGTGATCTGGTTTCCAAAATTGGAGGCCGATTGAGAGCCACTATTACAGTCTGTTTTAAATGGGTCTAAAACAAGTCTTCTAAATACCTCCGATCTTTGGGACATGGTGAGGAGAGAATTCACTGAGCCATCACAAAGATGTAAAATGAAGTGGAATGATGGACAGAGATAATCATAGAATTATAGACTCAGACAGCTGTAAATTTGGAGGGAAACCCAGGAGTATCTATTCCAAACTTCTGCTAGTACAGGAAGTCCCTAAAGCATCTTGGATAGATGGCCATCTAACCTTTGTTTAAAAATCACAACAAAGGAGAGTTTACCCTTTTTCTGAGACAATCAATTCCACTGTCCAATAGCTCTCATCATCAGGCAGGCATCTGATACCATCAAACATTCATCTGAAATCTTCTCCGTAGTTTGAGTCTCTTGTTCTGGTTCCTAACCTGTGAAGCAGCATAAAACAAATTTGCTTCAGCTTCTACATGACAGTCCTTCAAATATTTGAAGACAGCTTCTGTATTACTACTCAGTGTTTTATTCCACAGGCTTTTTTTAAAAAAAATCCTATTCCCTTAATCATTCCTCACAGAGCTTGGTGTCCAGTTCCTTTACTGTCTTTGCCATCCCCTTCTGAACAGGTTTTCAATGTCCTTCTTAAACTCTAGCGCCAGAACTGGAGATAGTTCTCCAGATGAATTCACACCAAAACAGAATAGAGGGGTCCAATTGCTTCCCTTGAAGTGAACATTATACATCTGTTGACATAGCCTAGAACTGAAGCAGAATTAACGTCAATAATTTGCTGTTTTGATTTTAAGGCCATATAATACCATTGATGCATGTTTGACTCATGATTGTATTTAAAACCAGAAGCTGTAGCTGTGTCCCAAATGATAGGCTTGGCAGGCAGGGCCTGGGCATCCGATCTGAATCCAATTCAGAGTCTCAAATATTGTTTCTTATACTGTAGTCAATGAATTATTTCTACAACTGACAGTGGATTTGCCCAACCCAGTTGCCAAAATGTTTGTTTCTGAGGCACTGTGACACACCACAATCAAAGAGATGTAGAAGGCCATGAAAACCTGCATTCGGCACAGCTGCGGAAAAATATTAGGTCCTGAAGCCTCCTGCTTTGAGAAAACAAGTAAGTTTAGGAATACTGTGGAGAGGATATCCAATACAATGTGTAGAGAAGGAAAGACAGCATTGGAAAGGTTACCAGAATCTATTATCAGAGCTTTTGCAAATGTATCATTCAGTGGTTTAGGTCTTTGGCTGTGGAGCCAGAGCTTGTGAGTTTGATTCCCCACTGTGCCTCCTTGATAGGGGCTAGACTCAATGATCCATAAGGTCCCTTCCAGCCCTGCAGTTCTAAGATCATGATGAAATAACATGTCTAGGGGAGTATTCAGGGAGCCGAGTCATGGTATCATCAAAAGGGTCCAGAACAAGACATGTGACCAATTCTAGGGATGAAATGTTCAGAATTAAAGGACTTCCACTCCCAATTATGGGAGGAGAAAGCCCTCAAACTGGCAGGAGGTAGAGCAACCCCTTATACAGTCCCCAGCATAAGTCATTTACCAAGGCTACCAAGCAGTCTCAGCCCCATATTCCAGTCAAAATCCTGATTGAAATAGGTCCAAATAATCAGTATCATCCAGGACTGCCTGGAGATGCAGGACACCACCTTCTCAACCATCCTATCCAAAAATGGTAAATATGAGACTACCCTACAGTTAAAACTTTTAAAAATGGTTTTATGACAGCTTCCTTTCATTAGGAAGGGGCAGACCTTTCCTTTAAGGAAGCATTTATCACTTCCTTAAACCATGGAATCCATCCCACCTTGGCAGATTTGATTAACCAGGAGGGGCAATATCTAGGCAAGTAGGTGGTGGCCCTCCCCATTCCAAGCACTCTGTCTACATCCTGAAGACATACATTTGCCAATGGCAAGTTAAAAAAATCAAACCCATCTTTCGAGTAAGATGAAAAACTGTACTTCTAGCATGAGAAGGATTTATGCTTCTATCCCAAAAACAACAGAAACCAGACCTTATTTTCAACAAAAGTTGGGTGCTATGTGTACACCTAGTGGTGGTCTTTTTCCAATATGAGCGTCACTTCTAGTTGTCAAATTGATCCTGCTAATGCAGAGGACTGTGATACATGAGAGCAACACACTGTAAATCAATAATTTCTCCAGAAATGAAAACATCAACCTTTCATAGCCTTCTTTTAATGATTCCCTTGGTAAGAGAATAAACTCCCAGGCAATGCATTATGTGTTTGCCACATTGCCTTCAGCATGTGCTCTCAAAGACAAGGTCATTGGAATTGAAGCGATCAAAGGAATTGTTAGCTCCAAACCTGTGTGTATGTTGCACCTTTAAATCTCTATCACATTTTCCCCCCCCACAGGGAAGGCTGCAACATCTTCCTGAATAGACAGCTTATGATGGGGATTATTGAGGAGCAGAATTGGTTCACCACAATTTCTTTGCATTTCTATTCTGCCTTTGTGAGACATAGCTGCAGTCAAGATGAAACACATCAATACTGTTCCTTTTGTAGCAGTCCTGTTTGCTTACTCTGAAATTAAATCTACTTCGGAGCTCGGAAATGTTACTTTTCATTAGTCCCCATCTATTCAGCACTCGTTTGGCCTCATCTAGAGTCCTGTGCCCAGTTCTGGACATCACACTTAAAGAAGAATATCAACGAGCTGGAGCAAGTTCAGAGGAAGGGAACAAGGATGATCAGGAGACTGGAAACCAAGCCCTATGAGGAAAGAATGAAAGAACTGCATGTTTAGTCTTGAGAAAATAAGACTGGGATGATAGCAGTTTTCAAATACACTCAAAAGGTAGTCATACAGAAGAGGGGCAGGGTCGGTTAACCCAGAGTGCAGGACATGTAATAATAGGCTCAAGCTACAGAAAGTCAGATTTAGGCTGAATATGAGGAAAAACCTCTTAACTGTTAGAACAGTAGGACAGTGGAATCAAATACCTTGGGAGATGGTGAGCCTTCCAATGCTAGAGGCATTCAGGAGAAAATTGGACATCCATCTCTCAGATCTGCTTTGATTTGGATTCCTCCATTGAGCAGGGGATTGGACTCAATGGCCTTATAGGCCCCTTTCAACTCAATTATTATATGATTCATTAGATTATCAGATGGTATAGAAGATCCTGGGTCTTTAAAAGTGTCTCAGGCCTGGTTTGCTTCCATTCAGTGAGACACACCACCATGTAAGGATATGTAAGGATATGGGCTCCTTAGAATCCTTAGATGCATTCAAAACACTTGGATACATTTTCATAAACCTTCAAGTATTTTTCAAAGAAAACTATTATCCTGTATCCGGTTCCTTTTTTAGAGTATGTCAACAGCTATGGAACAATCTTGCAAAAGAGATTGAGAGTATTTCAGTCGTAGCTATGGAAGTTCAAAGAATGTCACTTCTGCACATTCTAAAGCAAACTGATCTACATCTTTGGACTAAAATGTGGATTAAAACATAATTATAGATCAGATCTGGCCTTTCTCCAAATTTGGAGGTGCAATTGTCACAGAAACATTCCCAAATGCATTTGAAGTGAGTGTTTCTGAGATAAAGTAGCTTAGACAGTTTCCGTGGTCACGTGGCCAGCGCGACTAGACACAGAATGCTGTTACCTTCCCACCATAATGGTACCTATTTATCTACTTGCACTTGCATGCTTTCAAACTGCTAGGTTGGCGGGAGCTGGGACAAGCGACGGGAGCTCACTCTGTTGCGTGGATTTGATCTTAGGACTTTGCAGCACAGAGTTTTCTGCGTTTTTACTCGCAGCACCACCACGTCCCTCCACAACTTTGAAATGTATAGATTTGATAAAATGCATGTAGAAATATGCATTTTAGAATATACTTCAGAATATACAGTATATAGAAATAAATATTTATGCATGAAGTTTTTTGAAGACAGTAATGTTAAAATAAGACAAAAATGACCTATGAATTGACACATGTGAACCCAAGGCAATTCATCTATACACTGATCTTTTCATACCTAATTTTTGCTCATTGAGACCCTATGGGAGAACTTTTACAACAAGGCAGTCTGGGTCTGTTGTTTTATATCATACCTACTTTTCACTTTTAGTGTGGTTTGCTTTCCATTTTTTAAAAAATGGACAGTACTACTTTTGTTTATTGTGTTTTACTGGTTCTGTTATTTTTATGTCACTCTCAATTTATCCTTGTGCACTTTCTTAGAATGCTGTGATGTAGCATATTAAATGTTATTGTCAACATTACAATTATTTCACTTCCATTTACTCTTTTTGTAGGAGTTGTAGAAATATTGGTTTCAATTACTCCTGTTCTGCATAATCTGTCAGTCTCTTTCCATCATGATGAGCTCCAATCTTTTGCTACTTGACAGCACGGAAGGAAAAAGGGAATGAGAATGGAAAATGAAAAACAATTCAGGTATTAATTCTTGAGGTCACACAAGCCCTATTCAGATGTGATTCACTTTAGTATAAGTAAACATGCTAGTTTGATTCTGCTCTCCATTCATGGTGAATGTACCTCTACACAGACATGGGTATCCATGCGAGTACAGTACAGACCCTCAAAAATCACAGGGAGAGCATTGATGAGGAGGTGTGATTCTTATGTGTTCATAATAGATAAACAGCTGGTTGGGTAGCTCATTGAGTCCCTGACAATGGAACCTGTGGTTCAAACTTTGATTGCCATCTCTCTGTGCCTCATGAGAGAAAAGCCACTGTGTGGAGCCTTGGGCAAGCTGCAGTCCCAGAGTATCCTGACAAGAAGGGAATGGTAAACCACTTCTGAATACTGTATGCCTCAAAAACCTCGGACATGATTGCCACAAATGAGAACTGACTTGAGGGCACATGAAATTGGGCTAAAAGCAAAACAGTATCATGTGATTAGGATATAATGTGATCATACAGAAACCCCAGACCTTCAGCAAGTATTCTTACTAGGAAGGAGAGGGGAGGAACTAATGAATTAAGAAACATTCAAAGGTAGCTTTTGCAGGGAACATGAAGGGAAGTGACAACTTCTGATATCACTCCTGCACAAGCTTCAGATAGTAGCAGTGAGAGAATCTGCAACACAGCTGCTTCCTTTCCCTCATAAAAAGAAAACCTGCTTAGAAGTTAAAGGAAAATCCAGTGCAAAGGAAATAAGCAGATTTAATTCCAAGGCTCTTGGCCAGGTGAAAATGAAAAAGTTCTTAAGGGGACAGAAGCAGGGTACACAGCAAGCACAATTACATGGATTAGAAATCCCATTTGAGATTATACCATTCCTCAAAGGCTGTTGAGTATATCACTGGCTAATTGCTCATGAGCATAGAAGATGCCCAGCAAGAAGCACAATGTGTCTTGGAAATGTGAAGAGAAAGAGAGACTGCAGCTGAAAGGAACAAGGGGGAATCAGTGGCACCTTCCAGCTAGACATTCCTCCTTTCTTTTTTATTATGTGATTATCATAAAATAACTGGTGGCTGTGTTGATCCTGTGACTTGGGGTTGCTTAGTCCTAGGACTCGTACATGAAGGACATTTATTTACACATTTCCTGATTGTTCTTAGGTAAAGGTAAAGGTTCCCCTTGACATTTTCAGTCCAGTCATGTCCAACTCGAGGGGGCAGTGCTCATCCCGTTTTCAAGCCGTAGAGCCAGCGCTTGTCCGAAGACAGTTTCCATTGTCACGTGGCCAGCGTGACTAGGGAACGCCATTTTACCTCCCCATCGAGGTGGTACCTATTTATCTACTTGCATTTGCATGCTTTCGAACTGCTAGGTTGGTGAGGAGCTGGGACAAAGCAGCGGGAGCTCACTCCATCGCGTGGATTTGATCTTATGGCTGCTGGTCTTCTGACCCTGCAGCACAGGCTTCTGCGGTTTAGCCCGCAGCACCACCACATCCCTTGTCTAGATTGTTCTTACTCATGCACAATTGTATCTAGCGTAGGTTGTAATCCAGGGAACAGATATTTAGAGGGCACAAAACTGCTGCTGGAAGGGCAGGAAGCAGCTTACCTTGAGTATATATATACTCCGAAGGCAAAAGGAAACACAAAATGGCCACTAGATACTCAGGCTGAGGCATTCTTCCCCATCCTCTTTCCTTTCCCTGTATACACCTGCATATATTAACAAATAGGGCATAAAATCCCCAAACACCAGAATTGATAGTTACAGCTGCCTAACCAAGAATATTTTGTACAATGGGGCTCCATATGGGGAGGCCCTCTGTGACCTGATCAATACTTCAAGTTTCTTTTGCTTTCTTTTATTTTCTTTTAAGAATCCTCCAAATTATCATTTCCAGCAATTTAGAGGCTTGGGTTGCAGCACTGTGTTTGGGAGCAAGCCTGCTGAACTTGATAGAGTTTAGGCCCGGCTAGACAGATATAGGATTGCACCATTAATATAAAACTCAATTTAAAACCCAGTGGAAGTTTCTAAATTTCATTTTCTAAATTACCAAAGTCCATTACAAGACAGTTTCCAGGAAGGAAAAAGCAACTGATAATATGTTGTAAACATCTCAAATTTAAAGAAAAGATATCACTGAGCAGTAAGGCAAAAGGGAAGCTGAGGTTTCTGCCTCTCTCACCTATTTTGCCTGCCACAAGGTCATCATAATAGGGCTCATCAAAGTGGTATCTTGTACACGGAAATGTGGCACTCTTTAAAACTTGAGGTATGAAACCATACCCTGATTGATGCTCTTTAAATGGCACCTTCATGTTTCAGCAGGTCAACAATCTGAAGGGAATTATAATCTCCTCTATAACGTACTTCCATGTGTGCTTGTACATTTTCTCTTATTCTTTTCTTTACTCTGCATCCTTGCATCCTCTCATACTTTCTGGGTTAGGGGAATTCTGTAAGCAGCAACACCCCACAAAAATAACATTTACATGTTCTACCTCTTTTCCACCTTCCCTTCAGCAGCAGCTGCAATTTGATTGTTTTAGTGGTCCAATAAAAAGTGTAACCCGCTCTTACATTTATGTGATCTTGGGGACCACATTTTCTTTGTTCTTTCTGCCTTTAAATACTGCATTTATTAAATATCAGTTTTCTCACATCTTCTGGGAAACCTATTGACAGGCGGCAAGTTTGAAAATACATATTTAAAACAAATGAGTGAAGGAAAAGAGATGCTAAAGGAAATAACAGTTAACTAAAGAGAAAGTAAAAGTTAAATCACAGAACATATTCAGCATTTCATATTCAAACCAAAAATATCCACATGTGCAAAGGAATCTAATAAATACCTGAGGCAAGACCTGGATTTAGTGTCAATGAAACTAGACCTTTAAAAAAACCAATCAGGCCTTATTTATCACCATGTAGCTCACTTACCTGCTCATGCTCCATTTTGTTTTTTAAAAACAAGTGCCACTATGGATTAGAGAAACATTTATGCAGGTAAGATCTGGTTTTCAGCTGTTTTATTTTCTTGCACAGGGGAATAACTAGGAACAGACTAACCTCATTTGTTATGCTAGAGCACATTGTTCATATGCAAAATTCCCAACAAAAACAAAAACAAACCCCACACCCCTTCATTTCACATGTACACTGACATAACTTCAACTGGCAATGACTGGCCAAGAAAAAAGTTGCAGAGGACACATCCACGAGGAAAAGAAGAGAGAATAAAAATGCCAGCAGAATGCTCTCTGAACTGGTTGGCAAGTAGATTTTGGAGAACAACCCAAACTTCATATGAGGCTGCCAAAAATAATCCTCAGTTGCCATGCTTAGCTGTTTGGTTTATTAATTGCCCATTTAAAATGTAGATTTTTAATAGGATTTTAAATTGAGAGGTCTCCTGTGAAAGGATCCTGAGCTGCAATGGCATTGCTACAAGCAAAGCATCCCCATCTCTTTCTTCAAGCAGTGTGTTTCTGAAATATTTCTAAATAACAGATACCACCCCCATATGATTTATTTCATTCATTCTTCTCCATATACTGCTTCCCTCCTTAAGATGCTGCAATATTTGGTTCAATCACATGAATCTTCTAACTGATTAACCGCAATTCATTAATCACCCATTCAGTATTTTTAAACAAGTATTTTCAGCCTCAATTTAATTTGCAAGTATTGTCATTCATTCATAAATGCAGTGGAGTTCAAAGTGTATGGCAATTAAAAAAAATCCATGAATAAAATAGAAGCTGAAGAGGTTGGACATAAATGCTATTGAAAAATTAGGATGATTTGCAGCCTCGAAGGTGAGGGTTTCTGATAAAGGGGCTCATGTTAATAAGTAAAGGGAGTGATTTGTTTTGTTTATATTCTAATGCAATTACTTGTGACTAAATTTCACAACTGGAAACCAATATGTGTTAAGATTATGGCTGGAACAGAGAGGGCCACACAAACCACTCAGCCGCACTACACTGATTTTCTCGGTATGACTAACGGGGGGGTCAGTGTGCTGATAGCTGGGGAAAATGTTCCTGTCTGTTCCCTTCCCAATACTCTAAGCCAGTGGTGTCGAACTGTGGCCCTCCAGATGTTCTTGGACTTCAACTCCCAGAAGCCTTCACCACTACCTCTGCTGGCCAGGATTTCTGGGAGTTGAAGGCCAAGAACATCTGGAGGGCCACAGTTCGACACCACTGCTCTAAGCCATCCTGGCTCCTGAGTGCTTCAGGGAATACCCAGATTCACAAGGCTGGACCCTTTAACTTGCATGGTAGTCTCATCAGGTGGGAAAACCAAAAATATCCACACATGCAAAGAAATCTAATAAATACCTGAGGCACGACCTGGATTTAGTGTCAACCAAACCTTCTATTCCCAAATAATCAGGCTGCTGTGAAAATGTCATTGTTTTATTGAAGATGTTGACAAAAATAAAAAAGAGAAGACAGTCCAAGTTCATTTCAAAACTTAGTTCAAAAAGTTCAAGAACTAAAATTATGCAGCCAATGCACATTCACAAAGGTTTGAGACTAGGCAATCCTAGAACAGTTCCCAAAGAAAATAATAGAGCTAATTATAGCAATACTTACAAACCAGCAGAAATGTAGCATAGTTCTAGAGCATATGCAGAGTGGAGATTGAGAAGCAATGCAGCAAATGAGCATAACTGTCTCCTCAGAGAAACTAAGTCAAAGTAACTAAGTTCTCTATGCTATTTTTATGCGCATCATCTATCTGTCTAGGCCTCTTGTAGGATTTCCACCGATCAGATATTCAGATATACCAAACCTTCCGGAAGAGAGTAACTTTTCTTCAAAGTAACTTTATTCACTTTGCTATTTTCCCCTCCCTTTGGTTTAGCTGAAGCCAGTTTTCATTTAATTAATGTGCCAGGAGAAGAAGCATTTTATGACCTTGGACACATTACTTTCAACCCCTGATAACTCCCAGTCGCAAATTGGCTTCCTAATTAGCAGGCAGTTGTCCCCCCTCCTCTCCATGTTTCTCTGACAAAATAAGCAGGCCTAAGTTTTACAGGGCAACCAAAACTTTTTAATCCTGCTTTTGCCATTCTCTTGACAATATGCAACCTGAAATTCTGTTATTCATCAAAATTCACAGCTCTCAAAAATTGTTCATTACAGTTCTCCAGTTCTTTCTTTTTTAAGCAAGAATATATATATATTAGGAATATCTGTATATGAAGATGCATATATTTCTGAAAATAACATTCAGTATGCCTTAAATTACAAAAAAGTGCTTTAAAATGCACGTACTAAGAAAAAAAATGCATGCCATACTGGAGAATTGTAAATGTATACTTTAAAAAAAAAAGAAATTTAGTTTTTTAAACAATAATTAAATTTTTGCAATAACACAGGATGAACTGGACTTAATTCTGGTAAAATTCTCTAGGTTCAGTACAAATTAAATGAGATATACTGAGCAAAGTAGAAACTTGGAGCACTTGAAACTGACAAATTGACCCAAATAATAAGTCACAAAGGGCTTTAATGCTTTAAAGCTATTTTTGTATAGTCTACACCACTTACAATGTAGATGAGTGAGGGACAAAAATGGTAAATCCTAGAAAACACTGACATTAATTATATCAAATGAGCTCGTCTTCCCCAATGTGGAATAGTTACTTATGTTTTCATTTTGGCAGAGAACAGTCAGATATCAGGTTGATCAAAGACTTTGTGAAAGGAACAGACCTGGCTGAGAGATACCAGTGGACTTCTCATTGGCTCTGTGCCTTAATCCTCACATAATGAAACAATCCAGCCACTGAATGCTGCTTCTGAAGAGAAGAAACTAAACTAAGCTAAATTAAATTATTGCAAACCAACCAGAAGGGTCTTTCTTAATCCGAGGATGATTCTTATTTAAACTCAATTGCTCAATTCATATATTTGCAGGGCTGTGAGAGGGGAATCAAACATTCATAAAATCCTGGGTTAGAGCCAGGGTGGGGACTGGATGAAGAAACATAAAGCAGTCCTTGACATTCAGATGTAGAGAAGAAATCTCCCATTACTAAGATTTCAGTCAAGACTAAATATATATGGCAATATGCAATAAATCCACATTCCCATTGAATAACATTGTCTCAACACAACACAAATCTCAATAAAGAATTTGTTCTATATTATCACCCCTAGCCAGGATCAAGACACAATATTATTTTCTTTCCCTCCACATCTCTGTAAATTGTGCAAAATGTATGGGCGCTCCAAGAAACGGGAGAAGTATCTGATTATTAAGAATGTTTCAACAATCCATCTAGTGCTTTAAGTTCCTAAAGTATCAATCCTCCTTTTTGAGACAATTTGTCCAATTTTGAATTTTATGCAAATTAGCCAGTTTTGTCCAATACAGTCGTGCCCCACTTAATGATTACCCCGTATAATGATAAATCCGCTTCACGATGATGTTTTTGCAATCACAATTGCGATAGCAAAACAATGTTTTAAATGGAGTTTTTTCGCTTTATGAAGATCAGTTAGTTCCCTGCTTCGGGAACTGATCTTCGCATTATGGCGATCAAAACAGTTGTTTGTCGGGTTTTCAAAATGGCTGCCAGGTGCTCAAAATGGCTCCCCGCTGTTTTTTTAGATGGATTCCTCACTCTACAGGCAATGAAAATGGCCACCCGTATGGAGGATCTTCATGGGAATTTTTTATTTCGCTTTATGACTTTTTCGCTCTACAGTGATTTTGCTGGAACGAATTAACATCGTTAAGCGAGGCACCACTGTATGTTGTTCTCATTTTTCAGGAACTTTCTCAAAAGCCATAGAAAATTCCTCTTTTGCATGTGACCAAATATTGAAATCCTTCATCCTTGCAAGCAAAGATTTACATTTCCTAGTCAATCTAAGAACACCTCAGGGATTTTCCAGCTCCCTGGAGAAATCTCATTTCCTGAACAAGATGGAGGCAATCAATGTTTTTTTGGGGTGTGTGCGATTTTCTGCAATTTGAAAAAATTATACTTTGCATAAAACTCCAGTCTGAACAAAAATAACCATACAGACAAATCAAGCCCTATAAGAAAGGCTGATATATCACAAAAACACAAACAGCCCATCAAGTGGTATTTTTACTACTATTCTCTCCTTTACCCCTCAAGATACATCGGAGGGTGGCAAGAACTCTGTCTAATACTCAGCCATTTGCTGTAAGGCAGTAGTATTTTTCAAATACTGCAAATTGTGCATGCACATGAAACATGAATGAAAATGCTAAAATTCTCTCCAGGAAGCGTGGCTTGATATTTTACAATTATCTCATTTATCACAGGACTTCTATTCCCATTCAGATCACATGTATTATAACTGGATGCCAATACAATAAATTAGTGTAACTGGGTAGAAATACAACTTCCAACAAGCTACACTTCTTCAGAAGTTGAAAATGTGATGGGCTTGATATTTCATACTCTTATCACAACGATCCATTGCATTTAATGGCACTCCATGGTACTCACACAGCTTCCCATCTCGTCGTGGCTATCTCACTCATTTCTGTATGGGCCATAGGTCTTCTACTGTCGTCCTTCACCAGTATGGCTTTCAAACTTGTGTTGAAATGGAGTCAGCCTGCCCAAGATTGTGAATGTAGCGAGAGGATGCAGTCAGCCTTGTTTTCAGAGTGTTTCATAGAAATCCAATCAATATCCAATGGAAAATTTTATGTGTCACATGTAACCAAATTCAGAACTGCAGCTATAAAAAGATGGTGGAACCTTGACCAAATGAATGAATAAATAAATAAATAAATAAATAAATAAATAAATAAATAAATAAATAAAGAAAGAAAGAAAGAAAGAAAGAAAGAAAGAAAGAAAGAAAGAAAGAAAGAAAGAAAGAAAGAAAGAAAGAGAATTTCACACATAAATTTCCTTTCCAGCAAAATTAACTAACAGATTTATTGAAAAATATTATTAAAATCTTAGTTACTTTCAATCGTATCTGTCATTCCATGGCATGTTCAGGAGCCCTATTTAATTGAAAGACATTATACTGCATTTTTTATCTCCTTGGATAATTTTTGACAGCAATATTGGGTGAGTAAACAGCCTTTTCCTATAAAAAATGCTGCTCATATTTGCTTTTAAGAAACAGTTCTATTGTGATTATTATTGTTAGGTTTTTTAAAATTGTCCCTTTGTTCAGATTGTACCGTTTGTGGAACAAAGCAAACCACAGATTCCACGAAGAGCTGGTAAGAATGAGTGGCTAATGACAATATACTACTTTTTATGGGCCAAAAGGAATTATATAAATCTACTTAAGCCCCACTGACAGACAAAACTGACTGATTTCAGGAAGCAGAAAGGGCTGAATGACACAAATATATACATGGTATTAACTACCAACTGATTTGAAATGCATAGGCTTAAAGTTTGCTCTCTTCTCAACCAAGAAACACCATGGAAATTCAAAGACTCAGAAGGCCACACCTAAACGACACTAACTATCCAACTGTTTTCATGTTTTGTGTTTTTAAAGCAACAATGCCTCATGAATAGTTAACATTTTATTTTGGCAGAAACAGTCGGTATTTTAGCAATGGGCACTGTGTCCCTTAAAGGCTTAGATACAAATCTAGAAAAAAGGCAAGTATTATGCCCACAGCACTTGGTAGAAGTCTAACGATCCAAGTTTCCATAATTAAAGAAGACAGAATAATAATCAATATAAATAATAATGCGATGCCAAGTCAATTCTGACTCATGGTGAACTCTTCCAGGTTTATCTAGGCATAGAACACTTAGAAATGATGTGCCATTCCCTTCTTCTGGGGATGCTCGGGGACTATGTAGTTTGCTGAAGGCTACATAAGCTAGCTCTTCTTCTGGGAGGCACAGCGGGGAATTGAATTCCTGACCTCTGGCTCCACACTCAAATATACAACTCACTGAGCAATTTAACTAGCTATTACAGACTAAATGCAATATTTACCAGCTTTGCAATCTCTAAATGGCATGATATGAAAGGAAGGACAAAACACGTCATGGCACCCCAATGTTTTTCAGAAGGATGCCTAATTGTGTTCATTGGGCTACAGGCGAATGTATTTAACACTGCAAACCTATTCTTCCCTATAGGGTGAACTGGAAATCATATTTCTAAAAGAGAGTGCTTTTTAAATTAAAATAAAAAAGTCTGTAAGAAGCTTGATTGTGTAATTTATCTGTTTAGCTAGTTCAGTGTAAAAGTGGAATGAAAACTTGTAAAATTTCTAGTTCTCTATAGAGATAAGATTAAACAAATGTCAGATACTGCAAGTTTGTTTTATTTGAGCACAGAAGCAAAAGAAACAAACAAAACAAGGGTTTCTTTTTGTTTACTTCTCTCTGTGTCTCTCTACCCCCTCTCGGTGTTCAAAATACATGATTTTATGTAAAGTACAACGTTTTTGCACAAACATCTGTTATGCAAAATTTTCACAAAAAAGACATCAGAATGCTGGAAACTAAATAACTCTTGCTCTCTTGCCAGAGAACTTTTAAAAGTGTTCATTCTCATCTGCGTGTGTGTGTGTGGGGGATAGGTTTCTGCATGAACATTTGCTTCCTTGGCTTATTCTGTCACTGGGATGCTGTTCGTTAGCATGTAGCAAAATCTTGCCCAAGCTATGTACAAATAGCACTTTAAAGTGAAACTATAATAAACAGCTTGAACTTGTATTATGGTACTATTGCGGGTCAAGAGGCTGGGCAATTTGTCCACGCTGCTGTAGTTTTGAAAATCTGTATAATCGAGAGTAGACATTAAATTACAGACTTAACTCTGCACTCTGGAACGTATCACAATTCAGATATCAAAGCCATGAAAGACTTGCACATGGTTCATTGCCCACATCGCTGGAGAGTGTTTGCATAAATGTGGAACATCATCCTTAAATACATTTTCGAGTCACTGAAATAAATCTGGATATAATTCAATTCTGCCAAAGTAATATTTAACAATATTTTCCCCTTGATCAATTATAAAATCTGAAGAAATACTTCCAGAATGAATTATTTCGATGGATTGCAGCTCTTCCGTCAAACCTATATCAGGCAATATTTCAACGTGTTACACAGTCTAGAGGCAGGGTAGTCAGACTTTAGATCTCTAGCACCAGCAAGGTTATTGTTTTACACTAGCCATGAGGAAGTGACTGTAATGTTTTAAATTATACTTAGTAGATGAAGGAAGCTTGTAGGAACCATATAAGTGGGTTGTGATGTGGAAGGTCTGTGAGTTCCTATTAAATCTGCTGTTCAACATGAAATCCTGAGGTTAATACACTTTTCTTCTTAGGGTTTGTCTTCTGCACTGTTATGCTGTATTATGTGCCATCAAGCAGGAACTGACTTGCAGCAACCCGACTAGGGATTTCGAGGTGAGTGAAGAATTTAAGGAATGGATGATTAGCCTCACCCTGCCCCCCTGTGAGTTTTCATGGTCAGGCAGGGAATTTAACCTAGGTCTCTGGAGTCCTAGTCCCTTACTGCAGTGGTCTCCAACCTTGGGCCTCCAGATGTTCTTGGACTTCAACTCCCAGAAATCCTGGCTAGCAGAGGTAGTGGTGAAGGTTTCTGGAGGCCCAAGGTTGGGGACCACTGCCTTACTGTATTCTCAACACAACACTGGGTATCACCATGTCTTGCAGTAGTCTCTGATAACTGGATCTTGGATATGTAGTTTTTTTTCTTTTTTCTTTTAAGTGAGTAGATCCCATGATTTGAAGCCTGCACTCCACATCTTGACTATAGACGATCAAACTGTATGATGCAAAAAAAGGATCAGATATCCAAGTTGCTGCTCTCAGCTGATGGGCTGGAGAAGCCCCTTTCCAATGATCCTGGATAGATAGCAGAGTTCTAGGTGAATAGTGCTCAGTATTTTTATTATTGATGGCTGCATGCAATTATCAGTTTATTGTGAACACCACAAATTTTGCAAAGTCGCGCAGCTGCTGCTTGGTATTGCTTGGTTGCCTGGACTTAAAGGTTAGAAGGATGTGGAAGAGAGGTTGTCTGGATACAAGGTACCTCTTTTTATAACGACTAGTTTTTATTAAAGCAACCAAATTGTGCGTGTTCTGCTTTTTAAAGAGAACAGGTGCAGTTTTGTATAGAGGCAATTTACACAGATTATGGAGACTATGCCCCTGGTTTTGCTGCCTGCCAGAGCCAAGGAATCTTGTGTATCTTGAAAAGCCCTCATCCAGGTATTTCATTCGGTTGACACAGACTTGAATAATTTAATATTTTTTCCATCTCTCACAGCAATGTGGATGTGCTAAGATTCTTAAAGGTCCCTGGAAAAAGAAACAGGTTAAGTTCAGTAGAATAACAAATTAACTCACTAGGCACCATATTTTTCCATGTATAAGACACCCCCACTTTTCTAACCCAGAATTTCTTTCTTCACAAGAAAGTGGAGGGGGAAGGCAGAGTTCCTTACTTATGCATATAAGATGACCCTAAATTTTTAATATAAATATTTTAGAGAAAAATATCATACACGGAAAAATACGATAGTTTTATATAAACCCTATTCATTTCAATGGAAAATCAAAACAAGTTCAGGGCATACAATGGTGCACTCATGTCTTTTAAATATTCTTTTTTAAATAATGTAAGGTCCTTTTTTGCATACTCCTTGTTTTTAGCTTTAAATAGTGTCTTTCAATGAGGTAAGCTGCTTTGGGTCCTTTTTAAGGATGGATCAATCAATCAATCAATCAATCAATCAATCAACCAACCAACCAATCAATCAATCAATCAATCAATCAATCAATCAATCAATCAATCAATCCCCATGCCCACAGAAAATGGATAGGCCTGGAGGGAAAAATTTAGATACTTCTTTCCCCATTGGTTGTGTAAACATCCTGTTGCAATTATTAGAGCTAATTACAATTTAATATTAAAATAGTCTTGGCCAACACAAGAGAACAATTTCCCTGGAATCAATTATTAGATCAATGTGGTTTTGGCCTTCTTCTTAATAGACTGTTTTGAAAACTGTTCATGTTATGGCATCTTACATGCCATCAAACTATTTAAAATGTTTTGATGTGTAAGGAAAAATACACATTACAGTTTGTGATTCTGGTTTTAGATAAGACAAACTGATGGAGTTCATAGTAAAGAGAAAGTAGCAGAATCTGCATTATGTAGTCTGAAGTTGTTTGAATGTAATTTGTTTTCTTCATGCATTTTGTATATCCTACAGGGTGGGTACCAAGTGAGAAAATACAGAGTAATAAGATTTTTGATGCTCCTGGAAGTGTCAAGCATATATATTCTTTTCATTTGCTTTTCTTTGATATATATCTGTCTTTCTCTATGAATGCGATTCAAAAATGCTCGAAAAGGAAAAGAGTAAGTCCAATTAAGCATTAAAACATTACAAATATAAAAATCAAACACATTGCAAAAATAGAGCAGCCCAGTTAAAATCCCCTTTGGCTTGCCTGAATCAAAAGATAATTCCCTGCTAACAGCATGACAACATGTCAGGAGCTGGCTTGGTGCACACACACACACATGTCTTGTGAATCACAACAAGCATACTTTGTTTACTAGGGAAGAACAGACTGAAAGTTACAACTTGCCTTTGCTAAGCAACAGAATTACAGCCATTATCTCCATGTTGCAGATCAGGAGCTTAGGTTGAAAACAATGACTCAGTCAAGGCCACCTAACGACTTTTCATCAGTATGCCTTCTTATATATTTATGCAGTAATGCCTTTTTCACCCGCTTTTTAGTGCAGGGTTCTTAAGCCAAGGACAGAGATTCTTCGTGGCCCAAGCAGAAGAAACAGCTTGCCCCCAAACTTCAGAGTGAGATACTGAGTTATCATTGATCACAGGATACATATGATGAAAAAAACAACAAAAAATAAAAAGGACATCATTTTCAGAGCATAACAGAAGTCTAATAAATAAAGTCAAATAAAAGAACAAGGAGCAATTAAGAACAGATAAAACTTTCTGAAGGATTGCTGTTGGGTACCATCAAGCCATGTTCGACTCATATTAGCATCATGAATAAGTGGCCACCAAAATGTACTGTTTTGAACCGTCTGTGGCTTCCTTTATGGACTCAGTCCTTCTCATATTTGGTTTTCCTCTGACTAAAATAGGAATTATTTTGCTTAATCTGTACACTTGCCAGGTTTACTACAGTTCAGTGTGGTGCTGTTGTCTTTGTTCTAGAAGCTGCTAATAACTTGGCAGTCAAAAACCTCTGGCATAAGGCTATGACTCAAAATGGAGTACTGACAATAGTCTTCACACAACTGGGACCTCACACATTCATAGACATATGAATATTGGTGTCAAGAAGGAAAAAATACTATACCATTAAACAATAAACAATACATCTGGCTTATGTCTTTCATCTCTCACTTGCTGAGAAGAAACATGGTATTTCAAAATGTGGAGTCCATGTGCATAGCCATATAAATGAGGACTAGGTAAATGCCAGAATGGGCTGGAATTAGCACTTCTTAACAAAACTTGAAGCCAAAACTAGTGCAATATAATGAACGTGTGTCAGAAGATTATTTTTAAAATCTAATCCATTAAATATTACTCTTTAATTAATCCTTTAATCCTCCCCCACACCCAAATCATCCAGAACAGAACAAAATTGCTCTGAACAGCAATTTCCAAGTAGGACCACCCAACAACCCAACAAAAACAGTCTGGAACAGCTATTGCTGAGTAGCCAATGAAATTCATATATCTCATCCAACTAGACAGAGCAGATTTTAAAACCCTCAAAACATTCCCAGAGACACATTCCAGTACCTATTCACATTGTGCGAAACAGCAAAAAATAGGAGCTTCTGAGTAGAAAAAAAGAATTTAAAAAATTATTCATCCCATCAGATGGGTATTTTCGTTTACATTAACTCTGATTGATGGCATTGATGCAAAGCAAAGCAAAGCAAAACACATACGCACCCGCATGTGTGTGTGCGGGCACACGCACACATGCGCTCACACACACACCTTAAAACAAACCTCAAAATCCAAATTCTGGAGAAAAAGCTTCAAACAATAACTTTTGTTCAGAAAAATCCCTCTTGATTTCCAGTCACAGAGGGCTTAATTAGAATTCCTCAACAAGACAAAACAGCCAATGGAATCACATTCTAGCATTTGGTCAGGAACCAAGGTACCACTTTTCCTGTCACTTTTTGTACTGCTCCTGTTTAGTCATGTTTGACTGATAAGTACAGTTTACTGGAGCTACTTATAAGAAGCTATTGCAGGATGCTACACAGGCATCAGATTTTTTTTGCCTTGAAAAGGAGCCATGGATAACCAGTCAATGAGAATAATTTTTCCCCATTTGGAAGTAACCATTCAACTTTATTTTTGGGAATATGGATTTTTTTGGCCCAGAATGAGTAACGGAATGGGTTTCCTGGGATGTTTTCAGGCTTGTTGCACCAGTCTCCTCTAAGTCACATGTGGGTTGGGATTTTTTTAAAAAAATTATCTTATTTGGAAGTTGTCATTCCATTTTGCACAATATTTTCTTCTGCCCAGAATGGGTATTGAAATGTGGTTTCCTCAAGATGTTTTCAGGCTTGTTGCATGAGTCTCCTATAATCTGACAGGACAGATGAATTTTGTCAGGTTTGGAAGTGGCTGTTCCAGACTGTTTTGCAGAATATTGATTTTCTGTCCACAATAGATAGTAGAATGTGGTTCCTGGGGATATTTTGTGGCATGCTGCATCCATTCCATCTAGTTAAGAATTATGGGTCAAGAATTTTGTTGGTTTATCCTGCTGGGAAGTTGCCATTCACTTCTGTTCCGGCTGGTTTGGGAGCACTAAAGAGTCAATGAAATGTTAGTATTTGATGGGTTTGGTTTCTAAAATACCATTCTAATATGTGCCCATCACATCCTGCTAGTTTTGGTATCTTTTTTTTTTTTTTTTTTTGGTTAACAAGCCCTCATTCCAGCCCATTCCCTTCTGCCTTTTACCTTGTCCCATACAGACATAATAATCATCCTCTCACTGGAATGATAGGCAATGATTCCAGAGAATATTACCCACCTTTAGAAGATGGCTCCCTGACAAAAAATAAAAAATAAAAAAATCTGCTGACTTTCTGTCATGCTCCTGAAAAGTCTGAAAGGTTACATTATCATTTATAAGAATGAAAGATGACCAAAGGGAGGGTTGTTGCTTCTAGACAATCATCTATGTATTTCAAAAGCGGTTTGCTGTGTGTCATTGGGAACCTCTCCTTGAGAAGCATAGATTTAAAAAAATCAATGGAATATGTTGAACTAATTGGGCAGTTCCTTGGAATGAGCAGTACTTCTTGATATCAAGATCCAGACTGGTGAAAAGACCATCTCGTATAATTAATCTCACTGCATGAAAAATATAGTAGCTAGAATTCCAACATTGTATTGGTTGGTTGGTTGATTGGTTAGTTAATTTAATTCCTACCCTGTATTTTGGCCTGTATGGTATTCTAGATGTAACACCAGAACTAGATCAAAAAGGTGTTTTTATGCAGAGGAGGACCTTTGCAAAATGATACATCCCAAATTTCCCAGCCATAGCATTAGGTAATTCATTCAAACTGAATAAATACAAGTTCATAATTCCACATGCACTTTTTACCAATCAAACCAAAGGAAAAGGAAAAAGTGAGGGAGGAACTTGCAGCTGTCATAGCAACTGCCAATGGTTCTTTTGGGAGGTAGGGCTCACACTTCAAACTTTATGGAATCAGCATATGATGTTAACACTTCCCCTTTGTGTCTAAAATTATGCTTTCAAAATATAGGTGTGACTCTTCTTTGAATGTTGAAATTTGGGCCTTTTCCCAGGCACAAGTACAGAAACTGCAATTTATGAGGCTCCTTTTGCTGAGGTGTCCAAATAACATCTGTTAAATAGCTAAATACCAGTTCCTCTCCTAGGTTTCCTCTCAGTTTTCCTAGTTTCTGCTCATTAGTTATCCTCACACAACGCAATGGCTTCCCTCACACTAGTTCCCATTCATGACCAATCCTATTGGCACTCTGTGCATATTTCCATTAAGGCTTACACTGCATGTCACTCGTGTGCAATAGATTATATTCTGGGACAGATTTATAAACACTGAAATACTTTTATATGATTGCCACCAAAGGGAAATAAACTGTATTGTTTTAACTGCAAAAGACAAGAATATTGAAGCAGTCTTTGCAATGTCACTTCTCAAAAAACTCCAATAAAGGATGTGATTATCTAAAGCTTTATATAATTAATTTAAGTATGTACACTTTTGAAAATACCAATACTGGCATTTATAATGCTGTGTTCTTTTTTCCCCCCCAGTCGGCTTGCGTTCTGCTTTACATCTTGCCTCAGTGGTGTAATTAACTTTAGCAGCTATATGAGCGAAGCCTCATGGTTTACAAAGCAAATATCTTCTTGAAACATCATTGCAGCCAAATAAACCCAGAAAATATTGTTCGTCTTACTTATATGCTTGTAACTTTTGTATATTTTACAGTTCTTCTTTCTGGCTGTGCACAGATGGGGTTTTGAAATAAAAACCAGATGAAAGCAAGCAACAATTTAACAATCAAAACCTCAAGGTAAAAAACAAAAAAGTAAAACAACCCTCTCTCACTCAGAATGGCAATTAGGTCTGTTTATGGGGCAAAAGTGTGTTTCTAATAATTGGCCTGTTATTCGCTTTGAAAACTGCAAATTGTTATATGTTTTCTGTTGGATCTCTTTTCTCCATCCTTCCCACAGAATGAGAAAATTACACGTGGACAACTTAAGTGCCCAAATTATACAACACTGATATTAGTATTGATTTTAATTTTATTGTTTCATCATTCTCAGTGTTGCATTCTAATTGGTGGTATTACTACCTGCTCAAAGATTTAGAACAGTGGTTCCCAACCTTGGGTCCCCCAATGTTCTTGGGCTGCAATTCCCAGAAATCCTGGTCAGCACAGCTAGTGGTGAAGGCTTCTGGGAGTTTTAGTCCAAGAATAACTGAGGACCCAAGTTTTGCAATCATTGGTTTAGATGAATACCTATCAGTTCGGGTTTGGTCACTATGTGCCTTCTCAGACCTTTCTAACACTGCCTCCCAAAGGGATTTACAAATATGCTGACTTCGTTAGGAATCCTTCAGTCTTGAAAGATTATGGAAACGTGCTTTGTATGGAGGACTTGGAACAGTGTCTGGTGACAGGTCTCAAAGTCAACCTAGGGAATTGTTCATTGCAATTCAGTGTATAAGTTGTTACAGGATCAGGATTTAGTCAAGCAACATGTAACAAAGGAGCACAGCTGAGTTAATTGAGGCAGCTGTGTGACAACCAATTTGACTGGTTGAACCAAGGATAAAACTAGCCAAGCTTGCAGAGACAAACTGTTGGGTAGTTTGGGTGGTTGGTTTGGTTGTTGTGTTGCTGGTGATCTTGTTGCTGAGAGCTGTATATTCTGCATTGTTGGATGAAGACTTGCCATATTGCAAGGAGAAGATCCTGGAGGAAGACTATCTCTGTGGTGAGAGGAGAAGACTTCGTGGATGCTGGACTCTTTATATTGGTAACAATCTTTGGTTACTGAAACTGTAATTTACCATTGCTAACTGAAGAACTACTGTGAATGACCAGGACTGTATAAAGACGCAAGAGAAGCTGTATTTACCCCTGTATATATGGACTTTAATGTAAATAATACTTTCAACACTACAACAGTGTCTGTTTGGTTTCATCTCTGGGCAGTTCACTTCACCATTACGCCCCCTGGCGTAGTCTGGTAACGCAGCACCTCTGTCAATTGGTTATGGGCCCAGACAGCGCACCAGACTGCATCCAGGTATAAATTTAAGAAGTTATTGAAGAAACTGCTGAACAGAGAGAGCCAAAGTAGTGTGGCTACAGTCTGTGGTAAAAATGGCCAACGAAATGTCTATGGCTGGACTGTGCATAAAAAAGTTGAATGGGGAGAATTATGCAACTTGGCAGCAGAAGGTACAGTTGCTATTACAAAAGGAAGCATTATGGGACATTGTAGAAAATCCCCCAGCAGTCCTAAATGAGAGGAAAAAGAAACTAAATGCAAAAGCTCTGGCTATTATTGGGTTAACTCTAGAAGACCGTCTTCTTATCCACCTGAGAGGCCAAAACTCAGCAAAGAAGGCATGGGAGGATTTAAGGAGACTCTTCGTAAGAGATAACGTCGGAAGCCAGATACAAATTGCCAGAAAACTTTTTCGAACTAGACTGAAAGCTGGAGGGTGTATGCTTCAACATTTAGAGGCAATGAAGTCAATGTTGATGGACTTACGAGAAAAGAACATCACATTTACAGAAATACAAGAAGCATTTATTATCCTGTCTTCATTAGATGAGTCATATGATCAGCTGGTGACCAATTTAGAAATTCTTCCTCAAGCAGAGCTAACAGTAATTAATATAACTAGCAAACTGTTGGAAGAAGAACAAAAGAGAAAAGATAACAAACAGCTCCGAGACTCCAAACTCACTAATCACCGTGATAAGCTGAAAGAAAGTGAGGAGGAGGGGGACACAGCTGCAAGCATTCATTCTGGAAAACGCTGTTTTTCCTGTGGCTCAAGAAAACATCTGATGAAAGACTGTAAATTTAAGAAAGTAAAAGAAAAACAAACCAGACGCAAGAGAGAAACACTAAGCCTGACTGAGGAAATTAATAACTCTGAACAGGGAGAAGAGTGGATTGTCGACTCTGGAGCAACTGCCAGCATGTGTAAGAGTAAACAGCTAATATTTAACTACCAACCTGTATCCAACCAACAAGTAAGCTTAGCAAATGGTGTTAGTGCTAAGGTACTGGGAAAAGGTAAAGTGAAATTGCCTTATATTGCTAGACCAATAGATGTTTTATATGTTCCAAATTTGAAGCATAATTTACTTTCTGTGAGTTCATTAGCAAAGAATGGTTTTGTTAGCACTTTCTATGAGGAGAAATGTGTAATAACTAGCAAGAGCAATGAAAAATTGAATTGCTATGCTAGAAACAATTTATATAGACTAAATTGTACTAAGGCTAATAATGTCTATGAAAACAAATGTATACACAAAGATTGTATTCATTTATGGCATCAAAGGCTAGGACATGCAAACTACAAAACATTGAGAAAAACAATTGAAAACTCAGTAGGAGTTAATTTAAAGCAATGTAATGAATATGTGAATTGTCAAGCTTGCCAATTAGCCAAGAGTAAGAAAGCTCCTATAATGAAACATAGTGATGTACAAGTGAAAAATATATTAGATTTGGTGTCAGTTGATGTAATTGGACCCAAAAGTGCATCATTAGGAGGAGCCAGATACATTCTCTCTATCCAAGACCAAAAGTCCAGGTTTGGATACTGCTATCTCATGAAGGATAAAAGTGCAGTACATGTAGAGTTTGAAAAATGGCTCAAATTTGTAGAGCGCAAAACAGGGAAAAAGGTTAAGGTGGTACAAACTGACAATGGAACAGAGTTTACCAATGCCAAATTTCAAGCAATATTAAAGAAAAATGGTATTACTCACAGGAGAGCCGCTCCCTATACACCTACTCAGAATGCCTTTATTGAAAGAAGGGGCCAAACTCTGCAGAATATGGCTGAGGCAATGATTAGGGGGAGTAATCTATCAGAGAAATATTGGGGGGAAGCTACACTTTGTGCGAATTTTTATATTAATATCCTTTGGCACAGTGGAATAAACAACATACCCTACACAGTTTGGACTGGGAGAAAACCAAATTTAAAATTTTTACATGTATTTGGATCTCCTGCATGGGTTCACATCCCAAAAGAAATAAGGAGAAAGGGAGAGAAGAAAGCCAGGTTGATGTATTTCCTTGGATACCAACAAAATAGGAGAGCATTTAGGTTTGGGTTGCCAAATACCAACAAACTTGTGATAAGTAGCAGTGCTTCATTCAATGAGCACAGTAACTGGGACAAAATATGTAAACCCCCAGAAACAATAATTAAATTGCCTGATAGGAATGAAAGTAGTGAAGATAGTGCAGATGATAGTGACTCTCAAACAGAGCAAGAAATAAAAAGAGAGGTAGAACCTGAGGAAATGCAATCAGACAAAGAAATTCCATCCAACTCAGAAAGGAAGGAAACTCCCGAGGAGGACAGAGAATTACCTAGGAGGTCTAGCAGAGAGAGAAAAACTCCTGACAGGTACAAGCCTGAGACCTATTATTGTCTCAATGTGGCTGAACCAGAGACATATGATGACATATGTAATATGCCTGAGAAGGAACAAATAAAATGGAAAGAGGCAATGGATAAGGAGTTAAATTCATTAAAACAACTGAAGGTTTATGAGGAGGTAAAACTGCCTGAAAAATCAAAAGTAATTGGTTCCAGATGGGTATTTAAAAGGAAGGTGGATGCCGATGGTAATGTGAGGTATAGAGCAAGGTTAGTGGCAAAAGGGTATGCACAAACTTCAAACGACTATGATCAAGTTTTTGCCCCGGCTCTAAGACCAGAGACATTGAGATTTGCTTTAACTTATGCAGCCAAGCATAATCTCATGACCAGGCATGTTGATATAGAAACAGCCTATTTATATGCTGACCTGAAACACACGATTTATATGGAAATTCCACCAGGTATTGAAAGTGAAGGTAAATGCTGGATATTAAAAAAAAGTCTATATGGTCTCAGACAAAGTGGCCATGAATGGAACCAACATTTAACTAAAACTTTAAAAGATAATGGTTTTGTGCAAGGAAAGGCTGACCCTTGTTTATTTATAAATGAGAAGACACAAGCTATAATGTTAGTGTTTGTGGATGATTTAGCTATATTCACCAAAAATAAGAAAGAGGCTGAAGAAATAATTCAAATGTTAAAGAAACACTACAAGTTGAGAGATTTGGGAGAAATAAGTAACTACTTGGGAGTAGAAATAGAAAGAAGTGAGAAAGGATTTAAAATAGCCCAAAAGAGAAAAATATTAAAACTCCTAAAACAATATAAAATGGAGGATTGTAAAGGTGCAGCAACTCCTATGAACATAGAGTTTGAGAAAGAAGATATGAATGGCCCGGAATGTGATATTGATGTATATAGATCACTGGTAGGCAGCTTACTATATTTGAGCAGATGGTCAAGGCCAGACATCTCTATAGCTGTAAATTTGCTATCAAGGAATGTGAGCAAGCCGAATGAAAGGCACATGCAATCAGCAAAAAGAGTACTTAGGTATTTAAAGGAGGCACAAAATAAAAAGCTAAATTTAGAACCAGTGGGAGAACTGGCTATTACTGCTTATGCCGATGCAAATTATGGTAGTGATTTAACAACCAGAAGATCAACATCAGGCATGACTGTACATTTGGGAGAAAGTTTGATAAGCTGGAAGACAGCTAGACAGAAATTTATATCGTTGTCTTCTGCCGAATCTGAGTATGCAGCATTATCTGAATTGTGTACAGATCTAGTTTTCTATAAACAATTGGCACAAGATCTGGGTGTGAATATAAAATCTCAAATAAAGGTTTTTGAAGATAATCAAGCTGTCATACAGATGGCAAACTCACCAAATGTAAGAAGCAGATCTAAGCACACAGATATCAGGTACCAGAATGTAAAGCAAAGCATAGAAAATGGTTTAATTGAACTGGTATACTGTGGAACAGAAAACAATAAAGCTGATTGTTTGACAAAAGTATTGGGGCCAACTAAACATGACAAAGCATGTGAAATGTTGGGAATGATATGATGTATGTGAATGTAAAAAGAACTCTGTATATGTTCAAAGCAATGTACAACATATGTTACAGAATTGCTATAAACAATTGGAGGAGATTGACAGGTCTCAAAGTCAACCTAGGGAATTGTTCATTGCAATTCAGTGTATAAGTTGTTACAGGATCAGGATTTAGTCAAGCAACATGTAACAAAGGAGCACAGCTGAGTTAATTGAGGCAGCTGTGTGACAACCAATTTGACTGGTTGAACCAAGGATAAAACTAGCCAAGCTTGCAGAGACAAACTGTTGGGTAGTTTGGGTGGTTGGTTTGGTTGTTGTGTTGCTGGTGATCTTGTTGCTGAGAGCTGTATATTCTGCATCGTTGGATGAAGACTTGCCATATTGCAAGGAGAAGATCCTGGAGGAAGACTATCTCTGTGGTGAGAGGAGAAGACTTCGTGGATGCTGGACTCTTTATATTGGTAACAATCTTTGGTTACTGAAACTGTAATTTACCATTGCTAACTGAAGAACTACTGTGAATGACCAGGACTGTATAAAGACGCAAGAGAAGCTGTATTTACCCCTGTATATATGGACTTTAATGTAAATAATACTTTCAACACTACAACAGTGTCTGTTTGGTTTCATCTCTGGGCAGTTCACTTCACCATTACGCCCCCTGGCGTAGTCTGGTAACGCAGCACCTCTGTCATCTGGTGTGGCTGAGGAGGCCAATTTGAGAGTGATAATCCCTTCCACATTGAAGACAAATCCAATCTGTCCCCTGTCCAGCTCCCTGATATTGCTGCTTTTGCGACTTTCTCTTTGCCTCGGCCTGCTGGACAAGAGTCTCTTCAAATTGGGAGAGGCCATGATGCAACACCTGCCTCCAGGCTAAATGCTCAGATGTCAGGGTTTCCCATCTGTTGAGGTCCATTCTTAAGGCCTTCAGATCCCGCTTGCAGATATCCTTGTATCGCAGCTGTGGTCTTCCTCTGGGACGCTTTCCCTGCACTAATTCTCCATACAGGAGATCCTTTGAATCTGACCATCAGCCATTCTCACGACACGCCCAAGCCAACATAGACGTCTGACATACCCTTCAGCAAAATGAATCAATGTGTCTATAGTATGCAGTTAGTATACAGATATGCTTTAATCTTATTCAAGCAATCTGCATAATTAACTAAACACATGAAAAGGGGGAATGCTCTAATCCCAGACTTTGGAACTCCCTCCTACAGGAGGTCAGGCTGGCCCCATTTTTGCCTTCCTTCCACAAGTGAAGACCCCTCTCTTCAGGCAAGCTTTCCCTCAGTGACTGGCTGCCTCAGTGGGATTTTTAATTGGATTACTGTACCTTACCATTTTCAATATGTTGTGGTGTTGCTTATATTTCTTAGTACTGTGTTTATTTGATCCTTTTTAGTATTTGTATATTTACTGTTGTTATGGTTAACATTGTTTTTTTTAATGTAAGCTGCCTTGGGTCCTTTTAAGGTGTCATAAAATGATTCAGTCGGTAAATTTAAGAGAAAATATCCTCAAAATGTTTTACAGATGGCATTATAACCCTGTAAGGTTGGCAAAAATATCAGAGGGTAACAGGAATGTTTGTTCGAAGTGTAAAAAATGCAGGAACTTATTATCATATGTGGTGGACATGTGAAAAAGTCAAGAGATATTGGACACAGGTGTGGGAAACAATAAAAGAAATTATTCAACAAAAATTAAACTTTAAACCTGAAATAGCACTACTGAATATTATGCTGGAAATTATTAATAAGAAAATAAAATATTGTTTAATGTATATACTCACAGCTGCTAGGTTACTCTGGGCCCAAAAATGGAAAAGTGAAGAAATACCTACGATGGAGTAGTTTCTAAAGAAGTTGTTGGACATTGTAGAATTAGACACACTTTCAGAACCACTATGAGAACAACCAAGAGACTATGTAAAACAAAGCTGGAAGTTAATATATGTCTGGGCCCATGTTATTTCCCCCCCCCCCCAATGCTCACCGGAAACCTATTGGAGAAATCTGAAACCCAAACAAGGCTGGAATCTCTGTCCTTAAAGGGGGGAAGGTTTGTTTATGGGTTTTCTATTTTTGTATTTTTGTTGTAGTTGCTGGATATTAGGTGTTTTGTACTTGTATGCTTAAATAAAAAAATAGTTTAAAATTTAAGAAGAGGAGGAAAAAAAGAGAAAGACAGGGTAAAAATATTTTAAATAAATAAAAATAAAATAAATAAATAACCCCTCTGCCACTCCTGTCATCTGGAGAGGACAGCTTATTCTACATGTGGGAGTTCTCTGTGTGAGATAGAATTTCTGTGGGGAAAAAAAGTAGAGTTCTGGTTCTGTGTGTAGCCTAGCGAGAACCTTTTCTTTCAGGCTTGCAGTAATTCACACGAGCAAAGCACTGATGAAGGAAGGCAGATCTCACCAAGCCAAGCCAATCTAAATTAATGAAAACAAAAACTTGTTTTCATTAATTTAGATTGTCTTGGCTTGGTGAGACTCTTGGACAAGGAATTTTCCAAACTTCGAAGATTCCTCACCTCCATGCAAAAACAAGGCAGGGACTCCTATTTCTTCTCAAGTTCTCCATAATTTGGGTAAACTATCTCTGTTCCCTTTCCATTGGAAAAGAAAATCCAGAGTATGCAGAGAAGTGATAGTTCAGAGCTTATGGGGGGCAGGCACATTTTGTCAGCAGAGTTGGCATTGGGGAAAAAGATAGCGTAGCACATGCTATCTCCATGGCGCTCCTTTCTCCCAGGGCTCTCTGCATTGTGGAGCATCTCCCACCCTTACTTTTAAATGTGGCCAGTTAGAATGGCTGACGGGCAGGAATAGGTTTCTTGGCAGACAAGCTGTCTTGGGCTGTGACATCCAGCTGACACAGGGAATTTAAAACATTGCCAGCCATGTGGAGTTTTCTTTGTGGTGAGTACATGGAGAGAACTTACAAGGTCAGCTTCATGTGTGACAACAGGGCAGTGGTCAGAGTATTTGACAAGCAGACCCCATGCTCTGAGTGGGTAGTGTGACGGGTACACAAATTTGTACTTTTCAATTATTAATTAATTTATTTAAGACATTTATAGAATTGAGAAGTCAAAGTGTCCATCATAGCAGTTTCCGTAGCTGCTCCTCTTTATCTTCTCCAAAGACAAGCAGAGAAGCAGACCTGGCAGATTTATTTCTACACAGAGGCTGTAAACAATTCCATGTTCCTCTTTGCAGGGCTGACAAAATTTTCAATCAGTTTGTGGCAAGGTTGAGATAATTCCTGCTGTCTGATGGGTGGAGGAAGCAGAGTGTGGGAAGAGGGAAGGGTCTCCCCAGTCTCTATCTGTTTGGCAGAAGGAGCTCTGCATGAGCATAAGAAGAGGACAAAAATAAAAAACAACAACATTTAAAATGAAAAAAAAATAGTAGCATAGGAGAACTAGCATAAGGAAAGAGGAGAGTTTGGAGGTGCCCATTGTAGTTCTAGTGTAACTATGAATGGATGTACAGAAATGAGACTACATGACAGCATTGTGAAGCAAATGCTATAATCAGATCTTAGGAGAGAAGGCAGAATTAGCATTCTGTATTTAAATCATATTAATATGAAATTCATCTTAATATTGCATATTAACTGAATTTATTATGGTGCTACCATTTTTTTCTTAGAGTTTTATTGGTTGATTGGGAAGACATCACCAATGGGACATAATATAAATAATAAATATGAATAAGAAGCAAATATGAACAGGTAGCATTATCTGATGGCAGTGATTTTTGTAATTAAGGACTTCCTTCTTCCATCCTGTGGTTCTCTTGGCTTTCATGCAATGAATGTGATTACACAGGAGTCAGAAAAGTGATGGAGTAGAAGTGCAAGTGTTTAAGTACCAAAAGTTGCATCCGACTGATAATATAATCATGTTTGTATGTATAGGCTACACAATGGGATTTCAACCAATTATTTTTCAAATGTTTTTATGATATCATGCATCTGTATATAATACAGATACTTAGTTGTAATTTGTAGCTGGCAAACAGAGCTTACCATTTATAATTTGTATCACTATAAACATACCATATAAACCTCTTAAATGCTCCGTGGGATTAGCATCAGAGATTTCACTGCTAGGCTCTGCAAAAGCAATAGACCACATACTATAGAAATAGAATCAGTGTCACTAACTTGTCTTTTTCTTCTCAAATACTTTAAAATGTACTGGGAGTTGTGCCTTACAACTAATAATTTTTATTCCTTGCCTGCTTGTAATTCATGCCTGAGAAGTTATTATACCAAAAAAGGGAGGGAACTTCATATTTTTTTGTATCTCCCCTCAAAGGAAATGTTGGTAATGGTTATGTGAAAAACAACCAGTGATTCTCATTAAATTGAATTGTTTTGTGGAAGAAAGTATATTCTTGATATCCATAACATGGCGGGATGAACTGGGAAACATTGAAGAAAAGAAGAGGGAAAATGTGCCTCCCTTTTAATTTAGTTTATTTCCTTTCAATAATAGACCAAATGCGAGACTTTTTCTTTGAATTCTACATTTTCTGTATTTATCCCTCTAGTATCATAAAGGGTGATGCCTTTTGTTTAGAATAATAATTTTATTAATCATTTTAATTCTTTTCTTCCTTCATGAAACTTGGCCATGTGTATGTTTTCCCATCTCATTCTTTATGTTTTTCTGTTTTTCACATTTGAAGCCCAGAGAGCCTCCTCATATTTATAACATGCCGACAACAATATCAATAAATTTTGGAAACCTACACATTCCTTGGCTGAATGGAGCCTATCATACAGGTGGATTTCCCATTAAAAGAAACTCTCTTTTCCTGTTGTTCGCTTGTCTCCTGTCTTACCATCTCCATCTTGACAATAAAAACACCGAGAATGGACAGTTTTAAAGAGTTAAGAAGATCCTCAGTTGTCATGTGTGAGGTCATTTCTCGCACACAGGAGCAGCAAGATTCTGGTATGTTCATGGAAAAACTATAGACCAGCTAACGACACCCATCAATCAAGGTGACAGATAATCTCTCCCCCACCCCTTTATCACAACAAAAACATGCTGATCACCCTATCTCCTGAAAAAAGACAAAAGCTGTTCCCACAGCTATAAATACCCATCTATCCAACAAACAGCAACACAGCATGGACAGAGTTCCTACTTCAGTCCTCTGAAGATGCCGGCCACAGAGACTGGTGAAACGTCAGGAAGAACAACCTTCAGAACACAGCCAAAGAGCCCCAAAAAACCACAACAACCACTATATCTAGTTATTTGTTTGATGCAGTCATTTATGTATAGCTATAGGCCAGTGGTGTCGAACTGTGGCCCTCCAGATGTTCTTGGCCTTCAACTCCCAGAAATCCTGGCCAGCAGAGGTGGTGGTGAAGGCTTCTGGGAGTTGTAGTCCAAGAACATCTGGAGGGCCACAGTTCGACACCACTGCTATAGGCTCTTGACTACTGAATCTGGTCCATTGCAAATGAAGTTTTCATTCTAATTTACAGTTTTATCTCCCCCCCCCTCCTTCTTTCTTACGCCTAAACATATGGAGTTCCCTTAGTCTCATGCATTTCAGGAGCAGAAAAATTCTTAAAGTGGTACAGCCTAACTCAAAGGTGTATGGTGAAATGCTTAAGGACTTATAAAAACCCCTAAAGGAAATAAAAAAAAGAATGAACATGACATGGAAGATGCTTCATAGCCATCATTTCACTAGATTCCATTGTACAAGAGCCCTGTGTATTAATAGTATACCACCAGACATGGGGGAGTGTGTGTGTCTGGAGAACTTACAACGAAGTGAATTCTTCCACTGTGCCTCAATTACAGAAACACCTGTGCTAAATAATGCTATATTGATTCAATATATTAAGTCACGGAACTTTTAAAAAAATTCCTCCAAATACCTGACAGTGTCTGCTGTGAAACAGCGTTTTGATAAAGCATCAGCTGAGAGTTCAAACTTCCTCAAGAATCAGAGGGCTCACTAGGAAATGTGAACAAAGAAGACAAGTGCCAAAGAAGGCAGCTGCACTAAGCTAGTGTCCAAAGATGCTTAAGATATGTTCCTTCCATAAGGAATATACACTAGGCTCTTTTAAAAAGAAAATCCAAAAGTGCTCCTTAGAAGAACTTCACTTGCAACGCAACACGGAAAATACATGGTGAGGGCTAAGGAAAAACTGAGCTGCTAATAGATTTCCCTTAATAAAGAGATACATCTCAAAATAAGTGAAAGTAACGTGGATGAGTACTATCCACTTTCATTGGGTCTGAAGCATTTGTTTTAGAAACCTATTTACTTTGAGTCAACTTGTAGTCACCATTTTGTAGTCCTCTAATTTGATTTGTATCCCAATATTTTAAAGTATCTGGATGTATTTGTATTTGCCCAAGTATCGAAACTGGGGAGAAATAGTTGTTGTTCAACTGCTAATGCCTTTCCTTCTCCTCTCCAATGGGTCAATTTTTGCACTTGTGTCACTCAGTCAATTGAACTGAGATCTGCAGTGGCCTAAAAGAAAAAAAATGCACACCCAGCCTACTTCCTCAAAATTATAGAGATGTGAATGGCAACCTCTCTCTATTTTGTAACATCTTTTCCTTGTAAAAGTGGCCACCAATATAGGGACAGGGAAACGTCCTTCCCAGGGTTTCTGCGACTGGAGTTTCCAGGAAAGCTTGGTATTTTATTTGGTCTCCTGTCTCCCCCTCCATGAAGGAACAACAAGAAGCTTTCAATTTATATATATATATTGGGTGGCATAGCACTGAATTGGCTTACTGAGCAATGAAGTAAGTGCTGGATAACAAGAATTTTAAAAAACCAGCAAGCAAATCTTTGTATTATCCTCTTCTGTTTCTCCGTCTGCCAGGGGAGTGGTTAGAAGCTGTTTGATCCTTCAGCAGGAATCACGCATGCCAGAACTACACCAAAAACAGAGTGATCCTTCCTGAATAAAGACCTAGTAGCCCTTGACAAGGACTCAATAAAGTTTGGGTAGGCATGGGTAAGGAGAGTGCTGGTTTGCAATAGCCTGTACAGTGGTGCCCTGCTTGATGCTTACCCCACATGATGTCAAAATTGCTTTACAATGGTTTTTTTGTGATCGCTATTGCAATTGCAAAATGATGGTTCCAATGGGCTTTTTTTCCTTGACGTCAATTAGGAGCCTGCTTTGCGAAGCGTTTGTTCACTTAACGACGATTTTTCCGGCTCCGCTAAATGGCTTCCCTTCGTAAAATGGCTTCCCTCCCTTCTCAAAATGGCGATTTTCCAGACGGGAGCTTTGCATTACAGGGAATTAGAACAGCTGATCAGCGGTTCTCTATGAGCAATCCTCACTGGACAATGAGGTATTTCCCCCATTGGAATGCATTGACCGGTTTTCAATGCATTTCAATGGGGTTTTTACTTTTGCTTGATGATGATTTCGCTTAACAGCGATTTTAACAGAATGCATTATCGTTGTCTAGTGGGGCACCACTGTACATCATATGGTTGCTGAAAAAAGAAGCAAAGCAGTTTTGTCTGATCACACTGTAATACCTTTTACCTTGGTAAAACACATTGCTGATTGTCTGCAAAGAACAAGTTGAAACTATGCACTAGTAACTAACTTGTTAGTTCCAAATAATGAGGCAATGTTTGTCAGTTTTACACATTTTACAGCTAGTGCAAATAGCCATCTCAGAAATGCACAAAATCTCTCTGAGACCAACATAAAAATCTTTTGTGTCATGGGAGAAGAATTTTGTTTTGTTTTGTTTTTGTTTGTTTGTTTGCTCTGTGTCGTCCCAAGCACTGCACAAGGAACAACCAAACTAGGATTTGTATCCCAAACAGAACATTAGTTTTCTGCAGGAGATTTTGAGGGTTAGCAGCCTGCATCCCCAATGGGAAAAACAAATAAACAATGAAACAAAGGTTCAGGAACTGTCTGTGCCCCACTTTGCATATGCCTGGAAACATGCAAAGTGAGAGATGGCATCTTGATGGAAAAAGTTATAGCAATTTTTGTACATATGGTGCATAAATCTTTTTTTTTTTAAGAGAGAGAGAGAGAGAGAGAGAGAGAGTGAAGGAGTGCAGGCAGAGAGTGTGCCGTCCCCTGCTGAAGAAAGGAGTCCAAGAGAAGGGGAAGTGGAAAACACAGAGGAATAACGGAAAGGGAGAGAAAGCGCGGGAGAAAAAGAGAGAGTATGTGAAGGCAGGAGATTTGAAGTGGGTTTAGTGGAGGAGGGAGAAGGCGTGATTGGTGGGGAGCAAGAGCTGTCCGTTTGGCAAGAGGGTACAAATACCGGGAGCAGGCATCAATTCGAGGTAGAAATTGAGCTGTGGAAGAGGAAGAGAGAGAGATAGAGAAGTTACGTGAGTACAGAAGGGTCAAGACTCAGGAGCTGTTGAGGGACTTCCCTCACTTGAGAATAGGAGGACTGCTCCCTGATCCAATCTCGAAAGAAAGAGAGGAGGTGAATATAGAACCTCTAGAATGTTCAGTGGTGGTGTTTCCTAAGAAACAGGGCAGAGGATGCCGCGTGATCTGACCAGACGCGAGTTTCAACATTAGAAGGAGACTGGGCACGGCACCCATGTTGCGGGACCATATGCGTGGTGCGGAGTGCCCCGCTGCGGAAGCTGACCAACGCAGAGTAATTTGGTCCTGCACCCCTTTGAGTTGCATGGGGGAGAGGACAGATACAGCCATGGACAGTTTCAATATATTCCCTGAGTTGAGTTTCTTAGATCTGTTTTCCAATGTTGACCAGTTAAATGTTAATAAATCAGAAGTTGTTAAAGTGAAAAAGACGACTCCTCTGATTCTTCCGGCCTTAGATGAAGAACTGTCCCCTCTAAACAGTGAACCCATTCACACACACACACACACACACACACACACACAGACACACACACACAGAGAGAGAGAGAGAGAGAGAGAGAGAGAGAGAGAGAGAGAGAGAGAGAGAGGTAATGGCAAGACTATATTAAATGTAATAAATAAGCTTGCCATAATGCAGAGGCTTTTTAGACCCTTGCATTAGTTAGCTGACAGAACATAGTCTGCAGAATGGATTAATTCTCTGAGAACAGAAACAAACAAAATGCCAGCTTCACAATCAAATGGTGATAAAATGTTATCCCTCCAAAGACAAATCTTTTTGAAGTTTCCATGTTTGTCAAGTCAGCTTGCAAATGAATCCTGTACTTCTCTCTCAGCAAAAAAGAAACACTCTTTGAGAAAGCACTCCTTCTAATTGTGAAGCTGGCATTCCATTTGCTTCTTGAATCTTTAGCAGTCAATAAAATTAATTAAGTGAGGGCAAATCTTGGAAGAGTCTCCCCGCACACCATGGAAATGGCAGTCAAAATAAATCTGATCATAACACATTGAAAATAAGTGTGAGACTTGGACCTTAGAGGAAGCAAAGGTTAAAAGTTCCCTTAATGCAGACTGATGAAAACAAAAAGTAAGTAGAGTGTAATAGTGCAAAGATGCCAGCTCTCTCTAAAAGGCTCTGCCTCCAGACCCTGATGTCCCTCAGTCCAGAAAAACAAACCTGGCTGTTGTATTCTCAGACATATCAAAGAGTTAACTAAAAAAGAATGGCCTCAAATAAAATTCATCAAGCTCTTTTCTTCTGTCTCACGAGACAGGCTGAAACCTAGGAGCTGGCTGCCCCCAACACCTCTAAAATGCTCATTTATGGACGAACATGTCTCAGACCCCTAAATGATTATTCTATCCTTGGCAGCTTTAGATTGCAGCACCAGTTACGTTAATGATTTCTGAGGTGATGCTGATGACTCCGAGGTGCCTGGCAGAATTGCTAGCATAAAACTAATGAGTATCCCGGCATAAGCCTGTACTGAAAGAAGAAGGAAAAGTTGAGAAGGAGAATAAATTAAAGACCTAGGCCCGTGGAAAACACATCTACACAGACACTTCATGGAGTCCAGAATACAATATTAATCACGCATAATAATTAGGGTCTGTGAGAATGTTTAGTTCCATTTGTAAATATTTTCCACCCGATGATAAGTGGGTGCACAGAGAGCTGATGTAAACCTGATACGAGACTTAGAGGTGTTTTAGAGCTGAAGGAGGAAATGGTGGAATAGTGATTCTGTAAAGTCCACAACAGTGTCTCCTCAGTTTGCTCCATTCAAATCTGGCTTTGCTAGATCCTTGGATAACAGTGATTAGAAGCTATGTCCACAGCATTAAGGTAAGTTCTATTTAACTACACTAGAGACAGGCAGACGTAGGAGAGCAAGAAATTGTTAAATATTATTGTATTTGCCTGAAAGTGCATGTGACTAGATACTGGGCACAGTGCAGTAGGTAGAGCAACAGACTAGGACTCAGAAGGTCTAGGCTCGAATCCATACTTGACCATGGAAGTTTACTCGGGTGTGGAACTGTTAAAACCACTTCTTAAACTGTTAAAACCACTCCTTAAATATTTCCTTTACTTTGTGATCCCTCTTTGGGTTGATATAAGTCATTTCCGACTTGACAGCACCAAATAACAATGGTAAAGGTAAAGGTTCCCCTTGACAATTTTTGTCCAGTCGTGTTCGACTCTAGGGGATGGTGCTCATCCCCGTTTCCAAGCCATAGAGCCAGCGTTTTGTCTGAAGACAATCTTCCGTGGTCACATGGCCAGTGCGACTTAGACACGGAACGCTGTTACCTTCCCACCGAGGTGGTCCCTATTGATCTACTTGCATTTGCATGCTTTCGAACTGCTAGGCTGGTGGGAGCTGGGACAAGCAACGGGAGCTCACTCCATCACGTGGATTCAATCTTATGACTGCTGGTCTTCTGATCCTGCAGCACAGGCTTCTGAGGTTTAGCCCACAGTGCCACCACATCCCCTACAATGACGACTGTATTATTAAGGTACCAGGAAGAGAGCACTAGTAAAGATGACTGCATCAAGTCTCCAAAATTATATGGGAAGTGCCATCTTTTATCAAGTTTTATTTTAAATTCCAAGTTTATCCACATCCTCAATGTGGTGAAAGTCATGAGTATATGAGGATACAGATAGTAGACACTTTGAAATCAATTTGAAACATACTGTGATCTGAATGTTTTTATTCCTCCCCTCCCATGGCCAGGAAGGGAGCATGTTTCATGCAGGGAGAAAATGTTCATGAAACATGCACACACTTTTTCAGCTCCTCTCTGCCCTTCCCTGATCAATATTGGTACCAATGAAAAAAATGTGGAAGAGATAAGGCATCAAAGAGAAATTACTTTTTGCATCATCTGAACCTTGCTAGGATTTTAAATTTGTCTCTCTGAGATGAAACGCTTCTCATTCCTTCACAGTCCTTTCCCCTGAGCCCTCCCTGCTTCACCTTTGAAGGTGGAAGGAGTATTTCTGCTTGTCTCTCCGTCTGGGTCAGCTCACTATTGACTTCTTGGCCAAGCTTGAAAGAAAGTGGATTTAAAGTTCAGGGAAGGCTATCATGAAAGAGAAAGATTATCTGAGATGTAATTTTTGGATCCTACAGCATTATAACAGCAGCAGTCCTAACACTGAGAGATGGGGGGGGGGGCTCGCTTGATTCAGTTATTGTGGAAATTCTTATTGACCACTCACTATAGTCAGAGTGATGCATTAAAAGTGAATGGAATGGTACCTTATACAGTGGTGCCTCGCTTGACAACGTTAATTTGCTCCAGCGAAATCGCTGCAGAATGAAAACGCTGTAAAGCGAAATAAAAAAGCCCATTGAAATGCATTGAAAACCCATTCAATGCGTTCCAATGGGCTGAATAACTCACCGTCCAGCAAAGATCCTCCATAGGGGCAGCCATTTTCAGTGCCTGTAAAGCGAGGAATCCATCCTAAAACACAGCAGGGAGCCATTTTGAGCAGCTGGCGGCCATTTTGAAACCCGGTGATCAGCTGTTTTGATCATCGTAATGTGAAGAATCGGTTCTGGAAGCAGGGAACAGCTCATCGGTAAGTGAAAAAACCCCATCTAAACATCGTTGTGAAGATTGTTGTGAAGCAGATTCTGCAGCCAGATACATAAACTACAGAGCTTTAGTAAGCATTCTTGTTTGGAAGAATTCTATTCTAAAGAAGCCACAGGACCTCATAAATTCTGTAATTTTACTCATCCTTCCTACAAACTAGAGATGAAACTCTTGAACTGGCTGTTCCTTGCAGATCAAACTAGAAAGTGAACCTCCTTGTAAAAATACCTCCTTGAGGCCAGAAGGTGAGTTTTGTTGCTGTGGGTCTCAGAGAGATAGGGGTCTTTGAAGGACAGATTTTGGCACAATTCTACAAAATTCATGCTCTTGAAAGTGCAGTAAGTGTTACCTTCTTGAAAGAATTAGAAAATTTAAGAGCACTGGGTATGTTTTTTTTTAATAGCTTGCCTTTTTGTGATTGCAATGAGTACTCAACTTGCTGGCAGGGGTGGTGGTGGCGGCAAAATGTGTTCCTTACATAATTATGTCATCAATTGCCCACAGAGTGCTCTAGTGGAGTGATATATAAGTCAAAACAATAACAGTGCATATGCACAAGAAATTTGCACACGTTGTGCTACTGTGTCTTGCACAAAAAGTGGAGTGTGCACTAAGAGAAATAACTTGTTCTGGTTTTCTTTTGCTGGAGGTAAGACCCTCTTGCAGACACTGGAATACCCTTGACAAGGTGTTGTGCTGCATTAGGGTGGCCTTTTCCTGAGCAGACATGAGATGCTGGAAGGATCTCTTCACATTCTGCAGAAAGTCATCATGCATGCACAGAAGATTAGACTGCAGTGCACATGCATGGTTGAAGGAGTCCTTTTTAACAATGAAATACAGAAATAAAAGCAAAGTGGCATTCCAGAGAGTACACCAAGCTGCTTAGTTTATTAAGCATGCTTTTGAAATGATTTCTCTCAGCCCAACAGAAAGGGCATGAGGCACAGTAGGGAATCCATTCAGGCAACACACTTTAACTTGTTGATTAAAGTTTTTGCAAGCCTGCTGCATCCAACATGAATCTCTAACTGTGCTGCCAACTCGCTGTATAAATGGTCATTTATCACTATGTAATAAAGGACGGCACTAACTGCAATCCAAGGTAAGTACCCTTCGTTCATTCAGCGCATAGCTGGGCTTATGTTTCCAGGCTTCAGTGAGGTAGCAGTGCCCTGCTACACTTATTGCTTGATTCAGCTGAGACTTCATTTCTGTAGCTTAATATTATGAGATGCCTGCATTCAGCTGTGACAGGACTGGGTAAGAACTGCAAGTTCAAGTTATCAGTAGTCCAAATAATCTTGATGATAAATCTGAAGAAATACACCAGTAGGACCTTAGTTGCTGTTTAATTCCAATGCACAATTTATGTATTTCTCTGGTGATTTTGGAAGCACCTCTTCCTTAATTGATGTGTAAGCTATGGTGAGTATGCTGCCCAACTGGTGTGTGTGTGTGTGTGTGTGTGTGTGTGAGAGAGAGAGAGAGTGTGTGTGTGTGTGAGAAAGAGAGAGCATTTTAACCAACCATTTTGGTGCACAATGCAAGTGGCGCCACTTCCACCAACTCTGCCTTAAGGCAAGAGTCAAAGCCTCCCCAGTAATAGGGAGAATGTGGTGTGCTTCCCAAACAAAGAGGAAGCTTATTAAAGATGGGCACAAACCACAGTTCAGCCCTCTGGCTGCACAGCTATTCCATGGGCACCCCAGTGTCCCTAGCCCACCTCCTCCGGCGGGCATCCATTTAGAGGCAGAGGCTCTGAGTGGGTGTCTGCTAGAGGCAGCAGGGCTGGGAAGCTGGGGGGCCCACAGAACAGATGTGTAGCTGGAGGGCTGAACTGGCACCAATTGCAGAACCGAAGGTTCCCGCTCATCTCTAAAACTTATGTTTTCACAAAAAAGACAGTGAATAGGGTCAGGGTTCTTGGTTCCCCCCCCCCCCGCAATAAATAAATAAATCCCAGCATAGTCACCTCTAGATGTTGGTGTTCTGAGACAAAACCTCTGTTGTTTCAGCCTAGTTATACTTTACGTGTCAGTTTTGCTTTGATTTAGAATATGAAGACTTTGCAGGCCTAACAGTAGAAGCCTGGGCCTGGTGAAACCCCACCGTAACGTGGCTGAGCCACTGTGAGGTCACCTCCTACTCAGGCCTCTCAGAATGCCCACCACGCCACTAAACACTCTTGCTGCCACCAACCTTTCCTTTAAATAAAAAGGATAAGGGTTTCTTTCAAAGATAAAACTTGGTTTATTGGTTACAAAATAAAATAGGTAAATCACAGGAAGATAATCACGATGTAAATCAATCTCTTATTCACTTAAACACATAGACTTTCCCTCACTGACACCCAGGCATGCAGGCCTCTAACAAACTCTCTCACACTAGATCTCTCACTCTCTCACTCAATCAATCTGCCTCACACACTCTTCCACCCCCCTTTTTATACCAGCTCCTCCCCTTTAATTCCACCCTCCGTCACACCATTGGCTGATGATTCTCTGCCCAGCTGTGACGGACAGGTGAGGTCATGGCTGCCCATTACATCCACCATACTGAGAAACTCTCGTAACATTTCATATCAGGAGCACACTCTCTTAAGGCATATGGGATGAGGTTGGGTAGGATCTGGGTTAAGAAGCAGCAAGATGGGTGGCAGAGTCATGAGCCAGGGTAAAAAGTTGACACAGTCCTGGCTGGGGCAGAATCCATGGGCACGGAGTGGCAAGGATTTGATGGGGACAGATTCTAAGGGTAGAATACAGCAAGGGGCAGTAACATCTGGCGAGTTAGAGCACACTCAAATGGGAAGTGAGTGAGTGTTGGTGAGGGGAGAAGTTGAAAGAATAAATGTGAGTGAATTAGCCAACTTCTAACTCATTAGTCCAATGAGTCTGCTCTAACACTATAGCAAAGGAACAACTTTGCCTTTTCTTTTGGTTCTGACTTATGGCAACCCTTCCAGGGTTTTCTAGGTATAAGGTATCCAGAAGCAATTTCCCATTCTTTCTTTTAGAGGCACTCTAGGGCTATGTAGCTTGCCCAAGACCACACAGGCTGATTTTCTCCTACAAGAGTGTCCAAAATGTGATATAAAATGCTCGGGGTAGGCACATGTGGTCTATAGACCACCACTTGTGTATCATCATAGTAAGTACCAAACACAATCCTGATTCCTATCTATACAGCAGTTTTGAAAGGAATTATTTCAAGTGGGTGCTTGCTGGACTCCAGATGATTTGCACAATGAAAATTGATTTGCACAATATGGATATGTGACAGCTTAGTTTTGGTGGACTAGCATATGTCCACCATACTTATAGGGTCTTTAACACTAGTTCTAAAGGAATTACATTTCTGGTATGAATTTAAGACCTAGCAATGGCATTTGCTAGGTCTTAAGAAAACAAATTCATGACTAGCAGCAATGCATTAGGTACATACATGAGAGTGGAAATGTTAAGAAATGTTCTTTTTTTTAATGTCTATAACTTGCCCAATTATCTTTTGACATGTAATGCAATGTAAATATTTTAATAAGCAAAAATAAAATAAACAAATGTTCATTATTTATATTGTATCATATTTTAAAAAAACCAACAGTATTGAAATGATTTTTTAAAAAGTCTTATTTCCATCCATATATTCCTAATTCCTTTTCAAATACTTGAAAGGCTGTCATACAGAGGAGGGGAAGGAACTTTTTTTCAGTCATCCCAGAGTGCAGGACATGTAACAATGGGCTTAAGTCACAGAAAGCCAGATTTTGACTGAATTTCAAGGAAAAACTTCCTAATTGTTAGAATAGTAAGACAGTGAAATCAATTATCTCAAGAGGTGGTGAATGCTCCAATAAGAAAAATTTAGACAATTACCTGGCACATATCCTTTGATTTGTATTCCTGTATAGTGCCGACGTGGTGGCGCTGCGGGCTAAACCGCAGAAGCCTGTGCTGCAGGGTCAGAAGACCAAGCAGTCGTAAGATCGAATCCACACAACGGAGAGAGCGCCCGTCGCTTGTCCCAGCTCCCGCCAACCTAGCGGTTCGAAAGCATGCAAATGCAAGTAGATAAATAGGGACCACCTCGGTGGGAAGGTACCAGCATTCCGTGTCTAAGTCGCACTGGCCATGTGACCACGGAAGATTGTCTTCGGACAAAAGCACTGGCTCTATGGCTTGGAAACAGGGATGAGCACCGTCCCCTAGAGTCGAACACGACTGGACAAAAATAGTCAAGGGGAACCTTTACTTTTACCTTTATAGTGCAGGGGGTTGGACTCGATGACCTTATAGATCCCTGCAAATTTAATTATTCTATGATTCTTATTCAGAAGTGGGCTTCTGTAGAAACACTGGCTGCTGTTTTATTTATCCAGAAGGCCGTGGATGTCGCAACATCCCAAATCATTGTGAGGAAAAAAATAGCATTTGCCAAAGGGAAAGTGCAGAGTCAGATTGAATTAGAGAATAAGCAGAGCTTCATCCAAATTCTGGATGAAGGAACAACTCAACTTTTTTTCTGATCCAATCCAAATAATGCTGCAGGGGAGCTTACCCGTTGTGGGAGAGCACCAATGTTGTAGTGATATAATTTAAAGAAGATTGCTAATATCATGCCTGTGGAGGGCTTCAAACACTTGAAATGTGCTATATAAATGCAATGTATTTTTCCAAGTTGTTCTTGGCCACATTGGACAACGCTTTTTATTGTGATAACTGAATGTTTGCAATATTCGGTTATGTGTTTAGTGCCTGTGATTTAGCTAGAGAATTTCGAACAAGTTCAGGACCCTGCCTATAGGCTTAGAAAACATACATTGTTCTAATGGGAGCTGAAACTCGAACTACAGTCTGTTCGCTATTTAATCCCTTTGCTATACTGTGTTGGTCTTGCTATACCAAATATGAGAGCAAATACCATGCCACATATGTATCTTCTACAATAAAACGATCGATATATGGCCTGACGTTGCTGGAGAGTTCAGTTTTTACATTCAAGCCCAGAGCTGTTACAGTTCCTGCTGGGCTAGGCAGGAATTTTCATAGCCTGTTTACTAAGGGAATAGCTTTCAGTTTATAGAAGTTTTTTCATCGATGGATGGTACCATAAATTTTTAAGAAGGAGTCTATTTTGTTTTATTGACATATTCCTGCCACCGACAGTGTTGTTTTTAGGAGGAAATAATTGAACTGGTGTTAATGGCTGTGAATTGATATATGATGCCATGCTCAGATGGGCTCCTATGTGAAAGGTATAGATGCTGTGACCATTCTCTCTTGATCAGAACAGGCAGAGCTATTTCTTTCCATCTAGCTCCATATCAGTGCTAACACCCACAACTCTTTTCTGTCCATACTTCTTCATTCATGTTAAATGATTTTATCTTTCCCCCTCTTTATATTGACAGATTTAAGTTGTAACCCCTGATCTACAGATAAAGAAGGTGACAGAATGGATTCTTGATGAATATATTTGTTGTATGCTGTTCCCTTGAAAAAACTGGTCTCCAAAGTCTCAGTGGTTTTGAGAGTTCTGGAAGGCAATGTCTGGCACTCCTCATAAATCTCTTTCCTAATTAGCACTGCCACTGCCCAAGCTGACAGCACCAGCCTAAGTGCTGATGCCATCCTTGTCCTTCTCTGGCACATTGGCTCATTGATTCACTTATATCTCTCCTGCCTTGAACCACGTACTTCTCTGCCACCTCCTTGGCGCATGCACACACGCGCGCACACGCACACACAGACACACAGTACCGCTGCCAACTGGTCTTTCATAGTGTCAGTGGTGAACAAGTCAGCTGGGTGACAAGTTTTGTTGGGGGACTCATAATAACAGTTGTAGGCTTTCTTTTTTCCCCTTCTTCCTTTTCTACTCTTTTTGGTTGCTTCAGTGACTGCAGGCAGCATCCCTGCAGCCTTTCCCAAGTGCCTACTTCTTCTCTAACACCCATATTCCACACTGCCAGCAGAATCTGCCCAAAAAAGAATAGCATCTGATTCTGCCACAGCAGCACAAATCCCTAATAAAATCATTTTCCCTGCCTGATATACCCCAAATGGGCCTAAACTTAACATATTTCCTTCTTGATTTGTAATGTATTAATCTATGAATGTTCTAATTTTATTGTTGAGATTTTGATCTAAAATGTATTAAATGTGTATTAAATAAAATGTTTTATAGGGAAAGCATTTCACTAATTTCACACGCTAGCAAGGTTATGCTCAAAATCCTACAAGGTAGGCTTCAGCAGTATGTGGCCCGTGAACTCCCAGAAGTACAAGCTGGATTCCGAAGGGGCAGAGGAACTAGAGACCAAATTGCAAACATGCGCTGGATTATAGAGAAAGCCAGAGAGTTTCAGAAAAACATATACTTCTGCTTCATTGACTAAGCAACAGTTAAAACTGGATATGGAACTACTAATTGGTTAAAAATTGGGAAAGGAGTATAACAAGGCCTTGTATTGTCTCCCAGCCTATTTAACTTATATGCAGAATACATCATGCGAAAGGCAGGACTGGATGAATCCCAAGCCGGAATTAAGAGTGCTGGAAGAAATATCAACAACCTCCCATATGCAGATGATACCACTCTGATGGCAGAAAGTGAGGAGAAATTAAAGAACCTCTTAATGAGGATGAAAGAGGAGAGGGCCAAAATGGTCTGAAGTTCAACATAAAAAACAAAAAACAAAACTAAGATCATGGCCACTGGTCCATCACCTTCTGACAGATAGGAGGGGAAGATATGGCGGCAGTGTCAGATTTTACTTTCTTGGGCTCCATGATCACTGCAGACAGCATCTTAAAAAGCAGAGACATCACCTTGCCAACAAAAGTCCTCATAGTCAAAGTTATGGTTTTTCCAGTAGCAATGTATGGAAGTCAGAGCTGGACCATACAGAAGGCTGACTGCGAAATACAGTAATTGATGCTTTTGAATTGTGGTGCTGGAGGAGACTCTTGAGAGTTCTCTGGACTGCAAAGAGAACAAACCTATCCATTCTGAAGGAAATCAACCCTGAGTGTTCACTGGAAGGACAGATCCTGAAGCTGAGGCTTCAATACTTTGGCCATCTCATGAGAAGAGAAGACTGGAAAAGACCCTGATTTGGGGAAAGAGTGAAGGCAAGAGGAGAAGGGGACGACAGAGGACGAGATGTTTGGACAATGTCATCGAAGCTACGAACATGAATTTGACCCAACTCTTGGAGGCAGTGGACGACAGGAGGGCCTGGCATGCTCTGGTCCAATGTGGTCATGAAGAGTCAGACATGACTTAATGACTATACAACAACATGTACTAAGTAGATTCAACTGTGTATTAAGGTTAAAGACTTGATGTTGTACAGCTGGATAAAGTGATGTAATTTTTTCTTATTGGTCCCTAGATGTATAAAGTTAAAGGTAAAGGTTCCCCTTGACATTTAGTCTACTCGTGTCCGACTCTAGGGTGCGATGCTCATCCCCATTTCTAAGCCACAATGCCAGAGTTTGGCCATAGACAGTTTCCGTGGTCACATAGCCAGTGCAACTAGACACGGAACACCATTACCTTCCCACCAAGGTGTTATCTATTTATCTACTTGCATTTTTACATGCTTTCAAACTGCTAGGTTGGCAGGAGCTGGGAGAAGCGACGGGAGCTCACTCTGTTACGTGGATTTTATCTTATGACTGCTGGTCTTCTGACTTTGCAACACAGAGGCTTCTGCGGTTTAACTCACAGCACCACTATGTCCCTTCTAGATGTATAAAGGATATGTGTAAATGGGACATGGTATCTGCTGTGAGTCGGATCATTTATTTCTATACTACATATTGTATCATGTTGTGTTATGCTGCCAGTTGAATGTCTGAAATCTAAGTTGTCTGTAAATGTGTATATAGACTATGTTTAATTTTACTCTCAGTGTTGTAGTGTCTTTGCAACCTGATACCTCTTAACTCTGCTTATATCGAGAGAAAAAAGTTTAACCAAATTCTCAACACTTACGTAGTCCTAACCATATTAAACAAACAAAATACAATGGTATACAGATACAAATGTAAGTGGAGGATTTAGAAGATGATGCAGAGAAAACTGCTGCATTGCAGGATTGCGCCAGAGAATATCCTAACAGCAAATTCTTAGGAGATTTATAAGCAATTATTCCCACTTTTCATTTGGAAAGATCCAATTTGAAAAATACCTTCTGGTATTTTATACCATTCTATTTTGTGCAGGAATTGTACTAATTCCATTCTGATTGGTGTTTACTCTAAAAAAAATTACTCGTGAACATTCAAGAGATTCCATAAGACTTATTAAAAAAGTAAAATTAAATAAAGTAAATGGCCCTGAGAGGAGAAAGGAAAGGGTGTTTTTTTTGTCCTTTTTGAGTGAGAGGCTGTGAGGTTGCATTCTTCTTAATGGTTGTTATTGCATCCATAAACATAGGTCTCTTATCTTTTAAGACAGCTCTGCTTTTCAAGATGCGCCAACTGTATCACCTACTTCTGCTGCCAAGATCCTGATTAACAGAGCAGCAACCCGCCTATTTTCCTATACAGCTTCCACCATTATAGAAGAATTAAAGTCTGTGCATTGTTCTGGCAGGGCTGAGTCCAGGCTGAATGTGTGTGTGTGTGTCAGTAAGAGAGAAATCAAAAGTGAGAGTGAGAAAACAAGAAAGCAAGGGAGATCTTCCAGGGTGGCTAGGTTTGGCCAAGAGATACACAGTGTGTTATAAGACATGGCTCGATGAATGGAATGACTTATTGCCTCGAGCCCCCAATGCAGAGGAAGTGACTGTGAGTAAATATGGCTTTTTAAAATCCGCCTTTTCAAGACTCTAGCTTGGCCACCATCCAATCCTCTTAAATGAAGGGGCATGAGTCCCGATGGACTGTCAGGAGACATGTGTTGCTGTGCTTTTTCTTCTTCTTCTTCCAATCCTGCCTAAATATATCCTGTAGACAGTTTGCTAGGAAATGAAATTTGGCATTGACTTTCAAAGATTTGGAGATCTGATTTCCCGCTCCCTTGGGTAACACGCGTATGTCTGTCTGATTATGCAGATTTAATAGAAAGGGTAGAGACTCGCTGTACTCTTTTATCTGCCTGAAAAGTAAACAAAACTTTATTGTCTTCTTGTCTCTTTCCTGCTCTTTTAAAGCTCCTCTGAAGATTTAACATTCTGTTTGCATGAATTATAGAATAATTTGACATGGAAGCAGCAAGCCAAGTACATACGACTCGGCGCGGCTTCTTAATAGATGCCAAAAGACTTCACTGGCATCTTTCCGGTCAAGGCTGAGTGGTTCTTTTCTGAAGACGCAATAGGGGTATATTAATTATTATTGGGTGACTGGATGCACTTTCCTCCATCTCACTTGAGAAATTGCAGTTAATGAAATTAATTCAGTTGCCATCGTCGGATGATAAAATGTTGCTTAATTATTGTGAAGAAAACAAAGAAAAGGAAGGAAACCAAAGAAAAGAAAACAGAACAGATGAATTACTGATAGAATTTTTAACTGTGAAACTGGCAAGGAAGGAGGAAAGAAAAAAACATTATTTTGAAGGATGTGATGAAGGAAGTACAGTAGGCAAAGACTTGGAGAAATAAGCATTGAGAAAGAACAACACATTGAATTAGTTAGTCATACTGCATGTTTGCCATGCAACTTTGTTTTATTTTATTGCAGATGTCTAGGAAGCTATTGAGTGTGGATCCAATGCTTGTGGAAGGCAATGAAGGCTGTGGCTACATGGGAATTTGTCTTGCAATTTGGTCCATTCTGGAATGGGATGGTTTGTTCCTTTTCCTGGCACCCACACAATGTAAGTGGCAGCATCCCCAGAGCATTCCTGCTGTTGTTATGTGCCATCAAGGTGAAACAGACTTATACAACCTTAATAGGGCTTTGAAGGTAAGTGAGATATTTAAGGGGTACCTTTACCAGCTCCACACTTCCAGTGAGTTTCCATCACTGAGTGGAAATTTGACTCTAAGACTCCTAATTCCTAGTCTGTCACTCTATCTGCTACACCATGCTGGGTATCACAGAGCATTCATACCTATGTCTTTTTCAGTCCCTGTAAGGGGCTGCTCCTTTTTTTTAGGTGTGGGTAGGATTGTTCCATTTTGATTCCATTTCATGTGTGCAATGGCTGGAATTGAACCTAAGTGGTTGGCTGTTTGTCTCTTTGCTGAAACCATTCAACAGTCTTCAGAAATGGAACTCATGCATGATCCTTGCCTTTGTATGGCCAGGGAGAGGACTTTTTCAGATTTTTTTAAATTGTTGCTAATACATAAGCAATGCTTTGAAATGGATTCTTCCCCCCACCCCGTGCCGTCTCAAGACATCGCTGATGCACTATGTCTGTTTGAAACAACGAAAAAGAAATGCAAAACTCCTCTTCTCTCTAAGGTTGCTGTGGCATTTGCCCTTGTGGCCCCTGCTTGTCTTTCCCTCACAAAGGCTCACATCATGTTTTCTTCTCACTGCCAACATTGGATTACCTCAGTCCACAATATAAATGACGTTTGTCAGAACCCTTGTCTTGTGAACAGAAACAGAACGTATTTATTGGAATGAAGCGGATTGAATAATAACAGAAGTTCCTCAGATACACATTATACATAAGCAAATCATCAACAGTCCTCTCAGTACATACTTCTTTTCTCTTGCTATATCATTACCACCTTCTCTACCTATTTTCCTAACCAGCTCTATCTCTCTCAGTATCTGTTCCCTCTCTCTCTCTGACTAACCAGCCCTATCTGACTCCTCCTTCTCCCGCCAGGCCTCATGTAGCTGCTGTCTCCGCCTCTCCAGTCCTCTCATAGTTTCATGCAAATCAGCTCATGAATATGAATTGCATAAGTGATATGGGTGATCATCATAGTTACTTATCAGGAAGTGATTGATCAGTAAATGACTTCCTCCTTCATGCTTTGCTCTAGCCATGTAACAATCTTGAGAAATAGGATATTTTCCTTTTGAAGGGAAAGAAGTCTTGATCATGCTAAGCAGGGTTGTTATAGCTCTAGTGTGGTTGATCCTTGACTGCAGGTGTAAAGATTGCCACAAATGACATACTGCATTTCAAGGCAAGCCTGTTTAGCATGATCTGGGCATATGCAAGCTGGCTGTCTAGCTTCATCCCAAGTCATTCTCCTTTGCACATTTAAATGCCTAAAACATAGTAACAGAGCAAAGGATATATCCACCCGACTTCCAGGATCAGTCCCCCGCATCTCCTGGGAGGGACAGGAGAAGATCTGGCCTTGGCAGTCACTGTCCATCAGTGTTTAATTACTAGAAAAGATCACTTAGTAAGGGAAGCTTCCCAATAACTATTCCTCACCTTCCTACTCAGGTGTTGAGATAGTACAGTCAGATACCACATGGTATTTTCTTAATTGGTTGACCAGTAGAACTGCTGCTGTTGTGGTAAATATTTCATTCTGGCTAGGAAGGGCATATAAGATTGTGAACTGCTTCATTATGAATTGTAATAGAGAAGAAAAATGGAAGCCCCTAGAAAAGGAATTTTTTGGGACCATGTAACAAATAATTGCTAAAGGAGAGTTCCTTTTGGAAGATCAGAAAACAAACAGATAAGATGTATATCATAACATGGCGCTGCTCTGTGAAGCAGGGATCCAGGGAGAAGAGGGGCAATTTGCACAAGTGTCAGTACTGCTGTCATCCAAAAATAGTCTTCCTGAAAAACTATGAAAATTAAACCAATAATACTTTTGCAGCCTAGAAGTTGAGGAGTATTTCAAGCCAACTTGACTCAAATCTTAATTTGCTTCTATACAGAGTTGGCATCCTGGGTCACTATGGCCAAGAAGCTGCTGAGGACACCGAAGCTCAGAAAAGCCCATATCTAAAACCCTGTCACGTCTATGGAAGTTTTTCTTGGTGTAATGGGTGACAGTACTCCTATCCATGGTAGCTACATGCTGCATGAGCTTTCCATGGCTGCTGTTCAGAATTGCTTCTGCCACAGCCCACTTCTCTTTATCTGCCCTCCTTCTCACATTGAGCTTCAGTAGTTGCCTGCTTTTAGCCCAATGTACATAATTTTAAATACCTCAGCCATGTATCTCCTCTTACCTTCCTTTTTCCTAAGCTGAACAGTCCCAAGCCTTGCAATTTTTCCTGCTGAGGGACTTGGTTTGGTCCCTTGAAATTCTGGTTGTTCACTCCATTCCCCCCCCCCCAATTTTTGTACCTTCTCCACCTCTACAATATCCTTCTTTAGCTGTGGTGAAAAGAACAGTACAAAGCACTCCAGCTGGGGGTCACTTTGGTACTAGCAGTTTGATTTTCAGTTCCTTATCCCAATTATGTTCAACATGGAATTTGTGTTTGTCATAGCAGCTGAAAATTAGGTTGACATTTTCTTTGAGCAATCAACAGTAAACCTTTCTTGGTCCCTTCCATCTTGTGAAATTGGAATTTTGCCCCAGTACACTTACATTTGCTTATATTGGTCAAAATCCTGTTCACATAAAATGACATGGTAGAAACATATGACATCATTAGCTGGCGCTGGTAATATGTAGTTTAATCTAACCGAAAGCTTCATATCCTTCTGCTTTAGGTTCCGAAGTTCCCTAGAGCTTCCTTTTGCCTTAGAGAAGCCTTTGGGAGCCTCAGGAGAGGGAGTGAAGAACCTTTGAAAGAAAAAAAATGCCACTAGATTGCCACTGGTAGTCCCAATCCTGGTAGTGGAGATCCAGCAGTAGTTTTTGACTTCTAAAGGTTTATTCCCCCTCCTCATTGCAAGGCTCCCAAAGACTCTTAAGGGTAGGAGGGAATAGGAAGTTTTTAATGAGTCTAAATGTTGCCACTGCCTGTGTATAGTTATAGTTCCACTTAACTGTTGGAATTATGTGCAATTCAACATGCAAATTAATACATGATCACCTGAGAGAAAGGAAGTACTTGTAAGGTTAACTTGCTGGTTAGTTTGCATGACCCCCCTCCTCTCCAATTAATCAACAATTATTCTTGGGTCTGCAAAGTTAACCCTTCTCCTATCTTCAACTGTTTTACTGCCTTTGTTTAATGGGATGACCTTTTGGGGACACCAAAGCTATTTTTGAATTTCTCCTGTCCTCCTGTCCACCATTTTTCTCTCAGCCATGTGGCCTGAGAGAACTCACCTTTTGTTAACCTATGAAGCTCTAGAACTTTACAGAAGTCTACTGTAACCAAGCTCAAGCCTATCAATTGCAGCTCAGTGAGTAAAGAGTTATTTTCTTTTTATCTTAAAAGCAATGTCTGAGTAATTACTTAAGCTGGTTAAAGTGGACCGTGTGTGTTTGGGAACTTGTTGGCCATTAAGGTTACTAGCCCTTCCATTGTGTAATTACGGGAATTTAAGTTTTATTTTCAGTTCCTTATCCCAATTAGGAGGCAATGCAAGTCCCCCTCTTTTCAGCACAGGTTAAACCTCATCTACAGTACAGATACTTGAAAGGGAGTCATACATAGAAGAGGCAGGATTTGTTCTCGAACACCCCAGAGTGCAGGACACGTAATAATGGGCTCAAACAACAGGAAGCCAAATTTAGGCAGAAAAATCAGGAAGAATTTCTTAATTGTTAGAGCAGTACAACAATGGAAACAGCTACCTTGGGAAACAGTGGGAACTGCAATCCTGGAGGCAAGACAAAATTGGACAACCATCTGTCAGATCTGCTTTTATTTGGATTCCTGCATTGAGCAGGGGGTTGGACCCAATGGCCTTATAGGCCTCTTTCAACTCAATTATTCTATGAAAGTTATTCCTTTCTACTGGTACTACAGGCCCATCACTCTAACAGTAACTTTATACAAACAAGATTTTGCCCAGTTAATTCCCCTTGCCAGGTTACTAGCCATTCACACAATTTGGAGGCATCCTTTTGGAGCTTTTCACAATCACTTTTTGTTCCTGCAACTTTAAACAATTTGGCGCCATCAGCAGACCTGGTAACCTCACTATTCCCCACTAACTCCAGGTCAGTTCTGAACAGCTTCAAATTTGTTATGTGGAAATGCTACATGAGTGTGCTGAGCTGTGGGGTGGGGAATGTGTTTATCTGGATGTATGTGTACACCTGTGTTTGCACATGGGCATCCCCCAAGCCTCCAGCCAATCCTGGTTATAAATCTCAGGGTTGAAATGGTTGTGTATCCCAGGTATAAGACATTAAGCTGGAAGTATGTTGTGCAATTTGTCCCCCTTCCCTTTTCTCCATCCTGGTACCCTCATTTGTTTTGGAAAACAAAGGTGAGTAAAAAGGATTCAGTTTTGCTTTTAAAGGGCCACAACTTTAGGTGACTGTGAGTGTGTATAGATCTCGGGTCTCACAAAGAAACCCAACCAGTTTTATGATTTGTTTGTGTAGCAAAATGCCAACAGGTGGTGTCATTCCTGCTCTCACAGAAGCTCAAGAGGGAGGAGCCAGGGATAGAGCAAGGAGGGGTGGAGTCAGAGAGATAGTTGGAGATGTGAAGTGGGAGTTAGGGTTTAGGAGAGAGAAGGAGATGGTGAACTGAGCTGAGAGTGTTAGGAGACAGAATTGATAAGGTTAAACAATATTGAACAAGCAGGAATGAAATTATAAACACTATGAGAGAGATATTGATTGAAAGTATATAGCCGTTTGGAATAAAAGTGATTGCTTACATGATCCAATACATGTTAATACCTGATACAGTTCATATGTGATTTACCTTTATAATTTACTTGACAATAAAAGAGTAAAAGAATATTTGTTAATTAAACCTCTGATTCCTAACTTCAATAACCCTTAGTTTTGGCAGCCCACATATATAACATAATTGGTATTAGGAGAATACCTGATGGCAGCGTGAAGGAAAAAGGGTGTGATCCCTTGTGAGGGAAAATAAATAGGGGCTACAAGGTTGATCACCACAGTTTGGAATTCATTCAAGTAGTTAGAACTTTTTAAAGAAATCTTCTAGAGATACATAGCGAGACTTTGGAAAACAACGATAAAAACATTCCTTATTGCCTTATTTTTCTATGTACTAACCACCACTTCTGCCAAAAAAGATTCCAGTGGGACCAAATCTATTGATTCTGATATCTGAAGACAGGGCTATTTTTATTTAACAGTTTATAACACTGCATGTCTGTGACTAGTGATGTTATTTGAAACCATAAATATTCAGAGAAATTGGCATCATTAGTGCAGTTTGTCTACCGCCATTCAATTATACAAGTGCCAGACATACATCAAATTTATTGTATTCTGTAAATCTTGATTAAAACCCCATAAAGGTTTTATACTTCCTTAACAATATGCAAATTGATGCATTTACTTTGGTTTTATGGCATAAATCAAGCTAAGAAATACCGACTTCAGAAAACAATAGGAAGCCAGACAACAGGAAACAGAGGTAATCCAACAATTTCTTTCCAGGTTTGAAAAATGGAAGTACAAAGAACACAGCAAAACTATGTCAATCACTGTAGATTTATTTAGTGCCAGATGTGTGTCTGGTATTTTGTACTGTTCATCTAAATTTTGCAATTCAGTGGAGGTCATTCACATCCAGCTATTGGCCATTTATTTTCTACAGTCATAGAGGGATACAAAGAATGCTAACTAAATGCCTTGCTTTTTCTAATTTAAACTGTCTTGATATGATGAGAAACCTCAACAGCTGATGTAAAAATGCAAATGGCAGCAATACTGTGGCAGTGGTGTGACAGGAACAGGGAGCTCCCACCCCACCCTGCTGAACACAAACAAAACTGCAACCTGGTTTGATTTTCCAGATGGTTCGTGGTGATCCACCATTTTTTGGTTTGTGCCCATTTCTACTTGGGATTAAAAACTAGATTTAGGCCTTTGGAGGTACATTGTTGTTTTTTAGTCATTTAGTAATGTTCGACTCTTCATGACCCCATAGACCAGAGCACGCCAGGCCTTCCTGTCTTCCACTGCCTCCCGGAGTTGGGTCAAATTCATGTTGGTAGCATTGGTGACACTGTCCAACCATCTCGTATTCTGTTGTCCCCTTTTCCTCTTGCCTTCACACTTTCCCAACATCAGGGTCTTTTCCAGGGAGCCTTCTCTTCTCATGAGATGGCCAAAGTATTGGAGCTTCAGCTTCAGGATCTGTCGTTCCAGTGAATTACAAACATATACATTTTAGAAAACCAATCACACAAAACCTTTTCATCAAGGATGAACGCTGGAAAAGTGTGGGGAGAGTATATTACTGGAACACACAGTCCAGTTAATTTGAAAAACATTTCTCCCCTGTAGGCATCCTTCAGTCTCGAGAGACTATGGTATTGTGTTCTGTATGGAGGTCTTGGAACAGTGTCTTGTGTGGCTGAGAAGGCCAATTCGAGAGTGACAATCCCTTCCACACTGGAGACAAATCCAATCTGTCCCCTGTCCAGCTCCCTGGTTTTGCTTGTTTCGGGACTGCCTCTTTGCCTCGGTCTGCTGTACAAGTGTCTCTTCAAATTGGGAGAGGCCATGATGCACCGCCTGCCTCCAGGCTGAACGCTCAGACATCAAGGTTTCCCATCTGTTGAGGTCCATTCCTAAGGCCTTCAGATCCGCTTGCAGATGTCCTTGTAACGCAGCTGTGGTCTCCCTCGGGGGCGGCTTCCCTGCACTAATTCTCCATACAGGAGATCTTTTGGAATCCGACCATCAGCCTTTCTCACGACGTGCCCAAGCCAACGTAGACGGCACTGTTTCAATATTGTATACATGCTGAAAATTCCAGCTCATTCTAGGACTACTCTATTTGGAACTTTGTCCTGCCAGGTGATACCAAAAATGCGTCGGAGACAACGCATATGGAAGGTGTTCAGCTTCCTCTCCTGCCGTGCACAAAGGGTCCAGGACTCGCTGCAGTACAGGAGTGTGCTCAGGACACAGGCTCTATAGACCTGGATTTTGGTGTATGCCGTCAACTTCTTATTAAGCCATACTCTTTGTGAGTCTAGAGAACATAGTAGCTGCTTTCCCAATGCGTTTATCCAGCTCGAAAACATTTCTAGCCTGCTTTAATTTCTTATCAATTGGGACAAAAATCTATGAATCATCTACATCTGTGCAAGGGGAAGAGATTCAACCAGTTTGCCTCTGCCCTAGAAGCTTTAGGACACCCATGTATACACTAAACTACACCTCAGTCTGGAAAAAAAATGAGTTATTCAGTAAGTCACAATTACCAAGATGCTAGACACTGATATTGTAGAATCATAAAATAATGAAGTTGGAACTGGCTTGTAAGGTCATTGAGCCCAACCCCCTGCTCAATGCAGGAATCCAAATTCAAGCTGATCTGACAAATGGTTGCCTATTTTTCCTCTTGAATGCCTCCAATTTTGGAGTGCTTACCACCTCCTGAAGTAATTGATTCTATTGTTGTACTGCTCAAACAGTTAAGTAGTTTTTCCTGACATACTGCTGAAGATGAGGTCTAGAGGGGGACTAGTACTTTAAATGATATCGAGACTACGCTTCTGTTAATGCAGTCTAAAATAGAATTCACTCTTTTGTTTTTTGTTTTTGCAGTGGCATCTTAATGTTGGCTCATATTCGGCTTGTGATCTACAACAATACCAAAATCCTTCTTGCTTGAAGTGTTACTAAACCAAGTATGCCTCCATCCTGTAATTGTGAATTTGGTTTCTTTTTCCTGTATGTCAGACTTCTTCTTTCCATTTTTTTCAGCTCAGTGTTTGAGCCTATCAAGATATTTTTTGAATTTTGTTTCTGTTTTCCAGTGTATTAACTATTCCCAATTTTGTGTCATTTGCTGATTTGACAAACATTCTATGCACCCTGAGAAGTTATAACTTATACAAGTAGAAATATTGTTGCATAATTAGTTCAAAGTCTGATGCATTATAAAAAACTAGAGAGATCAATTTGTTCAGATATGTTACATGTGGTTATTACATATTCAAAAGATACTCTACAAAACAGATTAAAGGCATGTCTTTAAAAAGGCTTGCTATTAATAGCATGATAATCCTCTATTAATTACATATCCTTCCTTTTCTTAATGTATCCAGAAAATATAGTCTCATAATATTATTTACAGCATGTGGTAATAGCTTCATCCATCACTATTCACTTCATTACTGCTGCTGGTGTATTTATGGAGTTCAGCCAAATACAACTATGTTTTACTTTGGGGTAAAAATCATCCCAGTAATTCCTATCCTATTTGGGTTTATGGGGGGTAAGGAGGTGGGGAAAGGGGGAGAATGGGAGAGACAGAGGCAATGCCTTCTTACAGTTCACTGCTTTGTATGCTAAAAGGAATTAAGAACATGCAAAAGGTCTAACAACCTGCTACAATGAGATGGACCTATAGTGGTGCCTCGCTTAACGATGTTAATTCGTTCCAGCGAAATCACTGTAGAGCAAAAACGTCGTAAAGTGAAACTAAAAAACCAATTGAAATGCATTAAAACCCGGTTAATGCGTTCCAATGGGCTAAAAACTCACCGTCTAGTGAAGATCCTCCATACGGTGCCCATTTTCAGTGCCTGTATAGTGAGGAATCAGTCGGGGAGCCATTTTGAGCACCTGGCAGTCATTTTGAAAACCCTATGATCAGCTGTTTTGATTGTCATATTGCGAAGAATCAATTCCTGAAGCTGGATCTTTGCAAAGTGAAAAAAAAACATTTAGACCATCATTTTGAGATCGCAATTGCAAAATATCATCATGAAGCGGATTCGTCGTAATGCGGAGTAATTGTTAAGCGGGGCACGACTGTATTCTGCTAGTACCATAGTGAGAAGTATGAGTTGTGCAAACAACAGAACATGCTTTAGAATGCTATCAGTGCAGAGGCTGAAATCCTATTGGCATCTCTGTGTGTGCAGGGCTGATGATATCATCAGTCATGGCATTTCGTGGTTAATTTAAAAATTCCAGTTCCTTTTCCCAAGTTCTGAGGCTCCCTAAGAATCCTTTTTGTCCTGGGGAAGCCTTGGACCCAGTCCCAATCCTGGTGGTAGGTTGAGTGGCAAGTTTTGGATTGTAAAGGCTTCTTCCCCATGGCTTTCCCATAATGAAGGGGGTTACTAGGGAGCTTCTAATCTGGAGACTCACAACCAGAAATTTTTAAATGACCAAAGGCTGCAGCTGATGATTTCATCAGATTTGCACATACCAGAGCTGAACCAACAAGAGCTGTTGGATAGCTCAATGGTTTAGTTATCTGGCTACAGAGCTAGAGGTTGGGAGTTGGATTCCCCAGTGTGCCTCCTTGATATGGGCTGGACTTGATGATACATTGGGTCCCTTACAGCTCTGCAGTCCTAAGACAATTCTAAACAAGAACTCAGCCATTGTCTCCATCTGCAGCTGACCACATATGCCTAATTTCAAAGGACTTTGGTAGAGTTGTGCATAGACTTCATTAAACGTATTTGTCGGCCAGTTCAGGGCTTCCATTCTTATCCTGATTAGGTCCAGAGAAATTTATGCCTGAGCAGACTTGATTTATGTAAATTTAGAAGGTCAGTGCATTGGTTAGCATTGGAAAACAGAAATGGTTAGAACTATTTTCTTTCTGCTCTGGTGCACATGAAGTTGGGAAACATCATAGACCTTAAAAGGGTGGGGGTGCAAACCCACCAATTTTCAGACAACTGTTTTTCCCAAAGAAAAAATAAGTTTTGATGTGATTTGTAGCCCAAACAATTTAATGGGTGTTTCAAGCACAAAACTGGTTTTAAATTTGATTTATTTGCTCTAGAACCACACCTCGCCATGGTGCTATGATCTGGATTGGACACCAGCCCACCCAACTCAGTCTAATTCGGTTGTGAAGTTGTGATTTACCCAAACTCTGTGCACGACACAAGCCCTTAGCAAAAGATGGGGTTCAGTTCTCTGGCAAGAGTGATCTGCCCAAGGGAGGAAAAGAAAAAAAAAAGGCAAAAAACGTGCAACAGAAAGGGAGAGAAATTTATTAGCTCTGATTGGTTTTAGCCCCTCTGACAGATTATCCTCTGAGGGAATGTGACTCTCAATTTCAAAGTTTCCTCACCCCAATCTAAATTCACTTTTCCCACATAACCTGTGGTGCAATGTCAGAGTTTACAAGCAGGGTGTACTCAGGAGGATTTTGTGTCAGAAGCACCACAATCCAATTAATGAATATATTTGATTATTTCCGCACATTCGTAGGCAACATCAAGAGCATTTTGGGCAGCTAACAACAATTTTTCCATGCCATATGTTGAAGGGCATTGAATATGCTGACGTGGGTGTGATGTTGCCTCTTCTTTTCCACATTTGCAAAGAATTGTGTCAATATAAAAGCCCAGTTTAGTTCTGTCAACTCTACTCCATAACCTATAAAGTGAGAAACCAGAGGGACCCTCACCATTTTCTATAATTCTCTGGAATAAAGATCTTAGGGCAGTAGTTGTCAACGATGCAATAATCATCTACATGCTTGGCTATTGAAAGGTAAATTTCTTTCCAGTCCAGAACTTACCTCTTTCAGAAGGATGCTTGTGGTAGCTTGTAGTCTGTTGCAGAAAACAACAACACAACAAAATCTTGCAGCACCTTAAAAGACATAGATATTTCATAAGGTTTTTGTAGGTTCCAGCTTGCATTTGGAATAGTAGGCTCTGATCCCCAAACTTTATGCCAAACAGAACTTTTCAGTGGCAATTTTTTTTACGTGCCTACAAATAGATAGTTATGCACACAGTTGTCCTTTTATGCAAGTTCTGCAAAGGGATATTCACCGCTTTCCTGCATACATGTAAACCATATTGGTTACAGTGTGCTAATCTTCTACTCGAGTAATTGCAAGCCAGAAACTCCTACAGAAATCCCAGAGTGCTTCGTCCACTAGGCAGTTATATTCCACCATTCCTAGTATGATTCAGGCCAATGTTTAAGGAATCAGAAGACAGTTTGATTCCCCATTGTGCCTCCTAGGAGAAGAGGCCTTCTGTGTGGCCTTGGGCAAGCTGCACAGTCCAAGGGCGCCCCCAGAAGAATGGAATGGTAAACTACAGTACATCTGTATATTCTGTTCCTAGACAACTCTGGAAAGGATCACCATAGATCAGATTATTATTATTATTATTATTATTATTATTATTATTATTATTATTATTATTATTATTATTATTATTATTATTATTATTGGACGTGCCTAGAACCTAGGTTTCATTCACTATGCTTAACTCCTTTTGTTGTGATGGAGTTGCTGGACTAATAACTTCAAAGAAATATGCAAATTCAGATTCTTTTTCTAATCTAGATTTTTTTTTAAGAAGGTGACCCTCTGAAAATGTTTTCTATACTCAAACACCTAGTTCCTAATCCTGTAAGCTATTGACTGGGCATCCCAATAGATCCTGGAGAATGTTTTATGTTTTCATGCAACAGCATTTCAGCTTCCCTCCTTCCTTTATCCCCAGAAAGCTGTTCATTGCATTTTTTTTCTCCTGCCACAGAAAAATCTGTGATTTAAGACCTAATCTTTGCTTCATTGAAATAATGCACATTATGCCATTGAGAGTACAAGCAGATCCATAAATAGGATTTATTTATTACACAAAGTAAAGGGCAAGAACAGGGAAGTTCATACTACAGATAATTTGTAAGAAGAAAAAAAAATTAAGATCTCTGAGGCTTGAAAAATAAAATGCCTTTTACTCTGGAGCTTAATCCATCTGTCTTTCGGAGCCTCAGGCTGTCTTCTTTTTATGTCTAACCTGGGACATCATCACTCAGTTATGCAATGTGTAAAGAGTGCTAGAAGGATTTTGGCTATTTGTCATCAAAAATTCTTTAATGGCTGAGTCATAGGTTTGTAGAGCTTTAAGGGTTTAATTAAACTCAGAGATTCTGAAACGTATGCTATAGATCTCTTTGATCTGCACATAAGACAATGAAATCAAAATGTAAGCAGTCAACAGAGACCATGTTCAGAGCTGATGTTAGCAGCTGTGAAGTGGAGACCCCAGGGTCTAGGAAATTAAGCAGAGATGAATCCCGGGCAGAAAGAAGCACTTGCAGACTTAACTTACTAAAGAAAAGTGGTTATCCAAAGGAATAAATTCTTCATCATCTTCTTCATCTAGATGTTGTTGTTTAGTCGTTAAGTTGTGTCCGACTCTTCGTGACCCCATGGACCAGAGCATACCAGGCCCTCCTGTCTTCCACTGCCTCCTGGAGTTTGGTAAAATTCATGTTGGTAGCTTCAATGACACTGTCCAGCCATCTCGTCCTCTGTCGTCCCCTTCTCCTCTTGCCTTTACACTTTCCTAATATCAGGGTCTTTTCCAGGGAGTCTTCTCTTCTCATGAGATGGCCAAAGTATTGGAGCCTCAGCTTTGGGATCTGTCCTTCCAGTGAAGATACTACAGTGGTGCCTCGCATTGCAACGTTAATTCGTTCCGCAAAAATTGCTGTTGAACGAAAACGTTGCTATGCAATATTAAAAAGCCCATAGAAACGCATTAAAACCTGATTAATGCGTTCCTAGGGGCTTAAAAACTCACCGTTCAGCGAAGATCCTCCATAGCGCGGCCATTTTCGGTGCCTCTTAAGCGAGGAATCCGTCCCAAAAAACAGTGGGTGGCCATTTTGTATACCCGGTGGCCATTTTGAAACTGCCAATCAGCTGTGCAAAAATGGTCACTTTGTGATGATCAGTTCCCGAAGCAGGGAACCGATCATCACAAAGCGAAATTCCCCCATAGGGAACATCGCAAAGTGATCGCTTTTGCGATCGTAAAAAGTTCGTTGCAAAGCGATTTCGTTGCTAAACAAAGCGCTCGCTAAGCGAGGCACCACTGTATTTAGTTATTTAAAATTGTCACATGGTGCATTAGTTCCTGGAGAGGTCTGGTATGGCCATAGTGACACATGCCTTAGTCACATCCTGGCTTGATTACTATAATGTGCTCTATGTGGAGCTGCCTTTGGAATGTGTTCAGAAACTTCAGCAAGCTTTGCATGATCAAAGAAATTAAGTGCACACAGAAGGCCTAACATGCTGCAAGTATCTGGTGAGAAGTACGAGTCGTGCAAACAACAGAATATGCTTTGGAATGCCATCCAATACAGGGGCTGAAATCCTGTTGGCATCGCTCTGTGTGTATGGCTGATGATGTCATCAGTCATGGCATTTCATGGCTAATTAAAAACTTCCAATTCATTTCCCCAAGTCCTGGGGCTCCCTAGGAATTTCTTTCATTGTGGGGAAGCCTTGGGCCTAGTCACCATCCATGGTCCCAATCCCAAATCCTTTACCTGCCTCTTCAATGCAATTGCCCATTCACGGATCACAGCGTGCACTTCCCTCCTCCTCCAGCGGCTACCCACTCAGATGAGGAGACAGGGCATGGAGTGGGCATTCCAATTTTGTTGCTGTCCTATGAATGGAGCGGGAAGAATGTGAGAAAATGGACTTCCTTTTCACAGTGGCTCTCTACAGGATTCAGGATGCTGATTTTTCAGGGTTCTCACTCACATAGAGAACCCTCATAGATTGGAGAATCTCTCCTCTTCAGACTCATACCATTCAGTATCTAAGGGGGTGGGCCAAGAGGGTTCCCCTCTACTTGTGATAAGTATACTTGAGAGGCAATGGAGGTTAGTGGATAAAAGGATGGACTGAGATTCTAGAGATCTGAGTTTGGAGCTCCACTCAATCATGAAAATTCACTGGCAATTCATTGAGGACAGTAAAATGACTCCTTAAACATCTCAGATACTTTGAAAATCCTATTACGGTCTCCATAGGTTGGATGTGAGTTGATGATACGTAACACAATGACTGAATAGGGCTACAGTTTTGTCCTCCAATAGAAGGGGAATGTGAGGGAGCTAAGGAGAAACAGCAGATGATGAGGTTGTCTCTATTGCCCACCAGCATCCTGTACCTCAGATGTTTGCCTCACTCTTCCTGCCACTAATCCTTCTATTTCTGCACATTGCTCTTATCCACATCCATCCACTCTCCTAGTGTTTTTCTTCCAATCAGGCTCCAATATGGGAGGTCATTTCATTGGGAAACTTTCAATTCATTTCAACTAATAATTTGTGATGCCTGACTCTGGTTTCCTCTATCATAACTATGCCAACAGGATTTTGCCCAATGTCTGATAACTGTCTTTTAGCAGTAGAGCATGAAATTCCTTGGATATATCTGACCTAGGGGCAGCTTATAGAACAAGCACCCCCAAATTTCAGGGGGAGAAGCTGCTCTAGTTTGAAACCACTGATGAGTGCCTATTACTGAGCCACAGCCCTGGCCTTTAAATGACACCAGATCTCAGCTTTTGGACGAGTGTTTAGGAATCTAAGTAGGAGTGTGTGTTTGCTAAAATCACAGCCCATTTCTTTCTTTAGTTACAGCAATTGTTGACATTCTGTAGTGAGAAGAAAAATAATATTGCACTTTCTTGTTTACCAGGCAATTACAAAAGAAGCCAAGATTTACACGTCTGGTTTCTCTTACATTAGATTATTTTCTTTCTCAAAAGAAAAGAAAACAAAACAACATTTTCCATATCAATTATAAAGGAAGATGCACATCTTTGAAAATTATTGTTAAAAAAAAGAGAATATGGCATTTTCAGACATGATCCCACATAAGTGTTCTGCTGGTCCAGTTATCTGCAATTCTGTTTAGATTATCAGAAGATACTCATGCATTGCTATGTTGTTAGATGCAGTATTTCCATGTCTTTTAGGGGTTCTTCCACGTTTTTTCTCGCTATACAGAGCTTGCTTTCATGTAAGCTTTTTAGTTCCAGTGCTCTATCCATAAGCACATAAACCTGAGAACTAGCAATCCTTTTGGCTGCTGAAATCGAGTGGAAATTGGTCATAAAATGGGTGCCAATTATAACCAGTTTAACTTCCCTATTGGGGAAGAGAGATGCTTATTTTGTTGATTGAGGAGTGGAGCATATCCATTAATCATGAAATTTACTTATAATTCTTAGCTGTTATCACATTATCCAGGGGAGCAATAAGAAACTATTGAGCTCTCTATAATTCTGGGATTAAATTGAGAGAGGTGGAAATGACAGGGCAATTTGATTTATTGCTCGTCGCACACAACAGGTTTTGGAACCTACCTTGCAATCTCTCTCCCCAATAGGCCTGTAAAAATAAATATGCGATACAGATGCTTTATTTTAAACAAAGAATAGTCCTATTACTGTCTTGGAGGACCAAAAGCAAAGCCAGAAAAAAAGAGGATTCATTCATTCATACTGCAGCAGGATGGCCATGATCCACCATGTGTGTTTTTCTTCATAAATCAATTTTAGGGGCCCTTAGGAATAAATCCAAGGATGAATATCAACTGGAACAGGCCATTGAATCAATAGTACTTGCTAAGGTAACCAGGTAGATAAATCCCATCTGGTCAAACTGATGCATTCGGTTTAGGGCTAACAATTGGATTTAGTCTAGGGTTATGCATATCAGGGGTAATAAATAGGTAAGATATAACTAATGGGTTGAACTGTAGAGTTGATTTAACTACAAAAAAGATGGAAGGGCTGGTTGTGAACACAATTATAGCTGCATGAGAGTGCATCGATGACATTGTGCAGCAGAGCAAATCAACATGGCAATTCTAGAATTAGAGGAACCTCAAACAAAATGTTATAACTTTGAAACTGGACTTCAAATCAGCACTAAGTTTGGCACTCTTATAGTAGACAATCTGCTCTTGTTCTGTCCCAAATTTGGGGAAGTTAGGGTTTTTTAAAAAAATGTAAACTGTTTCCTCCATTCAAAAATAAGCAACCCTCTGCTACTCCAGATTTAAAATAACTCATAAATTGAACAGTCGGTCTTGCTTGTCTTGAAAAGAATTGTTGCCCCCCGCCTGCTTTTCTTTACTTGGAAAAATCTAGGGCTGAAATGGGAGAAATAGTGATTGTTTATAATATAGAGTACGTGTTGAAAAACAACCTTTATAATTGCTATGTGTTTGGGTAAGGTTTACTGGTGGAAAAAGGAACTGGTTGTGACTAGAGATGGGTCGAATATAAAAACGGATCAATTTTTCTGACAAATATAGCCGATTCATCATATATTCGTCAGTCTGTATTTGCAGAATTTTACGTCAGGATGAATATGGCTTGACAAATATTTCTTCAGTTTTAAATGTCAATCTGTTCATATTCGTCTATATTTGTTACCCCTTTGGGGGGCCTCTTTGAGCTTGCTGGCACCAATTCGAAGTTCTGGCAAATCAGGACAGAGAGCCTGGAAGCTAATAGCACTGGCAGCCAATAGTGCTGCTGAAAGGTGTATCTACTTTTACAGATGCTTCTGGACGTTCCCCACTTCTATTCATGCTCTTCAGAGTGAGAACAATTGCTGCTTGCTGGCTTGCTGGTGCTCTTGCGGTTTTGCTTTTGCGGCAGCAAAGCAAAGACATATATTTTTCTTTTTCATTATCATCATTCATCAATCATCATCAACTTTACTGGGAATTTAGGGAGGGATTTCAGGTAGCTTAGGCTACTTCTTCGGAAGGAAGGGCTTAATTTTATTTCAATTTCAAATCAATCAAACCTTTTTTCCCTAGAGGTGTGTGTGTGTGTGTGTGTGTGTGTGTGTGTGTGTGTGTGTGTGTGTGTGTGTGTGTGTGTGTGTGTGTGTGTGTGTGTGTGTGTGTGTGTGTGTGTGTGTGTGTGTGTGTGTGTGTGTGTGTGAGAGAGAGAGAGAGAGAGAGAGAGAGAGAGAGAGAGAGAGAGAGAGAGAGAGAGAGATTTGGAGAGAGAGAGAGAGAGAGAGAGAGAGAGAGAGAGATTTGGAGAGGGCGGGAACTGTCGTGTGAATGTGGAATCTCTTTTCCTTTATATTTAGTTTTCAAAAGTTCATTTTATAGAGGCTTCTGTCTCGGGGAATTTGGTGGGTGGCTGGGTCCATCATTCCTTTTTCTTACAAAAGTACTTATTTTGTGTGTGTGGGTGTGGGTGGGTGGGTGTGGGGTGGGTGTGTGGGTGGGGGGGGGTGTAGGTGTAGGTGTGTGTGTGTAGGTGTGTGTAGGTGGGAGGATTATTCAATTTTCAAAAGTTAATTTTAGAGAGGCTTCTGATGGACAGTGGAAGTCTGAGGACGTCTCATGCATGCCTCTGCAAAAGGGACCTCTCATTCTGCTAGGGCTAAATCTAACTCCATCAATGGCATGGGCTTCTGTGCCATGTGGTAAACTCTCCTAGGGGACCCAATTTGTGAGTGAATACCTCAGAGTTCTGATATCTAATCTTCACCAAATTAGGTAGGTGTGTTGGGGAAAGACAGGAAGTTCCATTGTGATTCTGGAGTTTCTAAGTACCTGGGGAGAGCTTTCCTGGAGGCTCCTTTTTGTGACTATATAATCCACTGTTCACCAACCTTTCAGGACATGTAGAAATTTGTTTGAGGAAGCTTCCCTGCAAATGTGGTGTCTCTAGGTCATTGGGGGCCAGTGTTATAGCCATTTAAAGGGCACATGAATTGACAGATCAATTCATCATTCGTTGAAGAATATTCGTATTAGTTCATTCGTTAACTTGATGAATAATGGAGCAAAACAAATTGCCATTTTTTTTATTTGTCCCCATCTTCAGTTCTGACATTTTCCCCTGCTTTGCATCTCTTTATGAATGGCAGTGAGCACAAGAGGGTATCCTGTTGACCAGCAATTCCTAACCTCGTGGAACCCAAATGTTATTGGACTGTATTGGTTGGTGTTTCTGGGAGCTGCAGTACAATAACATATCAGTTGTGCAATGTTGGGAACCGTAGACCATCTTGACTGCTGACATTGGTGACATCAGCTTTCAAACTGCCTGTTGCCATATAAGGTTTGGCATCCTTTTTTTGCTGACAACATGATGTTTTCCTGGTCTTTTGAAGTGTGGTTAGAGAAACATGATATGCCACATTCATACCCTAGTTGTTAGTTTGTAGCACTGAATGAAATAATGCGTTATCTAATAGTCCCATTACATGGGTTGGGACAGGCCAAGGTATGCTCCTCTCCATTTCTGATTATGTCAGACCACCCTATAATTTTAATGTGGATGATATTTTCTTCCTGACAGCATATTTTCATATGTGGGGAATGCACTTAGCTGGAGAAGAAAGGGGATCCACTCCCATACTATACATATTATTTTTAAAAATGCAGCATTAATCTGCCTTTAAAAATGCACCATCATATTATCTGGAAAAATATATATTTAGAAGCGACAGAATACAGTGGTGCCCCGTATAGTGACGTTAATCTGTTCCAGGATTAACGTCACTATCCGGAAACATCGCTATACGGAAAGGAAAACCCCATAGGAACGCATTAAATTCCGTTTAATCCAGCCACCATTTTCGCCGCCTCGGTAAGTGAGGGCAGGGTGCGAAAACGCTGCGGGCGGCCATTTTCTGCACCCGCCTGGCATTTTGGAACCGCTGATCAGCTGTTTCCCTAACATCGCAATGCAAAGATCGGTAAGCGAAACGCTTACCGATCATCGCAATGCGATGTTTTGCCACCTAAAACATTGCAATGCAATCACATTAGCAATTGCAAATAACGCATCGCTATGCAGATTCGTCGTTAAACGGTGCACTCGTTAAGCGAGGCACCACTGTACATACCTTATTCTGCTTTCAAAGGCAATAATATAGCAGCTCTCCACTGAGGACTCTCTTTGGATCCGATTAAGTAGTCCTGAAGCAGCAGGGATAATCGTATTGATTTGGAAAGAATGTCTGGTTAATTTTTCACAAGGCGTAGATTCCTCCAGAATCAATAACTTTCTGCTGGTATCTTTATTCTTCTGAATAAACTGTGTCTGTCTCAGAAACTTGATTCCTAAGCTCAATTACATTCATAAAACATTCACAGACATGCCCAAGCACAAAAGAAATGCAAGCTTACCCAGGCAGGGGTGAGCATTTAACCCCAAGATAGGACAAAGAGAATTATTTTCCCTTGATATATTGTTGTCCTTGGACAATACGATTTTTCTTCTTCCTTTTTGTTTTAGTTGTTCTAATGTTCTTTGTTGTTGTTGGCGATGTATAGCACTCAGGGGTTGGGTTTTTTTGGAAAAGGTTTTTCTGAGTCTCCCCCTCCTCATCCCTGTGTGCACCCAAGAAAAGAAACAAGATCTGAAATATTTCTGCAAACAGTTCAAGAATGGGGTGCAGCATGAGTGTACATTTGTGATCCAGGAAGAGAACATAGAGGCCCCAAAGAGGAGTCATGCTTGCATTTACCTAAGCTGAACGCCCACTCCTGCGGGCAAACCTGGTCATATCACTCTTAATCAGCTGAGGGAGTGGGAAGACAGAAGAGTGGCGATCAGGCATGACACATCCTGTTATAGCAGCTTGATACCATTTTAACTGTCATGCCTGCATCCTACAGAATCCTGATATCTGTAGTTTAGTGAGATAGAATTTTTTAAACTAGGCATTTCTTGCACTCTTTCTCCTGAAATACAATGGAAAATTTTAAGTGCCTCATCAAACAGCCCAGAATGGGAGATGAACCCCAACTTGTGTTCCTTTGCTCATGGAAGGCATTGACCAAGAAGGGGTGAATTTGCACCACAGATCTCTATACCTCAGCAAACCAATGAGTTCTTCCCACCCTATTCGTTTGTCTCAGGTGAGGTGGTGGAGAAATATGGCCACAAGAGAGGCCCAGAAAGAAAAGACCAGAAATTGGGTGTTTTCAGCAGTCGCAACACATTGGTGGAACCCACTCTCACCTGATACCTGCCGGGCCCCTTTCCTGGTTATTTTTAAGAGATTATTAAAAACTTGGTTATTTAGACACGCCTTTGAGAGTATACTACCAACAGAACACAGAGCATCTACAAATACTTAAGCTAGTGATACCGCCATCTTGATCATTTTCATTAATGGTTGTTTCTGTGGATTGTTTTTAAGTTCATAACGTTTATACAGTGGGGTCTTGACTTACGAATGGCCCGAGTTACGAAAATTTTGACTTACGAACCACTCTCATAGGAAAATATTGACTTGACTTACGTACTTAGATTTGAGTTACGAACTGAAAACCCACATGGGAGGCAGGGAAAGTGCAAAATTTGAACTTTCAGTTAACTGTTGGCCAGTGAAAAGGGTGCCTGTCTGCTGCCTCACTCCTCCCAGCGTTTAGAGAGTGGATTGGGAGACAGTCTTCGGACTGCCTGGTACTGTACTGCCTGGACTGTATTTTCCCTGCCTTCCCTGAACCTTTCTTGACCTAAGAAAAAAAGAAACAAAATATCCCCCTCTAGTGGTCGAAGGCGGAATAGCAGCTTCCCATTAGTTTCTATGGACGGAAAAGAGCAGATACGGATCAAATGGTTTTCAATGCATTCCTTTGGGAAATGCAGATTTGACCTGTGAACTTTTTGACTTGAGAACTGCCTTCCAATATGGATTAAGTTCTCAAGTCAAGACCCCACTGTAAGTTATTTATAATATTTAGTATATGCATATTCTTCTTTATATTTATGTTATTTTATTTTGGTTTGTTGATGTCGACTATTGTCTTATTTGTTGTAATGAATTGCCCACAGTGGCCTTGCATCATCATCATCATCATCATCATCATCATCATCATCATCATCATCATCATCAATATTATTATTATTATTATTATTATTATTATTATTATTATTATTATTATTATTATTATTATTATTATTATTATTATTATCATCATCATCATCATCATCATCATCATCATCACCATCTTCTTCTTCTTCTTCTTCTTCTTCTTCTTCTTCTACTACTACTACTACTACTACTACTACTACTACTACTACTACTACTACTACTACTACCACCATGTTTCCTCAAAAATAAGACAGGGTCTTAATTTTTGTTCCAAAAATGCATTAGGCCTTATTTTCAGGGGATGCTTTATTTTTTTCATGTACAACAATCTACATTTATTCAAATACAATCATGTCATCTTCTTCTGGTTGCTGCACAAGGGTAGAGGGCAGGCTTTCACTTAACTGGGACTTATTTTGGGGGGGTAGGGCTTATATTACGAGCATCCTGAAAAATCATACTAGGGCTTATTTTCAGGTTAGGTCTTATTTTGGGGAAAACAGGGTACAACAACAACAACAACAACAACAACAACAACAACAACAACAACAACAACAACGATGGTGATGGTGATGGTGATGGTGATGATGATACAGAGAGATGGCACTCCAGAATACCTAGTGGGATGGTTACTGAGGACAACCAGGGAAGAGTGCGCCACAGAAAAGTATTCACCTTTTTTTCCTTCTGGCAGAAGCTTTACTTTAATAGTGGGAGATTAAGTGGTTTTCATTCACCGCATTCACACTGAGGGAAGGTGCATGCACTATAACAAGTATATTATTTGCAAATATACTACTGCACTGTATTATAAGCAATAATACCTAATACAATTTCATTTTTCTCCCCACCCCCACTGAACTAAATCCATTGTCAAATGCATCTCTCTCTCTCTCTCTGTTTAACTATGAGGTCTCTTTGACCACCTGCCAGACTAATGAAGGTTTTTTTAAACTAGCGTAGGTTGGTTAAGATGTTGTCAGAACATCCTCAACCTCTAGTGTCAGCACAATTTCATGCCCACAAACTGTTGCATTAAAGAGTTGATTGGAAGGGTTAGTACGGAATGTCATTGGAAATAAAATGCTATTCCTCTATTCAGGTAAAATAACTCTAAGAACATCTGGCAATTCTTTTTTTTTTAAAGACTTCTGGCAATTTTCAAAGTGTTTTGCTGATTTCCTTTCACAAAATAATGCCTTTGCTTTCATAAGTGAGAGGAGCAAACCTGGATGGCTGTGTCCCCCATGTGGCTCAAACTGTACCCATTTGTCATGATACAGGTTATGCATGCCTATAGACCTAACATGAGCTGTTCTTTAAAAAAATCCAAACATTTTAGTCTGCAGGCCTGTGTCTCTGGGACTCTGAGAAACAAGGAAGGAGAGAAAGAGATAGATAGATAGAGAGAGAGAGAGAGAGAGAGAGAGAGAACTAAGATTGATCAAAACATTTCTCATCATATCAACCCTGGAACTCTAATAGAGAACTGAAAATTGGGCTAGGTTTGGTCTATGGTGTGGGTGAATCAGGTGAGGTCTTGGTGCTTTGGAAGTTGATAATCTAGAGCTGCGGCTTTTGTTTCAGTGGATCCAGGGGTATCTGACAGCTGGACTACAGTCCTCAGGAAGTGCAGGATGAAGCCATAAATGGATGAGCTGGGCAGAGAGTAAAATGCATGGCTCCTGGCAGTGGAAGGAAGGAAGGAAGGAAGGAAGGAAGGAAGGAAGGAAGGAAGGAAGGAAGGAAGGAAGGAAGGAAGGAAGGAAGGAAGGAAGGAAGGAAGGAAGGAAACTAGAGGGAGCTTGGCCTACACAGTGAAGTCAAGCAGTAGTTGATGGCAATTGAGATTTATCCTTCCATCCCACGTCACAGAGGTTTTGTTTTTCCCATTTTCATGGCTTCCACCCACTATTTTGACAAATACAAATATGCACAAATACATTTAAATATTCAGATATTTCAGATTAAAGTAAATTGGTTACCAATTGGCTCAAAGCGAATCTGTTGTGATTTTTCAGACAAATAAAACAGACTGATTAGAATTTGGTGTTGTTGACACACCTCTAATGAAGAGTTTCCTTTCCATTACTTGGAATGGAAAGGAAATAGCTATTTGTAAGAGAAGTGCAAAAGGCTGTAGTGCTTTGTGTATGTTGGAATTTCCATCCTCAAAACATAATAAATTCAAAGGTAGGATTACCTTGTTTTGAACTTCTTGTCCTAACTTTGGAATGCCCTCCCTGTAGAGATCCGCCTGGCTCCGACACTCTTGGCTTTTCGGCGCCAGGCAAAGACCTTTCTGTTCAGCCAGCATTTTAATTAAACAGTATTTCCTAACTGGCCACATGAGCAGCAGGACTTATTAATTTTTAATGCTTTAAAAATTATTTAAATATATGACATTTTATAATGTCTTTTAAAATGTTTTTAATGTTTTTAAGTTTTAATGTTGTACGCCGCCCAGAAGCCACTGGTAATGGTGCGGCTAAAAATATTATAAATAAATAAATAAATAAATAAATAAATAAATAAATAAATAAATAAATAAATAAATAAATAAATAAATAATCAGCAACTGCCGTCCTACTATGGAGCATATCAACACTGATCTTCTGTCTAACTATTTCCTTTACAAAAGGACTCAACCTCTTTAGCACATATTTCAAAAGGCTTTTGGACATTGCTATAAATTGGAGAAATGAAAAGCTGTTCAATCTTTCATCATTGCTTTGTGCCCTTTCTCAGCCAAGGAGACAGTGAAAGATAAGATACACCCGTCCATTTTATCTTTAAATGGCAATGGTTCAAAATATAAAATTTAGAGCGGGCCAGGTCATCTAACTCCACAATCCAAGGATGAGAACTAGAGATTAATAGCAGAGCCATTCAGCTGGTGCCTATATTCTCTTGAGATTCCAATGACGGAACATCCATAAATTCCCTAGGTGCCTTGCTGCTGTCCATACAGTTGGGAAGCTGCTGTTTCTAGTCTGCAGCCAAAATTGTTGTGCTTGCCACTTAAAGCCTTCTCTTTTTGTCCTTCCCTCAGGACACAATGGCATGATTCTCACCTCCTTTATCGGAAGGTTGCCGTCATAGCCGACACCAATCTTCCTTTTCTTCAGGCTACACATGCCCAGTTCCTTCTGCCTTTTCTCAAACTGATTGCACTCCAGCTCATTTGTCATCTATAGAGTTCTCTTCTAAAACTAGTCTAAATTGTCGACACTTGCCCTCAAAGCATCACAGTGAATCCAATATTAGAGACAAGGAAGCACACAGACCTGCCATGTTCAATTTCCTTTCTTAGACTCTTTTGGTGGATATTTGTGTGTCCCTCCCAATTAGTATGCAAGGATATTATGCACTCAACATTCTCTTTAGAAAACTTCCTTTTGTGGACTGAAATGTCCAGAAGCTTTCAACCAGCATGGCCACAGGGAAGGTTCTTATTATCTGCCCAGATTTCTTTATAGGGCTTGGGAGAGTTAGTTTTCTGGAATGCAACTGCAAGAAAGCTTCCGGTTCAAAAAGTAAGCTCTCTAAGGCTTTTAAATCTTCTTTCTTTTTTCATATAAGAATGTTGCACAATTCAAAATCATGGACACATATGAAATATTGTTGTTTATTTGTTTAGTCGTGTCCAACTCTTCGTGACCTCATGGACCAGAGCACACCAGGCCTTCCTGTCTTCCACTGCCTCCCGGAGTTGGGTCAGATTCATGTTGGTAGCTTCGATGACACTGTCCAACCATCTCACCCTCTGTCGTCCCCTTCTCCTCTTGCCTTCATACTTTCCCAACATCAGGGTCTTTTCCAGGGAGTCTTCCCTTCTCATAAGATGGAAAAAGTATTGGAGCCTCAGCTTCAAGATCTGTCCTTCCAGTGAGCGCTCAGGGTTGATTTCCTTTAGAATGAATAGGTCTGTTCTCCTTGCAGGAGACTCTCAAGAGCCTCCTCCAGCACCACAATTCAAAAGCATCAATTCTTCAGTGGTCAGCCTTCTTTATGGTCCAGCTCTCACTTCCATGCATCGTTACTGGAAAAACTATAGCTTTGACTATGCGGACCTTTGTTGGCAAGGTGATGTCTCTGCTTTTTAAGATGCTGTCGAGGTTTGTCATCATGCTCCTCCCCAAGAAGCAGGTGTCTTTTAATTTCGTGACGGCTGTCATAATCTGCAGTGATCATGGAGCTCAAGAAAGTAAAATCTGTCACTACCTCCATATCTTCCCCTTCTATTTGCCAGGAGGTGATGGGACCAGTGGCCATGATCTTGGTTTTTTTGATGTTGAGCTTCAGACCGTTTTTTGCACTCTCCTCTTTCAGCCTCTAGACAAAATCAAAAACCAGTTAAAATGTCAGGACAATCCTACTATTTATGGCCAGAAGCAGTCTAAGCTTGAGATGTGGGTGGAATCTTTTCTCTCTTAGAATTGCAGAGCTGGAAGGGATTCTGTGAATCATCAAGTCCAGCCCCTCTCAAGGAGGCTTAGTGGGGAATCAAACTCCCAACCTCTGGTTCCATAGTCAGAGACCTAAACCCTTCAGTTCAGCTCTCATCCAGGGGGGTGGTGCCCATGAAAGGTTTGCTGCTGTTTTAGTGTAAAACTGTAGCAGTGTAGTGCTACAGGTTTTAAATAATTCTCCAACAGTTTTCTTACTATGCTCAAGGCTTTTTAAGACATTTTCTCCCTAGGGTTCTAAATCAGGCAAAGTTTCTGAATTGCATATGCAGTGTAGATTTCCGTTTACAGTCTTCTCCTGGACACGCATGACAGTGTAAGGATGCCAGGATGACACAGAGATCAAGGCCAGCAAACCCAGCCTGGTTTTCCCCTTCAACAAGAGAATGCCTGAAAAAAGCTTCCTGCTGGTCTGATAACACCTTGGTTAGCAGCAAGATGGAAGTAACAGAGAAATAACATGGGGAAATAACATGGGGAAATGATCTGAGACAGCTGAGCTATCTGTGCAAGTAACATAGGATGGATACCCAGAGGGTGTCATAATTTGAGTTGATTGGGTGGTATTAAACTGGATTATAATATGAGAACCTCGTTGGGCTTCCAGGTTTCATCTGAATTTGTAAAAAGAGAGGCATACTAACTGGTGTCAGTAACCTAATGCTAGTTTCCAGCATTAACTGCTGCCACCAGGATATAATCACAACAGAGGGACTAAATCTTGTTGAGCAGCACAGCGTATAACAAGACAGTGTTTGCTCCCCGTCTTCCAGTTGCTTGAGCCCATTTAAAGCTTCAATGTGTATGAAACTGAAAAAAAAACTTTCTTTTCTCTTTGCAGTGGAATTTCTTTATGTGAGGATTTTGTTTGGTTTGTTTTTTTGAGATGTGCCTTTGATGTTTTTGGCCATTTTTATCCAGGGGAAAAAACAACAACACAGAACAGTAATCTGTGCAGAGTCACTATACTTCCTCTTCAGAATGGCATCTTTCTTTCTCAAAGATCCCCAGGAAGGACATTCAGCTGCACAGAATTTGACAGCTTGTCATACGAAATAACGGGTGTGTATCTGGGGGAAATGAAAAACAAAATGAGGGGCTCATAATCATGGGAAGCTGAGAGAGCTTTCTGATGCAGGGGGAATACTTGGAGAGAAGTATTGATGCGATGAGCATTGGGAAATTGCCACCCATGAGGGGGTGGCTTCTAAAGGAGTCTTTACACCCTCTTGTGACAGCATTGAGAAAGTGTAACCACTCATGCAATATGAGCAGTAGGAACGAAAAGGGTATGGAACTTAAACCCAATTTGCAGTTAAGGCTAAGGAGGGCTAAATTTAGTGTGACAATGGTGCACTCTATGGACTGTCCTTCTTTCCCCCTCCTGACTGTAGCCCTGCACAGAATCATTTCCCAACCTTCTAGAGCAGGGAAAAGGAGAGTCACTTTTGCCCAAGGGGACATTTTGTGCTGGATATTGCTGTGATAGTAGATTAAGCCCATCGTTGTGACCATAGGCTATTTGCTAGTTTGCCTTGAAGAAAACTGACACAATCATCCTTTTATATGGATATTGTGTTTGCTTATCAATGGGAATCAAGGTATCTCAGGAATAGTCCAGCTTATGAGTGAATCATTTCCTTAAATCTATTGAAAAATCACATTTCTATGGATTCCTGAACATTTGTGCATGTGTGTGTGTGTGTGTGTATGTGTGTGTACAAAGTAGTTGGACCAAGAACATACATATAAAGCAGATGAGTAAGTTTAAAATGTAATATGCTCACCAACCTCTGAAAAACTCTGTTCACTGAAAGCCTCTTTAAGAAAAGTGGATTGTAATGGCATTAGGCCTCCTTTAGAGCACTATGTCTACTTCTGGATACCTCACTTTAAGAAGGATGCAAACAGACTGGAACAAGTTCAGAAGAAGGAAACAAGGATGATCAGGGGACTAGAAACCAAGCTCTGTGAGGAAAGACTGAAAAAAACTAGATACATTTAGCCTTAAGAAAAGAAGACTGAGGAGAGAATGATAACACTTTTTGAATACTTGAAAGGTATTCCACTGAGGTATACCACTGAGGTGGTACAGAGGAGGGGTAGGGTCAGTACTCGATAATCTGAGAGTGCAGGATATGTAGTAGTGGGTCCAAGTTAAAGGACACCAGATTTTGCTTGAGCATCAGGGAAAATTTCTTAACCTTTCGAGCAGTGCGACAATGGAACCAATTGCAGTGGTGCCTTGACTTATAAATGCCCTGACCTACGAATGATTTGTCTTACAAACAGCTCCGGCCGCAAAATTTTGCTTTGATTTGCAGCTGGGGCTTTGACTTACGGATGGAAAAGGGAAGGGGAAAAAGGTGGAAAATTCAAACCGTTGGTGGCGAAGAGGCTGCTCCTTTGTAGCTCTTTTGCCCAAATGGTTACAGCAGGGGGTCAGGGAACTTTTTTACTTCTGCCAAGCAGGAGGATGAAGGAGAGGCGGGACGGCTCCGGATTGCCACTGGGCGCGGGAAGCCAATGCGTTCCCTGCTCATCCCTGGCACGGTTCTACTTGGGAGTAAGTGCCGCAAAAGTTGCATGTCTACTCAGGAGTAAGCACCATGGAAGGCATGGGTATACTTGGGCAGGGGCACATGGGTTGGAGGGGCTCCGTGGACAGGGCGTGCGGGAGCCCTTTGGAAGCCCATGAAGCCTCCTCAGTCTTTGGACTGGTACGGTGCTGCTTTATCCTGTTAAACAAGTTGTTCTGGGTGGGTTTCGGACAGTAGGTTTGGACTGGGGGGGTATGTTTCTGTGTGTTTTTTGGTGTTTTTTTTTCCTTTTTTCTTTTGCAGTCCCAGCGTGGGACTTGCTCCAATGTTTATTTTTGGATTTGTTTGTTTTTTGTTTGTTTGTTTGTTTGTTTTGCAGTCCCACTGTGGGACTTGCAGTGTTTTATTTTTATTTATTTTTGGGGGGTATTTTTTTCTTCGGCCGGAACAGATTAATCAGTTTTCAATGCATTCCTATGGGAAATGGTGCTTTGACTTATGAACGTTTTGACTTACGACCACCGACCACTGTTCCAATATGGATTAAGTTCATAAGTCAAGGCACCACTGTATCTTGGGAGGTGGTGAGTGCTCCAGCACTGGAGGCATTCAAGAAAAAATTGGGGAACATCTGTCCAATGGTTTGGTTTGCATTCCTGCACTGAGCAGGGGGTTGAACTCAGTGGCCTTAGAGGCCCTTTCCAATTCAATTATTCTGTGATTCTATGACGTTGAAAAGCATCACGTCTTATATACATATAGAAGCAGATTTAGGTTTTGCAACAACCTATGATTACCAGCAATGGATTCATGAACTGAATTTCTGAAGTCACAATGAACTCTCTTCCATAAGTACTACCTGACAAACAGCTACCCATCCCACATGCGCCTCACAATCCTTGATGTTGAGAATTGTGACACCCAAGGAGAAAAAAAAAACCAACAACAACACTAGGAATCAGGTTTTGTCAGTTATGGCCCTTTTCCTCTGGAATCCTACATAAGTTCACCAGGCATCATCCTTCTCTGTTTTCAGTAAGCTAATGAAGACCGAATTATACAAAGCTGCCTTCTACTAGTGTAAATCTGCCCTGAGATGTTCACATGGGTTTTAATACATGCATTTTTTATTTAAAAGTCATTTCAGCTAATGACGGTATAATTGCATTTTATTGTACTTTTTTCTATTTGTTGTATAGTTTTCTTATGTTTTTATTGCATATCGCAAGAGAGTGGCAACACTACTAAGGTGGTATAGGAGTTAGAGATGGGCACAGACCGCAGCTCAGCAGTTCAGTCCAGTTCAGCGCAGTGTCCACACATCTCTAACAGAAATGGAAATAAGTAAGTCAATAAATGAATTTACATCTATCAGATGAATGTGCATATTTGAATAGCATGTATTTTTGCACACCATATGCTGTTTTAAAAAAGTATATCCCTGAAAAAAATGGGAGGGGGAAATGTATGTAAAAACACAGACTTTAGGAAAATGCTACCTTTTTAAAAATGTTTGGTGGGGGAGCACAGAAATATTTGCAAAGTTTCCATCTGCAAAGGAAAAAGAAGGCTTGCAGTGACAAAGCTGTCCTGAGAAAATGAAACAAGAACAAGGCTGACAGAATGTCACATCCTTACCATAACCTCCCAGACTGTCACATTCCTACCACCTTTTCACTGCCATTGTGCAAAGACATAGCCTATTTCGAGGCGTAAACACTGAATGCCTAAGCAATATTCTAGTGACTAAAATACTAAGGCAATCCTTTACCTTTGGAACGAAAGGCTCCAGTCCTTGAATTTTAACAGAAACATGCTCAGTGTGACCTGATTGAAAAGGACTGATTTATTTTAACAACCAATTCTGCCTTTATCAAGGGTTCACTGTGAAAGTTCCAGCAGAAGATTGTGTTGTAAAGGAGAAAATGAAAGTCAAAGACCTACACATGGCTTTCAGGAAGCCATCCTATAGTCTCCTTCTGGAAATGTACAGTTTCTGTATCTTATCTTTCCCAGACTTGTGAACTTCCAGAGATTGCAGATTCTAACCGTGGATAGAATCCTATAACTATTTTTAAAAATATTAGGTTTTTTTTCTTTTAACAACTGCAGTGATCCCACAGTAAGATGAATAAGGAGTTGTGTCATATAAATCATTCTGTGCTTTTACCTCAGAGGTACAATTTTAAATTCACAGAGGAGCTGCTGTTGCCTCAGACAAGCCAATGTATCATGGTCATGAGGACTGCGTGGAAACTTGCGGAGAAAAGCACTTGCTTTTCCCTGTGACACTTAATGCATTCATGTACTACAACATTCCTGTACTACAACAGATGGCTGGACAGTGTCTGCGAAGTAACCAACAAGAATTTGACACAACTCCGGGAGGCAATGGAAGATAGGAGGGCCTGGCGTGCTCTGGTCCATGGGGTCACGAAGAGTCGGACACGACTAAACGACTAAACGAACGAACGAACTGCAACATCCAATCAGGATCAAGGGAAATTGCTATTGGGCTACAAGTTTAGGTCAGCTGGAGTTGAACCCCACCCCACCCATGATACAAAGAATAGGTGGATAGTCACAAGGACGTTTATCCACTTATGATGAAGGAGGTAATTCCTTAGAGCAGCAGGTCTTAAGAGTATCAACCATGAATAAGGGGATTTTGCCTATGTGCAAAATGTCCCCCTTTGAAGAGATGGGGAAAATCTGTCATTTTTAAATTGTTAATGAAACTTTTAAATAAACATCTTCTTATCCCAAACATTAAGCATTGTGTGTTTGTAGGAGGAGTTTTGCACACTTATCAGGGTTGTACATGTTGTTAAAAGCATTTTTTCTTCCATTCCCCAGAAATATACATATTTTCAGCTGCACATTGTGCCTATTTTTGGTTTATCTGGGCATCTTTGAAGTCACCATACTCGTAGCTGGTGTTTCCAGCTCATCCCGTAGTGATCTGATACTTGTTTTTGTTCCAATTTTGAATGCCCTATATATTCTGTTTGTCCAAATGCCTATTTCTAATTTTGATTGTACTATATTCCTCTTTGCCTTTCATTTGTCTCCATCTCAGAAGCAGTTTGTATGTTACTGGTTTGTCAATACAATCCACAGCAAGAGAGGAACTGTGTCTACTAGATAATCATTCTGAAGCATTTGACGCCTCTCTTCATCTGTCAGTCTTGAATTAGGTGACTCTTTGGAGCACAAACTGTATTGATATTAAATGGACTGCGTCTACAAGGGGAATACAGCAATTGTCTGGAGCACAAAGCCCACAGGGAAGGACACGATGCTTACTAGCTTCCCATTGATTTTCTAAATAGAATTATAATCAAGAACTAATTTCAAGCCAAGTTCAATTTCACTAAGATTGAATAAAGCATACTATCAATTTAGGTACCCTGCATCAAACAAACAAAGATAACATTCAAAGGGTCTATAATTTGTTCAGAGCAACTTCAAATTCACTATGGTACTCTGGTAGCAGATGGATAAGATTTACTGATAGCCTTCTCAGTTAAGCTTAATGTCTGGAGCAAGACTTGAAAATGAGCTCTTATGTAGTTGCAAGAAAGGAAAACGTCCACTTTCCTCCCACCTGCTTAGTCTTTTACAAGTTGCTGAGTCTGTACAAATAGCACAACATGCTTGATGGCAGAAAATAAGCCATTTGTGAGCATAGCAGTGTTTCTTTTAGTTCATTTGTAAAATTAGTTACACTTACTGTTTATCCTGCCTAGCTGGCTGGATAGTTCAGTAGTTTAAGTATATGCTTGTGGAGCCAGAGGTTGAAAGTTGGATTCCCCACTGTGCTTCCTGTGAGTAGAACCTGCCTGTGTGGCCTTGGGCAAGCTGTGCACTGCCAGGGCTGCCCCAGAGGGAGCAGTAAACCACTTCTGATTGTTCTCTACCTGGAAAATCCTGGGGGAAAAGTCACCAAAAGTCAGAATTGGCTTGATGGCACGTAGTTCTATTATTATATCCTGTCTCTCCCCAGATTAGTTCAATGCACACACACAAAGCCCTCATCTTTCTACCTCAGTCTCACAACCACCTTGTAAGGGGGTCAGACAGAAAGAGAAAGTGGGACAGAGTGGCCGGCTCAGTCACCCAATGACTTTTGTAACTCAGGGGCCATTTGAAGCTGGCTCACCCCAGTCCAGAATTCAAACTGCTCTACCACACTGACTGTCTAGTCATAAGGCAAAATCAATAAATGAGGATGAGGAGGATGAGGGTGAGGACAAGGAGGAAAAGAAGACGGACAAGAAGGACGAGGAGAAGAGTCTTCTCCCCAACACTGTTTCACATATTCGGATGAATGCAGACAATTGAAAGGAGGATAGCTTGGGCCTCTACCCGGTATCCTACCTCCAGCAATGAAATACATTTTTGTCTATACAGAGCTTTGGCTACCAATCATTTGGTGAGAAAGGCCTTTTACCTTTGGGTGGAAATTATACTTTGTTTTTGTTAAATCCTCAAAAAGGATTTAAATTGTGTTAATACTGTGTAGTTTTAATGCCATGTTTCATATAATAGTAGTTTAATACTGTAATTTACTGTGTTTGTTAACTTTTTTAATAATTTAAGAATTTGACTCCTATAGGGGAGGAAAACAGGTATAAATTAAATAAACATATACAACGAATGGTCATGTCCCCGGGGCAATAACCAAGTCTTGCAAATTCAGCTGAAGGAATGGGTCTTATACAAGGCCATGGTACCACTGAAGAACACAACCAATTTTCTGATATTGTAACCACATTTCAAAACGGCCCTATTGACTACTAGATTACAAGATGATGGAGACCTTCATTCTGTCTAAAGAAGTAACAGCCTGGGCAATCCACAGCCCTGTCATCATTAGTCTTTGCTTTTAAATATGAAATTGAATGGGCTTTTTGCTCAACATTATGATTTGTATTTTATTTTGCTGTGTGTTGCTACAAGAAAACAACAGAACTCTGTGGGTGGAAAAAGGATAGAGTCCCAACTTCATGGTTTGGCGGGATCACCAAATGAAACAGCTATAATCATCTGATCACATAAAGGGTGCTTTGGTGTTTTTCTGTTTGCACAGGAAGGAGAGTGGGCAGAATGAAAAAACTGATTACGTGGCTAGGGTTAGCATGAAAGTGAAAAGTTTAAAAGAGAGAGGGGGGAGAGAGAGAGGAAGTCCTTCCCTAGTATCAAAGATGGAATTTCTCTCCATCATCCCTGGAGATACCGCACAATCCATTTTGCTTTAACATTCTACCATCAAACCTTTGTGGAGGCTTGAAAGGGCAAAATCTCCCTGTCAACAAAGATCAGAGCTGACACAAAATATAGCATGTGGTCACAGTAACAAAACTCCATAATAGCTCCAACCTACTTGATCTCTGTGCAAGAATGTCCAAGAGGAAATCCACAATTTCTCCGCCATAATTGAATTACAAAAGATATGTTAAGCATTACATCCCCTCTATGGAATTTATGCCTACAGTACACAAAAGCGCCTGATTTTCTGGTTTGTGGACAGTAGCAGATTTTTTTAATTATTGGTGCTAATTACCATTACACACTCCATTGCTTTGCTATTTAGGTCACACATCTTTATTGGAATGGGTAGTCCTTCATCAACATCTTTCACTTATCCCCTGAAGCTCCATTTCTGGATACTGAAAGTCAGCTTACTTGCAGAGTATGATCACATGATGCAATTTTGCCCATGTTACTTCCTGCTGTGGGTGAGATGCCCCAATGTCAGAATGCAGAACAAAACCTCTCTCCTCACAGAGCTGGCATGCTGGAGAAGAAGCTAGCTCCGAATGTGTATGTGTGACATATTTGTGACCCAGACTGATTTCTCTCATATGAGCTTGTCTGGCCATTAAGAGGTGCAAGGGGAGATCCTTCTCTCAGTCCTGACACCATTAGAATTCCATTATCCCCCAACCCCAGAATAAGACACGAGACAAGTGCTATGGAATAAAACATGGACCACACTTTATTAAATTCCATATTCATCATCAAGAAAAAAGGGGGGTCCTGCGGTAGTGCAGACTGAGGTTCTGCAAAGGGGTCTCAACAGACCCCTACCAAACTATGGGTGAGTCCCAAGCCCCAAGATCTTGCAGTCATGAAGACAGCGAGAACCTGGCCGGCCCAAATTTGACCAACCCCAGACCTCAAATCCCCTTCTTCTTGTTGACTGTTGGGAGTGGCCCCAGCGGATCTTCTCCCCCAAATGCTGTAATCGCATGATCCTCAGCGCTGGGAGATCAGATGAGCTATACCTTACCTGTATTTGTGATGGGACTCACAGAAACCTGTTTTATCGGCACTGCCCGCCAGTATGACCAATTAACCACCTTAGTATGCCATGCACCCTAGCCAGTGTGCGATAGGTGAAAAATCCCTGCTTCCAAAGGCCAATCAGGATACGGGTCAAAAATTCCTATCCAGCCCCGAAACTGGTGACCAGTAGAACTCACACTAGCGTTCAGGGTGGGTGGGTGGACTGTTGAAGAGGCCAAAGGTAGCCGGACTTCTTCCTTATATACTCCTCTTGCCAGATGTCTGGATGTTTCAGCGAGGTCTGTATGTCTCGCACTATCCTGGGCAAGGGGATAATGGCATCCCACGCTGATGCATTAAGCACCAGCGGACCAGGCATTTTCTTGGAATGTGACAGAACACCTTCTCAGTGGCCATTTTCAGGCTCTGAACCTCCTTGTTGTGGAAAGCTAGGTGAGCTTCCTTTCTGTTGTCCTTCCATCAGTGCCCAAATATGTTTTGATTCAGGCAGGTTTTTGACATATAAGCTGCTGTTGAAGGAAGGTTCCACTGGCTAAGTACATGCCTCTATCACAGTGTTTTATCTGTGCTTTAATATATATACAGTGGTGCCTCGCTTAACGATTTTAATTGGTTCAAAAAAAAAATCGCTATGTGAAAACATTGTTAAGCGAAACACCATTTCCCATAGAGATGCATTGAAAACCGGATAATCCGTTCCAATTGGAACGGATTACCATCCTTAAGCGAAAATCCCCATAGGAAAAAACGTTAAGCGAAACCCATTGAAATGCATTGAAGCCTATTTCAGTGGGGGGGGGGAAATTCACAAAAAATTCAAAAAGACTCAGAACAAAGCCAAATTAAGTTAGCAAAGGTTTTATTAGGTGCACTAATGATTCCAAGCCTTTAAAACATTTTTTAAACATTTTAGAATATTTTAAAAATAGCAAAAACGGGGCTGTAAAAAAACGTTAAGCGAAACAAGGGGACCTAAAACTGTCATCGTTAAGCGAAGCATGGTCCCGAAATTGTTAAGCGAAAATTGCCCATAGGGAAAATCGTTAAGTGAGGCACAAGATTGCTCCAAAAAGCCATCGTTAAGTGAATTTTTCGTTGTACGAAGCAATCGTTAAGCGAGGCACCACTGTATATATATATACGTATATATATATGATTTGAATTTATGTGATTTGTTCTGTTTTCATCAATATTTTTTCTTTAAATTTGTAATTCATAATGGTTAGCATTTTGAGGTTCTTTTGCATAGAAAGACAGGACAGAGAGAGAGGGACAGAGAGGGAGAGAGAGCACACCATTCTGCTTTGAATTGTTTCAAAAATCAGTGATCACTGTTTCCAACACTTGTCCTGAGCTGCAAACAATTTATTTTCTTTTGCTACTACCTTTGATTTCTTGAGGCATCTTATCACAACACAGTGGTTGCCCTGATTCTGAGGGAGTTCTTTGCCGTTATTGGCAAGTGACTGGCTCTGGGAACACTACTGCGATAATGTTATCATAGTACGTTATTGCAAGAAATTTCTGTATATAGGAAGTACCACCTAAGTGGTGGTGATAATGGTAATAATAACCTTAGAATTACAGAGCTAAGAGAGATTCTATGAATCATCAAGTCCAGCCCCTGTAAAAGAGGCCCAGCAGGAAGTGAACTTACAACCTCCGGCTCCACAACCAGATAGCTCAACCACTGAGGTATTCTCATGGCTGACATGCATGTTACAGAGGCCTCCAGAATGACAATGGCAGGCCTTACATAACTGAGTTATAACATTTAATGATGGTATGATATGACTACAGAATTGGAGATGTGTGAGAAATCCAACGGTGGTCTGAAGTTTACCAAGTTTAAGTTAACGGGACTAATAGAATTTGCACTCTGGGATCTTAACATTGACAGAAAACTGCACACATGTATGTCTCAGATGTGGCAAAACTATTCTGAAGCATGTCTTAGTTGATGGGAGCAAGAAATCTGTTCAGTCAATGTGTGCAATTTAACATGTGCAGCAACAAGTGTGCTGCTGGATAGCTCAGTGATTTAGGAGGTTGGGAGTTGGATTCCCCACTGGGCCTCCTTGACAGGGGCTGGGTTCTCTGATCCATAAGGTCCCTTTCAGCTCTGCAGTTCTATGATTCTCTTTTCTTTTTTTAAAAAAGATAGAGATGTATTTCACATTGTAGAACAAAATAAAACAAAACAAAACATGATAGACCTGGGCACAGACATGGCAGAATCAGAGGTGGGACATGGTGGGTGCCTGAAGATGTGAGTTGATGAGCTGTGCATGTCCCCACCTACAGTGGTACCTCGATTTAAGAACTTAATCCGTATTGGGACTGCGTTCTTAAGTCAAAACGTTCTTAAATCGAAGCACCATTTCCCATAGGAATGCATTGAAAACCATTTAATCTGTATCTGCTCTTTTTTTCTTTCTTAAGTTGAGGCGCTGTTCTTAAGTCGAAGCATTAGTTCCCATAGGAATGAATGCAAAGCCAGTTAATCCGTATCTACCACTAAGGGGGTGAATTTTTTATTTTATTTTTTCTTCTTTTGACCTAAGGTGAACTTAGGTCCAAAAAAGGCAGGAAATGTTTTCTTTTTCTTTCTTTTTTCTTTTTCTTTCTTTCTTTTTTTTTTTTTTGGTTCTTAAATCGAGGCTCCGTTCTCAAGTCGAAGCAACTTTTTGCGAACGGAGCCATTCTTAACTCGAATCATTCTTATGTAGGGACGTTCTCAAGTCAAGGTACTGCTGTACAATGTGTGGACAGAGCAGATAGTTCCGGAGCAGAACTTCCCTGATTGCATTACGCATGACATTTTTTCCCCTAATTCAGCCTGATGGAACTGATTACCTTCCCTACAATCTTGTTAGTTTATTAGTACAGCACATGACATAACATATCAAATGAATGACCCAATTTATACCATGCATCAAAGTGCCCATCTGCTTAAAATCCTGGTTCTTGATTTGCTGAGAGAGGAGTTCTTTCTCACCCCATTCTGAGGTAAGAAACAGGATTTGTGGGTGGTCAGAAAAAATACAATGCAAAGTCACTTGATGTCACTGCAGTGATATCAGTCTGAGGTCTAGCAGCGGCAGCATTTTCATAATTTGTTTCCTTAATTAATCTGATCATTAATAATGGTAATGGATACTGAAAAGACTTCATGTTCAAAAAAATTAAATAACAGAAGTAAAATAAAGTATGAATAAATATGAATTTATGAGCAATTAAGAAACAACTGCTTTCGTATGAAAAACCAACGGACTTGAGAAGTTATTGGAAAGGTGTACATCCTCATCAATGAAATGGGCAGCTATGTAGTTTGACCCTACAGAATGGTTAAACTGCAGTGCTGCAGTCATGATTCTGCTCCCAACCTGAGTTTGATCCTGACAGCTCAGGTAGCTGACTCAAGGTTGACACAGCCTCCAAGGTGAGTAAATTGAGTACCAAGCACACTTTGCATCAATCCCCTAAACAATTACTAAACTAGAGTATGCACTGAGTAATCAGAGTGAGAGCCATAACAATGTTATAAATTCTGTGAGTATAATACAGATCCCTGCAAAGATACATTTTTTGTTTTTGTTTCTTCATCTTTGAAGAGGTACACACAATATATTACCTGCTCACCTGAAAGTTAAAAAAAAAAAAGAAAAGAAACTTATACATTGGCCCTGAACTGACTCATGAAAAAAACCAGAACAAGGGGGGAGTCTTAATTCAAGATCCAAATGTCGTATTGCATCTCCTGAAGTTCAGAGTTACACCTGTTCAAGATTTCTGCAAAGATGTGGAATAGTCTAGAGAAAAAAAAGTGAGAAATTGCTTAATTTAAAGACTGAAAAGAATGTATTCTCGAAGGCATTCACAGCTGGGATCTGATGGTTGTTGTAGGTTTTTCGGGCTGTTTGACCATATTCTGAAGGTTGTTCTTCCTAACGTTTCGCCAGTCTCTGTGGCCGGCATCTTCAGAGGACTGGAGTAGGAACTCTGTCCATGCTCTGTTGCTGTTTGTTGGATAGATGAGTATTTATGTCAGGAAGAACAACCTTCAGAACATGGCCAAAGAGCCTGAAAAACCCACCACAACCAACTGAAAAGAATCTTTATTTGAATATATTAAGAGAAGATACAGCGAGTTATTATAAGTAGAGAGTGTTGTAAACAGGATACAACACACAAGGTGAGTTAGCGTGACTGCCTCTTTCAATGAGCTTAGGGGAAGGTCTATCAAACACACATAATGTGAATTAGTGTATCTATTGATATTTTTGCCATTTCATCTGAATCAATATTAATATCAAGAGAATATAAATGTGCAGGTAATGTGCTTCGAATCTACCCCTTGTCATGAATGGATGGAAGACATTCTCCCTTTTATGCTTATAGGGCACAAAGTCTCATACTTCCATTTCATTCTCACTCAGCAAAACTTTTCATGTCCTAATAATGATCAGTGTTTCTTTTTCATCCATTGCAGAGCCGAGAACTATGCTGGAAGAGCAAACAAAAAGTACCGTTGAGGGGTAATATCTCCTCATTCAGTCCTCCTGAATTCCAGCATAATTAGGAACATTTCTTGGAAACCATTTTTTCTGGGATGCCTGCCTGCTCGATTTCACCTCTCTTTCCTTTGGCTTGGTTGGATCTTTTCCAATAGTTGATAAAACTACTGATGTGCTGTAAAGGGAAGGTAAATCATGCATTGCTCAGAGTCCCTCTTGCTTCCTGAGTCTGGGTGTGATAACATGGGAAAATAAATATCAATTTGGACTGCTTATGGAGTCCAGTGCAATCTTTGATGATCACATGATACATAAGGAAATGTGCTGAAACCCAGCCCAGATCCTTGATCAACTGGGACCTCTCTGGTCCATCTATAAGACTTCTACTTTTGGGGGCTATTGGAATGATTCCCAACCAATGGAAGGAACACCTCGAGGGAAATTGCTCCTGTAAAAGCAACCCATTCTGATGAGATCAGTTGCATGCCTCTGATCCTCTATGTTCCCCTTTTCTATAGGATTGCAAGCTTTTTTATCTTGGATAATTTTGTGTATTTTTTTCAAGATACAGTAGAACCCCTATCTCCATGGGTGCATTTTTAAATTATACATATTTTCAGTTGTGCAGTCGTCTAAAATGTGTGCACAGTTTTTTCCTTTCCCAAAATGTATGCAACTCTCAAAAAAAATGTGGACTGCTAATGAATGGTGCAATTCATTTCATTGCCAGTCTTGGGGCTTGCAAAATGGATTTCAGAGAGTGTATAAAATTCAATGAAACTCTTTTCTCTGGCTAGTGCGCAACTGCATTTCCTGATCCAGCCAGCAGTCTTCCACTCAGCCCAGCTTCCCAAGGTTTCTCAACATGTCTAGGAGAGGATATCATGACTGATACTTGTCTCCTGGATACGTTCATGATAAAGCACATTTAGACATGCACATGTTAGACATGTGTGCATAGATGCACATTTTGTGAGAAAGCAACTTACAATATATTCTTAAACATATATGTGCATCCTTTCTTTGGCCTGTTCACTACTGTGGATTATTGCACACACAACAATCATTGCAGAAGTTGATTTGTCTGATTAGTGAGGTGTTGGTTCCTTGCTACTCACACAATTGATTACACAACCAGTCTCGTGACCAGCCATGTTACTGGTACCTTGCATATCAGCTGGATTAGTTTCAACTATTGCTAGTGGTTAGAAAAGCATTCTGGCATCTGGGTGGATTTTTTAAAAAATAATAATGCTAATGCTGAAACAGGACAGGATGGGAGGATGGAAGAGATGTATGTTCACATGGAAGAGTGAAAGCATTTGAAATTAACACGGTCTAGAAACAGACTGACTGATCAATTCTTACTGCTAACCTACAATGGACATATACAGTACAGTATATACTTTTTATGATAAACCATTAAATCTGATTTTCCTTTTTATAATTTCCTTCTCAACAATATTCATCTTACAAGGTTTATTGTGACTCAGTGGGGAATCGGATGCAATAGCATTCACAACGTTTTATAGATGGACTGCTTTCTCGTTGTTCTGTAAATCCCAACATTATTTTGAATGTGGCATTTCAAAAACTGGACTTGTCTTTATTATCATTTGTGGTATTTGTGCTTCTTGTAAATTATACAAGGCGGGTTATACATGCAATGATACAACCTCCTACAAAGGCAAAATATTAAAAGATATAAAAGTAGAGGCATTCATTTATTTGCAACCAACCCTCCATTTCTAAATGTATTCTTGTCATCAAAAATGCTGTTTGTCTGCAGCATTTTTCAAACTAATAAACTATTATTTTGTCAAAGTGGTTTGGGTAAAAGCTGGCAGAATCAGAATCCACAGGGTTCATTAAAAAATAAACAAGAAATAAAAAAGCGGGAAGTAATTTGGGCATATCCAAAACTAAATGATTTTGTCAATTTTACTTTGTTAATCACTAAAACTCTTCTTCCATTTCCACTAGCCATAGTCATAATGCCAATTAAAATATATCAATACTAAAAAACCCTACCTCATTTTAAAAATAATGTAGGCATTTTTACATAACTAAAATCCACCAAACATGTTCCTTTCGGCATCCAATGTGCACATGTGAATATCTGATTAATTCTAATCTGACATTCTTTAATAAAGTCCAGGAACAATTGTTGGTTTGCAATGCTCAGGGAGTCTTGGAAAACTGGATTATGTATATCCGTTCAAAATTGATATTGGGCCTGATACCCTTGCACTCTTTCATACTTGCTACACAACTTACAGGAATTAGCTCCACTGTATGTATATTGTAAAGTGGTGGCAAAGTGTATCTACACCATCCAGTATGCAATGCCTACTTAGAAGTCCACTTTGCAGAAGTTGCTTCAGAATTTCCCCACCTCGGTTGGCATTTTTGATGGAATTTAGCAAACTCTGTATGATGCCTTTAAGAAGTTCTGGCTGGGAGGGACATCTCTGGGCTGCAGTGGCTGTCAATCAATCGAGCAGCAACCAATTGTTTCCTTTCTGCCTCAGATTTTAAAGAGAGCTGTGCCTCTCTGCTCTAAAGTTATTTTCTCATTATTTTTGTCAGTCAGTAATAGTGAGTAGTCAGTTAGTGTTCTGTCAGTCAGTCATGAAACTATTTAGTCAGTTAAGCTCTGTTTATGTAACCAGCCATTATTTTTCTACAACATGCTGGTTTTGATCTATACAAAACTGTAAGTAAATTGAACTTTTTATTCTTTCTCTTACCAGTGTCTCTGAGTGTGTTATTGAAACAGTAAGTGCCAGTTGATGAGAACAATCAATAAGGGATAGTTTCCTTTAGGAAGACTTGAAGCTGATTCTACTGTGTAGGTCCCTGAATTTTTTCCACCACGTAGTTATAGGATTTAAAGCCAATACATTTCCACACTCTGCCAGTACTTGTTGCCTCCCCATCATCACCACCAGAAGGTCCCAGAATGATGATGCCAGATGGCACTGTGGAAGTATCAAAATGGGTGCCAGACAGCAAATAAAAATGAAAAACAAAATCCTTAAGGGGAAAGGAATCAGAGCTATGCTGGAACTGCCACTAAGGGTGAGATTCCCCTCTAGGAAACATTGGGAGATTTTCTCCTTGCTTTGATGAAATGCAGTTAATACTCCCCACAATTTCTTTGTCCCCATATAGCCTGCACAATTTCCAAAGGCCATTTGTGTAATGATATTACCTACATCTGTCAGTTTCTCATTATTGGCAAGAAACCATAAGCAACTGATTCTCTTTTTGACCCATTTTCAATTTGTTGTTTAGTTGTTTAGTCATGTCCGACTCTTTGTGACCCCAGGGACCAGAGCACGCCAGGCCCTCCTGTCTTCCACTGCCTCCTGGAGTTGGGTCAAAATCATGTTGGTTGCTTCAATGACACTGTCCAACCATCTCATCCTCTGTCGTCCCCTTCTCCTCTTGCCTTCACACTTTCCCAACATCAAGGTCTTTTCCAGGGAGTCTTCTCTTCTCATGAGATGGCCAGAGTACTGGAGCCTCAGCTTCAGGATCTCTCCTTCCAGTGAGCACTCAGGGTTGATTTCTTTTTCAATTATACATAAATAAATGTGCACAATCCCAAATGTGTGGGTGAAAAAAATGTGTCAAAAAGTGCATACATTAGCAAATAGGTACCAAACTATACCTTAATTTCCACTGAATAGCAGCAGCAATAGAAATAACATCAATGAAAAGGTCTGGCAAGCTAGAAAAGGACAAAAATGGAAAGAAAAGAGAGATCTGAAAAAATAAAACAAAATCAGGACTGACATATTTCACATCTCTAGGGAAGTACCGGGAACCATATGATTGGAGGCAGATTTATCATCTACTCAATGTGATCATACATTAGCTTTTTAAATAGCATCAGATGTTACATTTTAAATGTCAAATATCAGGAACATGTCAGTTGGTAGATATGTTCAGAAGTTGTTTATAAAATATTGGCATGTCTAATGCTTCTGAGGAGCAACAAATGGTTTCTGAATATTTACGGAATATTTCCCTTCAGTACGAGGTGGAAATTGGGATAAGGATAAGAAATTCACCTCAGCATTACAGTCCATTATAGAAATAGTTTCTGGTCTTACAATGGAATGTTCAGATATGTTGGTTCCATAAAAAAAAAAAGGCACAGGATCATACTAATTTAGTTACTTTTCTTTTTCATATTGTGCTTCCTGTATTTTATATATCTTATTTTTTAAACATTTCTGATTTTTGAACTGCATTCTTCTAGGACTTTGTGTTGTTGTTAACTGCCCCAAGAACCTCTTATGAGTGGGAAGACAGGATACAATTGTTAAATAAAAATCAATAAAATAGACGGCTTCTGCTTGACTATGGTATCTAGAATCCTAATCCCACAGGTTTTGGACAAATCTCCAAGGCTGAGTTCTATGCCTTTATTATAAGTCTAATGGCTGCTTTTTTGCTGAGGAGTTTGTTTTTGCTGGGATTTCTTTTGTTCCCACACACACACCACATGGCCTAGGTGGTGGGGCTTTCCCTCCTTAAATGAGGGTGTGCCAGGACCTGGGCCCTTTTCCCTAGGAGGCTGTGCTGAGGCTGAAGACCAGGTTTGCCTGCATGGACATTTTGCAAATTCTCTGACTCTATCTCTGACCCTAATATGGTAAATAGGAAAGCCAATTAGCATTGCATACACCTGGGAGGCAGGAAAGTTTTAAGGGTTGGATCATACTTCCACACTATTAGAAAGCAGGCCGGGTAGGTGGGGCTTGTCAGCCATGGAAGGCAGTCCATCCAGGAGAAGGAAAACTCCAATTTCAAACCTCCACTGCCTTGTGGCTATATCCACTCATGGAAAAGGCTTCAGGAGTGAACCTAGAGGCAAAATCTGGAGCTGGAGTCCCGAAGGCAGTTCGTGTCGTTCTGCCAACTCCTGCGACATTGCTGGAACCAGTTGTATTGGCTCTTGCCTTTCCATTGGACCATTTCAGCAACGTGGATTTGCTGCTTGGATAACAGCATATCCTCCATACTACTTTACCCAGGCTTCATGCTCTGGAGAGGACACTTCTCGATACAGAGCATGTTACCATAGTCTCTCGAGACTGACGGATGCCTATGACTGAGTGGCTGCTTTTACTGTGATAGCTGCTCAAACCCAGAATCCTGCCTTTACATTTACTCTGCTCCTGTTGCTATCAACTGTAGAGATAATTATCACAGTAGAAGCATAACAAAACAACAAAATGCTGTCCTTCTTTCCCCAAAAACCATTCCACTCAAATGGTGAGAAAATGAGCCAAACAAAATTCACACTGAGTCAGACTCAACTAGGCACTGAGTGAATATTGATTTTGGCAAATTTTATCGATAACTATGGTATGGATTTGTTTATTTGTGTATCTGCATTTTTTTTAAAAAAAACTAAACTCATTAATACAGTGTGCTGTGTATCCGAGCAGTTTGTAACACAGACCCCACCCATTCTAGAATAAATTAAAATGTCATTCATACAATCACTAGGAACTGACCATATGAAGCTACCACACACAGAATCAGCCCACTGATCTATGCAAACTTTTCTTGTTTGCTTCAGGGGTAGGAAATATGTGGTCTTTTAGATGTTGTTGAACTGCAGCCCACATCAAATTCTAATCAGCATAGCCAGTGGTGAAAGATGCTGTAACCCAACCAGATGTGAAAGACCACATGTTGCTCACCTGAGGTCTCCTCTGATGAAGAGCAGCTCTTAAAGTTCTCATCCAGAGGTCTTTCCAGCTTTTCCTGAGATCATGCAGCCTATGGGAAATCTGCAACCCACTGAGAGCCCATCAGAGTGAAATAAAAATAAATATGAATTAAAAACATGCCAAGAAAAATTATAACCCGCATTACACAATTGTGCCCTTAAAGTGCAATTGTCCTCTGAATATCAGGCAGAATCCTGTTTCTGATTTATGTTTGCATATTAGAAATGGTGTAAGTCTTGGCAGCAAATTCCTTCTCATTAACAAATTTCTGGTTAAATTCATGAGGATGTGATTGGTCATGTCTAGGAGGAATACAGCCAGCATCACATAATTTGACACCTGGACTTTTGTGATCTTCTGGTATGAGGTCCGGGATGGCACGAGGTCTCTTTCCTTGGACAGGGGGTTGGACTAGAAGACCTCAACGGTCCTTTCCCACCCTATGACGATTCTATGATTTCTTTATACAAGCATAAACCAGCCATAGGGAGGCATTCTTTTAGCAAAATAAACCATTTCAAAACATAATTTAAGTATCTGTTTCATTTGGAAAGGCTGATGTGGCCTTCCCCCACAGGGCATTCTGGCTATAAAAGTAATTCTTAGATACCCATCCTTGGTTTAACAAGCATTGCTATAGATTGACCTTATGATCTTCCACAGAGTAGGTCAGGTCTCTTATACTAAGTTGTGGAACAATTGGCAAACACACATTTCTTAAAGCCCCTTTCAGCTTTCCTAATATACTCAACAACTCAACCAGACAAACCAAACCAGACAACATGCGAACAATTTAAAAACAACACCCAAAATTCTTTTGGCTCCATGTGCTCCTCTGCCATCTGGAACTGCTTCTGCCATCTCATCCATTATGCAAATGAGACGTAGTATAAGTTATGTTTCATCTACTGATACCAGGACATGAATATGGATGCTACAGCTTGAGCCCTATGAAGGAATTTGTTTCCTGTCAGTCACGCGTTGGAACACACCTCCCCCCATTATGTCTCATGGTTTTGGAGGCACTCAGGGGTCACTCAGTTCATGCTGAAGCACATGGGAATATGCTAATAAAGTTTTTTTTTTAAAAAAAAGTTCTAATGAACTACAGAGTTTCACCCAAGTGCATATTCCATTTGTTCTACATATGTTTTTCGTCTCAATTTTTCACTTCACTTTCTCTGTAGCTTTTGTCCACTGAGACAGAATAGAAAAGGGAAAAGTTACATTTTGATATTACAGCTCCCCGAATACCTCAAACAGCATGATCTCTGGCCATGAGTATTGCATATTCTGGGAGCTGAAGTCAAAAGGTCGCTTTTCCCATCACCATCAGTGAAATAACAGAAGACACATGTAAGGGGAGAGATAGGGAAGATTTTTCTGATGCACTTCTCCTTTCACACAGCTGTGGGATCCTTATTATAGATCCCATGGGCCCCTGATTCAGCTGAATGTGTTATATATCTGGCCCTGTTAATAATAATGACTGTGTGCTGTTATGCCATTTTTTTTACCTATGGCAACTGTTTTCCGGGTTTTCTAGGTAGAATGTACTCAGAAGTGGTTTACCATTCTCTTCTTCTGGGGCATCCTGAGGCTGTGCAGCTTGCCCAAGGTGACACAGGTTGGCTCTTCTCATATGCAGAGTGGAGACTCGAACTCCCAACCTCTGGCTTCACAGCCAGTTACCTAAACCACTGAACTATCCAGCCCTCATTTTGACTAATTATTCATGTGAAAAGCCAAAATCGGAATGTTGCAAACCATCCCTGTTGCAATACTTTGCCTGAAATCCAAGAGTAAGTTACAACTAGAGGAGGCCCATTGTATCAATGGAAATTGAGGAGGAGTTGACTTAACAAGTCCCTACAGATTCAGTTGGCCCACTGTATTTGTAACTTACTCCAGGATTTCAGCCAATGTATTTTAAAGATAATGTGATTGTAAATATTCAGTTAAGAGCAATAAGTATTACAAAAGACCTACTGTTCTTTTGTTGATATGGACCAAGCCAGCTGCTTGCATTTTTTAACTCTTGAGGGGGGGGATAGCTATAATGATGAGCACCAGGAAAGTGCCCTTTAGCAGCACTTCTTTTATATAATAGACAACATGAGACATTATAATAAGAGAAATGGGAGGTTTTTTCTTTAAGAACTGAATTTTCCAAGAGCCATCCCAAGACATTTTGATCCTATGATGAATCAGCAGAAGGCTGTGCTTTTTACATGGTACCAAAGACCAACAAAATAATTTTGGCATGGAAGACAGAAAATTAGAAAATCGCCAGTTGCTATATGTTCTTGAAAGTATGTTGATGATCAGCAGCTTTCTGTGTTTTGTGCTACCCTGTCTCAGAGAGACCTGCTTCACTCTACCCTTTGCTTCACTTCTCTTTTCTCCTTAGTCAGAAAGCCAAGAAAAGAGCACAGCCTTAGGCCAGAACATTGTCAAATTGCTAACTCTTTGGTACCAGGTCAGAGCATTATTTTCTTGAAGCCAATATTGTTTTATCCAAAAGGGGAATGGATGTTCCCGTGCTTTGGGAAATCCAGTAAAGCACCCTTCACACAATAGGTGAAATAAGGAGATTTCCCATGAAGTCGTCCTTCTAAACCTTGTGGGCACTTTCCTCCCCTCTGTGAATCTTGCCTTCTGTGGAAATGCTCACTATTATGTGGGGGGACACGGGAGAGAAACACAGGGCAGCACTTCTTCTTTGCAAATAGCCTTACAGAAATGATTATTAGCAGCACATAGAGAGGATTAAAAGCGACTGGCTGGGAGGCATTGAATATACAAAGCTCAGCACCTTGACGCCAGTAGCAATCTGAAACAACCTTTGTAGGGCTCCCGCCTCCTCATCCATTGCCCCCTCCACTCTCCGATAACTACAGATTGGGAGACTCACTGAAAATGTTTGTCTTCTCAAGGTTATTGAATGAACACACAATCCACTTGCTTGCTAACAGCAGACGTTTGTGCTTCTTGGATAATTAGCTGCCGTTGTCATTTTCGGAAGGTCATGGGGTCGAAATATAATTCTCCTATTTTGAAATTGTGTTCTTTGTGATGGGGAGAAAGTTATTTCTTTACAATTTGTTAGCATAAGACATAGTTTCCTCAGGCAATTCTGCTCTCTGTTACGAGCTGTTTATGCTCTGCATCTCAGGGATGACTGTAGCATTCAGAGAAGGCTGAGACCAGAACATCTGTAGCTACCCTGAAGCCAGTAACTCAATCTAGCATACTGCTTATCTTAACAGAGCTCTCTTCTAACCAAAGTAAGGCCTCCATTTCCCAGTTCCATTTCTGAGAACAATTAATTGTCTCCACCCTGGAATACACGCCTGCTTTCCCCCATTGCAAATCAGAAGCCTTGTATATTCTAGCTTGGCAGCTGCTAATGCTTGAAAACATCCAAAGTACTTTTAAAATCAGCTGTGATTGTTTTTTTTTAAAATCCCTTTCTGTTCTTTCCTTTTCAGAATGGAAGCTCCAAGTATCTAACAACTGATTCATCAAAAATATGCTGCATGGAATTTTGAGGTGAAACTTTGATGCCATCTGTTCTTTATTTTAAGATGCTTAAAAGTTGTTTTTTCTCCCTTTTAAATCCCTGTTGCTACTAAGTCCTAATTCACAAGCAATAAATCTTTGCCTAGTTGTACCACTTCAAGCTGCAAGTGGGGGTTTATAGTCTTGCCTCTGTTTTCACTTGTTCATGCCATGAGTGGTGTTGCTTATGTATCCAAAGCAACAATCCTTACACACAAGGTTTATTTATCTGTTTGTTTATTTGTTTATTTATTTATTTAAACGATGTGTATACCTCCCAAGTTAGTGCAAAACAGTACTCTAGGTGGTTGACAATAATATAAATGACCCTATCAACTACCTACCAACCCCAATATACCTCCCTGCCACCCTGACCCTGATCAAATCCAAAGCAAACCCAAATCCCACAATGAACAAAACACACTGAGGGCTGGCAGGCAAACTTGCACTCAGAATTAATGCAAGGGGACATGACAACTGGTGATACCCAAGCTTTCCACAAGTACATAAACAAAAAATAACCACACATAGGGAGACCAGAGAGAGGGATACAAAACAGGCCAATGAAAGCTGAGAGTCCACAATATCCTGACTGTTGACAGAGGACAGAAAAATTGGTAGAGGAAAGTGAATGGAATCAAGGGGATAGCGTCCTGAACAAGAAACACTTCACAGTGCAACATTTTGTTGCTGGTCCAATTTGTATTTATTCTTCTTCTTCTTCTACTACTACTACTAGTAGTAATAGTAGTCGTTGTAGTCGTCATCGTCGTCGTTGTAGTCATAGTAATATAAATTTTCTACTATACTATATAATATAGTATAGTAGAAAATAATAATATTAAAATTAAATAAAATTAAAATATTTAAAGAAAATTATATTAATTATATTATATTAATATTAAAGAAAATTAAAATATAATACTATATAATATTTTCTAAATATTCTACTATACTAGTAGAATAAATTTGTCCCTCAGCAAGCTGGGTACTCATTTTGCCAACCTTGGTAGAATGGAAAACTGATCCAACCTTGAGGCAGCTACCTGAATCCATCAGGATTGAACTGAGGTCATGACCTGAAGCTTGACTGCAGTACTGCAGTTTAACCACTCCATACTGGAATGTATAGTTGGAATGATATGGTTCATAAGACCCTCTCAAGGGTGGATCCAGTGTGGACTCTTGTAGGCTACATATTTATGCCTGGTACTAAATGCATGGAATGGCAATAAGTTCTGGCACTGCAAGCAGATAGCATATATGAAGGAATCTCTTCTCCACCCAGACTTAGAGTAAAATCCTTCTGTGACTGCCATCAAATTGTGCAGCCATCTTGCTTGGCATGTGCAGGCTGCTTGGGTTATTTCAGTGATGTTTTAGTTGGGAGTCATGTTTCAATTACAGGTATATGAAGAAGATAAGTTGAAGGAATCATTTCAGAATGGAAACCATTATTGAGGAGTAAAACTGAATAATTATTGGTCAGTGTAAAGAACTCTTTCCTGTTAAACCATATAGAACATGTGTAGTTAGCGTGACTAGATTTTATCACAGACGCAAGAAAGCTGTTTTTAAATCCTTCATATGTTGGTTAAGGCTGTGAGCAATCACTACGTGAGTTTTGGAAAGGACTCTCTCTCTCTCTTTTTCTCCTGGGTTTCATCAGTCAAGACCTGTTTATTTTGTTAATCATTTCACTGCCTAGTTTTTGGCGCATGGCTCACCAGTTAATTGTGTGGGAAAGCACACAGAGAGAGGGGAAACAAAAGAATGCTTTCTTGGAACTTTGGTCAGGAACACATCCAAAGTTGTTGCAGTCCTGTATGAAGGCTTCTGTAAAAATCATGCTAACGTTAGCACCATGAGCTGAAGTAGAAGCAGTTGTTTGTGTTGCTTGTGCAGGGATAAAGCTGCCTAAAACATCACTGAAATAACCCAAGCAGCCTGTACATGCCAAGCAAGATGGCTGCATGATTTGATGGCAAACAGTCACAGGAGGATTTTACTCTAAGTCTGGATGGAGAGGAGATTCCTTCATATATGCTTTCTGCCCAAATGGTGCGAATTGACAGGAATTATTCTAGGAGTGTGTGGCTGGGAATATAAACATACTTTAACCCACATCAGGTATACTGTGGGATACTGTGCACCTGGCTCAAGAAGCTTTCCCATTCTAAGTAGGGATGTCAAGAGCATTAATCATCTGCTGTTGCTGTTGTCGTTGTCGTTGTCACTGTCATTATCATCCATTCAGGTCATCAAGAATTTGCAAGACCTCTAGACTCACGTGCAAGCAAGAACGAGGTGAGGAGCATTTCTCTGAAATTTGTATTCGCGAAGGCTCTCATGGCCGGGATCTAATGGGTGTTGTGGATTTTTCGGGCTCTTTGGCCCTGTTCTGAAGGTTGTTCTTCCTAACGTTTCACCAGTCTCTGTGGCTGGCATCTTCAGAGGACAGCACTCTGTGCTCTGGTGCAGTTTGCTTGGGAGTTGAGTATTTATGGCTGTGAGATAGGCTTTTGTCCTTTTCAGGAGATGGCAATTAGTGTGTCTTGTTGTGGGTGTATTGTTGTGATAAGGAGGAGGGATTATCTGTCCCTGTGATTGATGGGTGTCATTAGCTGGTCTTTTGTGTGTAGTGATCCCCAGTCCTTGTGGCTGGGTATAGTTCATTGACCTTTTGCACACTGTATTTTTCAGAGCTGGGAGTCAAAAATTTTTTTTGAGTTTCAAACTTTCCTCTTTTTTGTTCAAGTTCTGCTGGTGCTTGTGGATTTCAATGACTTCCCTGTGCAGTCTGACGTAATGATTGCTGGTGTTGTCCAGTATTTCAGTATTTTGAAATAGAATTTCATGTACAGCTTGTTTTAGGGCATGTTCAGCTGCTGCAGTTTTTTGTGGTTGTTTTAGTCTGCAGTGTCTCTCATGTTCTTTGATTACATTAAGAATCAACTCCCAAGCAAACTACACCAGAGCACAGAGTGCTGTCCTCTGAAGATGCCGGCCACAGAGACTGGTGAAACGTTAGGAGGAACAACCTTCAGAACATGGCCAAAGAGCCCTTAAAACCCACAACAATCTCTGAAATTTGCCCAAATCTCTGCTTAAAATTAGTGTTTCTCTTTTGCAAAGCACACACGCAAGCCCAGCAAGAGTAAAATGGTCTGATTGCTTTAAAAGATGCAAAAAAAATCTCCAACCCTCTGATATTTCCAACCTTACATGGCCATGCAATAAAATGGCAGCTATGGTTGTTTTGTACAGATTGAATTATTTGCATTCAAGAGTTGTTTGAGCAATTTTACTCAATCTGACTGAAAATATCATTTCTACAAAATACCTTGCCCTCTTGCAGACAAAGAGGATAATTTTGCAGCTCCTCATCCTTGTGTGGGAAGATGGGACACACAAAGATGTATGTACCTGGTTTTTAGGCGGAGCCCAGGACCATTTAATTGTCCACACCACAGAGAAGAAACTGGCAGCTCAATGGCCATAATGCCATTCAGGCCACAGGACATTGTAGGGTCACTCTGACCCTTTGGACTCTCCCTCTATAAATTGCTTCTTCTTTTGCTCTGCATGGGTGGGTGATTGCATGCAAGAGAGTTTGAGAACAGATAGGTAGGAGAGCGAAAGATGTGTATAAGGCTACAGTATCACGAACTCTACCCCCTGTGGATTTGGGTCCATCCATCTTCAGTGATGGTCCCTGAATGACTATTCAGCTTGGGTCCAGACTATCTGAAAGACCGTATCTCTCTATACAAGTCTTCTTGGCAGGTAAGAGCATCAGAGGAGGCCCTCCTATCAGTCCCATTACCAGCACTGGTACAGCTGATAGGGACACGGGAGAGGGTCTTCTCTGTGGCAACTTCCAAGTTATAGAATGCTCTCCCTTGGGAGAGCAGGCTGGCCCGCTACCTTTGATCCTTGCACCAACAGCTGAAGACCCATCTTTTCAGGCAGGCTTTAATAATCACGATTGAGTCCCAGAATGCTTTTTTAAAAGTTAAGACAATTTTTAACGTTTGTTGTTCTTTAGTCATTTAGTCGTGTCCGACTCTTCGTGATCCCATGGACCAGAGCACGCCAGGCCCTCCTGTCTTCCACTGCCTCCCGGAGTTGGGTCAAATTTTATTGTTTACTCACTTTTAATGATTCAATTGTATTTTAATAAATATATAGTTTAAGATTTCTTAATATTTACCTTATGTTTTTAATTCTGTTCTTCTTAATATTGTGCCCATGTTGGGTCCCCGTATTGAGAGAAAGGGGACCTGTAACTAAAACAAACAAAGAAGTAAATATTCCTCTGGATCAGTAATTCTACATAGCCCCTATCTAGATTTATTGGTGTTTGTTCCCCAGGGCTTCAGATAGGAGTCATTCCAGTATCTACCTGGATCTGCCAATGTCTGAGCCTGGAAACTTATAGATGCAAAATGTTCTGCTCTACTGATCTGCTTTCATTTTCCTGTCACTGACTGCTATGAGAACTGTCCTCCATAACAAGGTGAGATGTTCAGACTTTTGTTATATTTCATATATTTGTTTAAAAAGTCATAGAAGACAAGCCCAATATGTGTTGCAGATGGAACTTGTCCCCCCATGAAAAAAAATCTATTAAATTCCATTTACATAATCAATCTGTTGTAGTTCATTTATTAGAAACACATCTTGGAATTGTACGGATTTTAGTACAAAGGCTGTAGAAGCCAGGCAGCTCTATAACAATCCTTCCACCCAAAACATGTGTCAAAAATGTGCTGTCTTCAAGTTGTTTTCCAGCTTTACAATCACAAACAAAAAACCTTTTACTTGTTGCTTTCCTTTTCTTAAAAAAAAAAAAAAAAACAAAGCAAAAAGAGAGAGAGAGAGAAAGCCAGTAAGTGTCTGCAATCTGCATGCATGCGCCAAGAGTGTGAGATTTTCCGGTATTTGATGAGGCCAGGACATGAAAGCTGTCTTTCTTCATATCAAATCAATTTTTCCCCAAAGATCATTTTAACATTTTGAGATATAAAAACAAATGGAAGTTTGTTTTCTTGGTTCCTTCCAATCTCTCCTCTTGCCGGTCTCTTCTTTCTATTTGGCAAGGTACATAGAATAATATTGTAATCCCTCCTGGCAACAGAACAGAAACATGTTTTCCATTATAGTTTATTACATTTTTTCCCTGTTTCTTTCTTTTTTTATTTATTGTCTTTATCAAGATATGCAAATGTCTTGGGGAGCCACCCTGTGTTAAACTTGTAGACAAGATGTAAGAAGGCTCTATTTTAGCATCTATCACATTGCTTGGTGCTTTGGCCCATTGTTAATATTTTTTTCAAAGTGCATGATGCATTCGTTATATGTTTCCAATCCATACTGATTTGTCTGACTTCTATTAGAGGAATTTAAAAAGCTGTTTTGGTTAGAAGGATTTTGTTCCTCATTAGATCAATGGTGATCTAGCAATAATGACACCCAATGTTATTTAATGAATTACATGTCAGACTGGGGTCAACGAGGCCTGGGTTGAAATTGTCACTTAGCCATGGGGACTCACTGAAGTGGCAAAACTAAGCATGTCTTGAACATCTTCTGTATCTTGATAACACTTCTGGGATCAGCATAGGTTGGAAGTGACTTGATAGCACGTAACACATACAGTAGTCAATTTGGACATGGAGGTGGTCATCATGATACTTCCCACAGACACGCTTCTTCAAGGATAATACAAAAATGTAAGTGACTGGATTACTCAGTATCAACAAATGGCGGTTCCGCCAACAAGGCTCTTTGTCAAGTGGGACTTCTTTGTCCTCTCCCCTTGGATAGCACGGGAGACAAGAATCTCCCAATGCAACCCAGGAATAGAGATGGGGGTATTCGTATTTGAATACTAATATCCCCCCACAGGTGGAAATAACAAGGGTCTGGCTACAGGTGGAAATAATGAGACCCCAGTTGCAAATTATTCTGTACTATGGGAAGTCCCCTCTTTGATTTGGGGGAGAGTGACATTTATGGTTTATTAATAAAATGGCCCAGCATTTACCCACAATTTGTGTCTTGCCTCATTATTCCGGGGTGGGAAGGCAATGAGTCCTGGCAGTTTTTGTTTCCACTTGCAGCAGGTCTTTTGTAAAGCTAACAGACCTTAAAGGCCTATCTGAAACCAAACTACTCTCCAGTACTTTGCATTCCAACAAGGAGAGTGAGCAATAGTATACTGTTCCTGGAAATTTTTATTTCTCCCACAGCTACTATGAGAATTGCAGTTAAGCTCAGAGGGAATGGGGAAGCCAGAGCTGTGGTAGTAGAATCAGCCGTGGTCAGAAAGTCCTAAATCTTCTATCCTGTGAGCCCTGGCTCCACTGCCCTCTGTAGATGAAAGAAAAAAGGGATCTGTCAGACTCATTGAGCACTATCAATGGCTATTGACCACTAGATTTTCAATGGCTATTGACCATATAGCAAAATCAAAACTCTGTATACACAGCCAAGGATAGCCTAAATCAATTCAATATCTGGGAGAGGCAGACACTTCAGCAACGGGCATGAAATGTCATGGGAGGGATTTGTTTGATATTTAAAGTGACGTTGTTTTTGTCAGAGATGGAAAGAGAAAGGCATCCTGATTTTCAGTTTTTTCCCACCATTTAGACAAATACAAATATGTAAAAATACTTTAGAAATATCCAAATACAAATTGAACTGAACAGACAACAAATTGGTGCAGAATGAATTGGTTGTGATTTGTAATACAGATAATTCATATCAAATCAATGCAGGTGGCATATGCATGGCCCTGTAGTAGTAGTAGTAGTAGTAGTAGTAGTAGTAGTAGTAGTAGTAGTAGTAGTAGTAGTAGTAGTAGTAGTAGTAGTAGTAATGTGTAGTCAAGTCGCCTCCGACCCATGACAACCCAATGAATAAGCAATCTTCAAAATATATTTGGTCGTCTTTTCCTGCTCTCTTCTGCTTTATCCCACATTATTATCTTTTCCAGAGAATCCTGCCTTCTCATGGTGTGCAAATGTAGGATAGCCTCAGTTTCCACACTCCTACTGGGGACAAATGACAAAGGAAGATTTCAAGCCTTCTCTCATGGAGGATAGGGTAGTGGCTAGTAGTCATAGTGCCTACATACTATTTTTTGGATTAGATATAAATCTGAATTCAGTAGCTATACCACAAGTGTGGAGTGAAAGTGGTATTATACCCGTCTATAAGTCCTTGCTGTTGGTAAATAAAGCCTTAAACAGCTAGGGACTATGCAGCTTTCAGATTTACCTCAGCCTTATTCCATAAACCTCTTGGTTTTGTAGGACTCAGATAAACCTCTTGGTTTTGTAGGACTCTCTCCCTGTGGATACTGGGAAAGTCTCCTAAACATTCTGAGTGTTGAACAATTGCTTACAATTTATCTTTGTACACAGACATTCCCTGAGGTGTAATCCAGGTTTTTATCCCATTGCTGACCAATTTTGCAATACAAAATTTTATTTTATTTTGTCTGCTCCACTTGTATATCATATCTATTTGTCTCTCTGTCTATAACAGTGATTCTCTAACTCGGGTCCCTAGATGTTCTTGGACTGAAGTTCCCAGAAGCCTTCACCACCATCTTGTGTTGGCCAGGATTTTGGGGAGCTGCAGTCCAAGAATATCTGGGAATCCAAGTTTGAGAACCACTGATCTATAACACTGAATCAATTTATATTTTAAAAGTAAAAAACAAAGGCCTGAATTGACTTGTTAGTCCGAACACGAGTACACCCAATTCATCGAATAGACTTCTATTATTTTTCCTCACCAAGTTGTCATTGATTCTACTCTAGTTGGGAATAACATTGAAGGATAACATTCACCACAAACACCCCAATGAGTTTCTATGGCCAATCTGGCATCTGAACCCATGTCTCCTGAGTCCTCATCCAACGCTGTATCCATGACACCATACTGGTTCTCACATTGCCTGCTTTAGCTACGTAGGTTCTAATAGGAACAGAATTATGGAGTTGATAGAACGTTAAACTGAGCTGTCAAGGCAACATCTGTGCCTCTACAAATCATTGTAAAATGGATTTCAATTTTAAAGCTAACTCGTTCCATACCTTTTATCCAAATACTAAGTTTATCTCAGCTGTTAAAGGCATATGTAGGAGTTTGATGGTATTGTTGTTTTTAGTTTATATGACAATAGTGCGGATATCCCAGACAACTATTTTCCCCTACTAAAATTTAGAGCCTGGCCCTGAATGTCACAGCACTGAAGGAGTAGCTTGGAGGATAATAAACAATCATACAGAATTATCCAGGGGAAGTTCACCAGCACAGTCTAAAATATATGGTTGCTTAAGGCTATGGGGCAAGAAGGCACAATTCTGACTCCAAAATGGATTGGGAATTGAACTTTTCTTCAATGGTGATATAACTATAAAACGAATCAGCCAGGCATTATTCGCTATTTGGTCTGCTTTTGGTGCGGTTGGATCACCTTATTTTTCTGGAACCCAAAGGTGTTTTCAATCTGAGTGTTGTCCTGCTCCTTTCTAGTACAGCACTAGGACTACAGTTTATTTGATGTGCTCCTGGTCATCTCATTTGGTGCAATTGGTTAATTCACATCCGAATAGAGCTCTGTGTGGCATCATCTGAGGTGGCAACCCAGCAATGTATTCAGTGAGTTGTGACATTAAAAGGGATGACAGAGAAACCCCCTCTCCTCTAGTACCACACAGTGGTGCCTCACAAGATGATTTTAATTCGTTCCACGAAAATGGTCGTCTTGTGAAAAAATTGTCTTGCGAGGTTCCCTATGCATCTGTCTCAAAAATAAAAAAGGCTTGCGAAGCATTGGTCTAAAAAAAAAAGTCTTGTGAAACATTGATCTGAAAAACAACATCTTGCGAAGCACGGTCATAGAAAAAAAGTCTTGCGAGGCACCATAGTGATCACAAAAACCAATCGTCTTGCGGGTTTTTTGTCCCGTGAGGCAATTGTCTAGCGAGGCACCACTGTATTTCACATGAAGCATTTTTTATGTCAGCCTTCTTCACTGCCCAGCTTTCACACCTATACATATGGCTTGTGAATATAAGCATGCGGAGTGTGGATCATTGTTGCTTTCTGCCAGCAAGATAGTGTTATCCACTTATTAACAACTGTAAAGCTGTTTGATTGGTTGCACAGGAAAATTACATGATGTGGATTGCTTAAGTATATATCCCTGCATTGTTCTGCAGGCATAACTTTACATTATGGTATATCAAACAAGATTTCAACCACAGTCTTGAGAATTCACCTATTTATGGGACTTTGGGAACATTTCATATATGTAACCACAAACAATACAATGCCTGGATTCTTGTTGGTGTCTACATACACTTTGTGTAACTTGCCATGGCTAATTGTAGTGAATTGTGAAGGTGCTGATGTGCAGCTCTATTCTGCAATTGAGCATGTGACTGGGATGGTTCCTGGGACCTTATCAACTAGCAGCAATTAGCTCCAGCAAGTTACACAATCCTTACACAAATATCAATGAGATTCTGGCCCATGTATATTTTGAGACATGAGTAGCTAAAATATGCACAATTTTAAAAAAGAAACACAAATTAACTTTAGTCATCAGAGGAACTATAAAGGTAAGATTAAATACATAAATACACATGCAAAATTGCTCAGATCCATGCCCTGATATAACAGATGGAATCTTCTTTGACCTCTCTACCCTTACCATTACTTTGATTAAAAGGGGCAAAGAATGTAGATTCTGCTTCAGTTCTACCAGAAGAAGAATGTCCTAGATGGACCGGGTGTCTATTGTGTCTCTGAACTTCATTGGCTTTCTTTCTTTCTTTCTTTCTTTCTTTCTTTCTTTCTTTCTTTCTTTCTTTCTTTCTTTCTTTCTTTCTTTATTTATTTATTTATTTATTTATTTATTTATTTATTTATTTATTTATTTATTTATTTATTTATTTAGCTTTTCAAAACTATTACATGGGAAGAGAATATATTTATCTAAGAACAATTATTCAGTGCAATCGTATTCATGTTTACTTGTAAGTAAACCCTACAGAGCTCAGTAAGACTTGCTCCTGCATAAGGGTAGGATTTTAGCCTTACATAGGTATATTATTCTGATCTCGGATCAACGTACTGAATGTTCATCACTTCTCTCCCCCACAGTTCCTCTATCCTTTCCTTTGACCCTCTAGGAGCTCATTTGCTTCCACTGTTTTCATTTCCCCTGCAGTTTACAGATTTAACATGTCCTGTGAAACGGTGCAGCACCACAGCAAGGGTAGGGGGATCGTAAAATTAAATTATTAATGATGATATGTGTTCTTGCCTCCCTCAGTTCTGCTGATTGCAGTCATTTCTTTGTTTGCTTTGGGCTCTTAAAAAAAACACAACACAACACAGCACAACACAACAAGAAGAAAAGCTGTGCAGGTTTTTGGAGGCATTTGTCTTTTGCATCCCCTTGCTTCCCCAAAAAGCAATGGTATCCTTTTAGGAGTCAGGAAATATAATGAGCAATTCATTATCTCTCTCATTATGACTACAGCAGCACTGCTAAGCAGGCCTGCTGCCCATCCCATCCCGGAAGACATGAATAGTCTGTCTTCCAATTGTGTGCAGGCATTCAGGTCTTTTTATCTCAAAGAAGAAAATGAATGGTTTGACTAGCTCCTCCCCTCACAGAAAATTGTATAGGTTTATTTAAAACCCACCAAGGTCAGTTGGTGTCAGCTCTGGCTCTTAGGTTCTACAATGTAAGGGTTTTCACTTTCTTCATTTCTCCCTCCCAAACAAAGCATCTGAAACAAATTAACTCTGTATATTTACCTGCCATTGCTTAAGAGCCAGAGACAGGCAACTAAATATTTAAATTACTATTGGAAAAGCAGTACGCTTCAGTGCAAAGAAAAGAAAAGCTATGTAATTACAGTATAGATAGTACAATTCTACCAAAAGGCACGTCTTTGTCAGGACGGCTCAGCAGAAGGCTACTTCGGAAAGGCTACTGGGAGGATCCCATTAATTGTTTAGTACCAAATTCCACTCAGGAAGGTCCCAGTTTTCCCTTCCTGCTCCATTCATGGAACCAGCGAACATGTGAATGCTCATTCCTAAAGAATGAAAAAAGAGGTTTCCTGTGAAATGTGTGAAATCCTTCCGCTTGCAAATATGGCTGGTATAGCTGCTAGATCACAGGCTCCTAGTTGAACTATCAGAGAATTATGCTTTTCTAGGTCTCCAGATGATGAGACAAGTTTCAGGACTAGAGACAGAAAACTGGGAAAAATTATGATTTGTTTCAATTTATGATTTGTCAAGATCTATGAATCACAACTAACAAATTTATGATTTTTTTCCTGATGAAATGACTAATCAATTCATTGATTTACTTTTGCCTTTAAAATCCTATAAAATGGCCCCAAAGCATCCAGAGATAACAAAATTACTGAGAAGTTTCCCCTGACTCTTCTCTACAAGCTTACAAGTTTGCTGAAACTTTGTTTTCTGAAAAACCAAGTTATAAAACCACAAAGAGGCAACCCCCCAAGAAAATTACCCCCAGGTATCTAGAGAAACCAAATTACAAGGTAGCTTCCCATGACACTCGTCCTCAATCCCTCCATGTTTCGTCAAGACTGGGTTTCAGACATCCAGGTTCTACACCCACAAACTGGGTTCCCCCAGGAAAGTGTCCTTTAGCATCTCGCTTGGGGAAACCCAAACTTTGGGATGGTTTTTGTTGCTGCCTCCTGTACAATGTTACAGACCTCCATCCCCATTCTTCAAGCACTCTGTCCACCAAATCTAGTTCCTTAAATCTTCACTTCCACTGTGTATTCATAGAGGATCTGGTTTCGATAATACCTGACTAGCCCAGTGGTTTTTCCTACTTTCTTCAGTTTAAGCTTGAGTTTTGCTATAAGAAGCTGATGATCTGAGCCACAATCAGCTCCAGGTCTTGTTTTTGCTGACTGTATAGAGCTTCTCCATCTTTGGCTGCAGAGAATGTAAGCAATCTGGTTTCGGTATAGGCCATCTGGTTATGTCCATGTGTAGAGTCACCTCTCGTGTTGTTGGAAAAGTGTATTTGTGATGACCAGCTCATTCTCTTGACAAAACTATTAGCCATTGCCCTGCTTCATTTTAAACTCCAAGGCCAAACTTACCTGTTGTTCCTTTTATCTCTTGATTCCCGACTTTAGCATTCCAATCCCCTATAATGACAAGAACATCTTTCTTTGGTGTCAGTTCTAGTAGGTGTTGTAAGTCTTCATAGAATTGGTCAATTTCAGCCTCTTCAGCATCGGTGACTGGTGCATAAATTTAGATTACTGTGATGTTGAAAGTTCTGCCTTGGATTCATATTGAATTCATTCTATCATTTTTGAGACTGTATCCCCATTCTTTTGTTGACTATTAGGGCTACTCCATTTCTTCTATGGGATTCTTGCCCACAATAGTAGATATGATAATCGTCTGAATTGAATTCGCCCATTCCCATCCATTTTAGTTCACTGACGCCCAGGATGTCCATGTTTATTCTTGCCATCTCCTGTTTTACCACAACCAGCTTATGAAGGTTCATAGATCTTACATTCCAGGTTCCTATGCAGTATATTTCTTTGTAGCATCGGACTTTCCGTTCGCCTCCAGGCACGTCCACAGCTGAGCGTCCTTTCGGCTTTGGCCCAACCACTTCATTAACTCTGGAGCTACTTGTCCTTGTCCTCCGCTCTTCCTCAGTAGCATGTTGGATGCCTTCTGACCTGAGGGGCCCATCTTCCAGCATCATACCTTTGTTTCTGTTTATGGGGTTTTCTTGGCAAAGATATTGGAATGACTTGCCAGTTCCTGCTCCTGGTGGATCACATTTAGTCAGAACTCTCCACTATGACCTGTCCGTCTTGTGTGTCCCTGCACGGCATAGCCCATAGCTTCTCTGAATTTCTCAAGCCCCTTCATCACGGCAGGGCAGCAATTCATGAAGGGGGTATATTTCATTTATATGCACAATTTTAAATTATGCAGCCCTCATATAGGTAAAAAAAAGAAAAGAAAATCAGCATCACCTTTCAGTCAGTGCTAAAACAAAATAAAATCTGACTATGGGTGTTATTAAGAAAGAATCACCTTGATGAAACTACTACTCCATTATATGTGAGTGTAATGATTTGTTTGACTGCTATGTAAAACTATTAAGTCTAATTAAAAAGTTAATGACAAAGAGAGTTCATTTTTGAGAAAACAAAATAAATTTATTTTGACATAGCAAGTAGGGAGGGAGAAAGAAGAGGTAAACAGAAGGGAAAAATAGTCTTGAACACTGTATTTCTTCACCACATGTACTGATACACCACACCATAAAGACCACTCTCTGCTACACAAAACCTCAATTGCCTCTCACACCAACTACCATTTTTCATACATCTCTGCCCCATTCATTCTCACCAACTAATCACATCTATTACCATATATGTGCACCCATAATTCCTAGATTCCTCCAATGCATGTAGTCCTAACATGCACACATCCATAGAAACAGCAACATGCCAGTACAACAAATTACACATAGACACAACTCTACACATACAGCAGGAACTCTGTTGACTCATATATTGAAGTTTAGTTCTGCCTCTGTGGGGTCCCATCTCAGGCTGAGTGCCGGAGGTCCCTTATTCTTGCAACCCTGAATGCAGACATTAAATCTGAAGTCTCCTGGGTTGGTTGCATTGGTGGCCCATGGTGGGAAAATATCTGGAATCCTGGTATGTGTTAGAGCTCTGGGATACAACATGGAAAAGTTACTTTTGAGGACCATAATTTCCACAATTCTCTAGCCTGCATGGGAATTAGGAGTTGTAGTAAAATATACATATAATTTTTCCATGTTCCGCTTTGCTTTCCTCTCCTCTAAGAAGACAAGTGTTGCCTGTCTGTTCCAGTTGTTTGTGCCAAGTGTTGATTACCAAAGTTCCCACACTTGTTGCCTCTGGAATGATATAGCTCTGTTGCTGTGTGTGTGTGTATTATATATGAGATTATTCTTGCTTGGCTAGGATGTGTATTGCCTCTGGCCATATAGTGTAATCAACTCAGAATTAAGAGTTCTATAATCCATTATGGTTGCACACTGAGGGAAATGGAAGCCATTCAAATGAGTCCAAAAGGAACATTTTAATCTTCCTTTCCACCCCACAGGTACCTTTTCTTGGGCAGGCAGAGTCGATCAAAGGATTCTCACTTTCTGCCATCCCCTCTCATTAGAACAAAAAAAGGATCCTGAAAGTTGGTTCAGATCAAAGTCCTGTGTAGTTCAACAGTTTGTTCCTATAGCTGGCCAGAGGAACTCAACCAGGAAAACCTGAGAACAATTCTTGTTCTGCAACACTCTGATTCATGGCCTTGAACAATGGTTCCTGAGCGGTACTCTGCTTCTGATGGTGGAGGAAAGGATAAAGCCGTCCTACTATGCCTATGTTTTTCACTGTTTCTACTAGCAAGTGACTATGCTGGTTAGGGACATGGGACGTCATAGGCCAAAGGAAGCAAGCATTGAAGTAGCACTTAAATTATAAACAAGAAACTTCTGAAGTGAAAAATTGCACTCACAGTGTAAAGGCACTTTGAAAAACCAAGATTAACTGCATACCAAAAGCAGGGGAAAGAGATTAGGGAAAAAAACTTTGAAAAAGCCTTTGTGTGGTCCTTGGTATTTAAAAAAATCATACGAAATCTGGAGCAAATTAGTTTTGATCTAAACAGTAGGTTCTGAGGTTTGCCTGACATCATCTACCAAATTATAAATTAATACATGAAATGGGCAAAGCTGTCAGACAGCAGAGGGAAGAATGGAAAATGAGTGTAGTAAAAATAGATCTGTGTCTAATGTGAAACTCAAGTTCTTTAAGCTATTTTGAACAGCCCTCTTGTCCTCCAGGGTCTAAAGTTTGGGAAAGAATATATGTCAGTTGTCTGTCTTTGCTGTACTGTTTTCTTCCCATATTGACTCTGGAAAGGTGTCTTTAAAATTAGCTGCCTCCTTCTGGAATATGGCTGCAATGTGCTTGCCTGTGTAATTTGATATGATTGCCCCTTTTCCTATCACTTCCCACTCTCCCTGCCTAAAATTTTCAAGCATCAAAACATACAGAAAATGAAATGTATGAGAAAAACAATTTAAATTACCAAATTTCGCACTGAAGTATAGCTTTCCAAATCCCATTTTATACCATCATTGTTTTCACTAAACTGAAATCTGGCCCAGTGCCCACATTCTTTGTCCAAACAACTCTGGCAAATATGTGTCGTAGAACAGTGGCTTAAATCCTGTTGCGTACATAATCGGAATTAAATTGTTACCGGTAGCAAATTGCGCTGATTAAAGGCTTCCCTTGAAAATTGTGGGCTTCATATTACTTTGTATCAGCCACATGCACTCTGAAATCTTGAGGGGGAACCTTTCATTAGCAGCAATTTCCTGTTGCTGCTGGTTACATCATTCCCATTGTGCAACAGGATTTCAGCCAGTGAATGAAAATATCTTATCTGATGTCATCATGGAGTGCGGCAGGCAGAACGGCAACAGCCCATTTGGCTGCCATTAGCTTATCTGCTCTGTTGTCACACAATGGAATAGCAGTGGCAAACTAAGCATCTGAGAACCATGAGGGAGATGTACTGAATTTTGGAGTTCAGAATTTGAAAATGAATGTTGTTCAACAGGACACCCCAAATAATGCCACAGAGTTATACTTCATTGGCCTGCTCAAAAATATTGGTGACCGCTCTTTGAGTCAGACACAAATAATTGACACTTCCTGATTTTGTCAGATAACCCATCCTTTTAGTCCCAGCTCACAGTCTCATTCATTGGACATTCCTGTCATTCTACCACCACACTTTTCATTTGCCTGTATGGCATTTGCAACAGAAAAAAAAATTTCTGGGCAGTATTTTAAAGCTGGCACACTTTGCGATATTTGTTCTCATGCAACCAAGAATAGTTACACAACTTTTTATTGTTTACCCTGAAACAGACAGAATATGTGTACAATGAAGGAAGCTATGATCATTAACCTAGTTGAAGTAGCTACAGCTAATCCATAGGATTAACAGTTCCATAGCCTAATTCATACTTGATTACATAGGCAGCTTTATTCTTGGAATAGGGTCTTCCTAGTGAGGGTAAATTGTTTTGTAGATTATGACTGCTCCAGAACCTTCTTTGATTCATAGAATCATAGAATAGTAAAGTTGGAAGGGGACTATAAGGCCATCAAGTCCAACCCCCTGCTCGATGCAGGAATACAAATCAAAGGATATCTGCCAGGTGGTTGTCTAAGTTTCTCTTGAATGCCTCCAGTGTTGGAGCACTCACCACCTCTTGCAGTAATTGGTTCCACTGTCTTACTACTATAACAGTTAGGAAGTTTTTTCTGACATTCAGTCAACGTCTGGCTTCCTGTAACTTGAGCCCATTGTTGCATGTCCTGCACTCTGGGATGATCAAGAAGAGATCCTGCCCCTTCTCTGTATGATAGTCTTGCAAGTATTTGAAAAGTGCTATCATAGCACCCTTCTACGTAGTTGTAAAAGCTATGCTGCTTTTGGCATGATGTGTCATGATCAGGCAGTGAGAACAAACAGGATAGTCAGAAACTGGAATGTACACATTTAAAAAGCCTTCATCCGTGGGCATCCTTCATTTATGCCTCCATGTTCGGCCATGCCCAGTTTCACTGTTTTTCTTTTTTTAATGCTAAAATACAGTGATGGGAAGTGACGTATGTTTTCTTTGCAGTGCTGCTATGATATCTCCACATATTAGTTGTGGGTTATTCTTGGATACCTCTTGGATTGTTTCACCAGAACATTCAGTTATGCTCTGCTTGTGATAAATCTGAGATTCTGTGACAGACAATACAGAGAAAAATTACCACATTCTCTTCCATAGACTGCAGAATGGTCACCAACATGGATTTTTTTTTTTAAAAGGGAGAGATAATTCTTCCTGTTAGATATAATTCTCAGTGTCTACAGTCCTACAACAACAATCTCAGAAGTCACACCATCAGAGCTACAAAAAACGGCAATATTAGGAACAGCATAACACTGTGGCAACATTTAACAGATACTTAGGTTTTTGGTGAAAAAAATGTATCTGTTATATAATACCAGTCAATGTTTCTATAATTTTGAATGTGCTTAGTGTTTTATAATAATAATAATAATAATAATAATAATAATAATAATAATAATAATAATAATAATAATAATAATAATAATAATAATAATAATAATAATAATAATAATCATAATAATAATCATAATCATAATCATAATCATAATAATAATAATAATAATAATAATAATAATAATAATAATAATAATAATAATAATAATAATAATTATAATTATAATTATAATTATAATTATAATTATAATTATAATTATAATTATAATTATAATTATAATTATAATAATAATCGTCGTCGTCGTCAATAATTCTGACTTCTCTTTTCCAGGCTTTCAAGGCAGAGAATACTCAGAAGTGGTTTATCATTTCCTTGTTCTGGGTGTGCCCTGGGACTGTGCAACTTGCCCAAGGTCACACAGGCTGGCTCTTCTTCCAGGAGGCAAAGTGGGGAATCCAACTCCCAAGCTCTAGTTCTACAGCCAGATAGGTAAAACAGCCAGCTATCCAGACAACTTCTTCTTATACACCATGATTATTATGGCTATGTACTTTGTGTGGAAGGCAATATGCTTCTAAATATTATTTTAGGGAAAACATTAATTCGGAGAGTCCTGTTGCATTCATGTCCTGCACATGGGCTTCCCGCAGACATCTGGTTGGCTGCTGTGGCAGCATGCTGTTGGGATAGACAAAGAAGCCGTTAATCTGATCCAGTGTGGTTATTCTTATGTTCTTGATAAGGAAGGCTGTAATTTGCAATCTTCCTGTGATCCACAAAAGATTAGGGCATAAATTGGTCAGCTCATGTTCTGCACTAGAAAACAAACATACTTTTCAAGTTCATAAATTAAAAGAATATGGGAAATACAGTGATAAAATAAAATCCCATAGAAGGAAACTCAAGACGTGCATAAGTGGATCCAGTTGGGGATGAAAACAAGCTGCATACTTGTGCCAAGTGGGAATAAGGTATTGAAACTGGAAGCCTGTGTGTGAAACGAAAGGTAAAAATAAACAGAAACAGAACTAATTGTCAAGGAGGTTGATTTTAAAATATGTGATTCATAGCATTAAGAACTGATAAAAGGAAGAATGAACTTCATGTCTAGAGGGAGGTCACATATACCAGGTAATAGGCAACATTTTCTTTGGCAGATAATCAGTGTCTCCCAAGATGGGCCTTAAATAAATTGTAGTTACTAACTCAGTACAAAGAATAATGACTTAGGCATAGTGTGCTGGGACAGCAAAATAGCAATGCCTCAGAATCTCTGCCTAGGAAATATAAAGGAGAATGATGGACAATAAAAAGGCAATTATGTGCCATTTGAGCATCCTTTCAATAATCATTGCTGTGCCTCAGAACTATGGAATGGCGAAGTCAAGAATGATGAATGGGGTAATTGACTGCTTCCTGAACTAAGGTGTCAGATGCTCTCTGGAGAGTGACCATTCTCTCCATCTCTCAGGGACCAGATTGATCAGCACAAATTAGAAATAGATAAACCATTGAGGTCTCCCTCAATGACAACACAGTAGACCAATGTGACGCACTGGGGAGAGATAAAAATGAGAATAAAGGAGATGGCTGTTCCCAAACCCTTAAAGCAGATTTTAATTTTGCTTTTAAATAGGCCATGCTGGAAAAACTCACTGTAAGTATTTTGATTCCATAGGTGATCAAATAGCATATCTTGTCAATCAATGCAAGAATGGGGGGGATTTGTCTGGTTCATGTTGTTATTAATATTTGTTTTGTTTATACACCATCTTTCTCCTGATAAGGGGACTCAAGGCGGCTCAGAATATTGAAAGGGAATAGAATTAAAAACATAATAAATTAAGGTTTAAAAAACAATTAAACTATGCACTAATTAAAATACAATTCAATAATTAAAAGCAAGTAAACATTAAACACTATCTTAACTCTAAGAGAGCCTTGAGGGATTCAGTTATGATCGTAAAAAGCCTGCCTGAAGAAATGGGTCTTCAGTGGTTGGTGGAAAGATTAAAGGGAAGGGGCTAATCTGATCTCCTGAGGGAGAGCATTCCGTAACCTGGGATCTATCACAGAGAAGTCTGTCTCCCGTGTCCCCATCATCTCTGCCTGCGCTGACAATGGGATTGATAGGAGGACCTCCTCTGGTGTTCTTAAATGCCAAGAAGGATCATATGGGGAGAATACCATGTTAATATGAACCTAACCAGCTCTAACTCTGAACTGTATTTTATGTCCTAGGGTTTGCCTTTGAATCATAGTTAGCCTTTTGTGTTCGCAGTTGTCCAGATTAAGTATTGTAATTTTCCTATCACAGAAGGCTTTAAAATGCATATAATAGAATCAATGCTATGTTAGAGAATAATAAAGGAAATTGTGAAAACAGCAAAGATTAAATTAAGGAAAACTGCTTGAAAACAAATAAATTGGGCAAACTTGCATAGAAAAGGTATACACTGGAAGAAACGCGCATGGCAAAGTACAGTGGTACCTCGATTTACGAACTTAATCCGTATTGGAATGGCATTCGTATGTTGAAAAGTTTGTAAGTTGAGGCAAATTTTTCCATAGGAATGCATTGAAAACCATTTAATCCATATCTGCTGTTTTTCATTCGTTTGTCAAGGCACTGTTCTCAGGTAGAGGCATTAGTTCCCATAGGAACTAATGCAAAGCCGGTTAATCCGTACTCTACCACTGGGGGGATTTCTTCTTCTTCTTTTGACCTAAGATGAACTTAGGTCCAAAAAAAGGGCAGCAAAGGTTGTTTCTGTTTTCTTTTCTTTTCTTTCTTTCTTTTTGGTTCATAGGTCGAGGCTCCATTTGCAAGTTGAAGCAACTTTTGAAAACAGAGCCGTTCGTAACTCGAATCGTTTACAAGTGGAAACGTTCGTAAGTCAAGGTACCACTGTACATATATTAATTTTTATGTGCACAAATCACAATAAATCATAAAAGAATGGAGCTGGAAGGGGTCTATAAGGCCACTGAGTCCAAACCACTGCTTAATACAGGAATTCAAATCAAAGTATGTCTGTCAGATGGTTTTCTAATTTATGCACCCTCTGTCTTCTGTTCATTCAATGTACGGCAAAAGAGATTTTATGTATCATAATGAAGTAAAAATACAAAGCACTATAAAAAAATCCTTGCTTCAGTTTACTGGTATCTGATGTTAACAGATACCAGCAAACCAAATATATACAAAATTTCGTTATAACTGTAATGCATACTCTACTGCTGTTCTTGCCACCAGATGAGCTCTGAAGAGATATTTGAAAGACAGTAGACTGGTACATGTTGAATCATGGTTCTCAATCAAAGTAGGCCAGCTGTATATGTTTTCCATACAATAATAATTAGAATTCATAGTCAAACTGTACCTGGCAAATTTGAGAGCTTTCTGAAAGTAACACATCCAAAGAATTCTGGGAAGACTTGACAAACGTTTTGCACGGGGGTTCTTCTTGTGACTCTTAACTATCATCCATATTTGCCTAGAAGCAAAATTCTGAAACAAATTCATCTCTCCTCAGATGGAACAGTTCAAGTGCTGTGGCACTTCCCCCCCCCCCCCAGAAAGCATGTATACGTTCCTAAAAATAACCCCAAATGGTAACATTATGTGGACAGAACATACAGAATAGCCTGGCTATCATCCTTTAGATCAGCCATTCTCACTTTTTTTTTTTTTTTTTTTGCCATGGCCATAAACACAATATGAAGGAGATAAGAGCTGAATCAGGATTATATAAGTCGCACAATAAATGATGCATGAAGAATTGTTTTCAGTCTGTGTCCCCTTGAAATGTGCCTGTTGAGAATGGTTGCTTTAGATTACATGAAGTCATCTTAAGAGACAGAATTCAGAAGAACCCTTATAGCACCAGAAGCAAAATAGATTGAATTGAAGAAGTGGTGCTAAACTGAACAGAGAAACGAAACAAAAAACACTTCTGCGTTGTCAATGACTGCAGATAGTTCAAGCCCAATCCAAAAAGATCCTCCTTTGACTATCTTACCACATCTCTGATATCCACTCTCTCATTTTCTCTCCCTCTCTCTTTCCCTCTCTTCTCATCCTCCCTCAACCTTGGGAGCATGGGGGAGCGGAGGCAACTCAATCACAACCACAAGCCTCTGAAATGTGACATAAATATGCCAGATTGAGTTCTTCATGCTTTGCCAAAAATTTACACATTCAACTTGTTCCCTTTGCCTCTCCTGTCGGTGCCTTTGTGTGTGTGGGGGGAGTTTGGAAAGGAATGAACCCAGAAATATGTCTTTCAAAGAAGTGCAAGTGCACAAAGAGAGACAAAAATAAAACTGTTCTTCTTTTGAATGGAAATAGCATGGGGTCTGCTAAAGACAAACACTTGCTTTGAACAACACGTAAGACTGCCTCACTGCAGTCCCTGAGGAGCGTTGGCAGGCGTCTCTGTGACTCACAAACAAGAATCCAATCTACATGCATGGGGGGGAAGAGAATTTGAACATTTCAAGCTGTCTTGTCCTGTAGAAATGGTCAGCCTTAGCAAGAAGCAGAAAGGAAGCTCCTACATCTCATTCCTCACCAGAAGTAAAAAGCTGAAGCAGCAAAAACAAACAAACAAAACACATATATGTGGCAAACTGCTTTGTAGAGAGTTAGGCCCTTGCCCCACCAAGCACAGTATTGTTGAAACTAGAGATGGGGATATTCAAACTGTCCACTCACAAGTCTTGCTGTGGCACTGGTTTCACTTGTTCTTCCAATGGTGTCAGGAGCTTCACTTTCTTCCTGTTGGCTGGTCACTCAACAGTCGTGTGGGGAGACTCATCCTCTTGCCCTCTGCCTGGATACAAATACAAATATCTCCATCTCTAGTTGAAATGTGAAATCTAGGATTTTTGGCAGAAAGCATTTTACTTAGTTGCAAAAATTTTCGAGGACAGATCCCTTCCTTATTAAGACTTTTCATCTTATTTCCTCCATCTTGTTGTGTTTTAAGTTTTATACATCTTTTTATTGATAATTGTATATATTCACTAGATGGGGAAGTTATCAACCCTCCTAGATAAATAATAACTCAAAACAATGCAAAAATCATATCAGCTAACAGAATTTCCTGGCAGAAGTGGATCAATTACATTCTTCATGTTCATTTCTTATTGGAGGCTGATCGTTATTCCGGCCATTTTGATTCTGAGTGCAGGAGTGTTAAAATGTGGTCTTGGGTGGCATCCATACCAGTCCCTTAAATTCTCCCGGTCAAGATACTCTTAGGATTCATGTTACCCGGAAGCTCCTTTTATGCTACAACAGATAGTACACAACCATGAAGGCATGTGGAAATGACCCTTACATTCTCTACTGGGAACCATGCAAACTAAATTAAGTATGTACATGACTATACAGTAATATTATTCCTTACATCCTGGAATTTTCTCTAGAAGGCATTTTTGTATTTCTGTTACACCTTTGGGGAAAACAATATAGTTGCATTTAAGGACTGCTTTTTGTTTCAACCATACTATATAAACATGTGCACCTAGGGAAAGGAAATACATTTAAACAGAAAGAGATATACCCATGAAAATACTCAACCAGAAATCTTTAAATGTTTAATCCATGTGCATGATCAACATGAATTGTACCTAAAGTTTGTCATGAATCAGAAAAATGGTAATTCATTTTGATTCATGATTCATCAAGGTCAATGAATTAAGAATTACATATTTATGGGTTTTTTTCTGATGATTTCACAATTCAGTTAAAAAACCCTATACAACACCTCCCCTCAAAATATCTAGAGACACCAAATTCATAGGGAAGATTTCCCTGAGGTTCTTCTACAAGCTTTGCAAGTTTGGTGAGGTTTGGGCTTCAGACAACTGAGTTATATACCCACATGGAGGGCCTCCACAGGAAAGTTCCCCTCAGGCAGCTAGAGACACCAGCATCAAAGAGAAGCTTCCCCTGACTCTCTTCTACAATCTCTCCAAGTCTGGTGAAGATCAGGTTTAAGACATTTCAGTTATACACCCACAAAGTGGGTTCCCCCAGGAAAGTGCCCTTTAACAGCTGGCTTGAGGAAACCCAGTCTTCACCAAACTTTAGAGGAGAGTCAAGGGAAGTTTTCCTGTGATTTTAGTGTCTCTGGGTGCCTGGGAGAAATTTTCTGGAGGGTCCTCTTTATAAGTGTATAACTTGGATATCTGAAAACCAATCATTGCCAGTGTTGGTGTCTCTAGGTGCCTTGGGGGCTATTTTTTAACAAAACTTTAATTGACGAATCAAAAATCACTAACAATTAATTGATTCATATGAATATGCATCAACAAATTATCAATTTTTGAATAAATTTGATAATTCATTTTTTAATTTGTGCCCATCTCTAATTGTACATCAAGTGTTTCTATCCTGTAATTAGTCCAAAGCAGGGACCAGAACACACACAAAAAGCAAAGGAAGACAGCAGAAAAAGACAGATCCACTTGCTGTTTTTACTTTAACCAATTTAAGCGAATACTGGATCTTTAGCAACCATCAGTGTTTGGAATGAAAATATTGGCTAATATCCTGTTGCTGAGGATTCACAGCTGGAATATTTGGTTCCATACATGGTGGCTCTTGTCACTTGCATAAATGAAATTCAGTGATCTCTTGTGTAAGTGCAAATCCATGTTGTCTTTAGTGGCATAATCTCAGGCTTGTATAATCGCGAGCTGGAGATCATCAGGGAAAATGTGGAGTGCTCCTCCCTCAGCGCTCTTACACTCTGTGTTTACAGCAGGATTCTAGCCATAAATGTTGACATATGAATATTAAAACTTTTGCTTGTCTGTCCAAATGGGCCAAAGTGCTACTAATAAATAGAATGATCTAAAGGTGACCATTGGAAAACATTAACAAAATGGAAGATTAAGCTTGGATGATTTGCATGCCCCCTCCTCTAAGGACAGGTCCCTTAAAGTCTTGTCAGCAACAAAATTTTTATCTGCAAAATAAAAGTTAAAAAATTCTTAAATGTATTTAATCATCATCATCATCATCATCATCATCATCATCATCATCTTAGAACTGCAGAACTGGAAGAGATCTTAGAAACATTAAGTCTGTTGTTTTTGTTACTGATTTTCTGAGCATCATTGACAGTAGCACTTTTTAATGAGTTACACAGTGAATTACTTTTTAAGGGTAACTTTCCAGGCTCTGTCAGCAGCTCCTTCATCTTTTTCCTAGCATCTGAAAAATAATCTCTGTTGATACATCTGTAGGAAAACAAGTGGAGTCTGTTTGCCATCCATAAGTAAAACACAGGAGTTGTCAGGCAGGTTCCTGCTAAACAGCCAACCCCTGAAGCAGCCTACAAATCCAACTTCATTTTCATCAAAACAAGAACTAGTTTGGCAAACGTGTGCCTTAATGCCCAAAGGCAAGAAATAACTTGGAGCTGTCATTAATTTTGACATTTAATTACAATTCAATTTATTCCATTTATTTCTATTCCAGAATGATTTATATTTTCACTTTGCATTTTAGAACAAGAATTTGTCTATCCTTCTCCCCCTCCCCCCAAAATGGAAGTTTTCTATCAGATTTTAATTATGCTCTCACATCTAGTCAGAATAGAGGGTTTTTTTTATTGAAAAAAGGTTGTGATGTCTTATATCACTAAAATGGAGTGAGAGAGAGACAGATTAATTTACTAATTATAATATTTATATGTACCCCTCCAAATGACCAGGTTGACTCCCAACACCGCATGTTAATACCAAGTAAGACTACATGCACGAGGTTACAAACACAGGCATGGGGGAGGGACAAGGAGTGGTGCTGGCCTGATCTAAAGACCATGTAATCTCCCTAATCTCTTGTGAGAGGAGGAAGACTCTCTACACACATTTATGTGGTTGATGCTGTGGTGTTTGATTTCACCCAGAAAAACCTGTAGCTTGGGATTGCTAGAAACTGAAAAGGTGGACAAATCTGATCCTCCATCTTAGAAAATAGAAGAGCCCACAGTAAACTTAGATTTGTTTCCATCCTGTCTGATGGAACTAAGGCTCCTTGGTTGGTGGCTTATTTAGTACAGTATTTTTTTTCTAAGCAGCTATGCATGCTGTCTTTAGACCTCCTGCTATCCGTTCCCCAGTGAGCTTTATTTTAACCAAGCCTTCAGCAATTAAGGGACCTCTAGGACAGGCTTTTAGCTGAATGTGCTGGTTTTCTTCTTCAAAGTAAAGCATATTGGTATTTTAATAAAGAGTTTTAAATTATTTTGAATTTAACATATGTTTACCTCTGTGTTTTCCCCATTCCACTGATTCCAAAAGGAGGGAATGAATTGCACAAGGCATATCCTTGATATATTTGAAGAGAGATGTCTGGACGATGGAGAGAAGAGTTACATCCCACCACTCCAGTGGCAGATACTACACAGATATAGTCAAAGTGTTTTCTTTCAGTTCCAACACAAGTGATAGCACACTGTTACCATCAGAGCATTTGAATAATTTAAGACAGCATTCTGTTTCTCCAGTTACCAACCTATGGGAAGCTCATAGGCAGAATATGAACACACTACCATTTTGCAGTTCATGTTCCCCTAGCAACTGATATTCAGATATATATCACACCAATACGGGAAGATACCTAGGAGTAAATCCGATGGAAGGATACCCATGATGTAGTGGATAGAATAACAGAGTAGGATTCTGAAGATCTATATTTGAATCTATGCTCAGCTATGACAGCTCACTGGGTCTGAGGCACTGGTAAAGCCACTCCTTAAATATTGAAAGCTCTGTTAAGGATGCTGTATGTCAGTTCTGACTTGGAAACACATAACAAACATATACCCCATGGATGTCCCTAGGGTTTCCTTCTGAGTGGACATGCTTAGAATTGTACTGTAAAGAAACTCTAAGACAGGGATGGGGAATCTATTACCCTGCTTAGGTTGTTGAATTACAGTTTCCATTCATCCTGGCAATTGGAATATGGGCTGGAATTAATGCAAAGTGAAGCCCAACAATATCTGGATGACTTCCAGTTTTCCATCCCATCTAAAGGAATTTCTGTTCTTTCTAGTCAAGAGAAGCAGCATGAATGTTTCAAGAACAGTAGTGTTTGAGCCTGATATTTTACATTTTGGTCACATGACCACAGGATTTGAGGATCAGGTTTGAGTTAAGGTGCTTCTAAGAAAAATGCTTCTCTCGCTTGCTTGCTCGCTTGCTCATTCTCCCCCCTCTCTCGTGTGTGTGTGTGTGTGTGTGTGTGTGTGTGTGTGTGTGTGTGTGTGTGTGTGTGTGTGTGAGAGAGAGAGAGAGAGCACATCAGACTTGGAATCTTAAAAATGCACTTGTTATTTGATGTCTTTTTCATGAGGAGCATGCCCTATGTGATTTCGGTACAGATGGCCATGAGATGGATTCAGAGGTTTGTACTGGTTCGCTTTTCAGCTGAACAGGTCTTCAGCGCTTCCCATCCCCACCTCTTCTGGTAGGCACCCACTCAAAGGTAGCTCACTGGCTTCTCTGTCCCACCTAACTGGGTGTCCACCACAGAAAGTGGGGCTGGGGGTTGTTGAACACCTATTTGAGCATAAAATGAACCAGCACAAACCGTGGAATCATCTCTAATTTAAGTTATTCATGCGGTGAAAGAGAGAGAGAGAATGCAAAGCATGGAACAATGATCAACACTGAATAAGTAGGAAGGCAGAAATTATCTCACCAAATAATCTTTTTAGAAATATGAATTTTCATGAGATCAAACAAAAAACAAACAAAAACAAACACCAAACATCTCTCTCAGAAAGTAGTGAGTCATAGCCAATGAATTTACTAATCATGACTGAATAATTCACCAATGACCAGAACACTACTTCCCCCAAGGATGATGATGATGGTAATAATGATGACAATAATGATGAAGAGGTTTCTGTTGATCTATCTTCCCTGGGATAATGTATCTGTTCTACATTGTCCTATCTTTTAGCTTGGACAATGTAGAACAGACCTTCGTGGTGTTCGGATTATAGAGTACTTGCTGACAGAACACAGCAGCCTACAGCAGAGTTTTGACTACCACTTTAGAGGCTCATATTATAACAAAAAAGTATGTGGGGGTGTTACTCTTTACCGTGCTAAGAAATTCATTTAGAAAAGCACATTAAGAAGAATTTCTAAAACTTATTATAATCACCCCTAGAGTTACTTTTATGTCTACAAAAAACCCAGAAGAGCAAGAAGAAACAGGAATTGAACTCTTGAGAAAGATAAAAGGGAACCTAAGGTTAGACATGTCCATTTAAGTCTGGAAAAGACAACTGAGATAAACACCTGAGCTATCTGTCTTCCCATTAATTCTCCCTATATTGGCTGAAATAGTAAGTATTAAATGGAAACAAGAGTAGGCCCTCTGAATCAATGAAACTTATGGAGGATTTGACTCATGAAGCTTCACTGATTTAATAGACCGACTCTAGTTGCAACTACTACTGGATTTCAGCCACTGTTCCAGGTCACTTGCTCCACCCTGTTACATGTCACTCCCTGTACTGTTTTACAGGGCTCCTTAACTTTAGGTGTAGCTTTTAAAGGGGCCCACGGGACGTGGAACAAGAAGATAATTCCACAGAAGCTGTGGGAATCTATGGTTTCCTCTCTTGATTCAAGCTCTTACCCTTCACTTAGCGTTGTTCAGAGGACTATAATCATCATAATCACAACAGTGTGATGTGGCTACAAAAAAGGCTAATGCTATTTTAGACTGCATTAATAGAAGTATAGTTTCCAAATCCTGCAAGGTGCTAGTCTCCCTCTATTCAGCACTGGTTAGGCCAGTTCTGGACACCACACTTCAAGCAGGATGCTAACAAATTGGAACAAGTTCAGAGGAGGGCGACAAAGATGATCACGGGGCTGGAAACCAAGACTTATGAAGAAAGGCTGAAAGAATTGGGCATGTTTAGCCTTGAGAAAAGAAGGCTGAGTGGTGATATGATAGCACTTTTAAAATATTTGAAAGGCTGTCATGCAGAAGAGGGGCAGGATCTGTTCTTGATCATCCCAGAGTGCAGGACATGCAACAATGGGCTGAAGTTAAAGGAAGCCAAATTCTGGCTGAATATCAGGAAAAACCTCCTAACTGTTAGAGTAGTACAACCATGCAACCAGTTACCTTGGGAGTTGGTGAGTGCTCCAACACTGGAGGCATTCAAGAAAAACTTAGATAATCAGCTGGCAAGATATGCTTTGATTGTATTTCTATATTGAGGGGTTGGACTTGATGGCCTTGTAGGCCCCTTCCAACTTCACCATTCGGTGATTCTATGATTATCATCATCATCTTAGAATTGCACATCTAACAGTCCAACCCCTGTCAAGAAAGCACAGTGGAGAATTGAACTCTGCAGCTAGATACCTAAACCACCAAGCTATGATGACTCTATGTAGCCCGGCTTTCTACAAAACCCAAAATAACAGCATATATACGTTAATTTTCTTTACTGCAATTAAACAATAAGATCCTCCAATTTCAGAGAGCAATGGGAAAAATATGAAGTTGAACCAGCAGTTAGCATTTACACAACTAAACCAATGAATGAATGAAAAGATCTAGAAGTTATGCAAGATGAACCATGTGACCCCATGAACTGGTCCAGTAAACATGGAATAAAATTAAATACAATTGACTGATGCATTTGAGGGAAGATACTGTTTTCTCAATATAGAACAGAACAGGAAATGATAGTGGAAAACATTTCTTGGGATACCAGTTAATCACAACTAAACTATATGCCATCAATATAATGCAGCTGCAAAAATATTCTTAAAAAGCAGAGGAGATATTTCTTGCATAATTTACAAACATTACTTTTTGATCTGTGATCCTTGGAAAACTCTGGTGATGTAATCCAAAAAAAGGAACTTTTCAGAGGCCTGACCCATTGACATAAAAATGCTCCCTGTGAGGAAAAAAACTGAGAACTTACACTTAAGGGATATATTTAGTTCTAGATGTGGATGTTAGTTCCATGCTGCTAATCCTGATAAATGCCCCTCTCTGAAATTGACCCTTGTATTAATTATGCTGACAGTTATAAAAATATGTTGCTGAAGCTGGCAGATCTAGTGAATAATCTGTTCCTGCTGAAATATGAATCAGGGGTGGTTTTATCTGAATTACAGGTGAAATTGCCATTGACAACAAAACACAGTCTGTGGTCTTTTTTTCCTGGTCACTTAATATATTTTAATTGGATGTGCCTGGTATAAAAAATTAAAATTCAATTAAAACAACCAAACCAACCAACCAGTGAAAATAAAGAGATGTTAGCTTTGTGTTCATTAATTTTAATGGGGTTTACAGCTAAACTGAATCAGCAAGTACAGTGAATATAACTTTGGGAAGAGACTTACAGAAAATGAGACATACAAAGGTCAAATGGATAATGGGAATGAGATTTCTTTTGACCTGAAATGTAGACATCCCTTAGGATGGAGCAACAGCAGGGCATGTCAACAAAGGGAACCAAGAGTCAGAGGAGTCTGGAGTCCTTACGGAATCTTTGCAAAATCTGAACGGGTATAACCTCCTTTTCATGTGATTCAGCTCTGCTGCACTGCTTTCACTCTTTTCTGAATGCTGTGGCGTAGTTCTCAGCTGAGAAAAAGAAGCACCCAAATCAACATTCAAAAGGTACCAAAAAGGCCTATTTTGTAGAAAATGCATTCAAAAATACATGCTTGAATAAAAGCAACAGGAAAAGCTATGGAAAAAAATGACCACAAAGAAGTAAACGGAAGTCTTTCACCCCAAAATCTGAGCTGAAATGTTCCCTTTGAAAACGTTGACTCTGATCTACTTCTAACTTCTTGACCTAGATTCACTTTTCCCCAGTTTAAGGGCCAATTCACAGGTTGCAGTTTGAAACAGGTAAACCACTTCATTGTCACATGAAATATGAATATATGTTTATAGAAAATATGTATAAATAAAACAGCTTCTAACAGATTCTAACATTTCAGAAAAATGAAATACTTTTAAGATTTTGATGTAGGAGATTGCTTCGTCCATATTATTCTCTCATGACAATGCAGAAATAATATCAACAGGTGTACTGGTGCTATACAAAATTATTTCCAGATCCTGCAGAGCATTTTCCCATAGTTCCTGTATATCTGATTCTCCAGTTGTATATCATGACCCAAATATAAGTTATTAAATGGATCTAAGCACAAATCTACTTCATCCTATAGGCCAAAATCCTGTTCCTTAGTGTAGTAGATCACACTAGAGTAAGCATTGGTGAATCAACTCTTTCATTACTTGATTCAAACAAGCTTCTCCTAGTTGTTTTTGTTTTAGTACAGTAAGTTGTAGTCAAAGTTGGCCCATTTGAATCAACGGGATTCATGGAGGAGTTGAGTCACTAATTCCCCACTGATTCAATGGTCCTACTCTAATATGATATACTAAGCTAAACAACAGGATTTTGGACATAGACTGAAATCCTACGTTTTGAACTAACCAACTGAAAAGCAAAGCAAAAGCAAATTGAGCTGCCAGCATACCACCCCATAGCACTTAAAGCACTCTCTGGGTGCTTTACAATTTAATTACACAGGCTACACATGCCCCCCTCCCAGCCGGCTACTCATTTTACCAAACTCAGAAGGATGGAAGGCTGAGTAAACCTTGAGCCGGCTACCTGGAATTGATCCCAGGTCATGAGCAGAGTTTGGGCTGCAGTACTGCCAATGCACCACACAACTTGATTTGAAGGGCAACCATTTTTAAAAGTCTGTATCCAAAAGATTTGTTGTTTTTTTTGCTACTGATGATGATTAAAAAACACTTGCCACACTACCACATGTTTAAATATCAGAGCATTGTACAATTTAACTGGCTAAATCGAAAAGTTAGT